>NC_084833.1:125125615-125746678 GCF_033115175.1 Lepus europaeus | reverse complement strand
GGGGCTATCATGTGATGCCCGTATGGGCACATGGATTTTCTCATGACTCCGCGAGCCCGTATCATGGGTGGTCATGCATTCGGTGCTGAGCGGCTCCTGTGCCCCTTACAGTACCCCTGTGGGCCAGCGGGGGGTGGCAGCGCAGATCAATGCGGGGCCGCTTGGGTTGGAGGCCCGCGGGCAGCAAGCTGACATGTGCCGACTGCTCCCTGGACACATGTGGTGTGGCTTTTTCAAGCCCACGGCTCCAGCCTACCTTTCCGGAATGCTCAGGTGGCTGGCTTCTGCTCCGCGGCTGCGCCTCAGGGCCCTCTCTAGGGTCTCGGGTCTCGGGGTCGGGCGTTGGAAACCCAGACCCGCTTCAGGACCCGCTTCGGGCCCCCACCCTCCTGGCCCGCAGCTGCCCACCACCCAGATGGCAGCCTCATCCTCCGGTTCCGGGTCTCAGCGGGGACGGCCCCCGGACTGCTTCTTGCACGGAGGCAAACTGCAGAAGGCTAGGCCACTCCGACCTAACGGACTGGACTCGTAGCCCGGGACCGGAAACCCTGTGCGCGGCTTCGCTCGCAGAGACTGAGACAGAGACAAGGCGAGAGGGTGGCCGGTGCCCCGGCAGGCTAAGAGGGTGAAAGCTTGGGGCCTGGGGACAGCCCCCGAACGCTTGCAAGCAGCCTGCCTGGGAGGCCTGCGAGCTCTAGAGCAGGGCCTAGGGGAGTGAGTTAGTATCGGGGTGGGAGGCACACACACACAGTGCTGCGCAGCTACAGACAGCGAGCTGAGGGCATGGCTGAGCTCAGGTGCCTGGCCGAATGCAGGGCAGAATGCATGCCGTGGCTTTCGAGAGGCCGGGGTTCAGGACAGCGTGCCTGGGTTCATGGGGCCTGGTCTGCGTCTCACCTGCTCCTGGGTTTGCAAGAGCCAGCCCAGGCTGGTGCTCCAAATGGGCCATGAGTCCTGCCTAGAGGCTGAGGTTGGGCTCTTGAGGCCTCAGGAGCACGCCTGTGGTCATGAGCAAGCCCCCAAAACCTTCTCTGTGGGAAGCTTGGGCTGCAGCACCCATGTCTGTCATGCACTTGCACAGTGGAGTCCTTCTGGCACCCGGGGGATGGGGTTGTTGGGCCAGACCCTCTGCCACAGGCTGCTGGTGTGATCCATTCATTACCAGCAGTGTGGGCACTCAGGGAAAAAGCTCGTGGCTGATTTCGGGGCTGTCACGTGAGTCCCAGAGGGGCACATGAATTGTCTCATGATCCCCACATGACCATAGCATGGACGGTCATGCGTTCGGTGCTGAGCGGTGCCTGGGCTCCTCATGAGACCCCTGTGTGCCAGCAGTGGGAGGCAGCGCAGAGCAATGAGGGGCCACTTGGGTTGGAGGAACATCGTTCTGCCTATCAGGCATGATGGAAATCCTTCCGCGATAGGTTGCTCTTGTGCTTCCCAGCAGCTACAGAAGTCTTCTTGCCCAAGCAATCCAGTCACTGTGTTGTGCTGCCTGTGGCTCGCTTCTATTTGCCTGTCCTGCAAGTGGTCATGCCGTGGGTGGAGCTCCCACCAGGTTGTTTCCCCCTTATGGTCCATTGCAGCTGTGACGGAGGACGGGTCTGAGAGCTACAGGTCAAGCTGAGTGGAATCCGCGGTGAATCCTACTTTGCAGGCTATGGAGCAGAACACACCCAGAGTGGCATCGCTCCCGCGGTTTCACAGAATGGCTCCTGTTTCACAGAACAGCACTGCTGGGCCCCTTCCACACACACTGCCTGCACCTACTTTCACCCCCAGGGTGGGCTGAAGGGATACCACGGGGCAGGCACTGTAAGTACCCCTGGGGCATTCTGTGCTTGGGACTTGGCGGTCGCTGCTGTTCGCCTGAGCAGAGGGCCCCATTCAGTGTAGGGCTTCTGGCCAGACTCGTTTGGCGGTGTGAGCAAGCATTGCATAACTACAGTACCAGAGCGATTTCACAGGGGGACGATTCTCATTCTCTGAGTGCGCGTGCTTTGGACGCAGTGTGGCCCCAAGGAGAGTGTTGCCTGCCGGGATCCTTCTGAGAGATAGGTTGTGCCTGTTTCCTGCCAGGTGATAGAAGCATCATCTCCCGGGTGATCTGGCCACTCTGTCCTTTCCGCAACGTTCAGAGTCCACCGGCCAAAACAAGTTCTGGATGCTGAATGGGTCTTCTCTTGCATGCAAGGGGAGCCTTGCGTAGTGTGTGGATTCCAGGGATTTTCCAAAGTGCCACTCTGGTTTGGAGCTTCACTCAGCTGGTTATCCGTGTAACAGGCAACTGCGGTGGGAACGCACCATGCATCGGACTGTCACAGGTGGAGGTCACAGTTGTCATTGTGGATCCAGGGTCTGCAAGGGATGGTTGGCCACTGCTCCCAGTGCCGCGTTGCTCCCCACTCTCTCAGAGACCAGCTTCCATGTCTCTGCGTGGCAGCACGGTGGCTCCAGAGAGAGTCCTCGTTATGCTCGGTGGGCTCCAGGGTCACAGGCAGACAGCCCTCCGCAAGGGGAGGCAGGGAAGTGATGGGTAACCCAAGAAGAGGTGCCCTCCGGGGACTTTGATGTCCCTCCTCACCACTGCCTGGAGTGGCACGCCCCCTTCCTTCGGTGAGGGACTTTCCAGGCTGGCCCCAGTTTGCAGCAGGATGAAGAACCGAGTAGCTCCATCCAGTCAGCCTTTCTGGTGGTGGGTGCACGCTCTGGTTCGTAGAGTCTCTGTGTGCCCCAGAGGCAGGCTTCTCCAGTGCTGAGGTTGAGGACTACAAGAATCCTGTCAAGAGCCCTGTGGTGCCTCTGCTGCCTGCCCAGAAGAGAGGCAGTGAGCATCTCCTAGGTAAACGTCAATGCCTTTCAGCATCCTGAGCGAACGCCGAGAGCTATGTGTTCATGAAACAGAGTGGGGTTGCCGCCATGCACAAGGGGTGCCTGGGCTTGTTACTGGATGCAAGTGATTTCCCAAGCTTCTGCTATGCAGTGCTGCTCCTACACCTTTGGGGGAAACCCAACAGCACATTTCATTGGGACGAGGGCACATGCGATGGGCCCAGTCTGATGGCACAATGCACCCGTGCAGGCAGACCTTGCAACATACGGTGGGCCAACCCTCAGGGAGCCGTGTTGCTCCCATGCTGATTCAGTGCAAGACACCGTATCTGGATCGGAATACCATGTCACCACCTGGCCTCCTCAGTGGGCTTGCTTGGCAGTCTCGACTACGCACACACCATGGAGAAAACAGGTATGCAGGGAAGTGACAGATCTGCCACAGGATTTCACACCCAGAGCCTCCAAGTCACTGCTCTCGACTGCTGCAGCCCACACCTTTCCACAAAGAGACTTCAGGTCAGACTCGGTTACGGGGCACGACCAAGCATTGGGCAGCCATGGTGCAATAGTGAGTGCTTGCAAGAGAGGAACGTCGGTCTGCTTATCAGGTTGTCCCTGCTTGCTTGTGAAGCAATTAGTTCCCAATGCTTCTGCTGAGGCCCAACGGAAATCCAGCCAAGATAGGTCACTCTTCTGCTTCCCCACCAGGTATGGAATCATCTTGTCTAGGCACTGTAGCCACTTCATTGCGCTGCCTGGGAGGCTTCACCAGCTGAGCATCTGAGTGCTCTCACTGGCAAGTGCTTTCCGGACATCCTGTCAAGCCATGGGCTGGACGTCCTCCCAGCTTGTTTCCACCTGATGGTCCATTGTGGCTGTGACAGAAGATGGGTCTCAGAGCCACAGGCCAAGCTGAGTGGGATCCATGATAGATCCAAGCTTGCAGCCTATAGATCTTGCGAACACTCCAAGAGTTGCATCATTTCAGTGGTTTCACACAACGGCTCCTGCAAGCAAAGTAGAATACAGCTACACAATGAGCCCCCTGCACACATGCTGCCTGCGCCCTCAGTCGGCCCTCGGGTTGCAATGAAGTGAAACCAGGGGAAAGGGACTGTTCCACTGGGGCTGTCCGTGCTCCAGACTGGGCAGTCACTGCTGTTCTCCTGAGCAGATGAACCTGTTCACTTAGCTCTAGACCTTAACCTAATCTTTTTTTTTTTTTTTTTTTTTGACAGGCAGAGTGGATAGTGAGAGAGAGAGAGATAGAGAGAAAGGTCTTCCTTTTTGCCATTGGTTCACCCTCCAATGGCCGCTGTGGCCAGCGTATCTTGCTGATCCGAAGCCAGGAGCCAGGTGCTTCTCCTGGTCTCCCATGCAGGTGCAGGGCCCAAGCACTTGGGCCATCCTCCACTGCCTTCCCGGGCCATAGCAGAGAGCTGGCCTGGAAGAGGGGCAACCGGGATAGAATCCAGTGCTCCAACCGGGACTAGAACCCGGTGTGCTGGCGCTGCAAGGTAGAGGATTAGCCTGTTAAGCCACGGCACCAGCTCTAGACCTTAATCTAATCTTAATCCTAACCCTAACTCTAACACCAAAGCTAAAGCTAAGGCCAATAGTAGCCCTACCCCCAGCCTTATCCATACCCCAGCCCTAGCCCAAGTGCTAGAATAAGCCCTTGTCTTAACCATTAACCTAGCCCTAACACTCACCCTAGCCCTAGACCCATCCCTAATCCTAGCCCTAGCACTAGCCTTAGCCCAAACCCTAAACCTAGCCTTAACCCTAGCCCTAGCCATAGCACATGTTCTAGCCCTAACACTAACACTGACCATAACTCTAAACTTAGCCTTAGTCCTAGCCCTAATCCTAACCCTAATCTGTGCCCTAACCCTAGGCCTAGCCCTAGCCCTAAATGTTGCCCTAATACAAGCCCTTGCCCTTGCCCTAGCCCTAACCCTAGCCCTACCCTAGCACTAACTCTAACTCATCACTAACCCTAACTTTAAACCTAACCCTCACTTTAACCCTAACCCCAGCCCAAAACCTAACCATAGCCTTAGACCTAGACCAAGCTCTATCCCTAGTGCTAGTTAAACATTAACCTAGCTCTAACCCAAACCCTAGCCCTAGCTCTAGCCTTAACCCTAACAGTAACCCTAATATATCCCTAGTCCTAGATCTATCCATATTCCTAACCTAACTGTAGTCATAGCCCTAACTCTAACCCTAGCCCTAGCCCTAACTCTAGCTCTAATACTAACCCTGCACCTAACCTTAAACCTAGAACTAGCCCTAGACCTCACACCTGCCCTAGACTTAACTCTAGCACTAGACCTAGTTCTAACTCTTACCCTAACACTAACCCTAACCCATCTCTGACCCTAACTTTGATCCCAAACCTAACACTAAATGTAAACCTAGTCCTAGCCTGAGCCCTAACCTTAACTCTAGCCCTAACTCTAGTCCTAACCCTAGCCCTAGGCCTAGCATTAGACCTAAACCTAAGCCTAGCCCTAACCCTAACCTTATCCCTAGCTCTAGAAACAGATCTAGACAAAGCCTTAACCCTAACCATAACAATAACTAAAACCTATCACTAACCCTAACACTAAACCTAATCCTAGTCTTAGCCCTAGCCCTTGCAGAGCCCTAGAATTAGCCCTAGTGATAAAACTAGCCCTAACCCTAACCCTACCCCTAGCCCTCTCCCTAATTCTAGACCTTGGTCTAACCCTAACCCTAAAACTAACATTAACCCCTAACACTCACCCTAATCCCAAACCTAAACCTAGCCATAGCACTAGACCTAGACATAACCCTAATGCTAACCCTAAACCTAATCCTAACACAACCCTAAACCTAACCCTAACTCTAATCATAGCCCTAGCCATAGTGCTAATCCTAGCCCTAGCCATAACCCTAACCCTAGCACTAGCCCCAGCCCTAGCTCTAACCCTAACAATAAATGTGACCCTAACCCCTAACCCTAATACTAATCCTAAACCTAACCCTAACCATAGCCCTATAACTAGCCCTAATCCTAAGGCTAACTCTAACCCTAACCCTAACATAACTCTAACCCTAATCTGAACCTAAGTCTAACAAAAGCCTTTTTTTTTTTTTAATCAGTCAATGCCCAGGGTGCAGCCAGGTTCTCAACTTTATTGGCAGGGAGAAAAGCTTTTATAGACACAGAAAGGGGGCTGTCCAGGGCACAAGAGAACCGAGCCAACCAGCTGAAAGTTAAGGCAGGACACGAGCCTGGCACACCCTCAAGGGCCAATCACAGCAGAGGACACATACTGTTCAAGAATACGGAAGTCTCCTGTCAGGCTAGGTACCTCCCCTGGGGGCCATCTTGGATTGTTAGAAACGCTGAGTCACTGGGATGTGGAATGTGGAAAACTCGAGCAAAGGCTTAGCAGCCTTGTGGAGCAAAGGGTTAGCAACTTTATTTCCTTTTCAGTTGGAGCCCCCCGCATCTCCCCTTTTTCTTTTATTTTGAGGATAACTGTGCCTGTCTTAGGTTGTCCCCCTGTCAGGAATCAGAAGTTTCCCATCATCAGAGAAGCCAGGGTTGAGAGTGTCTTAGGTCAACCATTCCTGGGGGATCTTTACCATCATTGGCTACAGGTTCCTTATTTAGAAGATGAGGGGGTAAGTGGAACGGTTTGGCTAGTAACCCAGGGGGGTATCCTGTTGCCCTAACCGTAACCCTAACCAAACCCTAATCCTAACCCCAACACTAACACTAACCCTAGCCCTAGAATGCAACCTAACTATAGCCCTAACACTAAACCTAACCCTAGCCTAACTCAAACTGTAAACCTAGCACTAGGCCTAACCCTAACCCTAACCCTAACCCTAACCCTAACCCTAAACCAAACCCTAACCCAACCCTAACCTTAAACCTGACCCTAAACCTAGCCCTAGCCCTAGCCTTCACCCTAGCTCTAGTCCTAGCCCTAGCCATAAAACCTAACCCTAGATCAACGCCTAGCCTTAACCTTAGCCCTAGAGAACCCTAACCCTAGCCCAAGCCCTAACTTTAGACCTAACCATAAACCTAGGCATAGTCCTAACTATAAACCAGGTCCTAACCCAAATCCTACCCTAACCATAACCCTAACACTAGCCCTGGCCCTAGCGTTAACACTAGCCATAAACCTAACCCTAACACTAACACTAACCCTATTCATAGCCCAAACACTAGCACTAGCCCTAACCTTAACCCTAGCCCTAATCTTGCCCAAATCTAGCCCTAGCCCTAGCCTTAGCCCTACCCCTAATCCTAGTCCTAACCATAGCCCTAACACTAACCCTAACACTAGGCCTAGCCATATCCCTAACCCTATTCCTAACCCCAAGCAGACCCTAAGCCTAATACTAAACATAAACCTAAACCTAACCCTAATCCCCAAAACCTTAAACTTAACCAATTACTCTAACCCCTAAACATAACCTAACCCTAACTGTAACCCTAACCTTAACTCTAACATAACCCTAACCATAACCCAAAACCCAACCCCAACCCAAAATCTAAACCTAGAACTAACCCTAAAAGTAAACCTAATGCTAACACTAACACTAACACTAATCCCAACATTAACCCTAACTCTAGCCCTAACACTAGCCCTAGACCTAACCCTATCCCTACATAATGCCCTAGCCCTAGCCCTGACCATAACCACCAACCCTAACCCTAGCCCTAGCCTTAACCCTAACCCTAACCCTAGCCCTAGCCCCAGCCCTAACCCTATACCTAGATCTTGCCCTAGAACTAGCCCAACTATAACCACTAACCCTAACCCTAATCTTAGCCCTAACACATATAGCCCTAGCCCTAATCCTAGCCTTAGCTCTAACCCTAACCCATGCCCTAGCATACCCCTAACCCTAATCCTAACAACAACCTTAACTCTAACACTAGCCCTAGCCATAGCACTAACACTAGTGCTAGCCCTAGCCCTAAACCTAACCCTAGCCCTAGCACTATCCCTAATCCTAGCCCTAGCACTAGACCTAGACTTAGCCAGCCCTAAATCCTGCACTAGCACTAGCTCTAGTTAGAGACCTAAACCTAACCTAACACCTACCCCTAACTCTAGCCCTAGCCCTAAACCTAGCCCTATCAGTATCCCTAGCCCTATCCCTAGCCCTAAACCTTGCCCTAGCCCTAACCCTAGCTATAGCCCTAACCCTAAATCTAGCTGTAACCCTAGCCCTAGCCCTTACCCTAACCCTAGCCCTAGCACTACCCCTAGACCTAACCCTAGCACTAAGGGAGCCTTAGCCCTAGATCTAGCACTAACATTAACCCTAACTCAAGCCTTAATCCTAAAGGTAGACGGAGCCTGAGCTCTTGCACTAGCCCTAACCATAACCCTAACCCTAACCCTAATGCTAAACTTAACATGAACACTAACCCTAACCCTAATCAAACCTAATCCTAACCCTAATTTTAACACTAACCCTAACAACAATACTAACACTAGTCCTAGACCTAGATCTAGCCCTTATTCTGATTTTAACTCTAGCCCTACCCTAACCCTGGCACTAGCAATAGCCATAGAGCTAGTCCTAGCCCTAGCCCTAACATAAACCTAACCCTATACTTAATACTAGCCATAAACCTAACCCTAGCCATAGACCAAACATAAATCAAGCCCTAGCCCTTGCCCTGACCATAACTACTAAACCTAACAATAGCTCTAGCCTTAGCCCTAAACCTAAATCTAACACTAGCCCTAGCCTTAGACCTAACCTTAGCCCTAGCCCTAGTCCTAACACAAACCATGATATAGCACTGCACATACCCCAACACTAAACAATGAAACTAATGCTAATCCTAGCCCTATCTTAACACTAACCCTAACCCTAATCCTAATCCTAAAACTTGCCCTAGCCCTAAACTTAGCCCTAGCCCTATCCATAATCCTAACCAAAGCCCTAACCCTAGCTCTAGCCCTGGCCCTAGTCCAAGACCTAGACCTAACCCTAACCCTAACCAAAACGCTAGCTATAACTCTAACCCTAGCCCTAGACCAAGACCTAACCCAAGCGCCAGCCTTAAACGTAACCCTAACCCTAGCTCTAACCCTAAGCCTGAACCTAACCCTAGCCCTAGACCTATTCCTAGTCCTAGGCCAAGCCCTAGCCCTAAATTTAACCCTGACACTAACCCTAGCCCTAACCCTAATACTAATCCTAACCCTAGCCCTAGCCCTAGCCCTAGCCCTAAGTCTAACCCAAGTCCGGCCCTAACCCTAATCCAAGCCCTAACCCTGACCATAACCCTAAACCTAGCTCTAGCCCTAGCAATAGCCCTAGCACTAACCCTAATCTTAACCCTAACCCTAACCCTAGCCTAAGTCCTAGCCCTAGCCCAAACCCGAGAGCTAACCTAACACTAAACCTAAACCTAGCCCTAACCATAAACCTAATGCTAACCATCACCCTAGGCTTAGCCCTAACCCTAAACCTAACCCTAGCCCTTGCCCTACACTAGCCCTAGGCCTAACCATAGCACTAGTCTTAGCCCTAATGATAAACCTACCCCCAGCCCTAGTCCAAAGCCTAGCCCTAGCCCTAAACCTAAACCTAACCCTAACCTTAACCCTAGCCCTAGCCCTAGCCCTGGCTCAAGTACAAACCTTAGCACTTACCCTAACCCTAATTCTAACCCTTGCACTAAACTTAACAAAACCCTAACTCTAACCAAAGCCCTAGCCCTAACCATAACCCTAACACTAACCCTAAACCTAACCCTAACCCTAAACCCTAAAACTATGCCTAGCCCTAGCCCTAACACTAACCCTAAACCTAGCCCTAGCCCTAGCCCTAACACTAATCCTAACCCTAGCCCTAGCCCCAGCCCTAGTCCTAGCCCTAACCCTAGCACAAGCCCTAGCCCTAACACTAACCTAACCCTAGCCTGAGCTCTAGCCCTAGCCCTAGCCCTAGCCCTAGCCCTAGCCCTAAAAGTAATGCTAACCCTAACCCTAAACCAAGCCCTAGGCCTAGCCATAACCCTAACTCTAACCCTAACCCTAAACCTAAACCTATGCCTAGCCCTAGCCCTAGCCCTAGACCTGGCCCTAATGCTAATCCTAACCCTAGACCTAGCCCTAGGCCCAGCCCTAGTCCTAGACCTAGCCCAAGCCCAAGCCCAAGCCCTAGCCCTAACACTAACCTATCCATAACCCTAACTGTAGCCCTAGCCCTATCTCTAACAGTAACCCTAACCCTAACCCTAACCCAAGCCCTAATGCTAGCCCTAGTCCTAGCCCTAACACTAACCCTAACCCGATTCTAACGCTAGCCCTAGACATAGTCCTAACCCTAACCCTAACCCTAACAGTAACCCTAACCCTAGCCCTAGCCCCAATCCTAGCCCTAACCCTAACCCTAGTGCTAGCCCTAGCCTTAGCCCTTAACCTAACGCTAAACCTAACCCTAACCCCAGCCCTAGCCCTAATCCTGGCCCTAGCCCAAACCCTACCCCTAACGCTACCCCTAACACTAACCCTAGCCCTAACCCTAGCCCTAGACCTAGCACTATACGCAGACCTAGCCCAAGTCTTAGCCCTAACCCTAATCCTAACTGTATCCATAAACCTAATGCTAACCATAACCCTAGCACTAACCCTAGCCCTATCCCTAGATCTAACACTAGCCCTAGCCCTTATCCTTACCCTAACCCTATCCCTAACACTAGACTTAGCCTTAGCCGTAGCCCTAGCCATAGCCTTATCCCTAACCAAACCCTAATGCTAAACATAGCCCAAGCCCTAGCACTAACCCTAATCCTAACCCTAACTGTAACTCTAACATTAAAACTAACTCTAACCCTAACCCTAACCATAGCCCTAGCTTTAGCCTTAGCCATAACCCAAACCCTAACTGTAACTCTAACTCTAGATCTAGCCCTAGCCATAGCTCTAGCCCTAGCCATAGCCCTAGGACAAGCCCTAGACTTAACACTAACCCTGACCGTAGCCTAACCCTAACCCTAATCCTAACCATAGCCTAGCCCTAAGCATAGCCCTAACCCTAACCCTAGACCTAGCCCTAGCTTGAATACTTAATCTAATGCTAACCCTAACCCTAGCCATACAAATAGTCCTAACCCTAACCCTAGCCCTAATGCTACACCTAACACTAAACCTAACCCTAGTCCTAGCCCTAACCCTAACACTAGCCCTAGCACTAGCCCTAACCCTAAACTAAACCTAACCCTAGCCCTAGACCGAGACCTAACCCTAGCCCTAACACTAAACCTAATGCCAGCTTTAACCAAAACTCTGAACCTAACTGTAACTATAACCATAACTGTAACCTTAAACCTAATCATAGCCCTAGCTTTAGCCATAGCCCTAACCCTAACTGTAACCCTAATCCTAAACCTAGCTCTAGCCCAAGGCTTAGCCCTATCCCAAATTCTAAGGGTAGCCCTAAACCTAATACTAACCCTAACCCTAATCCTAGCCCTAGCCCAAGCCCTAATCCTAACGCTAACCCTAACAACCCTAACCCTAACCCTAACCCTAAACCTAACCCTAACCCTAGCCATAACCTTAACTAAACCCTAGCCCTAGCTATAGATCTAGACCTAACCCTAACCCTTACCCAAGCCCTAGCCCTATCCATAATCCTAATGGTAATGCTAATCCTAAACCTAAACCTTAACCCTATGCCTAGCCCTAGCCCTAACCCTAAACCTAACCATAAACCTAGCCTTAGCCCTAGCCCTAGACCTAGCCCTAACACTAACCTAAACCTAGCCCTAGCCATAGACCTAGCCCTGGCCCTAGCCCTAAAAATAACCCTAACCCTAAACCAGGCCCTAGCCCTATTCATAACCCTAACGCTAAGGCTAACCCTAACCCTAAACCCTAACCCTATGCCTAGTCCTAGCCCTAACCCTAACCCTAACCCTAACCCTAAACCTAGCCCTAGCCTTAGACCTAGCCCTAACACTAACCTAACCCTAGCCCTAGCCAAAGCCCTAGCCCTAGCTCTAACCCTAACCCAAGCCCTAGCCATATCCATAACTCTAACACTAGCCCTAACCCTAACAGTAAACCTAACCCTATGCCTAGCCCTAGCCCTAACACTAATCCTGAACCTAGCCCTAGCCCTAACCCTAACCCAAACCCTAACCCTAACACTAGCCATAAACCTAGGCCTAGCCCTAGACCTAGCCCTAGCCCTAACCCTAATCCTAACCCTAACAGTAACCCTAATCCTAGCCCTAGCCCTAGCCCTTAACCTAATGCTAAACCTAACCCTAAACCCTAAACCTAACCCTATCCCTATCCCTAACCCTAAACCTAGCCCTAGACCTAGCCCTATCACTCAACTAACCCTAGCACTAGCCATAGCCCTAGCCCTAAAAGTAACCCTAACCCTAACCCTAACCCAAGCCCTAACGCTAGCCCTAGCCCTAACACTAACCCTAACCCAATTCTAATGCTAGCACTAGACATAGCCCTAACACTAACCCTAACCCTAACCCTATCACTAGCCACAAACCTAGGCCTAGCCCTACCCCTAACCCTAAAACTAATCCTAAGAGTAACCCTAACCCTAGCCCTAGCCCTTGCCCTAGCCCTAGCCCTAGCCCTAGCCCCAGCCCTAGCACTAGCCCTAGCTCAAGTCCTAGCCATAAGCCTAAACCTAACAATAACCCTAGCCCTAACCATAACCCTAGCCCTAATTCTAGCTCTAGCCCAAGCCCTAGCTCTTATCCTACCCTAACCCTATCCCTAACACTAGACCTAGCCTTAGCCATAGCCCTAGCCCTATCCCTAACCCAAACCCTAACCCAAAGCCTAACCGTAACTCTAACCCTAGATCTAGCCCTAGCATTAGCCCTAGACCTAAAACTTACTAAGCCTATACTTAACACTAGCACTAGCTTTAGCCCTAGCCCTAAGCCTAGCCCTAGCCCTAACCCCAGACTAACCCTAACCCTAATGCAAAACATAGCCATAGACTTAACCCTACCCTTACCCTAATCCTAATCCTAACTGTAACCCTAGCGATAACACTAACTCTAATGACAACCAAAGCCCTAGCTTTAGCCATAGCCCTAACCCAAACCCTAACCCTAACACTAATGCTAGCCCTAGACCTAGCCCTTGCCCTAATTCCTAACCCTAGCCCTGGGCCTAACCCTAACCTAACACTAACCCTAGCCATAACCTTAAGAAAACACTAGCACTAGCCTGAGATATAGTCTAACCCTAACCCTTACCCCAGCTCTAGCCCTAGCCCTAACCTAAAGCTAACCCTAACCCTAACCCTAAGCCTAATACAGCCCTAACCCTAGCCCTAGCTCTAACCCTAACCCTAATCCTAACCCTAGCCCTAGCCCTAGCCCTAACCCTAACCAAACCCTAAACCTAGCCCTAGCCCTAGCCCCAGCCTAGTCCTAGCCCAAGCACTAGCCATAACACTAACCCTAACCCTAGCCCGAGTCTAAGCCCTAACCCAAAACCTAACCCTAACCCTAGCCACAACCTTAACCAAACCCTAGCCCTAGCCATAGCCCAAGCCGTAGATCTAGACCTAACCCTAACCCTTGCCCAAGCCCTAGCCCTATCCATTATACTAACGCTAACCCTAACCCTAACCCTAACCCTAAATCTAGCCTTAGCCCAAGCCCTAGACCTAGCCTTAATGCTAATCTTAACCCTAGCCTTACCTCAGCCCTAGTCCTAGCCCTTGCCATAACACTAACCTAACCCTAAACATAGCCATAGACCTAGCAATAGGAATAGCCCTACACCTAACACTAAAACTAGCCCTAGCCCTAGCCCTAAACCTAATCCTAACCCTAACCCTAACCGTAACCCTAATCCTACCTATAGCCCAAGCCCTAGATATATAGTAACCCAAACCCTAACCCTAAACTTAAACCTAGCCCTAGCCCTAGGCCTGACCCTAGCCCTAACCCTAAAACTAACCTTATCCCTAACCCTAGTCCTAACCCTAGCCCTAACCCTAACCTAACCCTTGCCCTGGACCTAGCCATAGCTCTATAGTAAGCCTAACCCTAACCTAGACCTAGCCCTAACCATAACTATAACCATAACCATAACCGTAGCCCTAGCCCTAAACCTAGCCCTAACCCTAACCCTAGCTCTAAACTGAACACTAAACCTAAACCTAACCATAGCCATAGTCTAGCCCCAACTCAAGCCTGAGCCCTAGACCTAGTCCTAGCACTAATCCTAACCCTTTCCATAACCCTAATGCAAGCCCTAGCCCTAGCCCTAACCCAAGCCTTACACCTAACCCTAACCCTAACCCTAGCCCTAACCCTAAATCTAACCCTAACCCTAACCCTAACCCTAACCTTTATACTAGCACTAGCACTAACACTAGCCCTAGACCTAACCATAAACGTAACCATAACCCTAACCCTAACCCTAGATCTAGACCTAGCCCTAACCCCAGCTTAACCAAAACTCTAACCCTAACTGTAACTATAACCAAACCATAACCATAAACCTACTAATAGCCCTAGCCTTAACCCTAATGATAACCCTAACCCTAGCCCTAGTCCCAGTCCTAGCTCTAGCTCTAAACCACACCCTAAACCTAACCCTGGACCTAACACAAGCCCTAACCCTAATGCTACTCCTAACCCTAACACTAGTCCTAGCCCTAGCTCTAACGCTAGCCCAAGCCCTAGCCCTAACCCTAGCTCTAACTCTAACTCTAACCCTAACCCTAACCCTAACCCTAACACTAGATATAGCCCTAGACACAGCCCAGACCTAACCCTAACACTAACCATATCCCTAACACTACTATTAGCCTTAGCCATAGCCCTAACCCAAACCTTAACCCTAAATCTAACCATAGCCATAGCCCTAGCCCTAACCCTAATATTAACCCTAACTGTAAGCCTAAACATAATCCTAACCCTAACCCTGAACCTAACCAAAACCCTAACTTTATCCCTAGCCCTAACCCTAACCCTAAACCTAATCCTAGCCCTAGCCCTAACGCTATGCTAACCCTAGCCCTAGCCCTAACCCTAGCTATAAACTGAATGCCAACCACAGCCCTAGCCCTAACCCTAATCCTAAACCTTACCTGAACGCTAGCCCTACCACAAGCCCTAGACCTAAACCTAACCCTAACCCTAAGCCTAGCCCTAAACGTAAAGCTAACCAAAAAAATAACTCTAGCATTAACCCTAGCCCTAGCCCTAGCCCTAACCCTAGCCCTAAACCTAACCATAACCCTAGCCCTAGCACTGTCCCTGGCCCTAATTCAAAGCCTAGCCCTAAATGTAACTCTAACTAACCCTAACTCTCAGCCTAAACCTAGCACTAGACCTATCCCTAGCCCAAGCGCTAAACCAAACCCTAGCCGTAACCCTAGCACTAGCCCTAGCCCAAGCGCTAAACCAAACCCTAGCCATAGCCCTAGCCCTAGCACTAGCCCTAGCCCTAAACAAAACCATAACCCTAACCCTAGCCCTAGCCCTAACCCTAGCCCTAAACTAAACCCTAACCCAAACCCTAACCCTAACCCTAACTCTAACCGTAGCCCTAACCCTAACCCAAGCCCTAACCCTACACTAGATCTAGCCCTAGCCCTAACGCTAACCCTACGCAGACTCTAGATCTTATCCTAACCCTAACCTTAACCCAAACTCTAGCCCTAGCCGTTGTCCTTGACCTAGCCCTAACCCTAACTCTAAGTCATGCCCTTACCCTAACCTTAACCCTAACCCTAGATCTAAACCTAGTCCTGGGCCTTGCTCTAGCCCTAGCCCTAAACTGGAACCCTAACCCTAGCACTAGCACTAGTACTAGCCAAAGTCCAAGCCCTAGCTCTAACCCAAATGTTAACCATAACCATAACCCTAACCCTAGCCCTAGCCCTAGCCCTAATCCTAACCCTAACCATAAACCTAACCTAGACCTAGCCCTAGCTCTAGCCCTAAGCCCTAGCCCTAACCATAACCCTAACCCAAGTCCTAGCTCTAGACCTAACCCAAGACCTAGCCCTAACCCTAACCCTAGCTATAACACTAACCCTAACCCTAAACCAAACCTAGACCTAGACCTAGCTCTAGCCCTAAGACCTAGCCCTAACCCTAACCCTAATCCCAGACCTAACCATAACCAAACATTAAATCTAATGATAACACTAAACCTAAACCTAACCATAGTCCTAGCTTTAGACCTAGTCCTAACCCTAAACCTAACCTTAATCATCACCCTAATCCTAGACATAACTCTAACCATAACCATAACCCCAACTGTAACTCTTACAATAACCCTAACCATAAACCTTACCATAGCCCTAGCTTTAGCCCTAGCCCTAAACCTAACCCTAACCATAACCCTAGACCTAGTCCGAGCCCTAGCCCTAGCCGTAGCCCTAACACTAAGCCTGAACATAGTCCTAGCCCCAATGCAAGCCATAACCCTAATGCTAGTCCTAACCCTAATCGTAGACTTAGCCCTAGCCCTAACCCCTAACCATAACCCTAACACTAGCTTTAGTGATAGTCCTAGCACAAGTTCTAGCCCAAGCTCTAGCCCTGACACTAAACTAACCATAGCCATAGACCTAGAACTAGTCCTAGCTGTAACTCTAACACTAACTGTAGCCCTAAATGTAAACCTAACCATTAATCCTAACCCTAACCCAAACTAACCCCTAACCCTAACCCTAACCCTAGATATAGCGATAGCCCTAGTCTTAGACCTAAACCTAATCCGAACCCTAGCCCTAACCCTAGCCCTACCCCTAAACATAACACTAACCCTAGCCCTAGCCCTAACCCAGACCCTAACCTTAACCCTAAACCCTAACCTTAACCGTACCCTAAACCTATCCCTAGCCCTAACCAAAGCCCAAGTCTAAGTCCTAGACCTAGCCAAGGCCGTATCACTAACCCTAATACTAACCCTAATGCTATCAAATCTAGCCCTAGCAAAGCCTTAGCCCTAACCCTAACACTAACACTAGGCCTAGCCCTAGCCCAAGCCCTAGCTGTAGCCCTAACCCTAGCCCTCACTAGCCCTATCCCTAACCATAACAATAGCCCTAGCCCTAGCCCTACCCCTACCCCAACCCTAACACTAACCCTAGCCCTAGCCCAAACACTAGCCCTAGCCGTAACCACAACTGTAAACCTAATGTAAGTCCTAACCCTTACCCTAACCCTAATACTAGCCATAGCCATAGCCCTAGACCCAGCCCAAGCCCTAGCCCCAGCCCAAACCCTACCAAACCATAACCCTAATTCTAGCACTAAAACTAAACCTAAACCTAACCCTAACCCTAGTCCTAGCCCTATATATAAGCTTAGCCCAAGCCCTACCTCTAACCCTAAACCTAACTCTAGCTCTAGCCCTAACACTAACCTTAACCCTAACCTAGTCCTAGCCCTAGCCCTAACCCTAGCCCTAGCCCTAGCTGTAGCCCAAACCCTAAACCTAACCCTAACCACAGCCCGACTCCTAACCCTAAACCTAACCCTAATCCTAATCTAGCCCTAGCCTTAGGGCTAGGCCTAGCCCTAGCCCTAGCCCTAGCCCTAACCCTAACTCTAAAAATAGCCCTAGACCTAACATTAACTCTAACCCTAACCCTATCCCTAACCTTAATATAGCCCTTGTGCTATCCTTAGGACTAGCCCCTGCCTTAATCCTAACACTAACCCTAACCCTAGACCTAGCCCTAACCTTAACCCTAACCCTAACCCTAGCCCAAGAATTAGACCTAGCTCTAGCTCTAGCCATAGCCCTAAACCTAGCCCACATTAGCAATAATCCGAACCCTAAACCTAGCCCTAAACAAGGCCTAGCCCTAGCCCTAGCCCTAGCCATCACCCTAGATGTAACACTAACCCTAACCCTAAATCCTAGTTGTAACTGTTATCCTAAACTGATCCCTAACCCTAACCCTAGCTCTGGCCCAAGACCTAGACTTGCCCTAGCCCAAGCACTAACCCTAGCACTAGCCCTAGCCCTAGCCTTAGCCCTAGCCATGGACCTAACACTAACTCTAACCCTAACCCTAGCTCTAGCCCTAGCCATGGACCTAACACTAACTCTAACCCTAACCCTACCCCTAGCCCTTGCCCTAGCCCTAGTCTTATCCCAAACCCTAACCCTAATCCTAATCTAGCCCTAGCCATAAGCCTAGGACTAGCTCTAACCCTAACCATAACACTAACCCTAGCCATAGGTTATCCCTAGCACTAAACCTAACCCTAACCCAAATCCTAACCCTAGCCATAGCCCAAGCACTAGCCCTAGCCCTAAGTCTAGCCAAACCCAAAACCTAACCATAACATTAGCCTTAACCATAACACTGATTCTAATACTAGCCCCACCCATAGCCCCAACCCAAGCCAAGCACTAACACTAACCCTAGCCCTAACCCTAACTTTAAACCTAACCCTAACCCTAGACATAGCCATAGCCCTAGCACTAGCCCTAGCCCTAACACTAACACTATCCCTAACCCTAATCTAGCCCTAGCCCTAGCCCAAGCCCTAGCCCTAACCCTAACCCTAACCCTAACCCTAACCCTAATGCTAGCCCTAACCCTAACCCTATCCCTAAACCTAATCTAGCCCTAGACCTTAGCCTAACCTTAGCCCGAGCCCTAGCACTAACCATAACCCTAACTCTAACCCTAAAACTAGCCCTAGCCTTAGACCTAGCCCTAGAACTGGCCATAGCTCTAACCCTAGCCCTCATAGCCCTAACCCTAAGACTAACACTAGCCCTATCCCTAGCCCTAGCCCTAGCCCTATCGCTAGCCCTAGATCCAACCCTAACCCTAACCCTAATTATCACCCTAACACTAAAAACTAATTGTAACCATCAACCTAAACCTATCCCTAGAACTAACCCTACTGTAATCCTAACCCTAGCCCTAGCCCTAGCCCAAGCCCTAGCCCTAGCCCTAACCCTAACCCAAGCACTAGCCCTACACCTAGACATAGCCTAAGCCCACACCTAACCCTAACCCTAGCCATAGCCCTAACCCTAACCCTAGCCATAGCCAAAGCCCTAGGCCTAGGCCTAGCCCTAGCCCTAACCATAACACTAACCCTAACCAGAGCCCTAGCCCTAACCCTAGCCCTACCACTAAACCTAACTCTAGTCCTAACCCTAACATTAACCCTAACCAGAGCCCTAGCCCTAGCCCTAGCTCTACCACTAAACCTAACTCTAGCCCTAACCCTAGCCCTAGCCTTAGCCCTAACCCTGGACATAGCCTTAACCCTAACTCGAATCCAAACACTAACCTAAAACCTAAACCCTAACCATAACTATAAACCTAAATCTATCACCAGCCCTAACCCTAACCCTACTCCTAACCCTAGCCCTAGCCCAAGACCAAGCCCTAACTTTAACCCTAACCCTAACCCTTGCCCTAGCCCTCATCATAGCCCTAGACTAACCCTAACCCTAACTAGATACAGCCAAGCCATATCCATAGCCCTAACCCTGAGATTAATCCTAACCCTAACCTAATCCTAACACAAACCCTAGCCCTAGACCTATGCCTAACCCTTGCAATAAACCTAGCCCTAATCCTAACCCTAGCCCTAGACTTAGCACTAACCCTAGTGCTAAACCTAACCCTAGCCATAGCCCTAGCCCTAGACCCAGTCCTAGCTCTAGAAATAGCCCAAGCCCTAGTGTCGGAGGCCACCTGACAAACCACACGGAGACATGCAGCACTCAGTCAATTCATCACCACGTTTATTGCCTCGTCGCGTTCCAAGCCAAAGTAGGGGGCCCGGCGATGAGGGACTGGAGGCAGTCTCCCTAGGGAAACCCTTCAGTCTCCAGCCCCGAGCACACAGAAAGACAAGGATATATACCCCAGACCCCATACAGATAACATTCATTGTGTGCAATCATGCATAGCACAGGAATAGAGCAAGTTTACAAAGTAGCAATGATCAGGGTACAAGCTCTGCAGATAGAGCAAAGAACATCATAAACCTTCATCAGAAGTCACATCCTGCCTGCAGGAATGTGGGATGAAAAATCTTGTGCCTTCAGCCTTCAGGACAATAAGCACAGGAAGCAGGATTAGATAAGGGACAGCTTCAACCTGCTGCATCTCATGTCGGGCCAGGGCCACTGGCCCCGACACCCTAGCCCTAAACCTAACCCTAAACCTAGCCTGAACTCTAACCCTAAGACTATCCTTAACACTAACCCTAGCCCTAGCCCTAACCTTAAATGTAGTACTAGCCCTAGCCCTAGCCTTAGACCAGTTCTACACCTAACCCTACTCTAAGACTAACCCTAAACACTAACCATAAACTAACCTTATCCCAAGATCTAGCCCTAGCTCTAACCCTAACCTTAACACTAACCCTAAACCCTAACCATAACTGTAACCCTAAACCTAGCCCTAGCCCCAGCCCTGCTAACCCTAACCCTTAATCTAACCCTAGTCCTAACCCTAACTCTAACCCTAATGCAACCCTAACACTAAGCCTAAGCCTAGCCTTAGCACTTGCCCAGGCCTAGCCCAAGCCCTAACCTTCACCCTACCTCTAGCCCTAGACCACACCCTAGCCCTAAACCTAACCCTAACAGTAACCCTAATCTAGCCCTAGCCCTAGCCCTAGCCCTAGCACTAACCATAACCCTAAACCTAGCCCTAACCCTAACCCTAACTAGGTTAGCCCTAGCCCTATTCCTAGCCCTAGACCTAGCCCTAGCTGTAGCCCTAACCCTGGCCCTCACTAGCCCTAACCCTAAAACTAGAAACAGCCTTATCCTTATCCCTAACCCTAAACCTAACTATAGCCCTAAACCTAACCCTAACCCTAAAGCTAAACCGAACCCTAGTCCTAGCACTAACACTAAACCTAAACCTAACCCTAACCCTAGACATAGCCCTATACCTAGACCTAGCCCAAGCCGTAGCCCTAACCCTAACCCTAACTCAAACTCTAACCCTAAACCTAGTCCTTACACTAGCCCTACACCTAACACTAGTTCCAAACTTAGCCCTAGCCCTAACCCTAGCCCTAAATCAAACCCTAACCTTAATGTTAACACTAACCCTAACACTAACCCTAATACTAGCCCAAGCCCTGGCCCCAGCCCAAGCCCTAGCCCCAAACCTAACCCTAACCCTAACCCTAGTGCTAACACTAAACCTAACCCTAACACTAACCATAGCCCTAACTCTATACCTAGGCCTAGCCCAAGCCCTAGCGCTAACCCTAACCCTAACCCTAACCTTAACTCTAACCCTAACCTTAGTCCTACCCTAGCTTTAGCCCTAGCTGTAGCCCTAACCCTAACCCAGTCTTAGCCCTAGCTCTAGTCCTACCCTAAAACTAACCCTAACCCTAATCTAGCCCTAGCCTTAGTCCTAGGCCTAACCCTAACCCTAACCCTAGCCCTAGCCCTAATCCTAACCATATCCCTAACCCTAATCATAAAGCCCTAGCTCTAGCCAAGGCCTAGCCCTAGCCCTAACCCTAACCCAAACCCTACTCCTACCCCTAGCTCTCACCCTAACCCTAACCATATTCCTAACCCTAATGTAGCCCTAGCCCTAACCCGAACCCTAACTATAACCCTGGCCCTAACCTTAACTCTAACCCTAATGCTAAGCCTAACCCTAGCCTAGCACTTGACCTAGCCCTAGACCTAACCCTCATACTAACACTAACCCTAGCCATAGACTACCCCCAAGCCCTAGCCCGAACCCTAACTGTAACCCTAATCTAGCCCTAGTCCTAGCCCTAGCCCTAGCCATAGCACTAACAATAACACGAACACTAACCATAGCCTAGCCCTAACCCGAACCCTAACTCTACCCTAATGCTAAGCCTAACCCTAGCCTAGCACTTGACCTAGCCCTAGCCCTAGCCATAAATTACTCCCAGCCCTAGCCTGAACCCTAACTCTAACCCTAATCTAGCCCTAGTCCTAGCCCTAGCCATAGCACTAACAATAACACTAACACTAACCATAACCTAGCCCTAACACTAACCCTAACCCTAAACCTAACCCTAGCCCTGTTAGGTAGGAAGTCAGTTATGAGCTTATGTGTGTGTAGCAGGCCTAAAGAGAAGACATCTATGTCCAGCATATGCATCTGCACCTCAAAGTCATCCCCATAATGTTTCAGGGGCAGCCTGGCCCTCACATCATGCCCTGCCCCCTTCTGCCTTCCACAATCTCCCAGGTGCAGCCTAGTATCTGCATCTCAAACACCCTGCTCCCTTCTTCCAGTCTGATAACATTTGCATCCATAAAGTCCTTTGTTTCAGACCTTCAAGAGAAGTTTTTCTATTTATATCCAAAAAGCCCTTTGTTCCAAGAGGAGCAGAGGTGGGGAAGCAAGACCCATCTCCTTAAAAACCCCCAGCCTCAACTGGACGGCGCTCTCAGCTCTCTGCATCTTTGCTGAGCCACCTGCCTGGCCTGGTCAGGTGTAATCTCTCCACTCAACATGTAACCTGTAACCTCCCTCCTTTCCCCCCCACTCCAGTCTCTCAGGCTCTGTCTGGAGAGGTGCCCATCCGTCCTTACAGATGTTCCTTCCTAATAAACTTTGCTACTTTTACCTCCCACTACTCTCTGTCTCACGCCTGAATTCTTTCTTGCGCGAAGACAAGAACCCTGCAATTTCTCTGGTAACAACCCTAGCCCTACTCCTAACCCAAACCCTAACCCTAATCCTAATCTTGCCCTAGCCCTAGTCCTAGTCCTAGGCTTAGCCCTAGCCCTAACCCTAACCCTAACCCTAGCCATTGCAATAGCCCTAGCCCTAACCCTAACCCTATTCTTAACCCTAATTTAGCCCTAGACTATCTCTAGCCCTAAACCTAACCCTAGGCCTAGCCCTAGCCCTAGTCCTAATCCTAACCCTAACCCAAACCCTATCCTTTGTGGGGGAAGCTGAATCCAGAAAGGCCTAGAGGAACTTCCTGAACCTGCCTTGAATTTGAAAACCTTTCTTTAAGTTTCAATTCCCTGGTAGCAAACACCCCAGCCCCAGGGTGCTTCTGCCTAAGGATCATTAAGGTAGCACAATAGGAGTTGCTAAGACTCTTTTGCATCACAACATGCCACCCCTTGCCCGCATCTGCTCATCCACTCTGTACCATCCAACCTGTACCTCAGCTATATATACACCTCCCTTTTACAATAAAGTGAGACCCTGCTGCAACTGGGCTCCACACTGTGCCTGATTGTCCCCCGGGTTTGGGGAAGGCTGAGTGGTGGGTGGCGCACTTTCCCCTCCTTGGTTAAGGCAAGCTGCAGGCAGCTTGCCTAATTCTCCGGCGCTGGTGAGGAACAGTCACCTCAATCCTTAACACTAACCCTAGCCTTAGCCCCATCCATAGCCCAAGCCCTAGCTTAGGCCTAACCCTAACCCTAACCTTAACCCTAACCCTAACCATAACCATAACCATGGCCCTAGTGCTATTCTTACCCTAACATTAACCTTAACTGTAACCCTAAACCTAACCCTAACCTTGATCCTAACCATAGCCCTAGTTTTAGACTAACCCAAACCTAGCCCTAGCCGTATCACTAACCCTAACACTAACCATAACCCTAAGTCTAACCCTAAAACAAACCCTAGTAATAGACCTAGCCCTAGCCCAAACCCTAGCCCTAGATCTAGCACTAACACTAACCCTAACCCTAAACTTTACCCTAGCTCTAGCCCTACCTAGCCCTAACCCTAACCTTAACCCTAAATCTAAACCTAACCCTAATGTTAGCACTAGACCAAATTCTAACCCAAACCCTAACCCAAGCCCTAGACCTAGCCATAACCCTAAACCTAACCCTAACCATAATCTAGCCCTAGTTTAGCCCTAATCCTAAACCTAACCCTAACCCTAGCCCTAGACCTAGCCCTAACATTGTTCAAGCCATAGCCATAACCCTAGACCTCATGAGCCCTAATCCTAACCCTAACCCTAGCCCTAGCCTTAGCCTAGACCTACCCTAGACTAACCCTAACCCTAACCTTAACCCTAACCATAACTGTAAACCTAAACCTATCCCAAGCCCTAACCCTAACCCTTATCCTAACCCTAACCCTAACCATGCCAAGCCCAAGCCCTAAACCTAACCATAACACTAGCCCTAGTCCTAATCCAAATCCTAACTCTAACATTAGCCCTAATGCTAATCCTAACCATAATCCACCTAAGCCCCAGTCCAAGCCCTAGCCCTAGACCAATCCCTATGAGTAACCGTGACATTAAGCATAACCCTAGCTCTAAACCTAACCCTAACCCTAACCCTAAGCATAACACTACCCCTAATACTAGCCCAAGCCCTAGCCCTAACCAAAAACCTAAACCAACTCCTAGCCCTAGATCTAGCCCTAGCCCAAACCCTTGGTCTAGCACTAGCACTATCCCCAAACCAAACACTAACACTAACCCTAGCCCTAGCCCTGACCTAACCCTGACCCTAGACCTAACCCTAGCCCTAGTCCTAACCCTAGCCCTACCACTAGAACTAGTCATATCCCTAACCCTAACCATAACCCTAAACCAAACCCTAGCCCTAATCCTAGCCCGAGCCCTAACTCTAACCCTAAACTGAATGCTAACCCTAACCCTAGCCCTAACCTTAACTCTAACCCTAAACCTATCTCTAGACCTAGCACTAGCCCTAAACCTAAACCTAGCCCTAGCCCTAGCCCTAACCCTAGCTCTAACCCTAACCCTAGCCCAATGCTAGCCCTAGCAATTACACTAATCTTAGTCTTAGCCCTAACCCAAACCCTAACTCTAATGTTAGCTCTAACAATAACCCTAATCATAATCCTACCTAGCCCTAGCACAAGCCCTAGCCCTAACCCTCACTCTCACCCTAACCCTAGCTGTAGCCATTGCCCTAGCCCTAATCCTAAACCAAACCCTAGCCCTAAACCCTTACTTTAACATTAAACCTATCCCTAAACCTACCCATAACCCTAACCTTAACCCTAGCAAAGCCCTAACCCTAACCCTGACCTTAAACCTAGCCCTTGCCCTAACCCTAACCATAAATCTAACCCTAACCCTAACTCTAACCCTAATGCCAGCCCTAGACCATTCCCTAGCCCTAGCCCAAGCCCTAGCCCTAACCCTAGCCTTAACCCTAGGCCTATGCTAACCCTAACCCTAACCATAATCCTAGATCTAGCCCAAGACCTAGCCCTAGATCTAACTCAAACACTAATCCTATACCTATCCTTAACACTAACCCTAGCCTGAGCCCCAGCCATAGATTAGCCCTAGCCTAGGCTTAACCCTAACCCTGACCCAAAACCTAACCGTAGCCCTAACCCTATCCTTACCGTAACATTAACCTTAACTGTAACACTAACCATACCCTAACCATAACCCTAAACGTAACCAAGCCCTAGTCCTGACCCTAAAACTAAGCTAATCCTAACCCTAACCCTAACCCTAGCCCTATCCCTACCACTAACCCTAACTCTAACCATAACCCTAAAACAAACCCTAGTAATACACCTAGCCCTGGCCCTAACCCTAGCCCTAAATCTAGCACTAACACTAATGCTAACCTTAAACCTTACCTAGCTCTAGCTCTAGCTCTAGCCCTAGCCCTAACCATAACCTTAAACCTAAATATAAAACTAACCCTAACGCTAGCCCTAGACCGAACTCTAATCCAAACCCTAACCCTAACCCTAGCCCTAGCCATAACCCCAACCCTAACCCTGACCCTAACTCTAACCTCTAAAATAGCACTAGCCCTAACACTAACCCTAACTTTAGCCCTAGCACTAGCCCTAGCCTTAACCTAACCCTGACCCTAGACCTAACCCTAGCCCTACCTCTAGAACTAGTCCTGTCCCTAACCCTAACCATAACCCTAAACCAAACCCTAGCCCTAATCCTAGCCCAAGCCCTAACTCTAAACCTAACCTGAATCCTAGCTGTAGCCCCAGCCCTACACCTAACCCTAGCTTGATCCATAAACCTAGACCTTACCCCAGCCCTAAACTTAACCCTAACCCTAGCCCTAGCCCTAGCAGTAGCCCTAACCCTAACCCTAATCCTAGCCCTAACCTTAACTCTAACCCTAACCCTAACCCTAGCCCTAGCCCTAACGCTAGCCCTAACCCTACCCCTAAACCTAAACCTAACCCTAACCTTAAACCTAACTTGGACCTAGGCTTATTCTGAACAGTAGCCCTCACCTTAGCCGAAGAACTAAACTAAACTCTATCCCTAACCCTCATCTTAATCACTATAACTAAACCTGACACTGATTATAGCATAACCCTAGCCCTAATTCTAAACCTTCTCCTAACCCTAATCTTAACACTACAACTGGCTCTAAGCCTCATACTAGCTCTTGCCTTAGCCCTACTGCTAAACCGAACTCAAGCCTTAGCCCTAATTCTAACAATAAGCCTAATTGTAGTATAGCTCCAACTCTAATCCTCTGGTCTGCTTTAACAAAAACCAGGAGGAAAAGAAAGCTATGCATCAGAAGCAATGGGTGGCAGGCCTATTAATGGCTGTTCTGTACAGTGATCTGCACTCAAGGAGACCCAACAGGCCAGTCCACTGCAGTGGCTTTCAATGTGGCAAGCCTGGGCTTCAGCAGAAGTCAGCTTGTGAAGAGCCCTGGCAGCTCTGCCAAGAGTTGGATCACTGGAAATGGACCTGCCCTGGAGTCGAAGGATGCCCAGGTCAGAGCCACAGATCTTATTGGCTCTAAGCTGAAAAGCCTTTCACTCAGCCCAGCTTCCAAAGTGACCACCACAGCTGAGGGGACAGCCAAGTAGGGTCAGCAACATTGCAGGCAGAACTGTAAATTTCTTGTTAGAGATGCCCCCTGCCTTGACCTGGCCAGCTCTCCTCCCAGGCCAGCTAAGTAATGAAAGTCAACAGAGTGCCTTCCCCCAGGAGGTTCACACCTCCCTTAGGATGTACCCCATGTGAAGAGGTAGAAAGGTCTGGGCCTCTTCACTTACAAGGCCTAAAGCCCACCAGATTATTATCAAGCCCCTTCTATCAGGTTCTATTTGCCTCTCAATCAGAAAACTTAATTCCAGCTTCGGCAGCACCTTTCTTAGTTCCTCTAATAATGACTCTGTCCTTTGTTCTAGATCCTGTCTAGTGCACTTGGGCTTCATTCCTTTGTAATCATAACCTCTACTCTACCACCAATGGCTCTACACCCAACATGTGTGTACTGATGGTCCTCTTCCCCACTTAATGCTGTATAATTGTTCAAAATTTCTCTACAGACAAACCCCTCTACCTACAAAAGATGAGTGACTTTTCTCTCACTCTTGGCTGGAATCAGCTTTCTGGTCTGTTGGGTGTTCCCCAACCCTTTCCCTTTAAAAAAAAAAAAAAAAAGAGGGAGGTGCCTTTCTCTGAAGGGAGGAGAGAACTTCCACTTTGACTATGACCTTGTCTAAATATGATCAGAGTCGGTGAACTTGGAAGGCTTCCATAGCCTTGGCAACTCAGGACAGGAGCCTAGGGTGGTTACTGGTGCCATAAACTAGAGAGTCAATTTGTTGAGTCAACAACAGGAGTCACTGTGCACTTGCTCCTCATGTGGGATCTCTGTCCTTAATGTGCTATACATTGTGATTCAATGCTATAACTAGTACTCAAACAGTATGCTTCACTTTGTGTTTCTGTGTGGGTGCAAACTGTTGAAATTTTTTTTTAAATTAAACTTTTATTTAATGAATATAAATTTCCAAAGTACAGCTTATGGGTTACAATGGCTTCCCCCTCCCCAAAATTCCCTCCCACCCACAACCCTCCCCTTTCCCGCTCCCTCTCCCCTTCCAATCACATCATGATTCATTTTCAATTCTCTTTATATACATAAGATCAGTTTAGTATATATTAGGTAACGATTTCAACTGTTTGCCCCCATATAGCAACACAAAGTGAAAAAAAAAATACTGTTGGAGTACTAGTTATAGCATTAAATAACAGTGTACAGCACATTAAAGACAGAGATCCTACATAATATTTTTTAATTAATTAATTTTCTATGCCATTTCCAATTTAACACCAGGTTTGTTTTTTTTTTATTTCCAATTATCTTTATATACAGAAGATTGATTCAATATATAATTAGTAAAGATCTCATCAGTTTGTACCCATGCAGAAACACAAAGTGTAAAAATACTGTTTCAGTACTAGTTATAGCATCACTGCACATTAGACAACATGTTAAGGACAGATCCCACATGGGATGTAAGTACACAGTGACTCCTGTTGCTGACTTAACAATTTGACACTCCTGTTTATGGCGTCAGTAATCTCCCTAGGCTCTAGTCATGAGTTGTCAGGGCTATGGAAGCCTTTAGAGTTCGCTGACTTTGATCATATTCCAATAGGGTCATAGTCAAAGTGGAAGTTCTCTCCTCCCTTCAGAGAAAGGTACCACCTTCTTTGATGGCCCCGTTCTTTCCACTGGGATCTCACTCACAGAGATCTTTCATTTAGGTCTTCTTCTTTTTTTTTTCTTTTCCATGGTATCTTGGCTTTCCATGCCTACAATACTCTCATGGGCTCTTCAGCCAGATCCGAATGCCTTGAGGGCTGATTCTGAGGCCAGAGTGCTATTTAGGACATCTGCCATTCTATGAGTCTGCTATGTATCCCACTTCCCATGTTGGATCTTTCTCTCCCTTTTTGATTCTATCAGTTAGTATTAGCAGACACTTGTCTTGTTTGTGTGATCCCTTTGACTCTTAGACCTATCAGAGCCATCAATTGTGAACTGAAATTGATCACTTGGACTAGTGATATGGCATTGGTACATGCCACCTTGATGGGATTGTATTGGAATCCCCTGGCACATTTCTAACTCCATCATTTGGGGCAAGTCCGATTGAGCATGTTCCAAATTGTACATCTCCTCCCTCTCTTTTTCCACTCTTAAATTTAACAGGGATCACTTTTCAGTTAAAATTTAAACACCTAAGAATACTTGTGTGTTAATTACAGAGTTCAACCACTAGTACTAGAACAACAACAACAACAAATACTAAAAAGGATAAAGTATTACATTGTACATCTAGAGTCAGGACAAGAGCTGATCAGTTCATTGTTTCTTATAGTGTCCATTTCACTTCAACAGGTTTCCCCTTTGGTGCTCAGTTGTCGCCCATCAGGGAAAACAAATGATATTTGTCTCTTTGGGATTGGCTTAATTCACTCAGCATGATGGTTTCCAGATTCCTCCATCTTGTTGCAAATGACTGGGTTTCATTGTTTCTTACTGCTGTATAGTATTCTATGGAGTACATGTTCCATAATTTCTTTATCCAGTCTACTGTTGATGGGCATTTGGGTTGGTTCCAGGTCTTAGCTATTGTGAATTGAGCTGCAATAAACATTAATGTGCAGATGGCTTTTTTATTAGCCAAATTAATTTCCTTTGGGTAAATTCCAAGGAGTGGTATGGCTGGGTTGTATGGTAGGGTTATGTTCAGGTTTCTGAGGAATCTCCAGACTGACGTCCATAGTGGCTTAACCAGTTTGCATTCCCACCAACAGTGGGTTAGTGTCCCTTTTTCCCCACATCCTCACCAGCATCTATTGTTGGTAGATTTCTGAATGTGAGCCATTCTCACTGGGGTGAGGTGAAACCTCATTATGGTTTTGATTTGCATTTCCCTGATTGCTAGTGATCTTGTACATTTTTTCATGTGTCTGTTGGCCATTTGGATTTCCTCTTTTGAAAAATGTCTATTGAGGTCCTTGGCCCATCTCTTAAGTGGGAAAATCTTTACTTAATATATACTAAATTGATCTTCTGTATATATATATATATATATATATATATATATATATATAACCATATGCTAACACTAAACCTAAAATGAAAACTATAGGCAAACTTAAGGCAAGCCTGATCTGTAACCCTAACTACCACACTAACTCTAAACTTAAACCTAAATATAACTCAATCCTACACCATCAAATTATTAGAGAACAATGGAGAAACCTTGCAAGATATAGGCACAGGCAAAGACTTCTAGGAAAAGACCCCAGAGGCACAGGTAGTCAGGCCAGAATGAACCATTGGGATTACATCAAATTGAGAAGTTTCTGTCTGCAAAAGAAACATTCAGGAAAGTGAAGAGGTAACCGACAGAATAGGAAAAAAATATTTGCAAACTATGCAACTGATAAAGTATTAATAACCAGAATAAACAAAGAGATCGAGAAACCCCAAAACAACAAACAACCCACAACAAGACAGCTTGGAGATTCCTCAGAATCCACATGACCCAGACATCCCGTTACTTGGAATTTACCAAAAGGAAATTAAATTGGTAAATAAAAGAGCTATCTCCACCTCAATGTTATTGCAGCTCAATTCACAATAGCTAAGACCTGGAATCAACCTAAATGCCCATCAACAGAAGACTGGATAAAGAAATTATGGGACATAGTACTCTATAGAATACTATGCAGCAGTAAAAAAAAAAAATGAAATCTCGTCATTTGCAACAAAATGGAGGAATCTGGACAGCATCATGCTGAGTGTAGTAAGCCAGTCCCAAAGGGGCAAATATTGTTCTCCCTGATCTGTGACAACTAACTGAGCACCTAAAAGGAAATCTGTAGAAGTGAAACAGACACTATGAGAAACAATGATTTGATCAGCCCTTGTCCTGACTGTCAAGTAACAGCTTTCTGTTTTATTCCTATTAGTATTTTTTATTCAACCATTGGTTGAATTCTTTAATCAATACACAATTATTCTTAGTTGCTTAAGTTTAGCTGAAATTAACCACTGTTAAATATAAGAGTTGGAATAAGAGAGGGAGGAGATGTACAGTTCACCACATGCTCACTCAGACTTACCCTGATGGTAGAGCTAGGTACGTGCCATGCAATTCCAAATCAATCTCATTAAGGTGGCATGTACCAATGCCATATTACTAGTCAAAGTGATCAGTTTAAGTTCATAATTGATCATAAAGATAGTTTTAAGTGTCAAAGGGATCACATAAACAAGACCAGTATCTGCTAATAATAACTAACAGAATTAAAAAGGGGAGAATGATCCAACATGGGTAGCAGGATACACAGAAGACTCATAGAATGGCAGATGCCCTAAACAACACTCTGGCCTCAGAATCAGCCTTAAAGACATTTGGTTCTAACTAAAATGCCAATGAGTTTCTCAGGCATGGAAAGTGAAGACACTGTGGTAAAAAAAAAAAAAAAAAGACCTAAATGAAAGATCTCTGCAAGTGAGATCCCAGTGGAAAGAATGGGCCATCAAAGAAGGAGGTATCTTTCTCTGAAGGGAGGAGAGAACTTCCACTTTGATTATGTTCTTGGGTAAATAAGGTCAGAGTTTGTGAACCAAGAGGCTTCCATAGCCTTGGCAGCTCATGACAAGAGCCTAGGGTGATTACTGACGTCATAAATAAGAGTTTAAATTGTTAAATCAACAACAGGGGTCACTGTGCATTTACTCCCCATGTAGGATCTCTGTCCTTACTGTGTTGTACTATGAGAATTTACGGTAAAACTAATCTTCAAAACTGTACTTTATAATCTGTGTATCTGTGTGGGTACAAACTGTTGAAATCTTTACTTAGTATATACTGTTGATCTTCTGTATATAAAGATAATTAAAAATAAATCTTAATGAAGAATGGGATGGGAGAGGGAGTAGAAGATGGGATGGTTGCATGTGGGAGGAAGGTTATAATCCAAAAGCTGTACTTTCAAAATTTATATTTTTAAATAAAAGTTAAGAAAACATATTAACAGTGTTGATGCTTTTTTTCTACCAGTTGGAGATATGAAATTATCTAGGAATAATGCATTTGATAATATAGAAGTTTTTTTTCATACTAAAGAAGAGATTGAAAGAAGAGGTGGTACCATGCTCTACTAGAATTTTCATGTACACTGATGAGATAAGAAGAAAATATGTAATTACATTTTTTCTACACTATTCTAAATTTCCCTTAATAAATCTCTCTACATCATATGTGGTGTATCTTTTAATGAAATTATTTACACTAACAGAGCCTGTACTCTAGGTTGCTTCCCTGCATGGAGATATGAAGAATCCGATAGGAGAAAAGATATGAAAAGTTTTTTAAAGCGTAAAAATACCAGCCTCATTAGAGGGACATAGAACAAATGTTTTGACTACCTTTTGGTCATTCTCCAGAAGGAGTCCATGCTTAATAGTGTCTCAAGCTGAGAGACAAGAGCCATGGACATGTTCCCAGCTGGTTTTATTTGCTTCCTGAACACTCTTCTGCTACAAGCTCACATAACAAAGTAGGTTTCATTTGTCAGAAAGGAAACTTTACATAAGTTACACTGGAATAATCAACCATTTCCTAATAAATTTAATTTTAATTTTTTACTTTCAGCAGAGTTTTTTCTTCCTCTTTCATGCCTGCAAAATGGGGGTGGTGTCGCATGCTCTGCCTTACAGGGCAATTATTGGCTGCAGTGATACTGATAATATTGGTGACAATTCTGGTGATGATGTTGGTAACAATGATGACGATTTAGTGATGATGATGGTTGATATTGGTGATAATGATGATGTTGGTTATGATCACAGCAATAACGTAATGATAGCAACTGCTTCCATTTATGAAGTGGATATGCTGTGATGGGCATTACAGAAAGCCTGCAAATATTGCCTCATTTCATCCTCAAAGCAGTGTTAAGAACAGATATTGATTTTTTTTCTGTTTTGACTCCTTTGTCTATTTTCTTTTTTTAAGAGAAGTTTTATTTAATAAATATAAATTTCAAAAGTAGTTTTTGGATTATAGTGGTTATTTTCCCCAAAAAATACCCTCCCAGCAGCCTCCATCTGGCTTTATTCCACAGGCCTGGGAGGCTGCACAGAAGGAAAAAAAGAGAAAATTGTCCAAGGACCACTCACAAAATCTCAGTTGTATACTCAAGACTGTAAACATGGCCTACAAGTTGTGGGGAAGTTTGGGCAGCTTGTTTCAATGACTAAATAGCAGGGCCTGAATCGGTAGAAAAAGAGCTTAATTTCTCAGCTCTGACCCTAAGTCCATGCTTAATTTTGTCTCATGCTGAGAGATAAGAGCCATGGACAGTGATGGCCACACTGATTTCTCCTCGATGTTGCGACCCTAGTCCCCACTCTCTGCAGCTGCCTGCCTCTTCCCTGAGGAGGGAACGTGGTGGAATGAGAAAGTCATGCCAAGGTGGCCACTGGCAAGTGAGTGTCAGTTACTCAGGAATGGCTTTGAAACCCACCTGGCAACGGAGCCAGCCTGGCAACAGGCTGTGATTGGTTGGGGCATAGACTGCCCCTTGACCAGATTGGCTGGTCTTGGCTATATAAGATATTGTTCCAACTGTAATAAATGAGTCTGCAGGCTGCTTTCACCCGACTCCCGGGGTCTGTGTGGTGACTCCATGCCTCTTGCCCCCGCCACACTGCTCCTCTCAGAAACCAATCCACTGCAACATTGTTGAGAAATCAATGGCAACAAGGGGTGGTAGAAACAAAGTGCAAACTCTAGCTGGATCCTGCTGCATACAGTGTTGTTCAGGACAACAAGGACAGACTTGGGACTGGGCATCTGTGATGTTCAGGGGCTAGTGGTCAGAGACTCAAGCTCTAGAAACTCAGCTTTCCACAAGGCCAAAGAGTTATGCCTTGTGCTTTTTTAACTATGTAGCCCTAGAAGATGTGTCCTAGTAATGCTGTCTTGACTCAAAAAGGATCCCTGTACTTATTCTTGGTTTTCCTGCAAAAGGAAGGAGGTAGTTTTGTCCGAAGTGTGCCCTTGTGGTTATTCACACATGAATATGCATAAGCTTGGCTATACTCTCATGATGAATAGAGTTTCAGTCTTATAAATCACCTCCTCCAAAAATGCTTTATTTATTTCTCACAACTGTCCTGGGACGCACATAATTCTCTTCTGTTTCTCAATGATTTACCCTGCACCCCATGGTCACAGATGGCAGAAATGGAACTTGCACCCGGGTTATCTAGCAGAAAATTCCTATTTCAGCAGTGCACATGTCCCCCAAAGTAACCTTGTCTTTCCAGAGCTGTGACCACTCCTTAGGACATAGTCCAGCAGGTGACAGCATGGCCATGTGGACAGAGCACAAGGTCTCTGGCTGAGTGGACTCCTGTGTTTGCAGATAATTATCCAAAGCCTGTACCATCCCCTCTCAAATGAGGGCATCATCTCCACCTGATCATTTCAGTCCTTCATCTCTTCATTTATAAGCATTACAATGCAATGAAAAAAAAATCCAACCCCATGGGGTCTGTAATACAGTTAAATGTATACCTTATATGGTGTTAACTCATGAGAAAAATGTCCTGTAAGCATGCTAAAGATGGTGAGAGAGGGTATATTGGGAAAAATTACTCTTTGATTATCTAACTTTTTTATATTTCAACAATGAAGGTGCATACCTCCTATAGTAATTGCAAAATAAGTTGCTTACGAAAAAAAAACCAACAAAATAAATTAATTTAAAGCTTTCAGGGGCTCTACCCTTTCTCAAAACGGATGGCTCTCCTGGGACTCCCATGAAAACCATGTTTTTGTATCTTTCAGTTGTCTGAACTCAAGTCCAAGAGCTGGGGGCTGGCGTTGTGGTGCTGCAGCCAACTGTGACTCCAAAATCTCATGTGATGGCTGGCTCAAGTCTCAGCTGCTCTCTGATTCAGCTCCCTACTAGTGAGCCTCAGAAGGCAGTGGAGGATAGACAAAGTACTGGAGCTCATGCCACCCACATGAGAGACTAGGATGAAATTCCTGGCTCCTAGCTTCAGCCTGGATCAGCCCTGCTTGTTCTGTTCATTTGGGGACTGAACCAGCTGATGGAAGATATATCTCGATCTGTGACCTCTTCATCTGTGACTCTGCCTTTTAAATAATTAAATATACTAAATCGATCTTCTGTATATAAAGATAATTGAAAATGAATCTTGATGTGAATGGAACGGGAGAGGGATTGGGAGGTGGGAGGGGTGTGAGTGGGAGGGAAATTATGGGGGGGAAAGCCATTGTAATCCATAAACTGTACTTTGGAAATTTATATTTACTAAATAAAAAAATGTAAATAAAAAAACTTAAAAAAATTAAATAGATCTTTAAAAAATTTTTTTTAAAAAGATCAAAACATGAGTGTCATGGGATAGCAGGACTTTGATGAGCCAGAAATTCTTTCTTTACACTTGTTCTGTCTCCACTTGCCCTGTCCTCAGTAAACCAAGAGTGGGTCCTGCTCTAGAATTCCCAGGGCCACTTCCCACTTCCCATTACTAGAATCATTTACTTAGGATGCAGTGGCTGGGGGCCCTGGGCCCCGTAGAGTTCTGTCAGGGTTGATTCCAGGCAAAGACAAGGCCAAGAGGAAGATGCTTGGCCCCTTCTATTTGGTGTGAAAAAATACTTTAGGAAATAGCATAGCAAGAAATATTAACCCAAGACTGAGGGGAAAGGAAGAATACCCTATTTTTCCCTCAGTTCATCTTCTGGAGACAGAAAGACCCACAGTTATAGACATCCCAGTGCAAAGTGTCTACAGAAGCACCTGTGGTGGGAGGTGGCCAGACAGCCCCAGGTCTTCCCCAAATCTGTCTATGGAGTATCTTTGACCATCCTGCTTGGTAGAGTGTCCAATGAGCATGCCCCCAGGGCTACTTAAGGAGACATCCCCGAGTGCTGGAACTGGCCTTAGTAACTGGCACCAGGGTCAGGCTAGGAAGAGGCTTTGTGGAGACCAAACTCTGGACACAAAAACAAAGACAAGTCAAGGAAGAGACTAGAGAAAACGGCAATACTGGGAGAGATGGTTAGAGGATCCTTGCATTGGAAGGAGTAAGACACAGCTCAGGGGTTCCATGCTTTTCTTTGTTATATTCCTTTTTTGATTTTTCCAAATAAACAAAGTTACCAGAATACCAGACACAATCCCTGCCTATTGTTGGGAGATGGGTAATAGAACAGATCTCTACTTAAACATCATTCGTGTTGTCTACTTCTCACTTCACTACAACTGGGCTGAGGACCTGGGGCTGGAGCTATGATGTCTTAGAAACCAAAGGACAAAGAGAACATTGTGGAGTCTTCTTCAGGGAGGCCTCCATATCTGTCACAGAGGGGCTGCAAAGTTATGAAAACCTCAAGTGATACTTTTAAAAACAAAATATCAAAAGGACAAGAAGGTACAAATAAACTTGCAAAACAAGGAGATCCTCCCCTGACAAATGTGCTGCCACCACTCAGAGAGAATGAGAAATCCTGGCTAAACCAAGGTGTGCTGTGGAACAGGAAGAAAGTAGGATTTAAAACAAAGCTATTTGCAGATTGACAATGAAGGTAGCTGGGATTAGGAGAACACAGAACAGGGAGAGATTAATGAGATGGAGGAAAGACAGTGAGGGGCCTGGTCCTGTCCCTCATCTCTCTAGGCCCACTGAAGCATGACAACCCTGACCCCAGGTAACAGAGAAGGCAGGAGAAGGATGGTGTGGCTAGTTCCAAAAACACAGATAGTAAACCTACAGAGACTCTGACCTGTCCTAAGCATAAGAGAAACAGTGTAAGAATCCTTATGAAATAATTCTATATGCTCAACTATCACTTACCCATCATACCTATTAAGAGAACAAATGGCCTGGACATGGAATAGATTTTACAGGCAAGCTCTATTGGAGTATAGTGTCGGTATAGACAGATAACAAACCATGGTCTTCAGGAAGATGAATGAACCCATTAATGACTTGAAAGAAGGGTCCTATTAGCTATCTGGTTGGTAAAGGGTATTTCTTTGCCTTTCTTGTTTGTAAATTCATAACCTTTTATCCTTATTATATCCTTTGTTTTTCCATTATCTCCACTGAATCAGTGCCAGTTATCTGCCTAGCAAATATGTCTGGAAACAACTAGCTGTGCATTCCATCAGAGTCTTTGGGGACTGCTCTCTGCTTATCTTTTCCTAAATCATTTATGAAGAAAAGAGGAAATTCAAGAGAGCAGGAAGGATTTTGTAATGAAAAGGAAAGAGAAAAAGAAGGGGCTGTTGGTAATGGTGGAAGGAATTGTGGGGGGGATGAAGTAAAAGAAAGGGAAAAGCGAAATAGAAAGAGTAAGAAAACGAAATGTGTGGAATGAGAAAGACAGATGGAATAAAGTAGATTCTACATTTATGTCCAATTTGGTAGACAACTTTGAAACTGCCAGATATAATGTTTTATTTGAATCTGCCTTCAACTCTTTGGAATATGAAGGGAGAATGAAGTTTCTCCAAACATAGGTGAGGAGGGACTGGTATAGTTGACAGAACTTGGATTCAGGAATATGATGGTGATATGTTGAAGCCCATGCAGTTGTCAGCAAACCTTTACAGAACCCTGGTGCAAGAAAGATATGAGATATCATAATTGCAGGTACCCTTTTCTGTGGTAGTCATCTGGGATTCTCTTTTTTCCTAAAAGTCAAAGTCATTCTCCAGCTGGTTTCAGCCATGGAATGCTGGCCTGGTAGGCAGTCAGGAGGCAGAGGCTATTTCCATCGATATCAATGTTGTGGGAGGATGCCTTTGAAAAGCCAAGAGAAGTCAAGAAGTCACCTCTAAATCAGATTGGAATGAGGTCTAATCACTTTCCCTCAGGGAACATGCAAAACCAAACCAGTGTCTACATCCTATAGAAGATAGAAGGATATTTTATAATGATAAATGATGCAGAGGATACACATTTTCATTCCAAAAAGAAAAAAAAAATAAGGAAAAAGGGGTGATAGATTCCAACCAAGTCCAAAACCTAGCAAGAAAAACTCTGTGAGATGTTAAAAAAACCAATCCCCTATGCAGTACCTTTCATTCAGATGATAGCTACTGTTGGTCCTAGTCTTTCATAGTCTTATAGACTCCCTCATTTAAGATAAGGTTTTCTTGACCTGCTTTTACTAAAGTTAACTCAGAAAATTGAGTTAGTGTATAGCCAGTCCTACAGAGTCCCTAAATACCAGACTCATGAGGTCATTATCTTTGTAATAAATAACATCCCTGACGTTCAGTTCTGACTTGAAAGTTTCTTTTTCAGAAATCCTAGACCTTTAGTAACTACTACTTGCATGTAGCCCCCATGACTTTGGCATGATAAAATTTCCCATTGATTACTAACCAATCAAAGGAGGTCATGAGCACCACAGATCAACCAGGGACCTGGACATGAACTGAACACACACTATTCAACATCAGCTTCTCACTATAAGCCCCCAACTTTTCAGGGATCCTGTGGGTTAAGAGAAATTACCCAACCCTTTGCTCTGGGCTTTATGACAAACACTTAATTTTTTCCATCTGTTTAGTGTCAGTAACTACTTGCTGTATGTTGGTAAGAGGACCTAATTTTGAGGGCTCTATATCATTCTTTTAAATAGTTTGGAGTGTGCTACAACATTATAGCTCTAGAATAATATTCTTTGCCTAAGTATTCTGCCTTCTAAGGCTCTCTGGGGTTGTAATACTACTTTGGGATCAACTAGGGTTGCAGTAGCATCCCCACTGGTTAGTGGGGTGCTGCCCACACTATGACTCTCTGCAGTGGTCCCACATCAAGGTTCTGCCTACAGTAGGAATGGAACACCAATGATCTCTGATTCACCTTCATGGTTCTTTTTCCATTTTCTTGAAAATTAGTGCATTTCTGCACCTGAATAATTCTATGAGTTGGTCATCTAGGGTCTAAGGAGACTGACAAAATTCTTCACTTTGTCCTGTTTTCTCTTAGACCCAGTTGCTGTTGTTTCTCTATTAGTATAATCTCATGTGTTTTCTTAGTTGATTCATTCCATGTTTCACTCCTAAACTAATATCTTTGTCAACAGATGAATTGGTCCCTGTCATACTTTAGATATTATTCTGGTGTGTTCTCCAAGGTCCATGTTTTGAGAGTTTGGTCCCCAGTGCACTGATGCTAATAGATGAAGGGACCTTGAAAGGATGAGGCCTAGTGAGAGACTAGGCTATCAGAGGTGTGCCCTTGGAAGGAGAAAATGTATTTGAAAGGTAGAGAGACAGAAAGAGAAAGGGATGTTCCATCTGCTATTTCAGTTCCCAAATGTGGCCTGGAATGGGACAAATTGAAGTCAGGACCCTGGAAATCCATCCAGGTCTCTCAACTGGTGGCATGGCCAAAGTACTTGGGCCATCTCCCATTGCTTTCTAAAGTGAATTATCAAGGAGCTGGATGGGAAAAAGAGCAGCTAGCACTTAATACAGTTTGCTGAAATGAGATGCTGGTGTTGCAGGCAGTGGTTTATCTTACTGTGTCACAATGCTGGTCCCTATATTTCCCTTTTGCACACACTCTTAGTTCCTATTGATTTGGGCTTTCATTACCCCAAATTGTTAGCTCAATAAATTTTGTATTTATATAAAGTATCAAGCTTCAGGTGCTTCATTTTTACACTCTTAGTGCTCTCTTCCAACACTTTCTCATTTTCACAATATGAATAGATTGAGACTTTTCAGGTCTTGAAGTTCTTGTTCCTTTTTGTGTAACAATTCCTCCCTCTATTAATTTCTGTCTTTTTTCATTTTACCATAAGCAGTCAGGAGAAGCCAGGACACTCAGACAACATTTTCTTAGAAATGCCTCTGGCTAAATATTCTGTTTCATCTCCCATAAGTTCTACCTTCCAGAAAGCATTAAGGTATGAACACAAGGAAGCCAAATTGTTTGCCAATTACAATAAGAATCACCTTTTCTTCATTGCCCTTTTTTCCATCTGACTTCTCATAAGCATGCTCTTTCTTGTGCATGTTTCTGCTAATATTCTGTACTGGACTAATTAGGTATTTTCAAGAGCAGCAAAAACTTTCTATACAGCTTCCCTCTTTTTCTCTAAGCCTCTTTTAGATCTACCTTTAAAAGTTTGTTCACAGTGGCTGGCATTGTGGTGAAGCATGTAAAACTGCTGCCTGTGATGTTAGCATCCCATATGGACACCGGTTCAAGACCAAGCTGCTCATTTTTGGATCAGCTCCCTTCCTTGGAAGGCAGTGGAGGATGGCCCAAGTGCTTGGACCCCTGTAGCTATGTGAGAGACCCAGAGAAAGCTCTCGTCTACTGGCTTTGGCCTGGCCCAGCTCCACGATTACAGCAATTTGGAGAGTGAGCCAGTGGCTGAAAGACCTCTCTCAGTCTCTGTCTCTCCTTCTCTCTATGTAACACTGCCTTTCAAATATATAAATAAATTTTTCAATGCCTTTCAAATAAATAAATAGGGAAAAAATCTTATTCTCAAACTTCAAAATTCTTCCAGCATCTACTCATGCCCAGTTACAAAGTTGCTTTCACATTTTTACCCATTTTTAGGTTTTTGTTAGTGTGGCACCCCAGGTTCTGTCTTCATGTCTACTGCTGATGGCTACTCTGGACAAAGTCAGCATCAGGCATGGGAAGAGAAAAATACAAAGAGCACTTAACAGGAGCCATAACTTGGCTGAGAGTCCTGGCCACCAGAAAGCTGGTGCTGCGAGGAAGCCATAGTGGCATTGCAGTCACCTCCTCCTAGAGTTTCCAGGAGCCCAGAGCATTCTGCAATTAACATTGTGGAAGAGCATAGCTGACATTTTATCTTGTCAATTCTCTCACTTCACATGTAAGGAAATTGAGGTATTGAGAGATTACATGATCACCCAAAGCCACCCTGAGGTCCTTGTGGGAGGATTGGCATGCGTAGGGGTCACAATGTGTCAGGGTTCCTATCTGTGCCCTGTTACAGTCCCTGAATCTTGATGTGGGCTCTTTACTTGGGCTTCCATCCTATTGTCCCCTCAAAAAGTGTTCTGGGGGAAAAAGCAGCTCATGACCTCCTTCAAAGCTGAATATCCAAAGAGTTCACCTTAAAACTGCTCAGCAAATGCACAAAGAAATCCCTGTGAGGCTACAAGCTCTCATGGGAAGGCTGCCAGATTTGGAGATAGAGTCCTGTTTCAAACCCCAGCTCTTCCCACATCCATAGTGTGAGCTGCAGCAGGTTAGCACTTCTCTGTCTCAATTCTATCATGTGCAAATTTGGACACAATTCCTACCTCAGAATGTGGACAACAAATGAAAGATGATTAGATAGAGTTAGATACAGATAGAGGACAGACAGATAAATTCTTTAGATCAAGCAAACTACAAACAAGTGTTCCGTGGGAAGCCTGGAATTGTTCCTTGTACTGAGGAAGATAGACATTCCACAGAGAAAAGTTAACAGCATTTGACATCAGCACCACTCAATGTTGTATGTGAGTCAGGGACCTGAGAAGAGAGAAGGGACCAGAGAGGAAGTGAACCCTGCAGGCCCTGGAAAGGAGGAGGCTGCCTTTAGATGGTGCCTCATTTGGGCCAGGCGAGAGAATGGGAGCCTGTGGCCCAAGGGAACAGGGTACAGATTAGAGGAATTTATAAGGAGGCCAGGGCCCTCATTTCACCCTTCCTTGGTACACTATCCCAGCAGTGTGTTGGATTCCTCCTGAACCTGATATTTATTGACAAAACAGACACTCTTAGCAAAGAGCTTTAACCTCTCTGAGTGCCAATATCCTCATTTGAAAACCTGAAATGGTTGTACATATGTGTGCAGTTGGGGAGAGTTCTTACTGAGAGATCCCACAAGCAGTACACTCCCAGATGCACTGCTCAGGGACCCTGTCCATCTCCCCTCTCAGCCCCAACCCTAGAAATTCCCACTACTCAGGTATGATGCACTTTCTGTATCCTATTGTTGGAGACAGCAATACGAGGAGGTGAGGTACTTGTCACACAGCAGAGGTCACATGACACAGGGAGGTGTGGAAGAGAGCCTAGACCCTGGCATTGGGTGCAGTAGTTTCTCTACCCTGGTTCACAAAACTATATGGGTGCTGCCCATGTCAAAGTTCAGCTATTTGCTCCAGCACCTCCTTTGGATTGGCCTTCCCAACACCTGCGCCTGACACCAGGGTTCAGAGGCCCCAGGGAAAGCCTGGCCCAAGAATATCCTTCAAAGGCATCCTGAACCAAAAGGGCAGTTAGGAAAAGGGGTATCCCTTGACAATTGTGGTACCACTGCAAAAGATTCCTCTTCTGTCAGGCCAACCATCTGCTGCATCCCATCTTCTTTAATTAAGTTCTCCAGAAGGATCTCAGGTGTCTCCATTCCTTTCTTCTCAACAAACACTTCCTGGGAATCTGTGCAATTATCTTCCATTACAGATAAGACTTGTCAATTAAAACTCAATCAACAGCAATGCAAACTGAGGCAGTGAGCCAATCTGGTTGGCCCCAGATGGCTGCATATTACCAAGGCTTTAACACTTGGTAGGCAGGTGTAGGAGCAGCTTCTGGAGAGAGCATGAGAACTAAGAGCAGAACAGAAGAGATGGGTCCCTGAAGGAGTCTCAGGACCCGATGTGCTTGCCTGTCAGGGATCCAGGGAAAGGGAGCTTTTCAGGCTCGGGAAAGATAGTATTGGCAAATAGCTCCAGCCATACAGGGGCCCAGGAGCAGGTAAGGGCAGCAAGGACACTGGGCAGCATGGGTCTTGCATTTTTAGCTCTGCCTCTAATTGCCATGTTTATCTTTAGCAGCAATGAAATATGACTTTCTCTCTAGCACAGGGAGAAAGCTGGCAGATATTCTGGGCAAAGAATGACTTCTCATTAAGGTAATGTCTCCTTTTATCTAAGTTCTCTAAAGCTGTACAAATGAGAAGCAGCAGCACAGGCTCCTTCTGTACCTCTGGTAGGTTGGGCTGAGCCCTGCTGGAGCTCAAGGAGGACCTTGGAGGAACCTTGACTATTTAACATCACAGGGTCATACTAACATTATTCTAATTTAAAAAAATCATTTACTTATTTGAAAGAGTTACAGAAAGAGATGAAGGGACAGAGAGAGAAATATTCCATCCACTGGGTTCCTCCCCAGCTGACCGCAAGGCTGTGCTAAACCAAAGCCAGGAGCTAGGAGCTTCATCCAGGTCTTCCATGTGGGTGGCAGGAGCCCAAACACTTGCGCCATCTGCTGCTGTTTTCCCCAGGCCATTTGCAGGGAGCTGTATAAGAAGCAGAGCAGCTGAGACAAAAACTGGATCCCATATGCTATGGTGACATTGCAGATGGTGGCTTTACCAGCTGTAACACAACATTGGCCCCAGCACTATGCATGGGTATTGTTCTGGAGTGTTTGCCTTCTTTCAGACATCTTGTTGGACAATAATTTTCTAAATCATGTGCTATACTGAAACTTATTTCATAGATGTGGGCTCTAAAACCTGAGTGATCACCTGAGGTCCTTCATTCAATAAGACTCTGAGCTGTGATTCCAGCCCAAACTGTCTGATTTCAAAACCACTGCACCACAGTCCACTTTATGATATGAGCACTTGGGAACTCTTAAAAACCAGGTTGTCCTGTCCTGGAGGTCCTCACCAGGGAGTAGTACTGTGCCAGGCTGAGCTGTCTTAGTGGCAAGAAACTCAGATCCAGGGTAGGAGAGGATATGTGTGGGAATTCTAGACTCTGCACTTCTGCTGGGTGATAACTGAAGGCACGTGTAGAAAATTAAATCATATTCTCTTTTTTTTTTTTTGACAGGCAGAGTGGACAGTGAGAGAGAGAGACAGAAAGGTCTTTCTTTCCGTTGGTTCACCCCCCAATGGCCACTGCAGCCGGCACACCGTGCTGATCTGAAGCCCGGAGCCAGGTGCTTCTCCTGGTCTCCCATGCGGGTGCAGGAGCCCAAGCAGCTGGGCCATCCTCCACTGGACTCCTGAGCACAGCAGAGAGCTGTACTGGAAGAGGAGCAACCAGGACAGAATCTGGCGCCCTGACCGGGACTAGAACTCGGTGTGCTGGCGCCGCAGAGTTACAGAGAGAGAGAGAGAGAGAGAGAGAGATGTGTTGATCCTCTGGTTCACTCCCCCAAATGTCCACAACACTCCCCCAAATGTCCACAACAACCAGGGCTGGGCCAGGCCGAAGCCATGAGCCAGGAGCTTCTTCTGGGCCTCCCACATGGATGCAGGAACCCAAGCATTTGGGCCATCCTCTGTTGCTTTCCTAAGTGCATTAGTAGGGAGCTGGATAGGAAGTGGAGCACCCAGGACTCAAACCCTTGCCCATATTGGCTACCAGCACCACAGGCAACAGCTCCAGCCCTGAAATCCTACTTTTCCGGAAAGAGTTTGCTCTACAAATAAATAAAACAAAGTGAACATTGCAATTTTTATCTGCCTCATACTTAAAAGATATTGCTTGTCTGTAAGAGGCAGACAACTGGTCTGAAATTCTTTGATTCATTTATCTTGCACATTTTAAAAATAAGCTAATTCACCCAACAATTATTAAGCATCTCAGTGGGGCAGGTGTTGTGGTACAGTGGGTTGAGCCTCTGCTTGGGATGTCCACATTCTATTTGAGAGTGCCTGGGACTGAGTCCTGCCTCGTCTGCATCTAGTTCAGCTTCTTGCTGGTCACCTGGGCAGTGCCTTGGTTCCTGCCACCCTGAGTTTTTGGCTCCTGGCTTTGTCCAGGCCCTGCCCTGGCTATTGCAGTCATTTAAGGAGTGAAGAGGTGGATGAAAAATAACTCTGTGTATGTGTGTGTGTGTGTATGTCTCTCCATCTCTCTCTGTCACTCTGCCTTTCGATTAAATAACCAAATAAAAACAAGCAAGCAAACAAAGGTAACAGCCTAGAAATGAAAACATAGTACTAGAGAAAAAACTGTAAATAAATAAGCATCTACCACATGACAGTAATCTGAATAGACCAAGTGTTGGAGACTTAGCTTTTTTACCTTCCAGAAAATAACAAAACTCATTTGGCTCCAGTTAACGTTGGGTGATGGCTGAATTTCCCTGATCAAGCCAGGAAGCTGGGAAGTGTATGGAAAGGGTCAAGGATGCCTGAAGACTGGGAGAAAATCAGCAGAGTTGGTGGTATGTGTTGTTGTAGATTTTTTTTTCTGTCAAATTTTTAGAAATGTTTCAATTTTTTTTCTGCTACAACTCACTTTCTGCTGTGTTCTTTGTCCCAAGTCCATGAAGATTTAGATTCATAAGCAATCAAGGGTGAGCAGAAAGGAAAGTTTATTCAGCTATAGACAACGTGAAAGAAAAGTTTCCTGGCAGCACCCAAAGGGGTCTCAGAAGGTGTGGTCAAAGGCCAGCGCCACGGCTCACTTGGCTAATCCTCCACCTGTGGCACCGGCACCCTGGGTTCTAGTCCCGGTTGGGGCGCCGGTTCTGTCCCAGTTGCTCTTCTTCCAATCCAGCTCTCTGCTGTGGCCTGGGAGGGCAGTGGAGGATGGCCCAGGTTCTTGGGCCCTGCACTCGCATGGGAGACCAGGAGGAAGCACCTGGCTCCTGGCTTCAGATTGGCACAGCACGCCGGCCGTAGCGGTCATTTGGGGAGTGAACCAATGGAAGGAAGACCTTTCTCTCTGCCTCTCTCTCTCACTGTCTAACTCTACCTATAAAAAAAAAAAGATGTGGTCAAATAAAAAGTCCTGTTTGTTCAGAGAGCAGCAGCCAGATGACTTTTTTTTGCATACATATTCTAATCAGGTAAAACCAAAGAGCTGGTAGAAAGTCAGCTCAGAATCAGAATAACTCCTCTGCATAGAGAAGTTGACAAAGTGCTCAAACAGGTCCGTGCTGGCCAGGGTCTTTGATTGATGTGATCTTGTCCAGGGATGCAGCTGATTGCACCATTCTTCCTTGGGGCCTCTTGTCCTTTTCTACCTATCTGTATTAAGAACTTGTCTGGGCTAGCACCGTGGCTCAGTTGGCTAATCCTCCGCCTGTGGCGCCGGCACCCCGGGTTCTAGTCCCGGTTTGGGCACCTGGTACTAGTCCCGGTTGCTCCTCTTCCAGTTCAGCTCTCTGCTGTGGCCCAGGAGGGCAGTGGAGGATGGCCCAAGTGCTTGGGCCCTGCACCAGCATGGGAGACCAGGAGGAAGCACCCGGCTCCTAGCTTCAGATGGGCATAGTGCTGGCCGTAGCGGCCATTAGGGGAGTGAATCAACGGAAGGAAGACCTTTCTCTCTGTCTCTCACTATGTATAACTCTACGTGTCAAAAAAAAAAAAAAAAAAAAACTTGTCTATCTCCAGTCTCTATCACTGTGAGTGACCTCAGCATGTCCAGTGTGCTTGCACTTTCCAGAGAGCCTAATTCCCTTTGGGTCAGCTCCCATTTTCTAATTCTGCAACCTCTGACTTCCCTTATTTCTTAATTTGCTCCCAAGAACTGAATTGTGAGATTACAGAGGAGCGGAAATGGAAAAACCTTTAAGTTCTATGCCTTCAAGGGAATCCCCTGCCCTCATCCCAACTTCAAACTCTTGCAGGGGCTGGTGGGGTCAGCTGATGCCTGCATTACCAGAGGGTGTAGCCCTGAGCACAGAACTCCTTGGCCAGCTGGGCCTTTGTCTAAAGGCCTGGCTGGGGATCCTTCCCGAGGTCTCGCCCAAGTCCCTGCAGTTGCAGGCTACACCCCAGGGTGTTGACTGTTCACTCCTCCGCCCTCCACATGAGCCAAGGCTCACTGACGTGGTGAACATTTGCCTGATACACAGGAGTCACTGCAAGGACTGGAGTTTGTGTTTGTCTTCCTTGCAGCCAATGCTCCCCAGCCTTCTCCACAGCAAGGCTGATCTTTCTTGGAACCAGCAGGAGCCCTGGAAGGAAAAGCCTCTGTCCACTTTTGTATCACCCACATCACATACTCTCTCTTCCCAGTCAGTTCCTGGACTCTGAAAAATGTATCTGAGCTACCAGAAGGATCATTATATGCATTAATTCAGTTGGATGACTTTGAAGGAAAAATGAAACATGAAAATCAGCTTCTTGGAAAGTGCATCTTTATTCTACTGAAAATGATTAACTGCTGCTAAATCATCAAACTAATTTCATTGTGTGGCTAATTAAGGGGTCTATGAAGCTAAGCAAACTTGCTGCATTCTGTGAAAAGTCTTCAAGTCCCGTTATGCCTAATGGTCCTAAATGTGCTGGAGGAGTCCGGGAGGCACCAGTCTCAGATGGTGGAACAGGTCTCATGACTTCAACCTTATCTTTGCAGGAACATTTCAGTCCTCAGGATCCCCAGGTCTCCCAGGCTGAGTCCAGCTTTCACCCTCCCCTCCTTCCTGAGTTCTAACTTGACCAGAGGAGAGGCTGCACTGAAAGCTCTGGCAGCTCCATGTGCTACTGCTGCGCTCAGTCCACCTGGGCACAGCTGCAGGGCTGCAGTGGACTGGGCAGAGCTGCGAGGTGGGGAACAAGAATTAGGAAGTTGGTGGCCCTGAACTGGGATCCTCCCCTGAGAGATTCTTTCTCAGCCTGGGGCTTTCTCTATCAGGCTCCAAATACCAACAAGAAGGGTTGGTGCTGAGAGGTGGGTTGAGAAGGGTTAAGGTGGGGGAGAAGTGGAGAGGAAGGCAAAGGAAGTGAGGTTTATTATGAAGCTGTTGTGTGAGAGGTATTTAGAAATAATCAGGTGAGGTGACATGAGGTGGGATGGAAGGTGATAATGACATCACCATATCAGGTTACCAAGCTCAAAAGAAAGAAATTATAAATGGAAAATTATTTGTTTTTTTTACATTGGGCTAGCCTGAAGCTAAATCTTCACACAAGTAGAGCTGGTTTCAGCACTTCTCCCCTTAGGCTTCTTCCTGCCCTTATAGGCTTCTCTGCTGTGGCTCACCTGCCAGGAGAAATTTCACACTTCCCATTCTACCCCAACCCTGTCCAGCACCTGCCTACTCCCTGCTGCTGACTTTGGACCTCTGTTTCATGTAGATGGTCCCTTCTCTATTCTCAGAGGCAGAGACGTTCAGAAACTCAGGAAAGCTGCCTTAGAGGAGGCTGGTTGGCAATGGTAGGAGGCTTGGCAAAGGTTTGTAGTTTAGGATTTTCTGTTTGAGATTTAGGTTTCTGCAAATCCTACTATGATGTGAAAAAAGAGGAAAATCATTATGAAAAGTGGCATCAGGAGAGTATTTCATCAGGAGGCTAGTGAGTAATCAGGACTTATGCACACCCTCAGCTGCTGCTGAGAAATATGAATTTTTGAACTGGATCAATTTACAAAAGCCGTCAACATCCTATAATGAGCTGCATCAGAAATGAGCTTTTTATCTTGAGGTAGCCCTAGTGATATGGGAGAGGAAGGTAGTTATTTTAGGTCTGCTGAGCTGTGAGTTGCTGCAACCCCCATATGTAACTCTATTCTACTTATCAAGCAAAATACCCCTCTCCCTAGATGCATCTGATTTATCTGGGATCTACAGGGAGATGCCATGAAAATATGGATTTTATGTTCCATGTGGAGCTTGTAAAAGTGCCATATAATTCCTAGATGGCTTCACACCTGTAGAGGCACCACCCCCTCCTTCATAAAAGAAGCCATTAACTGAGAGGGGCGCTCAAGGCTGAAGGAGCTTCAAGGGTACCCTCACTATCTCCCCTCCACCACCCCCTCATACTTCAGGCAATCTTTGGCCCACTGCCCACTCATGACAGGTATTTCTTTATGGAGGCAGCACATGTTTATGCATGCATGTAAACAGCACTTTTTGCACCTTATGTGCTTATACTTAGAATACTTGTTTTTGTGCAAGACAAGAGCCTGAAGTAGTGTCAGCAAAAAAGAATATTTTGGGTGAATTCTAGGAAATTATACTCCTCCAGAGAAAAATAAAACTTAAGGAAACAACACACACTTTAAATAGACCACAAAGAGGAAGAGGGGTGGTATGGCATGTAAGATGAAGGTATGGAAAATACTATCCAATTACCAAATGTTTCCACGTTTGTGGACAGAGGCAGGGGAGCCAACCAAATATGACCCCTATTGCATTCACTTGATAAGGGGCCAGTAAGTCATAGACAAGGTGGGAGGGACAAGGAAATAGCATAATAAGTGACCAGCCCCTCTAGGGCAACAGATTCCCAGCTCTGGGGCTCCTTCTACACCCAGGGAGCTTCTGTCATTTATTGCAAATAAATTCAATTTCACTTTTGCTCTCTCTCTCTAGGACTTTTCTCTTTATTTCTATATTGAGCAACAAGTCCATGGACCAGGGGAAGCAGATTCTCAGCCAGGATGCAAAAGTCCTGAAGACTTTGGTCCTAATGCTGAAATGAAATTGAGCCCCTATGTCTAATGCCTTTTTTTATTGGTAAAGAGATGGTAAGTGATTAGAAATAGAACCAGAGGAAACCTGTCACCACACCCTCCCCATGACTGGGAACATACCAATATTGTAGCAAAGCTTCCACCCAGAACCTGGGCTGGCCCCAAGTATTTAGCACGGCTATGGACTGCATCCTCATGACTGAATATAATAATATTAGTATAAGCAAATTACCATGACTGACACTCTCATTACCATCATGAACCTGACATGATAACACTTCTGAGACTTCCTAAAAAGGTCAGTTTTTTACTTCATACTAATCAGTAAACTCTCTACTTAGTGTAGCGTTAATTTTTTGGGTTTAAAAATTATTTGAAAAATTGATCTCTGTAAAAAATAAGTAAGGGGAAAGGAAGAGGGAGGAGAAAGAAGGGTGAGAGTATGGGTGAGAGGCAAGTAGGAGTGGAAGAATCATCATTGTCTCAAATCTGTATATATTAAATGCATGAACTTCTATTCCTTAAACAAAATAAAATATTTTTTAAAAAGGCAAGAAAATGGATAGTCACCAGATTCTTGGAAATCACCTTTTTCTGGAAAAGTCTGCCCAAAGTACCACCCTCTATGCCTCCAAATCACACAAAGGGATGATTCTCAATTCTGGGTTACAATTCGCCTTGTAGTGTGCCCATACTCCCTGTTAAATGTGTGTTTTGCTTTGCCAATAAATCCTGTTCTTCAGCTAACTTTTTTTAAACTTTGATTTAGTAAATATAAATTTCCAAAGTACAGTTTATGGATTACAATGGCATTTACCCCCATAACTTCCCTCCCATTTGCACCCCTCCCATCTCCCGCTCCCTCTCTCATTCCATTCACATCAACATTCATTTTCAATTATCATTTTACACAGAATATTTATTCAGTATATACTAAGTAAAGATTTCATCAGTTTGCACCCACACAGAAACACAAACTGTAAAAATACTGTTTCAGTACTAGTTATAGGATCACTTCACTCCTGTTGTTGACTTAACAATTTGACACTGTTGTTTATGGTGTCAGTAATCTCCCTAGGCTCTAGTCATGAGTTGCCAAGGCTATGGAAGCCTTTTGAGTTCACTGATTTCAATCTTATTCTGACAGGGTCACATTCATAATGGAAGTTCTCTCCTCCCTTCAGAGAAAGGTACCTTCTTCTTTGATAGCCCCGTTCTTTCCACTGGGATCTCACTCGCAGAAATCTTTCATTTAGGTCTTCTTCTTCTTCTTCTTCTTTTTTTTTCCCCAGAATGTCTTGGCTTTCCATGCCTAAAATACTCTCATGGGCTCTTCAGCCAGATCCAAATGCCTTAAGGGCTGATTCTGAGGCCAGAGTGCTGTTTAGGACATCTGCCATTCTATGAGTCTGCTGTGTATCCCACTTCCCATGTTGGATCATTCTCTCCCTTTTTTGATTCTATCAGTTAGTATTAGCAGACACTAGTCTTGTTTGTGTGATCCCTTTGACTCTTAGACCTATCAGTGTGATCAATTGTGAACTGAAGTTGATCACTTGGACTAGTGATATGGCGTTGGTACATGCCACCTTGATGGGATTGTATTGGAATCCCCTGGAACGTTTCTAACTCCACCATTTGGGGCAAGTCCAATGCAGCATGTCCCAAATTGTACATCTCCACCCTCTCTCATTCCCACTCTTATATTTAACAGGGATCACTTTTCAGTTAAAATTTAAACACCTAAGAATACTTGTGTGTTAATTATAGAGTTCAACCAATAGTACTAGAACAAAAAAAAATACAAATATGGATAAAGTATTGCATTGTTCATCAACAGTCAGGACAAGAGCTGATCAAGTCACTGTTTCTGATAGTGTCCATTTCACTACAACAGGTTTCCCCTTTGGTACTCAGTTAGTTGTCACCGATCAGGAAGAACATATGATATTTGTCCCTTTGGGACTGGCTTAATTCACTCAGCATGATGGTTTCCAGATTCCTCCATCTTGTTGCAAATGACCGGATTTCGTTGTTTCTGACTGCTGTATAGTATTCTGTAGAGTACATGTCCCATAATTTCTTTATCCAGTCTACTGATGACGGGCATTTGGGTCTTAGCTATTGTGAATTGAGCTGCAATAAACATTAATGTACAGACAGCTTTTTTGTTTGCCAATTTAATTTCCTTTGGGTAAATTCCAAGGAGTGGTATGGCTGGGTTGTATGGTAGGGTTATATTCAGATTTCTGAGGAATCTCCAGACTGACGTCCATAGTGGCTTAACCAGCTTGCATTCCCACCAACAGTGGGTTAGTGTCCCTTTTTCCCCACATCCTTGCCAGCATCTATTGTTGGTAGATTTCTGAATGTGACCATTCTAACCAGGGTGAGGTGAAACCTCATTGTGGTTTTGATTTGCATTTCCCTGATTGCTAGTGATCTTGAACATTTTTTCATGTGTCTGTTGGCCATTTGGATTTCCTCTTTTGAAAAATGTCTATTGAGGTCCTTGGCCCATCTCTAAGTGGGTTGTTTGTTTTGATGTTGTGGAGTTTCTTGATTTCTTTGTAGATTCTGGTTATCAACCCTTTATCTGTTGTATAGTTTGCAAATATTTTTTTTCCCATTCTGTTGATTGCCTCTTCACTTTTCTGACTGTTTCTTTTGAAGTACAGAAACTTCAATTTGATGCAATCCCAAATGTTAATTTTGGCTTTGACTGCCTGGGCTGCTGGGGTCTTTTCCAAGAAGTCTTTGCCAGTACCTATATCTTGCAGGGTTTCTCCAATGCTCTCCAATAATTTGATGGTTTCGGGTCATAGATTTAAGTCTTTAATCCATGTTGAGTGAATTTTTATGTAAGATGAAAGGTAGGGGTCTTGCTTCATGATTCTGCACGTGGAAATCCAATTTTCCCAGCACCATTTATTGAATAGACTGTCCTTACTCCAGGGATTGGTTTTAGATCCTTGATTTTTGTGCATTGATTTTATATCCTGCTACTTTGCCAAACTCTTCTATGAGTTCCAATAGTCTCTTAGAACAGCTCTTTGGGTCCCCTTAAAGAATCATATCATCTGCAAAGAGGGGTAGTTTGAGTTCTTCCTTCCCAATTTGTATCCATTTAATTTCTTTTTCTTGCCTAATAGTTCTGGCTAAAACTTCCAGAACTATATTGAATAGCAGTGGTGAGAGTGGGCATCTCTGTCTGGTACCAGATCTCAGTGGAAATGCTTCCCACTTTTCCCCATTCAATAGGATGTTGGCCACAGATTTTATATAAATTGCTTTAATTGTATTGAGGAATGTTCCTTCCATACCAGTTTGCTTAGAGTTTTCATCATTAAAGGGTGTTGTATTTTATCAAATGCTTTCTCTGCATCTATTGAGAGAATCATATGGTTTTTCTTCTGCAGTCTGTTAATGTGGTATATCACATTGATTGTTTTGCAAACATTGAACCATCCCTGCATACCAGGGATAAATCCCACTTGGTCTGGGTGGATGATCTTTCTGATGTGTGGTTGCATTCTATTGGCCAGAATTTTATTGAGGATTTTTGCATCTATGTTCATCAGGGATATTGGTCTGTAATTCTCTTTCAATGCTGCATCTTTTTCTGGCTTAGGAACTAAGGTGATGCTGGCTTCATAGAAAGAATTTTGGAGGAGTCTCTCTTTTTCGATTGTTCTGAATAGTTTGAGAAGAATTGGAGTTAGTTCTTCTCTAAATGTCTGGTAGAATTCAGCAGTGAATCCATATGGTCCTGGTCTTTTCTTTGTTGGGAGGGCCTTTATTACTGTTTCAATTTCTGTCTCAGTTATGGGTCTATTTAGGTTTTCTATGTCTTCCTGGTGCAATTTAGGTAGGTTGCATGTGTCTAGGAATCTATCCATTTCTGACAGATTTCCCTGTTTGCTGGCATACAAGTCCTTGTAGTAATTTCTAATGATTCTTTTCATTCCTGTGGTGTCTGTTGTTACGCTTCCTTTTTCATCTCTGATTTTATTGATTTGGGTCTTTTCTCTTCTTTTTTTAGTTAGTTGGGCCAATAGGGTTTCAATTTTGCTTATTAAAAAAAAAAACCAGCTCCTTGTTTGGCTGATTTTTTGTAATGTTTTTTTATTCAATCCTGTTGATTTCTTCTCTGATTTTAATTATTTCTCTTCTCCTACTAGATTTGGGTCTGGTTTGCTGCAGATTTTCTAGATCCTTGAGATGACTTGAAAGCTCATCTATTTGGTGCCTTTCCAATTTCTTGATGTAGGCACCTATTGATATAAACTTTCCTCTTAACACTGCTTTTGCTGTATCCCATAGGTTTTGGTATGTTGTGCTGTTATCCTCATTTACTTCCAGAAAATTTTTGATTTCTCTTTTGATTTCTTCTATGACCCATTGTTCATTCAGGAGCATGTTGTTCAATCTCCATGTGTTTGCATATGCTCTAGGGATTCCTGAGTTGCTAATTTTTAACTTCATTCCTCTGTGGTCTGTGAAGCTGCATGGTATGATTCTAATTCTTTTGAATTTGCCGAGATTTGCTTTCTAGTCTAGTATGTGGTCAATCCTAGAGAAGGTTCCATGTACTGCTGAGAAGAATGTAAATTCTTTATGTGTAGGATAAAAAGTTCTGTAGATATCTGTTAGATCCATTTGGGCTATAGTGTCATTTAAATCTGCTGTCTCCTTGTTGATCTTCTGTCCTGTTGATCTGTCTATTTCTGAGAGTCGAGTATTGAAGTCCCCCAGTACTATTGTACTGGAGTCTAAGTCTCCCTTTAATTCCCTTAACAAATCTTTTTTTTTCTGTATTAAAATATTTTATTATATAAAGAGAACAGATTCCATGTATTTCATAGGTACAATTATAAGACAATATCCACATTTCCGTCTCTTCCTGTCTCCCTTCCACAGTTCCCTTCCTTCCACCTTTTCTTTCTTTCTTTCTTTCTTTCTTTCTTTCTTTCTTTCTTTCTTTCTTTCAGACCTTAACAAATCTATTAAATAAACTGGTGTCCTGTAATTAGGTGCATATACATTGATAATCATTAAAACTTCCTGTTGAATTGATCCCTTAATCATTATATAGTGCCCCTCTTTGTCTCTCCTAACAGTTTTTGTGTTAAAGTTTATGTTGTCCGATATTAAGATGGCTATACCCACTCTTTTTTCATTTCTGTTGGCATGGAATATCTTTTTCCAGCCTTTCACTTTCAGTCTGTATGCATCTTTGTTGGAAAGACGTGTTTCTTGGAAGCAGCAAATAGATGGGTTTTGTTCTTTAACCCAATCAGCCAATCTGTGTCTTTTTCACTGGACAGTTCAGGCCATTAACGTTCAATGTGACTATTGATAAGTAGTAACTTTGCCCTGCCATTTGCCAAAGATATATTCTAATATATGCTCTGAACTTCCTGTGGTCTTTTGCTGTGAGCTTTCTTTCCTTTACCTTCTTACATATTGGTGACCATGTTTCTGTGTTTCTGTGTGTAACACATCTTTAAGCATCTTTTGCAGGGCTGGACGAGTGGCAACAAATTCTTTCAATTTCTGTTTGCTGTGAAAGGTCTTTATTTCACCTTCATTCACAAATGAGAGATTTGCAGGATATAATAGTCTGGGCTGGCAGTTTTTCTCTCTTAGTACCTGGGCTATATCTCGCTATTCCCTTCTAGCTTGTAGGGTTTCTGATGAGAAGTCTGCTGTGAGTCTAATTGGAGATCCTCTGAGAGTAATCTGACATTTCTCTCTTGCACATTTTAGAATCTTTTCTTTATGTTTCACTGTGGTGAGTTTGATTACAATGTGTTGTGGTGAGGATCTCTTTTAGTCATGTTTACTAGGGGTTGTATGAGCTTCCTGTACTAGGATACTCTGTCCTTCTCTGCAAGTATCTCACTAAAAAGGCCTTCTAATCCTTTCTCTCTCTCCATGCCTTCAGGAACTCCTAGAACCCGAATGTTGGGTTTTTTAATAGTATCTTGTGGATTCCCAACAATATTTTTTAGATTTCTAATTTCTTCTTCTTTTCTTTGGTTTGGCTGTATACTTTCCTGTGTTCTGTCTTCTAAGTCCGATATTCTCTCTTCTGTTTCACTGACTCTGTTTTTAAGGCTCTCTAATGTGTTTGTCATTTGACCTATTGAGTTCTTCATGTCATTTTGATTTCTCTTCACTATCACACTTTCCTGTTCTACTAGTTTCTGCGTTTCATTTTGATTCTTCCTTAAGATTTCATTTTCTTGAAGATTTTCTATCCTATCCAGTAAGGAATTCTGTACCTCAAGCATTTGTTTTTGAAAACTTCTTATAAATTTTTTGAAATCCATATCTTGTATTTCTTCCATCTCATCATCTTCATAATCTTGGCTTGGGGTGTCTTATTCATTTGGGGGTGTCATGTCTTCCTTGTTCTTGTTTCCTTGATTTTTGCGTTTGTCGCTTGGCATTGTGGAGATATCTTTGGATTCTTCTTCCCTCGCTGTGGTGTTTTTTCTTGTTATACTATGACTGTATTAAGTGGACTGTCTGCTTTTGATGGAGCCTTAGAGGCTTGAGATGGATGTGGCTTGAGAACTCTGTTTGGTTCCTCAGGGTTAAGTGTGTGCCAAAGGTGACACTCCCAGGTTAGGTGTGGTAAATATCTCTTTCTTTCTTTTTTTGATTCAAAAGGGAAGTAATTCTGCACAGCTGAATGGAATTGGAGGTAGTTAGCAGACGAATGATATACCCACAGGAGCCAGAGATTAGAAGCTCTTTCCCAAGGACCACACAGGGAATCTGTGCTGCCCTCAGCGTGGGCTCAAATTCTCCTGCAGTCTCCCACTGGGTTGCCAAGGTTACCGAATTGTAGCGTCTCTGGAGAGCACTCTTGTTTATTCTGTGAGTTCTCTCCCCCACTGTCTCTTTTTTCACAGTCTCAGTTCATTAGCACCACACATTCACTAGGTCCTAATCTCCTGTTATTTCAACCCTCCCCCCAGAGTCAGGTTTTTCTGCTTGGCTGAGGGTGGGTGCAGACCTGAGGTCACCCCGCTTATGACGTATGTCCAAAATGGCGGCCGGCGCCGTGGCTTAACAGGCTAATCCTCCGCCTTGCGGCACTGGCATACCAGGTTCTAGTCCCGGTTGGGGCGCTGGACTCTATCCCGGTTGCCCCTCTTCCAGGCCAGCTCTCTGCTATGGCCCGCGAAGGCAGTGGAGGATGGCCCAAGTGCTTGGGCCCTGCACCCTCAAGGGAGACCTGGAGAAGAACCTGGCTCCTGGCTTCGGATCAGCGAGATGCGCCGTCCGCAGCGGCCATTGGAGGGTGATGAATGGCAAAAAGGAAGACCTTTCTCTCTGTCTCTCTCTCTCTCTCACTATCCACTCTGCCTGTCAAAAAAAAAAAAAAAAGAAAGAAAAAAAACAGAAAGGCAAAATGGCACCTGCTCTTTGGCTTGCTGGCCTTCGAGAGGTGAGCAGAGAGAGAGAAATTCATGTCTGTATCCATCACTTTTTTTTCCTTTCTCTTCTAGTTAGCCTGGTGAACTTTTCCCCACGGGGTTTCAAGCCTCATTTGCTCTAGTCTCCTCTTTCCACTTCCCTGCCAGTGTCTCAGGCTATTGAGGTTCGGCTCACCTTGCGTTCCAGCGCTGGTGTGTTGATTTTGCCACTGGTGTCCTGAACCGTGGGCTCCCACACTCTCCACGCAGGTCAACTGTGAATCACTAGTTCCAGAAAAGTTTCCTCTGATGTTTCTTCCCCTACTCTTCCTTGAACCTGTAGTATCTCCACTTTTATTAAACTATCTCTTCCCGGAATATCAGTGTGCTCCCTTCCTATTCCGCCATCTTGCTGCCAACAAACCCTTCAGCTAACTTTTATCTATGTCTCATTCTTGAATTCTTTCATGTTTCAGAAACAGAACCTGAATCCCTTGGCCCCTGACACTTTGATGTAATCTTTATCAGGCCAGAGTCTCTTCCACTTATCTTGCAGTTTCTCTGTCTTCATTTTGATAATTATGAGTTAAGTTCTTAGTAAATATCAGCTCACTCAATTAGGAAGTGACACATGGGCCAGGGCAGCTTCATAATATCTTACAGGCATAGAGTTCAAGATGGAGGCACTTTACTAGTGTCTGGAGAGGGTGGCTCTCTACTTACATTCCATTCTTCAGCTGGCCATGTCTGCACTGAGAGCTGCATAAGGAGAAACTGGACTCCAGAACTTTTGTTCATTTGGCCCCCAAATAAGCTGAGCATACCTTGTTCTGCCTGTATCATCAGCATCTTAATTCTGAGGCTAAATGCAACACCCTACTTTAAGTTTTTATTTTCTATTTCATTTAGCTCAGACATCATGTTTTATGAGCTCACTACTAGAAGATAAAAATTTGTAAAACTGAGAAACTTGAAGTAAAAGCAAAAATATTGTGAGAAGCAACATCACTTCTTGAGTGAAAAGAAGCCATGCAGCAGCAGGCTGGAAACTGTTGCCATTATTACATGGGTTGTGTGGAGTCTTGTCTTAAATCACATCTCACACTTAAGACAACCTAAAGGGAAGTCTCAATGGTCTCATCCTAGCCAGGAGAGGCTGCTAAGTTGGGCTGAGAGAGCCATCTCGTCTGCAGTGGTGGATCTGGAAGGACTTAGAGAAGCTAACTGAGGAATTCCATGGCCATCAGACACTGTGCCAGGCTAAAGTCTCAGCTCTCAGTCTCCTGCACACTGTCCAAGTTGCATTGCTACAGAAGAACAAATGATGCTGGCCACTTTTCCACCTGGTGGATCTGAGGGTCCAGATGATATTCATATCAACATGTCACATGCTGCCCATTTAAGCACAAAGTTCAGGCTGGACCCTAGGATGGCACAAATCTGACTCCTGCCCTCTGGAAGGCTAGAAAGGGTGGCAGAAATGAGTCAAATAGTTGAAGTAGGAAAACAAGAGGGGGCAGGGGGCTGGTGCTGTGGTGCAGTGGGTTAAAGCCCTGGCCTGAAGCACTGGCATCCCATATTGGCACCAGTTCTAGTCCCAGCTGCTCCTCTTCCAATCCAGCCCTCTGCTATGCCCTGAAAAAGCAGTAGGAGATGGCCCAAGTCCTTGGGACCCTGCACCCATGTGGGAAACCTGGAAGAAGCTCCTAGTTCCTGGCTTCAGATTGGTGCAGTTCCAGCCATTGCGGACATCTGGGGAGTGAACCAGTGGATGGAAGACCTCTCTCTCTGTCTCTACCTCTCTCTGTAACTCTGTGTTTCAAATAAATAGAATAAATCTTTTTTAAAAGATTTTTATTTATTTATTTGATAGGTAGAGTTGCAGACAGTGAGATAGAGAGAGAGAAAGAGAGAAAGGTCTTCCTTCCATTGGTTCATTCCCCAAATGGCAGCAACGGCCAGAGCTACACTGATCTGAAGCCAGGAGCCAGGTGCTTCTTCCTGGTCTCCCTTGTGGGTGCAGGGCCCAAACACCTGGGCCATCCTCCACTGCCTTCCCGGGCCACAGCAGAGAGCTGGACTAGAAGAGGAGCAACCGGGACTAGAATCCGGCGCCGACATGGGATGCCAGCGCTGCAGATGGAGGATTAACCTAGTGCAGCACCGCGTCAGCCCCTAAAATAACTCTTTAAAAAATTGAGAGGGGCAGATGTGAAAGGAAAGGAAAGACCAACACCTGGGACACAGGGGAGTCTGTAGACTTCAGCGGAGGGTAGTCTCAGACAAAACTGTAATGGCCTTGCAGCTTCCATACTCTCCAAGGGTAGCATCAGTAGTCCAGAGAGTCTTTGCAGCTCAGGCTGGAGGGCAGAATTCCTAACCAGGGCTTTGTCTATCTCCCTGCAGGGCCTCCCTTCTACTCTAACAGGGTCCCCTACACTGTAACACATACACAATCTGGGCAGATTCTGGGGTCATTTTGCCCATCGCTGATGAGGCTGACCTTAGCTGTTTTTGTTACCAGAGACCAGCACCAGAGCAAAGGAGGAGAAAGGATCAAGAGGCAGGTTGCTGTTGTGTTGTACATAATAGCTTTGGGGCCCGAATTCCAGCCTCCTGAAAAACATGGCATGGGCTGCATCTGCCCAAACTGTCATCCCTTGAGCGGTATGTTTCTTGAGCTCTGTGAAGCTGTGTGCATGCTCTGGGAGACTCCATGCCCCGACTACAGAGTAGGTCCAATGGTCATGCCTGTGTGGGCCTTATACTGCATCTGCGCAAGCTTCTCCTGTTTCTGTACAGGCCCCTTCTGTACAGGACCAACAGAAGCCTCTGAGCTGGTGGTTCCTGTGGTCTCAGCATGAGTGTGCCTATATGCCTGTGTATGTCTCACACATACCTGCCCTGCAACCACTGCTTGTGTGTGGCTGGACTATCATCTAGTTGTAGTTCTCACTGTGTCAGTGTTGTGTCATCTCTGTGTGTTGTGTCCTTGTGGCAGTTAGGATCTAGAAGCTGTGACAGAGCAGAGTGGGTGGTCATTTTTGAGTATCCTCTGCAGCTGGGGTGGGGGAGTGAGTGATAGATGTATCTGATCCTACACCTGCTTGGGAGCATTTAAAGGCTCACCAGAACCAAACCTTGGAAATCTCCTTTGAATTTACTTTCAGTGTGAATAGCTGTGTGTGTTGAAGAGATGAATGACACCATGATATCCTAACAGAGTTGTTGAGAAAATTCCTGTGTGGGTCTCTGTCCTTAAGATGCACAGCCTTAGTCTGGAAGCAACCCCGGAGAGGCCTCCATGTGAGCGGGATGCATGTGTATTATCCATAGTCTCTGAAGACTCAGTGTCCTCATCAAATAATTATGCCTTTGTCTCTGATAATGCAGGCTGGAGTCTCTGATGAGTTTATAAATCCATAGAATCTTCATGAGAAAGGAAAGAATTAGGGAGAGAAAGAAGATATAAAAAAAAAATCAGCTGTGGGTGTCAGCAGCTCCTCCCAGGTTCAGATTCAAATGTTGCTGCCATCACCTCTTTCAGAAGTTACATGAGAGATGGAGCCCAGAGATGAACATCATTGCACATTTCAGAGCAGAAAGGCAAGCTCGCCTCCCTCAGCTCTATAAGGGAAGCTCTGCCCTTCACTTCCTTACTACACACCCCTTGTCCCAGGGCATACCTGGTTCTCAGCTGTTTTTTAGTGTTGTGGGTGTTACCATACATCCCCTGACATTCTGTCTCCCCTTTGGGAGAGCATTAGTAATACAGGATAACAGCTACTTACTGAATACTCACTGTGTGCCAAGCACTGCACAAAGTCTTTTGCCTGTAATTACCTCATTAGCCAATACACTAATAAAATTACCTGCATAAGGCCTATTAATGGCTGATCTGCACAGTCATCTGCCCTCAAGGAGACCCAACAGGCCAGTCCACTGCAGTGGCTTTCAATATGGTAAGCCTGGGCTTCAGCAGAAGTCAGCTTGTGAAGAGCCCTGGCAGCTCTGCCAAGAGTTGGATCACTGGAAATGGACCTGCCCTGGAGTCGAAGGATGCCCAGGTCAGAGCCACAGATCTGATTGGCTCTAAGCTGAAAAGCCCTTCACTCAGCCCAACTTCCAAAGTGACCACTGCAGCTGAGGGGATGGTCAAGTAGGGTCAGCAACATTGCAGGCAGAACTGTAAATTTCTTGTTAGAGATGCCCCCTGACTTTACCTGGCCAGCTCTCCTCCCAGGCCAGCCAAGTAATGAAAGTCAACAGAGTGCCTTCACCTAGGAGGTTCACACCTCCCTTAGGATGTACCCCATGTGAAGAGATAGATAGGTCTGGGCCTCTTCACTTACAAGGCCTAAAGCCCACCAGATTATTATCAAGCCCCTTCTATCAGGTTCTATTTGCCTCTCAATCAGAAAACTTAATTGTAGCTTAGACAGCACCTTTCTTAGCTCCTCTAATAATGACTCTGTCCTTTGTTCTAGACCCTGTCTAGCACACTCGGCCTCATTCCTTTGTAATCATAACCTCTACTCTACCACCAATGGCTCTACTCCCAACCTGTGTGTACTGATGGTCCTCTTCCCCACTTAATGCTGTATAATTGTTCAAACCTGGTTAATGCCACTCTTAGGATCATTGGTTACTATCCTCACTCTGTCTTTTATGACCTTGTCTAAATATGATCAGAGTCGGCAAACTTGGAAGGCTTCCATAGCCTTGGCAACTCATGACGACAGCCTAGGGTGGTTACTGGCGCCATAAACTAGAATGTCAATTTGTTGGGTCAACAACAAGAGCCACTGTGACTTGCTCCTCATGTGGGATCTCTGTCCTTAATGTACTGTACATTTTGATTTAATGCTATAACTAGTACTCAAACAGTATGTTTCACTTTGTGTTTCTATGTGGGTGCAAACTGTTGAAATCTTTATACTAAATTGATCTTCTGTATATAAAGAGAATTGAAAATGAATCTTGATGTGAATGGAAGGGGAGAGGGAGCGGGAGAGGGGAGGGTTGTGGGTGGGAGGGAAGTTATGGGAGGGGGAAGAGGGGGAAGCCATTGTAATCCATAAGCTGTACACTGGAAATTTATATTCATTAAATAAAAGTTAAAAAAAAAAGAAAAAAAAATTACCTGCATAGAATGGAAGAAATGACTTATGCAAGGTCAGACAGTTGGTAAATCCTCACCCAGATCTGATTAACTCCTCAACCCAACATCTTCATTGCTGTGCTTTCCCTCCTGTGTCTGTGGCTCTGTGCATAGCAAACTTGGCTGTCTGTGACCTAGCCTGGGAAGCTGATCCCATTGGATGCTGGCCCAAGAGGTTGAGGTGACGCTAAGGTGAAGGTCAGTGTGGGACAAAGTCACCAACCTCAGCACCTTCTTCTCTAATAATAGATTTGAATAAAATTGCGCTCCACTGTCCCTGGGTGGGGACAACAGCTAAAGACACTGTCTTCCTGTTTTCATTAGCCTGTGAACGTGAGGCAAGGCAGGTGTCCCTAATCAAGTGAAGATGTACTCCAGGACCTCATTAGTTTGTGCTTCTGGAATAGGCTGACTTTTGTGAACAGCAGGTGCTCGGAGCTTGCCAGAGCTTAGTGGCCTCCACTAAGAGGACAAGGAAAACATCCATTTTTTATCTTGTCCCAGATGGATCTGCAACTTCTGAGCAACAACAAAGCCCAGTCCATTTGGTCTGTGTTGGGAGAGGGAGAACAGATCATCAGCTACTGATTCACACTCACAGATAATACCTAATCCATGCCTCATTTTTCAGAGCACTGAGGAGACTGCTAGGCCTCCTATTTGAAAGGGTGAGATCAAGTGGAATTGGGGATGAAGTACTCCAGGCTTTCCCAGTTTCCACCTGGCTTGGCAGTGGTGAGTCAGGCACATGCCTTCCAGGCAAAACTAGCTGTGCTGAACACACAGTGCTGTGACAGAGGAAGACACTTGATCCCTCACCAGGTGGCAAGCTCCTTGAGCAGAGGACTCTGTGTGGCAAGGCAGAGGTAGAGGGCAGCTCTGCCCTTTCCTCATTTACAGGTTTGCCTATGGAAGTGCCAAGAAGCTAGTTAACTTCTGCGAATGTTCACAGTTGCATTGGAATCAGAGTCTGCTGGGCTCCTGCTTCATGCTCAGGGCTTTTCCCTGCTCTCATTCTCATTTTTCATGCACCTCCCTTTCCCCTGATCATCCAAGTTGCTGTATCCTTTTCTGCTGCTCAAAAAGACTTGTTAATTAAGTGATAAGGGGACAAATATTGGAAAAAGATTTAAAATCAGCTGCTGTGTGCTGTGAAGGACCCCTGCTTCTTCTTTCACAGACATAATCTTTCTTAGGGTTGCTCCCTAGGATTCTCTGAGTCTCTAACACTGGTCTGTGCAGTGTGTGGTGACCTGCACATGCAGCTTCCTGCAGTCAGTGACCCATTTGCCACAGGCCCACCCACCTCTTCCTGAAGAGCAAGTTCTCCCCACCCCTCATGAGGACACCCTGCAGACCCTGCATCTGCCTGGGGACCCAACCACATCTCTGGATGATACTTCTCACATGTCTCAGCACAGACAGCAGACAGGGACTTGATCCTAAGGGGGCAGAAGGGACTCTGTTTGCCCAGATGTGGAGATTAAGACCAGGGTCCTCCACAGGGGGTAAGAGCCACTCCCTAGAAAAGCCAGCACTATGCCAGGTTGGAGGGAAGGCCAGAAAGAGAATCTCTGTTCCATGTTCCTACACACCGGAGACAGTGTTTGCTGGGAGGCTTTGACAGCTGTCCTTGCTCTGCCAGCTTCGTTTTTCAAATTGTCAAGCACATAGAACAACACTCAGAAGATGTACAAAGACTGAAGCAAGGAAGGAGACAGTAAGCCAGGAGCACTGTATTTCAGGAAGCCCGAGTCAGAAACCATTGGTGGTGTCAGCAGGCAGCAGGACAGGTGAGTTTCTGGATGGCTCTCGGGAGGAAGGTGAGGTCCTGGGAAGTACTACCAGGTGATGAGAAGAGGCGATAGTGACAGGGGCGGGGGCAGGTCAGGGAGGAGCTGTGGGGTAACCAGGGAAGGAGCCGGTGCATGGCTTAGCCCCAGACAGTGTGGCCTGGTGTCTTAACTCAAGTCCACCTGTGGACCTTTCTTGGAGGAGAAAAGACCTCTTCTTTTATCTTCTCATTGTGGAAGTGTCCAAAGAAGCCCAAGCAAAGCTAAGAAAGGAAAAACTCTGAGATTAGGGTTTCCTCAAACACCATATTCATTTTAAATCTGCTTGACTTGCTTTTCCTAGGAACGAACGGTTGGGCCCCCCCAACCCCTGCCCACACTACAGGATATAGATCTCCCAGGAATTTAAAGTGACTTAAATATCAAGAGGACCCTAAAAGAAAGCCATTTTACATTAAAAGGGTTTAAAAAATCTGAAAGGAAACTTGGATGACCAGTGAAGCAGCAGCACTGCATACAGGACATTAAGCATGGCGGCCTCGTGTCCACTTCACACTCCTACACACTCCCCACCCATGGCCAGTCCTGTGACTCTAGTACCTCTGTGTACAACACGCCACAGGTGCCTTCCTGATATTTGTGGAGGACTAAAGTAGTTCAGAGGGAGCCCTCTGACAGCATCTGGATGACTGTCTCTAGATTCCTTCAATTTTGTTGATAGGAAGGTGGGGAGGGTGCCGGTACCAGGAGGAGGAAGAGCTAGAAATTGGGCTGGGGCCACACCTGGCACACTCCACCTGTTCTGAGAACCTGTTCTGAGAAGCACATTCTTTTCCTTCTCCTTCCCCATCCCTAGATGCCAGCACTGTGTCTCACCCTGGCACAACAGCGCCTATGAAGCTTAGAGAAGTTTTTAGTGGCTTGAAGAACCCACTTGGTGATAATATCATACTTGGCCCCTCCAGACTCTTTCTAAGCATGCCAGGAATGGGGGATCAGAACACAGGACAAGGACTCAACAGGTGCAGGCCTTCAACCCAGCCCAGCTTCAGAGCTTCAGCTGCTCTATGTCAAGGAGTCCCCTCAACCATGCCTGTCTTGATGAATAAACAGGGAAGGTTGGAAACTTCAAGGAAAGTTTCATAGAGTTGGGGACTTTTACTCCAAAGTTCAGAAACATACTTGTCCATCTTCTTAAACCTATGAGGACCTGGAGTGGCCACTGCCCTGGTTCTGGGGAGCCAAATCTGACTGAGAAAGAACACAGTCTTGCAGTCATCTGGGGGGCAGTCAAAAAAGGGCAAGGCCTTCCTTCGCCTCAGCTAAAGACCCTGGTTAGGACCTGGCAGTTTCTGGCTTTGGCTGAGTGACCATGGAGCAGCTGTTATGGTGACAGATCCTGGCCACAATGGAAGTCCAGAAGGATGTTGCTGGCCCTGCATAGACTGTTCCAGGCTTCCCCAGAGAGCAGTATGCTTTACACTCCCACCCATGCCACTCTTCCACACAGTGACCTGAGAATCCAGCCAAGGGGGAAATGGGAGTTGCCAAGGAGGGACATGACGGGAAGGCACTTGAGGCACTTGTGTTGAGCCTTGGGAATAGATAAGTCAACAGAGAAGGACTACCTTGCTCATAGGCCTGGAGGTGGGTCTTTAGGGTGACCACAGAATTTATATTCCAAATCAGATACATATCAGGATGGTATAGGAGTGACTGAAATTCATAGTTACCCTAAGAACATAGAAAAGACTGCTTAGTTTTGGCAGTGGTGATGAGGGCAGTGTGGAACAACCAAAAGCAGTCTGGCCATTGGCTGCCCAGGTTCTCATCAAGTGCAGGGTACTGGCTGACTGGACCAAAAAAGGCCTAGATGCCCCTGGACCAAGGGAAAACATTGTGTGTTCTGGACCTTGAGCAATGATGATACTGGGCATTAGAATGTTCACCCTGGCACTGGCATGGGGGTGGGGGAAAGTGGAGAGACACTAGCTTAAGACAGGAAGCCAAGTCAGGAACCCATGCTACTGACTGAGAGCAAAAAGGTGCCTGAGCAAGACATGAACTGGGATGCAGGGCTTGGTCTTGAAGGCTCCATGGCCCATAAAAGGAGGACTTCTTGCAGGGGTCTGAGTTGCATTCTGGCCTAAGTCAGGGCTGTTCCAAGGTAGCTGCTTCTCATGCCCAGTCAGCTTCTGCTAAAATGTCATAGGGGCCACACGAAGCCACAGTCCTCAACCTGCCCACCTCACGGTCACAGGTATTCCACAACCCTGCGGATACCTTATTGACCTGCTATAACACATTGTGGTGCACCTCTGAGCCTGATCATGCTTAGCCTCTCTAGGCCTCTGTTCCCACAACTGTACTAGATGCTCTTGTGCACATCATTTCTCAGAATGTTTGCTAGGTCGTTCCTAGAAAGTGACTCCTGACTCACACCCTTAAGATCTGTATCATGAGTGGTACAAGGGCAGCCCGTGCTGGGTAGGTTGTGAGTCTTACATGAAGGAGCCCATACGAGGCTGTAAGACCCTCACCTCAGCTTCCGTGGGTCCTACTGTCAGCCCTTATGTATGGCCAAATCCCTTCCTCTCTGCTGGCCATAGCACAGGGCCTCTAATACTCCCTTTAGCACCACACTTGCCTCCTAAGAGGGCCCAAAAGTTCCATACTGCAAGGCAACTGAGCTCAGAGGCTCTTGTTGCCCGGTGCTGCAGCAACGCTTTTGGGAGTTGGGGGGGTGGGGGCGGTGAGTGGGAGGTGGTCAAGAACGCCTGCACAAAGCCCAACGTCTGCTCCAGTTCCATCTTCCCAGATGATCCCAAATCCCCAGGGAGGATTTGAGAGGGAGGTCTGGAGATGGCATAATCTCCTAGCAGCTGGCTGCTTCATTGCTTCCTTCACTCTTCTTTGTTCCCTTGGAGCTCAGAACATCTGGATTCTGTGTTGGATGGAGCCTTCCTTGTCTCTTTCTGAAGGACCATGGCCATGATCACTTCTAAGATTCTGCACTTGCAGGTCCCACGCTTTCCACAATCTTACTTGGGTTGACTTCTCCCTTGCTGTGGCCAGTTTATGCTCTAAGATACTAAGTCATTTATTCAAACATTTATTCAGTTTGTGTTTAGAGCAATTTACAGGTTATTGTCAGATGTTTCATGACCCTCCTCAGATACCTTCAGTGACTTCCTGCTGCTTACAAACCAAACCAAACTCTCCTGGCATCCAAGAGTCTTAATTTACCAGCCCTATCATTAAGTCCAGCTCTATCTTTAGTATGGTGAATTCTTCAGCCACATGGAGAGTTCAGTTTGCCAGGTACATTTCTTCATGGAGTCCAACCTGAACATGCTATACTCCCCACTGGAAATACTTGTTCCCTCTTCCCATTCTTTCACATTATTCCTCTTCATCCTCATAGGACTCAATGCTGTCAAGGTAGAAAAATTCAACTTCAGTCAGACATACAGACATAGATTCACCAGCCAAACAGGTGAGCTCCTTACATTCATGAGTCTCTGTCATCTGCAGATTCACTCAGATGTAAATTTGAACATTGCCTCAGAGGGATGGGGTGACTTTAGTTTGGGTACCCCATTACCTTGGTAACTGTCTACCATGATTTTTGTTTTTAAGAAAGCGCCTAGCTTAGGACTTGATGTTTAGTAGATGCTCGGTACTGAGCGGACTGTTTTCCAAACTCCGTGAAAGGAGTCCTTCAATTATAGACACTCCTCTTAGGGATCCTTGCCCCGCCCTGCCTATCTCCTGCAATGCCCGTCCACACAAATCATTTCTCTTCTCCAGGGCTACTTGAAATTCTGTTGTGGGCAATGCCATGGCTGAGGAAGAACTTCTAAGATCAATCCCATTCACAATAGCTACAAAAACAATCAAATACCTTGGAATAAACTTAACCAAGGATGTTAAAGATCTCTACGTTAAAATTACAAAACCTTAAAGAAAGAAATAGAAGAGGATACCAAAAAATGGAAAAATCTTCCATGCTCATGGATTGGAAGAATCAATATCATCAAAATGTCCATTCTCACAAAAGCAATTTATACATTCAATGCAATACCAATCAAGATACCAAAGACATTCTTCTCAGATCTGGAAAAAATGATGCTGAAATTGATATGGAGACACAGGAGACCTCGAATAGCTAAAGCAATCTTGTACAACAAAAACAAAGCTGGAGGCATCACAACACCAGATTTCAGGACATACTACAGGGCAGTTGTTATCAAAACAGCATGGTACTGGTACAGAAACAGATGGACAAACCAATGGAACAGAATAGAAACACCAGAAATCAATCCAAACATCTACAGCCAATTTATATTTGATCAAGGATCTAAAACCAATCCCTGGAGTAAGGACAGTCTATTCAATAAATGGTGCTGGGAAAATTGGATTTCCACGTGCAGAAGCTTGAAGCAAGACCCATACCTTTCACCTTACACAAAAATTCACTCAACATGGATTAAAGACTTAAATCTATGACCCAAAACCATCAAATTATTAGAGAGCATTGGAGAAACCCTGCAAGATATAGGTACAGGCAAAGACTTCTTGGAAAATACTCCAGCAGCACAGGCAGTCAAAGCCAAAATTAACATCTGGGATTGCATCAAATTGAGAAGTTTCTGTACTTCAAAAGAAACAGTCAGGAAAGTGAAGAGGCAACCGACAGAATGGGAAAAAAATATTTGCAAATTAAACAACAGATAAAGGGTTGATAACCAGAATCTACAAAGAAATCAAGAAACTCCACAACATCAAAACAAACAACCCACTTAAGAGTTGGGCCAAGGACCTCAATAGACATTTTTCAAAAGAGGAAATCCAAATGGCCAACAGACACATGAAAAAATGTTCAAGATCACTAGCAATCAGGGAAATGCAAATCAAAGCCACAATGAGGTTTCACCTCACCCCCGTGAGAATGGCTCACATTCAGAAATCTACCAACAATAGATGCTGGTGAGGATGTGGGGAAAAAGGGACACTAACCCACCGTTGGTAGGAATGCAAACTGGTTAAGCCACTATGGACTTCAGTCTGGAGATTCCTCAGAAATCTGAACATAACCCTACCATAAAACCCAGCCATGCCACTCCTTGGAATTTACCCAAAGGAAATTAAATTGGCAAACTAAAAAGCTGTCTGTACATTAATGTTTATTGCAGCTCAATTCACAATAGCTAAGACCTGGAACCAACCCAAATGCCCATCAACAATAGACTGGATAAAGAAATTATGGGACATGTACTCTACAGAATACTATACAGCAGTCAGAAACAACGAAATCCGGTCATTTGCAACAAGATGGAGGAATCTGGAAACCATCATGCTGAGTGAATTAAGCCAGTCCCTAAGGGACAAATATCAAATGTTCTCCCTGATCGGTGACAACTAACTGAGTACCAAAGGGGAAACCTGTTAAGTGAAATGGACACTATCAGAAACAGTGACTTGATCAGCTCTTGTCCTGACTGTTGATGAACAATGCAATACTTTATCCATATTTGTATTTTTTTTGTTCTAGTACTATTGGTTGAACTCTGTAATTAACACACAAATATTCTTAGGTGTTTGAATTTTAACTGAAAAGTGATCCCTGTTAAATTTAAGAGTGGAAAAAGAGAGGGAGGAGATGTACATTTTGGAACATGCTCAATTGGACTTGCCCCAAATGGTGGAGTTAGAAACGTGCCAGGGGATTCCAATACAATCCCATCAAGGTGGCATGTACCAATGCCATATCACTAGTCCAAGTGATCAACTTCAGTTCACAATTGATCACACTGATAGGTCTAAGAGTCAAAGGGATCACACAAACAAGACTAGTGTCTGCTAATACTAACTGATAGAATCAAAAAGGGAGAGAATGATCCAACATGGGAAGTGGGAGACACAGCAGACTCATAGAATGGCAGATGTCCTAAATAGCACTCTGGCCTCAGAATCAGCCCTTAAGGCATTTGGCTCTGACCGAAGAGCCCATGAGAGTATTTTAGGCATGGAAAGCCAAGACACTCTGGAAAAAAAAAAAAAAGAAGACCTAAATGAAAGATCTCTGTGAGTGAGATCCCAGTGGAAAAATGGGGCCATCAAAGAAGGAGGTACCTTTCTCTGAAGGGAGGAGAGAACTTCCACTTTGACTATGACCCTGTCGGAATAACATCAAAGTCAGCGAAACCAAAAGGCTTCCATAGCCTTGGCAACTCATGACCAGAGCCTAGGGAGATTACTGATGCCATAAACAAGAGTGTCAAATTGTTAAGTCAACAACAGGAGTCACTGTGTACTTATGTCTCATGTGGGATCTGTCCTTAATGTGTTGTCCAATGTGAAGTAATGCTATACCTAGTACTGAAACAGTATTTTTACAGTTTATGTTTCTGTGTGGGTGCAAACTGATGAAATCTTTACTAATTATATACTGAATTGATCTTATGTATATAAAGATAATTGAAAATGAAAAAAAAGCTTGGTTTTAAATTGGAAATTGCATAGAAAATTAATCAATTTTTAAAAAAATATCATGTAGGATCTCTGTCCTTAATGTGCTGTACATTGTGATTTAATGCTATAACTAGTACTCCAACAGTATTTTTCACTTTGTGTTCCTATGTGAGGGCAAATTGTTGAAATCTTTACTTAATATATATTAAACTGATCTTCTGTATATAAAGAGAATTGAAAATGAATCTTGATGTGAATGGAAGGGGGGAGGGAGTGGAAAAGGAGAGGCTTGCGGGATGCGGGGAAATTATGGGGTTGAGGGAAGCCATTGTAATCCATAAGCTGTACTTTGGAAATTTATATTCATTAAATAAAAGTTTTAAAAAAAAGAAATTCTGTTGTGCATCTTCCAGGTGTTCCTGGATAACATTAAAATTATAGGTGCTTTCATATATATATCATTTATTTATAAGAATTACATATAATATGCATTATATATAAGTATATAATTTAAAGATATAAATACAAAATACATTACAAAATAAAAGATGTATAAATATAAATATAAAATATATAAATATATATTAAGTTATACAAGTTTCATGTATTTTATATATACAGATTGAAGGACATAGTCATAATTCCCAACTCAACCCTCCTTCCTGCCCATACTCTAACCCTTATCCTTCTCCTATTCCCACTCTTAATTTTTCACAGAGATCTATTTTCAGTTTACTTAATATTCATAAGGTTAACCCTACAACAAGCAAACAGCTCAACAGATAGTATGAAGAAAAAACATTGCTCCTCAACAGAAGAAATAAGGGCTGTTAACAATCGTTGAATCTCAAAATGTCCACTTTACTCCAATATATTACATTTTAGGTACTCTATTAGTTACTCTGGATCAGGAAAAACATATATCTGTCTTTTTGGGACTGGCTTATTTCACTAAGTGTAATGATGTCTAGTTGTATCCATTTTGTTGCAAAAGACTGGATTTCTTCCTTTTTTTTTTTTTTTACAGCCAAGTAGTTCTCCATAGTGTGTGTGTGTGTGTGTGTATCATAATTTCATTATACAGTCAACAGTTTATGGGCATCTGCATTAATTCCATATCTTAGCTGTTGTGATTTGAACTGCAATGAAAATGGGGGTACAGATAACTCTTTCATATGCTGATTTCCTTTGGTTTGAGTGAATTCCCAAGAGTAGGATGGCTGGGGCATATGGTAGGTCTATATTCAGATTTCTGAGGTATCTCCATACTGCCTTCCACAGTGGCTATTTCAATTACATGAACATTATAGCCAAATGGAATGTGAGATACATGACCTGTGTTCCAGAGGCATCTAGCAACAACACAAAGGTCTGACAGGAGCTGGGAGCCATGGCCCTGGGGCTCTGAGAGACTCACATTGTGATCCAAGAAATGCGATCCTGTCCCAGGAGAAGATGCCACAGGTAGTACCAGCCTGGGGCATCGCCCATCCACCTTTTCTGGTCCTAGGTCAGCCACACACTCACAGCTGGCTTCCAAGGGACACATTGGTTCCTCAGTTTACCTTTAGGAATGCAGGCATAGAACCAGCCCAGTTGAACCACATGGGGGTGTTTGAAGAGCACCTCAAAAAATCAGAAATAAGTGTTGTCTGAAATATTTGTTCCACAAGAGCAGGGCTTTTGTCTTGTTTATTATTATTTCTCTAATATCTAGATCAGTATTGCTCTGTAGGATCTCAAAAAGCATCCATTGAGTAGCTGAATGAGTGGATTAAGCATTCAAGTATTCCATAAGGGCAGATAAGCGCTCTGTTCTTAGGCAATTCACATAACAAGTGAAAGAAGACAAATTCTTTGGAGAAACAGTGCTTTACAGAGATACTAACATACATTAGAGGTTGGGGATAGGGTATTCTGATGTCCAAGTTAAAAATGGATGGAACAAACCCAACAGTACTTGTTGAAGAGAGGACCCCGCATCTTGATTCACTCCAACCTTCCCAGGCTTCTTTCCCCCAGATACCTCTTAAGGGGGCTGACCACCCCTGACAATGAAGCTCTTATTGAGCTTTTCTAAGGAGACCTTACCCATCTGGAGATGACTGTTGTCTATGTCTTCTACTCTTCTGGGGCTGCTTCCCCCCAGGAGAGACTCTTCAGAGTAGGGGTTGTAACTCTAAAAGCAAATGACCCAAGACAAGAGACTGCCATCCTGTGAAGGTGAGAAACAGATCACTAAGACTTGCCATCACAACCCTTCAAGCAGAAACGTGTACCAGGAGACTCCTTGGTGATTGCTAGAAGTAGAGAGGCTTCAAGCCTGATTTCTACTGAGTGTGTCTGAATGCAGGGCAGTTAGGATAATGTTTCAACACTCTCCATATCAGCTGTAGCACTGCCTCATTTACAGGTCCTGCCAGCTTCTTTTCTCTTGTGCTGAGGAACAGCAGTTCTATACACAGCAGTTCAAAAGAAATCAGCACAAAGCCAATTGTGAAGGTTGGGCCTGGACCTGCCTAGTTTCTCATCCCCCTCTACTTTGTCTCCCTCCATATTGGAGATATCTCAGAGGTAGATGTCCTTCCCATTACCACTGGGACTGACCTCTATGCAGGAAAGATACTCCCACCCCAGTGTTTCCCTGGCCACGACTAAAACCAAGGCACTATACTAAGTGCAAGTGGGTGCTCATCAGATACAATGACACTTCTCAGTGTGGGGTTCCAGGCCAGCAGTGTCAGTGTTATCTAGGGACTGGTCAGAAATGAAGATGAAGGACCCCAAGTTTGGGAATCCAATGCACTCGGGTGGTCACCCAAATATCCAAACTCCAGACCAGTAGATGCAAAAGCAAGAGGATTTTTATTAGGTGTTTGCACAAACGGGCTCCCTGTCACCAGAGGCGAAGAGAAGCCCCAAGCAGCAGTTACAAGCATCTTTTAAAGGCAAAAACCACAGGATTAACATATTTTGGGGGGTTTGGCTTGATTGGCTAGTTTAAAGGTTACCATGGGTACTCATTGGGTCCTTTTAGGTGGGGAGTGGCTTCCCCGGGTGGGGTAAGGGGGTAATTTTCTTGGAATACCCGAGGAATGTTCTGCCCGTTAATCTCGGTGGAACATCTGGGAAGGGCGTCTGTGAAACCTGCCTGAGATCGGGCCCTGTTTCTTGTTCTCAGGCCCAGTTCCTTGTTTTTAGTTTGGCAACATTCTTACCCCCAAGCGTTAGCAAGCAAAGCTGATGTGTACAGAAGCAAGAGATCTGCAATTAGCTCTTAGCCACACTCACCATAAAGCACACCAAACACCAGAGTAAGGGTCCCTTGGGTTTTTCAAAGATTCCTGGGCCCCATAGCAGAAGCTATGGGTGTATGTTCCTTTGATCTCATTTTAACATCTTCCTGATGACTGTTTTGACATGGTGATCTTTGAAATCACTTTTCTGGAATGGTTTTAGGGACATTAGGGAAGCCTTTTGACTCCATGGAAATGAGACGACTTAGTGAAAAGTTTCAGACAATACTGCGTCCAAATCCTCCTTCTGTCCCACTCACATGGGTGATATTGGGCAAAATTATAAATATGTAGATCCTGGTTTCATCCAAGATGAGGGTTTCTACTATATTTTCTTTGTATATTTTGTGGGAGACTCAAAGGAGAGAGTACAGGAGGAAGATCCTTATAAATGATAAATGTGATGCAAATGTCATAATCAACAGGCACTGAGTAGAGTGGTCTTGAGCAAAAAGCTTGAAATGGGTTTGAGCCCCAGCTTTGCCACAAATTAGCAGTGGCACTTTGTTGAGTTATTCAACCTCTTGGTACATCAGTAAACTCCTCTATAAAACTCAAAATACAGATGAATTTACACCAGACAATGTGAGGGTCAAATGAATTCATATAAGCACTTAGAGCAGTGCCTGGTAGATAGCAAGTGTTATGTGAAGGTTTGCTTTCTGATGCTGAATATCAATTACTGCTATTTCTTACTATCAGAATTCTGATTAGGGTAACTGATACATGGTCCTGTTCCTTGGTGGCTGCCAGCCCAACAGTTAGCAGAGCAATTGTATTCTGTGTTGGCCCATTCCAGTTTATCAACAGAATTTTTTTTCATTTTTATTTACTTATATAAATGTCACAGCTATAAGAAAGAGGCAGAGTCAGAGAGAGAGAACTTCCAATCTGCTGATTCACTCCCCAAATGCTCGCCACAGCCAGGGTGGGGCCAGGTCAAAGCCAGGAGCCAGGAGATTTATCCACGTCTCCCAAGTAGGTTCAGGAGCCCGAGGACTTGGACCATGGTCCACTGCTTTCCTAGGTGCATTAGAAGGGAGTGAGCTGTATTGGAAGTGGAGAAACCAGGACTTGAACCAGCACCCAAATGGGATTGTGGAACTGTAGGATGAGGCTTAACCCTCTGCACCACAGTGCCAGCCCCATCATCAGAATCTTAAGGTGTGAGGCATGGCAGGGCTTCTAGAAGCTCCTTCTTCATGTATAGCTATTATTTACTAAGTGTTTACTCCAAGCCAGACTCTGCCATGCCAGGCCCTCCACCCCACCTCTAATTCTTGAATGGACCTCTAAGATACAGATGAGGACTCTGCGGCTCAGGGAAGGTAAGGGACTTACTTTTAAGCTAGTAGGTGGTAGAGCTGAGATGTGAATCAAATCTGTTGGACTATAATACCAGTCCCATGTACATGTAGTCTTCCTGTGTACCAATGAAGAAACCTACCCTAGATGGGATGGTGATCACCTGAGGAGCAGACCCATATGTTTTCCAAATGCTTAGAAATGAAAGCCAAGTTTAGTCTTCATTACAGGCCCTTAATTGTGTTCATGGATCATGTTCCTCTCTGAAACACCCTGTACTTTCTAGGGGAGTGGACTGCATCTGAGTGTGAGGAGGGCTGACACTTTCTTCATCAACTCCAGAGCAGGTTGAAGTGAGGTGCTAAGTCTGAGTCTTGAACTTTTAGGTATTTGGAGAAACATCTTAGAAAAACTAAAGTATCAGTGCTGTGACATTTGGGTTCCTGGTTCTCCAGACAGTGGAAAGTGTGAAAGTTCCAAAAAGGAGGCAACTTGCCATGTCCAAATTTCTGTTTGAAGGAGAGAAGTGGAAAAACTGAGTTGTTGTCTCCTAGCAAACTCATTCCATGGGAAACAATGGCAGTGATGGGGACTGAGTCAGCCTTCTAGGACCCCAGAGGACATCTGAGCACAGAACCAGGCCCTCCAGAGCAGTGTGTGCCCACATAGTGGCACCTCCTTTCTTTTACCATCTTCTCTGTCTCCTTATCCATCTGCCAACCCATTCTGATAACCTTCTCTCTATTCAATGCTGACCCTCAGCTGTTCACTCCATACTTTTCTTTCACCGTAGCCTCTGGTACACAAAACAGTCCCTAACTTTGTGGCCACGACCTGTCTTTGGCAGTGTCAGTATAGCAACTTGATTGACTTGTCATCAGATGATTTTAACTGCCCCCAAGAATCAAAAAACAAAACTGTGCTTGAAGACAAGACCTAATGTACTTCTGAGGGCGAATTCTGGCAACCAGTTCCCAATTGGCCATGAGTGGCTTTAACAGGGAGAATGTTTCTGAGGGAGAAAAATGCACTTACTTAAATATATGCTCTTGAGTTTGTGTAAAGATAGCTCCAGGCTTTATTAACCTTGTGTAATGTGCGATGATATGTGTCTGTGGGTTTCTAGAAGCCAATAGTTAGACACTTTTTCAAACAAATACTAAAAGTAGTTATAAATTTATTTACATATAACATATTATCAATATAATCACAATCTATTAATTTACATTAGTTCTGAGAATCATATGCTATAAGTCTTCCCACTCCTGAGCTTCATGCCAAAGCAACTTTCTAGTCTTTATAAAACATCTAGAAACAGAAACAGAGCCATCACTCAAAGTTCACTTTTTCCTATGATTCTGCCATATAAAATGAAGTGACTTACTTGCTTAAAATTATTCAATAACTTGCTTTGGGTGGAGAAATTCAGTTCAATTCAAGAGAATACGTGTTGTGTCAGTACAAGATGTCCTCAAAGTCACCCAGATGGAAGAGGCAGTATCTCTGTCCATCTCTGTCTTACGTTTCTCTGTAGGAGAAACATAAGGACGATTCACTTTAGGCTTCACTAGAGGGCGCTCTCAGCACAGAGAAAAGGACACAACAATTGTGAAAGAAATCACCCTGAAGAAGGCACATGAGTTGAGAATTCAATGACATTGATAAGAAAAAGAAGAGTTACTATTTACTGAACCCTTGCTGTGAGCCCAGCACCGTGCTAAATGTTTAAATGCATGTTTTCATTTCATCCCCACTACAACCCTATGAAATCCAAATTATTCTTTACATGTTCTGGCTGATGAATTGACACTCAAAATCACTCTACCAGTAGAAGGCACAATTTGGATTCAAGTATTGATCCAATGAAGCCAAACTGTGCTCCTAACCTCATTCTCAGAGTATGAATCAGCCAAGGTGAGAGGGCTGCATGGGAAAAGTTGTGGAGGTATTGTTAGGTAGGAAGTCAGTTATGAGCTTATGTGTGTGTAACAGGCCTAAAGAGAAGACATCTATGTCCAGCATATGCATCTGCATCTCAAAGTCATCCCCATAATGTTTCAGGGGCAGTCTGGCCCTCACATGCTGCCCTGCCCCCTTCTACCTGATAACCTGCCAGGTGGAGGTCCCCACCCCTTCTGCCTGACAATCTTCCACAATCTCCCAGGTGAAGCCCAGTATCTACATCTCAAACACCCTGCTCCCTTCCTCCTGTCTGATAACATTTGCATCCATAAAGTCCTTTGTTTCAGACCTTCAAGAGAGAAGTTTTTCTATTTACATCCAAAAAGCCCTTTGTTCCAAGAGGAGCAGAGGTGCGGAAGCAAGACCCATCTCCTTAACACACACACACACACACACACCCGCCTCAACAGGACTGCCCTCTGTCTCTCTACTGAGCCACCCAGATGGCCTGGTCAGGTGTAATCTCTCCACTCAAACATGTAACCTCACTCCTTGCCCCCCAGGCTCTGTTGGGAGAGGTGCCCATCTGCCTTACGGATGTCCCTTCCGTAATAAACCTTGCTATTTTACCTCCCACTACTCTCTGTCTCACGCCTGAATTCTTTCTTGCGCGAAGACAAGAACCCTGCAATTTCTCCAATAACAGTATGAAATAATGTCAGATAACTGGTGTGTTTGTTATGTGCAAAACCCTTTTCTCTAAGGGTCATACAAGAATGGACATGTTGAATACTTCAAATAAATCAGTGGAAAAAATAATCTCTACGTATGTTTCAGAAAAACTGGTGAGATGAGTCTGGGATCATGAACTGGTGTCAATAACAATTTATGAGGCCAGAGACAGTGGTGAGAGTAGAGAAAGTGAAGTTTCATTTAAGTAAGAAGAAGATAGACTCCAAATGGAGGTGCTAATGTTGGACCTCTCAGTAGTAGAGATGCCCACTTGCTCGAGAGGACGCCCAAAAATCCAGACTCCAAACCAGCTGATGCAAAAAGCATGAGGTATTTATTGTACGTTTGCGCAAACGGGCCCCCACCTCAGGCAGTGAGGAGGAGCCTTGAGCGGCAGTTTTACACAGGTTATATAGGCAACGAATTAGCATATGGGAGAATGCTGGTGGAGAGTGCTGGTATAAAATGCAGAGGTGGCACGGGATTGGCTGGTTCAGAGGGACAATTAGCATACCGGAGAATGCTGAGGGAGAGTGCTGAGGGAGAGTGCTGAGGTGTTACAGGATTGGCCGGTCGCAGTGACATCATAAGTGTGCGCCTAGAGACCCTCCGAAGGGAGGGGCAGCTCTGCTCTGGGCGCGCCCAGAGGTTTCCCGGAGGGGAGGGGCAGTTCTGCTCTGGGCGCCTAGAGATTCTCTGAAGGGGATTGACTTTTCCTTCCCAGAGAACATCCTGCCCGCTAGACTCTGGGGAACATCCAACCTCTTAAGAAGCCCCTGATATTTGCCCAGGCCTAATTTCTTGTCCCTCTCCCTCATAAGGGTCCTTCATTCCCTCCTTTTCTTTTTGCACAGATTTTAATCCTAAAATCTATTGGACCTCGGAGGTCTTTGAAGCTTGACACTGGTACTGTTGAGTCAGCACCCGGGTTTGGATAAGGAAAAGCCTCTCGCGGATAAACTGGAGCAACCTGTTAAGAATACATGAGCCGTCTCGTATAGTAACATTGTGGGTGACATTGCACAAGTGTCGGTGGGACAAGGGAGGATTTTCTACATAAGTACCTTGTCCCGACACCTCTGTAAGAGTGAGACGCGCCCAAAGGGGCAAGAGGCAATTATTTGCCTTTGTAGTGCCATTCCAGGTCCTGGGGACCGCGAGGCCCTTGTAATAAGGTGGACCTGGGGCTAGGCATAGCCAACAGGACTCGGTCAGCTCCAGATTGGTCTGGTTGAGGGCCAGAAAGGCCCCTGTCAAAAGGTTAAACAGCCGCTGTCCGGTTGTACGGGGGCTTGAAGCGTTTGGAGTTAAACTTGCCAAGCTAGGCGAAAGGGTGGCTGGCAAGAGGGGTGGCCTGGGGAGAGCCTGCCTCACTGGAGGGAGGGAACTCTGTTCTTGCTGGACTGGGTTGGGTCCCACTGACTGGGGACTGGGAGCCATACACGCCCCAATAGTTAAGACTATTTCCAGGGATTTTTGTCAAATTATCCTGGTCAGGTACATCCCAGGTATCTAACCCAGTAACCAGTTGACATACGTCCGGGTATAAGGTGCGCCACCATGCCCCGGGGGTATGTAACCCACTAACAGACCAGGCCACCCGTCCTGTGGAGGAAATTACTTCCCACGTTAACAATTGTGGAGCATGGGAATTGGAAAAACAATGGGGAAAGGCCAGGAACATCACAAATATTAAACAGTTTTTGAAAGTCTTAGCTTGAGTGGGTTCTGAGTGCGCTGGAGCTTCCATTTGGCTGGTCTATCCGGATCCTCGGGGCCCTGGGGAGGTGGTGCTCGCTTCACATGTGAGGCGTGGACCCAAGCAGCGATTCCGTCGACCTTGAGAGCGGTGGGAGTTATCAACAGCACAGTGAAGGGGCCTTTCCACCGGGGCTCTAGAGTCTTAGATTGGTGCCTTCGGACATACACAGCATCACCGATTTGGAAAGGATGTGGGATGGTTGTCGTCTCGGGTTGGTAGGCTGCTGCAAGAGGTTTCCAGACCTGGTTCTGGATGATCTGGAGCGCTCTCAACCGGGCCTGTAATTTAGGGGCATCTGCAACAGAGTCACTGGCAAGGTCAAGCAAGCCTGCTACTGGTGGGGGCCCTCCATAAAGGATTTCGTATGGCGTCAGCCCGCAATGAGAGGGCGTGTTTTGGACCCGGAACAACACCATAGGGAGGAGTTGGACCCAGTCTTTAACGCCAGTCTCCAACGCTAATTTGGTCAAGGTCTCTTTAATTGTTCTGTTCATTCTTTCTACCTGTCCTGAACTTTGGGGTCTATAGGCACAGTGCAATTTTCAATTTATGCCTAATGCTTTGGCCACCAACTGACTTACCTGGGAGACAAACGCTGGGCCGTTGTCGGACCCGATTACCTTAGGCAAGCCGAACTGGGGGAAGATCTCCTCTATGATCTTCTTGGCGACCACCTGGGCGGTTTCCCATTTTGTGGGGAATGCCTCAGTCCATCCGGAGAAGGTGTCTTTTAGGCAGTTCTGCTCTGTTTCGGCAGCAAGGAGGAGGTCGTCCACATACTGCAGGAGGACCAGGTCCGGATGGTTGACTCAGAAGTCGGCCAAATCTAGGTGCAGAGCTTCGTCAAACAAGGTAGGCGAGTTTTTAAATCCTTGGGGCAACTTTGTCCAGGTGAGTTGTCCTGAAAACCCGGTCTCTGGGTCTTTCCACTCAAAAGCAAAGATGGATTGGCTCTGAAGGCTCAGTCTTAAACAAAAGAATGCATCTTTTAGATCTAACACAGTGTACCATACGTGGGTCGGAGGCAAGGTACTTAGCAGATTGTAGGGGTTGGGCACTGTGGGATGCATATCCTCCGTTCTCCTGTTAACCTCCTGCAAGTCCTGTACCGGGCGGTAGTCACCCGTACCAGGCTTCTTTACTGGTAGTAGGGGGGTGTTCCAAGGTGAACGACAAGGTTTTAAAATGCCTAGGTGTAACAGTCTCTGGATATGTGGCCGGATACCTTCCTTAGCTTCCTTGCCCATCGGATACTGACGAACTGACACGGGAATGGCCGTGGGCTTCAGATCTATGATCAAGGGAGGCCGGTTGACGGCCAACCCTATTCCCGCAGTCTCTGCCCAGGCCTGAGGAAAATCTGTGAGCCACTTGGGGTCCAGGGGAGCCATGGTGGACGAGGGCCTCTCGAATAATCGGTGTTCGTCCTCCAAGCGTAGTGTTAATACCTGGAGGGGCCGCCCTCCTGAGTCTGTGATGGTAGCTCCTTTCTCATGGAAGTGAATTTGGGCTCCTACCTTCGAGAGTAGGTCCCTGCCCAGGAGGGGGTAGGGGCAGTCTGGCACTAGTAAGAACGAGTGTGTCACAAGTCCTGTACTTAACTGGACCTCTCGATTGGTTGTCCAGCGACATAACTTTTCTCCAGTTGCCCCCTGAACCCAGGAAGTCTTGGAGCTTAAAGGCCCTTTTTCTGAAGTCAGTACCGAGTGCTGGGCTCCCGTGTCAATCAGGAAGGTTACCGGTCTGCCCCCCACTTCAAGGGTTATCCTGGGCTCAGGGGGGGGCTCCTGGCCCTGACTCACCTAGTCGTCTTCTTCCAGGGACAGGATTGGAACTGGTCTCTTCTTTGGTCCCTGTGTTTTCTTCGGGCAGTCTTTGACCCAGTGTCCTCTTTCTTTACAATAGGCACATTGATCTCTTTCCACCCGAGGCTTTCGTTTGTCTCCCAAGTCCCTATTCTGTCCTGGTCTACTCCTTTCTATATCCTGCACTACGGTGGCCAAAATTTTACTAAGCTCTCGATTACGTCTTTTGTCTCTTTTGTCTTCCCTTTCCTCCTGCTCCTTGTGGATCCTTTCCTCCTTCTCCTCTCGGGTCTCCCTTTTGTTGTAAATCTTTTCTGCCACCTTTATTAAATCTTGTATAGTATATCCCTGAAGCCCCTCTAGCCGCTGCAATTTATTGCGGATGTCCAGCGCTGACTGTCCTATAAAGGACATGATTACATCTCCCTGCCGGTCCTCTGCCAGGGGGTCAAACGGGGTGTACATACGGTAGGCTTCCATTAATCTTTCTAGGAAGCCTGCCGGCGTTTCCTCAGCCCCCTGCACTACTGCACGTACCTTGGCCAAATTGGTGGGGCGCTTTCCAGCCCCTCTGAGACCCGCAAGGAGAATCTGGCGGTAAAGACGAAGTCGCTCCCTACCAGCAACGGTGGTGTAGTCCCAATCAGGACGGGTTGAGGGAAACGCCTCCTCGATTTCGTTTGGCAGTAGGGTCGGTCGGCCATCTGCTCCAGGGACGTTTTTCCGTGCCTCAAGGTAGACGCGCTGCTTTTCCTCAGTAGTGAGGAGGGTCTGCAGAAGCTGCTGACAATCATCCCAGGTGGGCTGATGAGTCAATAAAATTGACTCGATCAGCCCAGTCAGAGCCTGGGGGTCTTGAGAGAAAGAGGGGTTATGGGTTTTCCAATTGTAAAGATCGGAAGCAGAAAATGGCCAGTACTGCATCTGGCCAGCCACCGAGCGAAGAGGAAAAGCCTGCGAAGTCCAGACGCTTCCCGAGCCCCCTGCCTGCCCCCGACGGAGGCGCAGGCGGCTGGAGGGTGGGGAAGGCGCTGAGACTTCTTCCCCTGCCCTCGTGGAATCAGGGGATGGTGCAGAAGGTTGCACATCCCACTCTGGTTGTTGTGGGGGTTCCTGCGGGGGAGCAGGCTGGCTGGGAAGATAGGGTGGGGGAGAGTCAAAGAGCAGAAAGTCCTGATCAGCCGGAAGAACCGGTGGCTTGTCAGGTTTTGGATCTCGAATCTCCTTCAGAGGGTATAGGGAGGAGGTTGGCACAACCGGGATAGGAGGAGGGGGTATCGGGGTCCGTATGGGCTCCGTCGGGAAGGAGAAGGGTTCTATCCAGGGAGGGGGGTTACGTGAAAGATCCTCCCACGTGGTAATGTAGGGCACCTGATCAGGGCGTCCATCGGATCCTGGCTGAAAGACGCGCTCCTTAATCTGTAAAATAATATCGAGGTTAAAAGTGCCGTTCCTTGGCCAGCCGACCTCGAAGGCCGGCCACTCTGAGGAACAGAATTTTGCCCATTGTTTCCTGTTAACCTCCACTGAGAGGTGGCGCGCGCGTTCTCGAATGTCCTTCCAGTGATCTAGAGTGAGACTTAAAGGGGTGGTTATTTGTTGACCCATGCGTGCAAGGATTTTAGCCCAAACAAAAAGAACAGCCAATGCACAGACATATACAGTAAGCAAGACAAACCACATGGCTAGGACAAATCGAACGCTATTGCGCTATTTTTGGGAGTGGCTGCCTGACCAGCCCTCCCCGGGAAGGAGGGAGACTTGGTCTCCGACCCACCTCCAGACCACCCCGGGAGCGTGACCCGGGGGAACGGACCGAGGGTTTCCCCTCATAACCCGGAGCGTCCTCCGGGGAACGGACCAGGGGTTGCTGGGCACGCCTGCCTCCCCCACTGGTCCCACAGAGTCAGGTCAGATACTGGCCAGTCAGAATACTTCAGTCAGAATCCAGTCAGAATACTCAAGACAAAAAACAACAGACAGAAAACACTTAATTATACCTCCAACTGGTCCTGCAGAGAATGGGTCTGAGGGCGACCTCAAGCCCCACGTTGGGCGCCAAATGTTGGACCTCTCAGTAGTAGAGATGCCCACTTGCTCGAGAGGACGCCCAAAAATCCAGACTCCAAACCAGCTGATGCAAAAAGCATGAGGTATTTATTGTACGTTTGCGCAAACGGGCCCCCACCTCAGGCAGTGAGGAGGAGCCTTGAGCGGCAGTTTTACACAGGTTATATAGGCAACGAATTAGCATATGGGAGAATGCTGGTGGAGAGTGCTGGTATAAAATGCAGAGGTGGCACGGGATTGGCTGGTTCAGAGGGACAATTAGCATACCGGAGAATGCTGAGGGAGAGTGCTGAGGGAGAGTGCTGAGGTGTTACAGGATTGGCCGGTCGCAGTGACATCATAAGTGTGCGCCTAGAGACCCTCCGAAGGGAGGGGCAGCTCTGCTCTGGGCGCGCCCAGAGGTTTCCCGGAGGGGAGGGGCAGTTCTGCTCTGGGCGCCTAGAGATTCTCTGAAGGGGATTGACTTTTCCTTCCCAGAGAACATCCTGCCCGCTAGACTCTGGGGAACATCCAACCTCTTAAGAAGCCCCTGATATTTGCCCAGGCCTAATTTCTTGTCCCTCTCCCTCATAAGGGTCCTTCACTAACAGAAAGACCAAGCTATCTAGGATTATTTATATGTCTAGCAAGTTATCTCCAAGGAACAAGTGTTGTGGTGATACGTTAGTTACTAAAAAGGAAGGAGACAGTCTTAATGGAGTCCTTTCTAACTTGTTTTTGTCAAAATCTAAGTCTTATTGTTCATTGGCAAATATTTGTTACAAGGGGCTTCCATCCTGTTTTGTTTAGTGTGCATGTGTTGGCAAAGAGCAGCAGTGTATGTGCTAGCAAAGCGCTGCAGGATGGAGAAGTCTGGCCTGCTTCTAATCCCTTGCTTCCTCATTAACAGATACAAAATCTACAGAACAGAGAGGTTAAATGTTGTCTGCAGTCAAAAGGTAAGTAAGGGCAGAACCAAGTGTAAGCTCAGCTGGTCTAGCATCAGAATCTGGCTTCCAGCATGGCCCTCATCGCACAGTGTGAGGAACAACAAGCAGATCTATAGCATAAAGAGGGAATTGCAATGGCGAATGCTGAGACTGCAGAGTAGCTGGTTGTGTGGAGGCGCACTCACCCAGGGGGGCTAGCACCATGTAAGTGATTTTGAATTTTATCATCTCAGAGATAAGGGTGGGTTATTGAGGCGTTTAAACACTGGCATAATATGGTCTAATTTGTGTTTTAGTTAGAGCCACTGGGAGCAAGTGCAGGACGCACTTGACTGGCAACAATTCCAGCATAAACTAGTACATTTATATATATACATATATAGACATATATACATATATAGACATATATGTATATATATATAAATGTATAAATATATGTATGTATAAATGTATATATAACATATATTTGAACATATTTATACATACATACACATTCACACACATACAAATGTGTGTGTATATTTATTTCTGTCCAAAGAAAGCATCTTGTGGGATAACTGGATCCAGGGGGAGATCAAATAAAAGCCACCAGACTGTCCTTAGAAGCCTCTCTCTCTCTCTCCTACACTCTCCTATTTAGAGTGCCTGGCAAATAGGCGCTGAGAATTACATTTCCTCTGCTTGTGTGTGTGATTAATAATGTAGACTTGTGTGGCCAGCACTGTGGCGTGGCCTGTGAAGCCGGTTCAAGTCCCGGCTGCTCCACTTCTGATCCAGCTCTCTGCCATGGCCTGGGAAAGCAGTTGAAGATGGACCAAGTCCTTGGCCCCTGCACCCACATGGGACACCCAGAGGAAGTTCCTGGCTCCTGGCTTTGTATTGGTGCTTTAGCCATTTCAGCCAACTGGGAGTGAACCAGAGGAGGGAAGACCTCTCTCTCTGCCTCTCTTTCTCTCTCTGTATAATTCTGACTTTCAAATAAATGAATAAAATTTTAAAGAATAATGTAGACTTTTGCAGTCACCTTTGTGGTCTCACCTCCATCATCTCTAGAATGAGAATGGCAGTATTTGCCCCTCAGGATATTGTCAGAATGCAAGGGACAGTAAAACATAAATCACCTGCTTCAGGCCCAGTGTGCAATTGCAGGATAGTGTGGGAGTGCTGCTTTCACGGCCATATTCCACTAGCCCCCTTGTAAGACTGGGTGGGACAAACCACCCAGCAGGGGATGCTCTATCTCCCTGACCAAGCCCCACCCCCACCCCCAATCGGGCTAACAACATCAGAAAGATCACCTTCAGTTAATCCTATCTTCCCAGTTGTTTTTCTGGATTATTTTCTTTGGTGCTTCTCTAGAAAATGGAATAGTTGGTATCCTGCACACACAGGTGTTGATTTTAGGTAGCCTTAGAGATAACATCCAATTAGTATAAGCAACTGTCCAGGCCTCACCCCAGGAAACTGATCTCAGCCATGTTTTAAATAGAATTTGAGGTTGAGCCCGTCCCTTCCAGTGCAGCTGTCCTGAGGCCTCTGATCACTCCTGTGTAGGTAGCCTTGTCACCCAAACCAGTGCTCCATGATGGGTAGATAAGCAGGACATGACAAACCCTGCAGTGAAGGAAGTTCTGTGGCCTTTTCATCTAAATTTGTCTCTAAATTCGTTTCATCCCACCCATCCCAAGAAGAGGCATCTCCTTTTTCCCCTCTCGACGTCATCCTGCCTTGCAGACATCCTGGTCCTGATGTATTCACTCACCATGTTGCTGCAGTGAAAGCCCACATGCTGACTCTGCCTCTATGGGGCCATTAAAAACAATGCATCTGGCAGATTTGAAACCTTAGCCAGCTTAGGGTGCCTCAGCTCTCCATGTTGCAATAAAAATGAAAATGCTGCTTAGGTTTGGAACTAGTCTGTATTCATCAGGCTCTCCAGAGAACTGGGAGATATAGGTTCTCTCTCTCTCTCTCTCTCTCTCTCTCTCTCTCTCTCAGATAAATATATAGGGGCTGGTTGGCGCTGAGGCATAGCAGGTGGGGCTGCTGCCTGCAGTGCCGGCATCCCATATGGGTGCCAGTTTGAGTCCCAGCTGCTCCACTTCCAATCCAGCTCTCTGCTATGGCATGGGAAAGCAGTAGAAGACGGCCCAAGTCCTTGGGTCCCTGCACCCATGTGGGAAACCTGGAAGAAGTTCCTGGCTCCTGGCTTCAAATCAGCACCGCTCCAGCCGTTGAGGCAAGTGGGGAGTGAACCAGCGGATGGAAGACTTTCTCTCTCTCTTTCTCTCTCTCTCTCTCCCCCCCTTCTTTTCTCTGTGTAACTCTGCCTTTCAAATAAATAAATACTTTTTAAAAGATAAATATATGATAGGTAATTGCTTGTTGGTTCTGCTTCACTGAGAATATATGTCTACACATATATATATATACAGATACACACACATGAGGATAATTAAGAAAGTTCATGGAAAATGGAATTAAAAGAAAAATTTATTTTTAAAAGTCATGCAGGGGCCAGCACTATGGCACAGTGGGTTAACGCCCTGGCCTGAAGCACCGGCATCCCATATGGGTGCCGGTTCAAGACCCAGCTGCTTTACTTCCCATCCAGCTCTCTGCTTTGGCCTGGGAAAGCAGTAGAAGATGGCCCAAGTGTTTGGGTCCCTGCACTCATGTGGGAGACCTTGAAGAAGTTCCTGGCTTCGGATCGGCACAGCTCCGGCCATTGCAGCCAATTGGGGAGTGAACCATCGGATGGATGACCTCTCTCTCTCTCTCTGCCTCTCATCTCTCTGTGTAACTCTTTCAAATAAATAAATAAATCTTTAAAAAAACAAAGTCATGCATAAATTTTAAATTTTTTAAAATTTTACTTACAGGTATGCATGTATACATGTTTAGAAACATAGTAATACCTCCCACCTTACACTCCCTTCCACTTTACACTTCTACCCTTCTTATTCCTCCCTCTCCTATTCCTATTCTTAATTTTTACAGATATCTATTTTCAGTTAACTTTATATTCATAATATTAACCCTACATTAAGTAAAGAATTCAACAAATAGTATGAAGCAAAAAAAAAAAAACACTGTTTCTCAACTTAGAGACAAGGGCTATAAAGAATCATAAAATTTCTTTTTTTTTATTTATTAAACTTTTATTTAATGAGTATAAATTTCCAAAGTACAGCTTATGGGTTACAATGGTTTCCCCCCTCCCATAACTTCCCTCCTGCCTGCAACCGTCCCCTTTCCCGCTCCCTCTCCCCTTCCATTCACATCAAGATTCATTTTCAATTCTCTTTATATACAGAAGATCAGTTTAGTATATATTAGGTAAGATTTCAACAGTTTGCCCCATATAGCAACACAAAGTGAAAAAACTACCGTTGGAGTACTAGTTATAGCATTAAATAACAGTGTACAGCACATTAAAGGCAGAGATCCTATATAATATTTTCAAAAATTAATTTTCTATTCGATTTCCAATTTAACACCAGGTTGTTTTTTTTCATTTCACATTATCTTTATATACAGAAGATCGATTCAGTATATAATTAGTAAAGACTTCATCAGTTTGTACCCACACAGAAACACAAAGTATAAAAATACTGTTTCAGTACTAGTTATAGCATCACTTCACATTAGACAACACATTAAGGACAGATCCCACATGGGGTGTAAGTACACAGTGATTCCTGTTGCTGACTTAACAATTTGACACTCCTGTTCACGGCGTCAGTAATCTCCCTAGGCTCTATGCATGAGTTGTCAGGGCTATGGAAGCCTTTAGAGTTCGCTGACTTTGATCATATTCCGATAGGGTCATAGTCAAAGTGGAAGTTCTCTCCTCCCTTCGGAGAAAGGTACCTCCTTCTTTGATGGCCCCGTTCTTTCCACTGGGATCTCACTCACAGAGATCTTTCATTTAGGTCTTTTTTTTTTTTCTTTTCCATGGTATCTTGGCTTTCCATGCCTACAATACTCTCATGGGCTCTTCAGCCAGATCCGAATGCCTTAAGGGCTGATTCTGAGGCCAGAGTGCTATTTAGGACATCTGCCATTCTATGAGTCTGCTGTGTCTCCCACTTCCCATGTTGGATCTTTCTCTCCCTTTTTGATTCTATCAGTTAGTATTAGCAGACACTTGTCTTGATTGTGTGATCCCTTTGACTCTTAGACCTATTAGAGCCATCAATTGTGAGCTGAAAAGGATCACTTGGACTAGTGAGATGGCATTGGTACATGCCATCTTGATGGGATTGTGTTGGAATCCCCTGGCACATTTCTAACTCCACCATTTGCGGCAAGTCCGATTGAGCATGTCCCAAATTGTACATCTCCTCCCTCTCTTTTTCCACTCTTAAATTTAACAGGGATCACTTTTCAGTTAAAATTTTTTTAACACCTAAGAATACTTGTATGTTAATTACAGAGTTCAACCACTAGCACTAGAACAACAACAACAACAACAAATACTAAAAAGGATAGAGTATTACATTGTACATCTAGAGTCAGGACAAGAGCTGATCAAGTCACTGTTTCTGATAGTGTCCATTTCACTTAACAGGTTTCCCCTTTGGTGCTCAGTTAGTTGTCACCGATCAGGGAAAAAAAATGATATTTGTCTCTTTGGGACTGGCTTAATTCACTCAGCATAATGTTTTCCAGATTGCTCCATCTTGTTGCAAATGACCGGGTTTCATTGTTTCTTACTGCTGTATAGTATTCTATGGAGTACATGTCCCATAATTTCTTTATCCAGTCTACTGATGACGGGCATTTGGGTTGGTTCCAGGTCTTAGCTATTGTGAATTGAGCTGCAATAAACATTAATGTGCAGATGGCTTTTTTGTTTGCCAATTCAATTTCCTGTGGGTTAATTCCAAGGAGTGGGATGGCTGGGTTGTATGGTAGGGTTATGTTCAGATTTCTGAGGAATCTCCAGACTGATGTCCATAGTGGCTTAACCAGTTTGCATTCCTACCAACGGTGGGTTAGTGTCCCTTTTTCCCCACATCCTCGCCAGCATCTATTGTTGGTAGATTTCTGAATGTGAGCCATTCTCACCGGGGTGAGATGAAACCTCATTGTGGTTTTGATTTGCATTTCTCTGATTGCTAGTGATCTTGAACATTTTTTCATGTGTCTGTTGGCCATTTGGATTTCCTCTTTTGAAAAATGTCTATTGAGGTCCTTGGCCCATCTCTTAAGTGGGTTGTTTGTTTTGATGTTGTGGAGTTTCTTGATTTCTTTGTAGATTCTGGTTATCAACCCTTTATCTGTAGTATAGTTTGCAAATATTTTTTTCCCATTCTGCTAATTGCCTCTTCACTTTCCTGACTGTTTCTTTTGAAGTACAGAAACTTCTCAATTTGATGCAATCCCAGATGTTAATTTTGGTTTTGACTGCCTGTGCTGCTGGAGTATTTTCCAAGAAGTCTTTGCCTGTGCATATATCTTGCAGGGTTTCTCCAATGCTCTCTAATAATTTGATGGTTTCATGTCGTAGATTTAAGTCTTTAATCCATGTTGAGTGAATTTTTGTGTAAGGTGAAAGGTATGGGTCTTGCTTCAAGCATGTGGAAATCCAATTTTCCCAGCACCATTTATTGAATAGACTGTCCTTATTCCAGGGATTAGATTTGGATCTTTGGTCAAATATAAGTTGGCTGTAGATGTTTGGATTGATTTCTGGTGTTTCTATTCTGTTCCATTGGTCTATCCATCTGTTTCTGTACCAGTATCATGCTGTTTTGATAACAACTGCCCTGTAGTATGTCCTGAAATCTGGTATTGTGATGCCTCCGGCTTTGTTTTTGTTGTACAAGATTGCTTTAGCTATTCGAGGTCTCCTGTGTCTCCATATCAATTTCAGCATCATTTTTTCCAGATCTGAGAAGAATGTCTTTGGTATCTTGATTGGTATTGCATTGAATGTATAAATTGCTTTTGTGAGAATGGACATTTTGATGATATTGATTCTTCCAATCCATGAGCATGGAAGATTTCTCCATTTTTTGGTATCCTCTTCTATTTCTTTCTTTAAGGTTTTGTAGTTTTCATCGTAGAGATCTTTAACGTCTTTGGTTAAGTTTATTCCAAGGTATTTGATTGTTTTTGTAGCTATTGTGAATGGGATTGATCTTAGAAGTTCTTCCTCAGCTGTCTCATTGCCTGTGTATACAAAGACTGTTGATTTTTGTGCATTGATTTTATATCCTGCTACTTTGCCAAACTCTTCGATGAGTTCCAGTAGTCTCTTAGTAGAGTTCTTTGGGTCCCCTAAAGAATCATATCATCTGCAAAGAGGGGTAGTTTGAGTTCTTCCTTCCCAATTTGTATCCCTTTAATTTCTTTTTCTTGCCTAATAGCTCTGGCTAAAACTTCCAGAACTATATTAAATAGCAGTGGTGAGAGTGGGCATCCCTGTCTGGTACCAGATCTCAGTGGAAATGCTTCCAACTTTTCCCCATTTAATAGGATGTTGGCCGTGGGTTTTTCATATATTGCTTTGATTGTATTGAGGAATGTTCCTTCCATACCCAGTTTGCTTAGAGTTTTCATCATGAAAGGGTGTTGTATTTTATCAAATGCTTTCTCTGCGTCTATTGAGAGAATCATATGGTTTTTCTTCTGCAGTCTGTTAATGTAGTGTATTACATTGATTGTTTTGCGAATGTTGAACCATCCCTGCATACCAGGGATAAATCCCACTTGGTCTGGGTGGATGATCTTTCTGATGTGTGGTTGCATTCTATTGGCCAGAATTTTATTGAGGATTTTTGCATCTATGTTCATCAGGGATATTGGTCTGTAATTCTCTTTCAATGGTGCATCTTTTTCTGGCTTAGGAACTAAGGTGATGCTGGCTTCATAGAAAGAATTTTGGAGGAGTCTCTCTTTTTCGATTGTTTTGAATAGTTTGAGAAGAATTGGAGTTAGTTCTTCTCTAAATGTCTGGTAGAACTCAGCAGTGAATCCATCTGGTCCTGGGCTTTTCTTTGTTGGGAGGGCCTTTATTACTGTTTCAATTTCTGTGTCAGTTATGGGTCTGTTTAGGTTTTCTATGTCTTCCTGGCTCAATTTAGGTAGGTTGCATGTGTCCAAGAATCTGTCCATTTCTGATAGATTTCCCTGTTTGCTGGCATACAAGTCCTTGTAGTAGTTTCTGATGATTCTTTTTATTTCTGTGGTGTCTGTTGTTATGTTTCCCTTTTCATCTCTGATCCTATTGATTTGGGTCTCTTCTCTTCTTTTTTTTAGTTAGTTGGGCCAATGGGGTGTCAATTTTGTTTATTTTTTTAAAAAAAAGCAGCTCCTCGTTTGGCTGATTTTTTGTAATTTTTTTTGGATTCAATCCTGTTGATTTCTTCTTTGTTTTTTAATTATTTCTCTTCTCCTACTAGATTTGGGTCTGGTTTGCTGCAGATTTTCTAGATCCTTGAGATCTAGAATTCCAATTCTTGATGTAGGCACCTATTGATATAAACTTTCCTCTTAACACTGCTTTTGCTGTATCCTGTAACTTTTGGCATGTTGTGCTGTTATCCTCATTTACTTCCAGAAAATTTTTGATTTCTCTTTTGATTTCTTCTATACCCATTGTTCATTCAGGAGCATGTTGTTCAATCTCCATGTGTTTGCATATGCTCTAGGGATTCCTGAGTTGCTAATTTCCAATTTCATTCCTTTGTGGTCTGAGAAGCTGCATGGTATGATTCTAATTCTTTTGAATTTGCTGAGACTTGCTTTATGGCCTAGTATGTGGTCAATCATAGAGAAGGTTCCATGTACTGCTGAGAAGAATTAAAGTCCTTAGATGTAGGATGAAATGTTCTGTAGATATCTGTTAGATCCATTTGTGCTATAGTGTCATTTAAATCTGTCTCCTTGTTGATCTTCTGTCCTGTTGATCTGTCTATCTCTGAGAGTGGAGTATTGAAGTCCCCCAGTACTATTGTATTGGGGTCTAAGTCTGCCTTTAAGTCCCTTAACAAGTCTTTTAAATAAGCTGGTGCCCTGTAATTAGGTGCATATACATTGGTAATCATTATATCTTCCTGTTGAATGGATCCCTTAATCATTAAATAGTGCCCCTCTTTGTTTCTCCTAACAGTTTTTGTGGTAAAGTTTATGTTGTCCGATATTAAGATGGCTACGCCCGCTCTTTTTTCATTTCTGTTGGCATGGTATATATCTTTCCAGCCTTTCATTTTCAGTCTGTATGCATCATTGTTGGAAAGATGAGTTTCTTGTAAGCAGCAAAAAGATGGGTTTTTTCCTTAACCCAATATGCCAATCGGTGTCTTTTAACTGGACAGTTCAGGCCATTAACATTCAATGTGACTATTGAGAAGGAGTAACTTTGCCCTGTCATTTGCCAAAGATTTTTTCTAATATATGGTTTGAGACTCCTGTGATCTTTTGCTGTGAGGTTTCCTTCCTTTATCTTCTTTCATATTGGTTACTGTGTTTCTGTGTTTCTGTATGTAACACATCTTTAAGCATCTTTTGCAGGGCTGGACAAGTGGTGACAAAATCCTTTCAATTTCTGTTTGCTGTGAAAGGTCTTTATTTCACCTTCATTCACAAATGAGAGCTTTGCAGGATATAGTATTCTGGGCTGGCAGTTTTTCTCTCTTACTACCTGGGCTATATCTCGCCATTCTCTCCTAGCTTGTAGGGTTTCTGATGAGAAGTCAGCTGTGAGTCTAATTGGAGATCCTCTGAGAGTAATCTGGCGTTTCTCTCTTGCACATTTTAGGATCTTTTCTTTGTGTTTCACTGTGGTGAGTTTGATTACGACGTGTCGTGGTGAGGATCTCTTTTGATCATGTTTATTAGGGGTTCTATGAGCTTCCTGTACTAGGGTGTCTCTGTCCTCTCCAAACCTGGGAAATTTTCTGCTAGTATCTCACTATAAAAGCCTTCTAATCCTTTCTCCCTCTCCGTGCCTTCAGGATCTCCTAGAACCCAAATGTTGGGTTTTTTAAGAGTATCCTGTAGATTCCTGACAGTATTTTTTAGATTTCTGATTTCTTCTTCTTTTCTTTGATTTGACTGTTTCCTTTCCTGTTCTCTGTCTTCTAATTCTGATATTCTCTCTTCTGCTTCACCCATCTGTTTTTAAGGCTCTCTAATGTGTTTGTCATTTGATCTATTGAGTTCTTCATTTCATTGTGTTTTTTTGTCACTATCACAGTTTCATGTTCTACTAGTTGTTTCATTTCATTTTGATTCCTCCTTAATATTTCATTTTCACGAGAGAGATTTTCTATCTTGTCCATTAAGGATTTCTGTAGTTCAAGAATTTGTTTTTGAGAACTTCTTAATGTTCTTATCAGTTTTTTGAGATCTGCTTCTTGCATTTCCTCTATCTCTTCATCTTCATAATCTTGGATTGGGGTGTCTTGTTCATTTGGGGGCATCATAGTGTCTTCCTTGCTCTTGTTACCTCGGTTCTTACGTTTGTTGTTTGGCATGTTGGAGATAATTTGGTTTTTTTTTGTTTGTTTTGTTTTGTTTTGTTTTGTTTTTTGCTGTGGTGATTTTTTCTCGTTATACTATGCCTCTATGTGCACTGTCTGCTTTGATGGATCCTTAGAGGCTGTGATGGGTGTGGCCAGAGAGTTCTGCTTGATTCTTCAGGTTTAAGGCTGTGCAAAAAGTGACTCACCTTGCTCCTTGCTGGATCTCTCTCTCTCTCTCTCTCTCTCTCTCTCTCTTTTTTTTTTTTTTTTGACTCAGTTGGGAAGTAATTCTGAATGGCTGAGTGGAATTGAGGGTAGTTGAAATCTGGCCTCCGTGAGTATTCGTTTGATCTACCCCTGGGACCACACAAAGAGTTTATGCAGCCCTCAATGTGTTCTCAAGTTTCACCTTAGACCCAAAGTTACTGAGTTTGTGTAGTCATTGCCGCTTTACATATGTAAAATGGTGCCTGCTCTTTGTTTTGCTCAAGTGGAGGGAGGGACCTCTGCCTTTCCCCACTAATGTCTCGCGTTTCTGAGGCTTTTGTCTTACCTCTCGTTTTTCCCGCGCTGGGGAGATTTTGTGGCTCGGCTCCTGTGGTTGGGTTTCTACGCGGTGGGCTCCTTGTAGGTCCTCTGTGTCACATCCACTAGATCCGGAAGCGTTTCCTCTGCAGTTTTTTTCTTGAATCTTTTCCTGAGGCTACAGTAATTCCACTTTTATGAAACTTTATTTTCCAGACTATGGGCGCACGTCCTCACTATCCGCCATCTTGGCTCCGCCCCCAGAATCATAAAATTTCAAAATGTCAATTTCACTCCAATACATTACATTTTTGATACTCTATTAGTTACCCCAGATCAGGTAAAACATACAGTATCTGTCTATCTGGGATTGGATTACTTCTCTAAGTATATTGTTTTCCAGTTGCATCTATTTTATTGCAAATTATAGGATTTCATTTTTTTCAGCTAAATATATATATATATATATATATATACCATATATATACACCATATATATATATACATATAAGTATATTGCTTAAGGTTTTCATCATGAAAAGAATATTTTTTGTCTTTCAGTTTGTGTATGTGATATATAACATTTATTGATTTGCAGGTGATGAACCATCCCTGCATACCAAGGATAAATCCTACTTAATCCAGTGAATGATTTTTCTGATGTGTTGTTGGCTTTTTTGATGTGTTATCAATTTTCTCATCTTTTCTTGAGGATTTTTGCATCCATATTTCCATATGTCCTCGAGATTCTCGAGTTGTTTATTTCCAGCTTCATTCCATTGCTCAGAGAAGATGCATGGTATGATTTCAATATTACTGAATTTGCTGAGGCTTGCTTTATGGCCTAGCATATCCTAGAGAAATGTTATGCACTGATGAAAAGGATGTGTGTTCTGCTACTATGGGATAAGAAGTTCTATAGATATCATTTAGGCCCATTTGGTCCATAATGTCAATTATCTCTATTGTTTCTTTGTTGATTTTCCTTTAAGTTGATCTTTCCATTGATGAAGGTGGGATGTTGAAGTCCCCCATTACCAATGTTCTGGAGTCTATGTCTCCCTTTAGATCTATTAATATTTATTTTAAATAGCCAGCTTCCTGTGAATTGGGTGCATATGCATTTATTATAGTCACAATCAATTCTTGTTGAATTGATTCCTTAATCATTACATAGTGCCTTTCTTTGTCTCTGTCTCTGTTAACAGTTTTTGTGTTTTCTGGTAATCTCTATTAGGAGTTCTATGTGCCATGTGTACTTGGATGTCCCTTTCTTTCTCCAAACTAGCGAAATTTTCTGTAATTATTGCACTGAATAAGCCTTCTAATCCATTCTCTTTCTACACCTTCATGAAATCGTAAGACCTGTATGTTAGATCATTATTAGCTTCCCATAAATCTCCAACACTATTTTAATTCTCCTAATTTTCTCCTAATATTTTTTGGTCTAACTGAACTATTTATGAAGATTGATTTCTGGGTCAGATATTCTTTCTTCTGCATCACCTAATCCTTTGTTATGGCTTTTCATTGTATTTTTAATTGACATATTAAATTCTTCATTTCTAGTATTTCATTTTTATTTCTCTTCAAAATTTAAATTTCATGGGAGAATTGAAATTAAAGAATTCATGAATTTCCTTATGATTGTTTCTGAGTAATACTGCAATTAATCTTTTGAATTATTTCAGGCATTTCATCATATTCACATTCTATTTTTTAATAGAAAGCTTTTATTTAATAAATATGAATTTTATAGGTACAACTTTTGGATTATAGCAGTTCTCCCCATACCCACCCTTCCACCCCAAAACCATTCCACCTCCTACTCCCTCTCCCATCCCATTCTTCATTAAGATTCATTTTTAATTATCTTTATGTATAGAAGACCAACTCTATACTAAACAATGATTTCAACAGTTTGCTCCCACACAGACACACAAAGTACAAAGCACAGTTTGAAGAATAGTTTTACCATTGGAAACTTTGTTGTGTTTCTTTGGTGGGGTTATGTTATCTTCCTTAATCTTTTTTTTTTTTTTTTTTTTTTTTTTTTTTTTTTTTTTTACAGGCAGAGTGGATAGTGAGAGAGAGAGACAGAGAGAAAGGTCTTCCTTTTTGCCGTTGGTTCACCCTCCAATGGCCACTGCGGCCGGCGCATCTCGCTGATCCGAAGCCAGGAGCCAGGTACTTCTCCTGGTCTCCCATGCGGGTGCAGGGCCCAAGGACTTGGGCCATCCTCCACTGCACTCCCGGGCCATAGCAGAGAGCTGGACTGGAAGAGGGGCAACCGGGACAGAGTCCGGTGCCCCGACTGGGACTAGAACCCAGTGTGCCGGTGCTGCAGGGCAGAGGATTAGCCTGTTAAGCCACGGAGCCGGCCATCTTCCTTAATCTTATTCTTGAATTTCTGCATTATTTTTAGGTGTTTGTGGAAATACTTCTTGGCTCTTTTGATGGCTTTTATCTTTGAACTATGCCTCTGTGGCTTAATGGGGTGTCTGCTCTTTCAGTGTGAATACCCAGAATTGTATGCTGGGTGTGACTCAGGAACTTTGCTCCTGGGTGGGGTGAATATCCAGGGTGACAATCAAGTTGAGCATGGTAAATCAGCTCTTTTTAGCATAAAGGGGAGTATGATCACCTGTGTTGGTGTAAGCACACCTAAATCTTTTCTCTTTCAAGGTAATCAATGACCAGGTGTTAGTCCACAGTGGTTGAAATACTCATCCATGGCCGGCACCACGGCTCAATAGACCAATCCTCTCCCTGCGGTGCTGGCACCCCGGGTTCTAGTCCCAGTCGGGCGCTGGATTCTGTCCCAGTTGCTCCTCTTCCACTCCAGCTCTCTGCTGTGGCCCGGGAGTGCAGTGGAGGATGGCCCAAGTCCTTGGGCCCTGCACCCGCATAGGAGACCAGGAGAAACACCTGGCTCCTGGCTTTGGATCAGCGCGGTACACCGGCCATGGTACACCAGCTGCAGTGGCCATTGTGGGGTGAACCAATGGAAAAGGAAGACCTTTCTCTCTGTCTCTCTCTCTTACTGTCCATTCCGCCTGTCAAAAAAAAGAAAAAAAAAAGAAAAAGAAAAGAAAAGAAAGAAATATTCATCCACTTCGCTGTATGAACTGCTCAAAGGATCTGTGCAATCCTAAATGTGAGAACGGATCTCATTGCAATGACCCCAGGTAATCAGGGAGCTCTGAGCATGTGGAGCCACTTAAATTGTTTTCCCAGAGACCTAGCCACATCCTGCACCTTCTCATGTAGTCACAGAGTTCCTACAGCTTCAGCACACAAAATTCCCACAGTCACAGGATGCAGAGGATCTGCTCTGCCCCACTAGCCTGTCCCAATCACAGAGGGGCAGAGACATTCCCAGAGCCAGCTGCCTTGGGTACTCCACCTTGGGAGCTCCTTTGAGCTCCAGAGCCAGTGATATGTTGAATGGTTGAGGGCACCTTGCAGTCCTATGTGAGTTCCCAGCTCCTTGTCTATCCTCCCAGCCAGACTTAAAGTCAGTGGGGAATGCAGATCTTTCCCTCTGCTAGAATCTTTGGATTCCATGTGTGCATAAGAGCCACCAGTAGAATGTTGCCTATTGCTCACTGATTGCTGGGTGTGTGCACGTGAGCTACTGCCATGGGTACTGTTGACAAGATGTCATCTTTACTTAGTCAGTTGCTAAGCATGCTCATAAGAGCTTCGGCAGCTGCTGCTTATGCCTAAAATGGCATCCATCTTCTCTCAGAAAGTTGTTGGGAGCCATTGTGGAGGATACATGATGAGAGAAATGTGCCTCCTTTTGTTCACTGGGTCAGCAGGTACCATATCCCTCTTAGGACTCCAGGAGGGATTCATGCCACACTCTCCCTCCAGCTCTGTCATCAGTTGCATGGGCTGCTACAGTCTGGTCTCAAGTCACTCTCCAAAGTTGGTGCTTTCTCCAGCTCTTGGCTGCTGGGGTCGTGTGTTGTATCCCTGTCCATGCTGCACTTCTGCACCTTCCACACTGATCCACAGCATTCCTCTTCCTTCTATAATATTTCCATTAGGGTGTTCTAGCTCTCCCTGAAAAATGTACTTCCTACACTTTTTTGCTTTACTATTTACCCCTAGCCTAGAACAATATGCCATTTCCTATTCTGCCATCTTGGAATCTTCCCATGTATCATTTTAATAATATGCATTTTCCATGAACTTTGAGGTCCCCCTGAGTGTGTGTGAGGACAGAGAGAGAGGGAGAGAGAGAGAGAGAGAGAGAGAGAGAGAGAACTGGTTTACACACAGGGGCTGGAAGTCCACATCCATGAAGTGACTTGATTTTTGCATGATTCTGGAATGATGGTATAGAGCAACAATGAGCAGATTATCTGCTCCCCAACTTGTTAGAGACAAACAGGTGGACTGCCTTACTATTGTGAAGATTTCAGATGGCCTGGACATAACATCTAGGCCTTCTCCTGCCTTTGCAAGACCTCTCACTTACATAGCCCTTTCTTTTGGCTATGAGGCCTTAATGTTACTAGGACTGATACCATATTTGTTATCCTAAATTCTTATACAACATCTGACAGTGAGACTGTGCCCTGTCATTAGAGCACACGGAATACTATGTGATTAAATGATCCAAAAGCATAACAATTCAGGCTGAAGATGAGTTTAAGTTCTAGTTACTGTTTGGATGATCTTTATTGGAATGTTTAATGTTTTTAAGCCTCAGGGCTTGTTCTTTCTCCCACCCACCCCCACCCCTCTCTCTCTTTTTCTCTCTCCCTCATGAAAATGAGAATTTTTTCTTGTCATGAGATAGCACATAAAGAATGCCTATCACATATATAATTAATAGAGAATGTTCAAGAAAATTTTATTCTCCCCTACCCTCATTAAAATACTTAAGAATTTTTAATCTATAATTTTTTTCTAATCTAAAAGTATTGTTACTAGTGTTGACTTCTGCTTTTTTTCTCTAGTAAATAACCCAACATCAGATAAGAGGTGTGCTCTTTGTGTATATGATTTGATTCTGCTTTACCACAGTCTACTCCAAGCAAAATCCTTTCATTGCTGCATATGGTGATGGAGAAAAAGAGCAGCTATTCCTTCTGGAATGCCCAAAGCCTCTCCATTTACTTTGATTGTGAACTCCTCCTGTATGGGCACTGTGGGTGGAGCCTGGGACACGGAGGAAGGAGACACAGAGACGTGTTTGCTGTGTTAGTACAGCTGGGGTACAATCTAGCTAAAGTCAGAGAGCAGCACTCCTCCTCCCTTTGTTTCTGTTGTTCATTCTCTTTACTAGAGAAATTCTCTTTATTGTAAAAATGGGAGAAGGTAAGACATATATATATTTAGTAAATCAGATATTTAATGATACTTCAATCCATTTCAAATCAATTCTCAAAGGTTGTGACAGCTCACATCCTCCCCCTCAACACACACACTCCCCGTTCATGTGCACACGCGCACACACACACACACACACACACCAGGGCAGGAGGGCAGGAGGGCAGGAGGGTGCTGTTTTCCCCGGCCTTTGCCTGATGGAATCAAAGTGCTGATTGGGGTAGAGATTGCAGACCCTTTGCAAAGTGAAGATAACACACTTTGTAAAACTTTTACGGCAATGCTGATTGTGGTTATGAAGAAGATCACACAGGTGGATAAATAGACTCAGGGAAAGATTCAAAGGCAACCTAAGCAGCAGGCTAGGGCTTACTCAGCAGGGGAGAAAGCGTGAAAGAAAACAATGAAAGTGACACCCAGCAGCCAGACCTTCTTTGGGCTCTCCTTGAATGACAGCTGCTTATCTCTGTTTAGGTGAGATTTCCTGACTGAAAGCAATGCTTTCATGGCACTGGGAGAGAGGAGTGGAAAGGACTTTTCTCCAATTCTGTGAAACCCTTTATAAGAATCAGGGAGAAAGCTGAGTGCATGAAATCTGTACACACTATGGTGAAATATAATTTTCATACAAGAAGGAAAAAGGTAAACGTGAAATATTGCACGTAAAATATTGCATTCAATTTATAGTGATGACATAGCTGAAGATAATTGATTTCTATTAAAACAAGTAAAATATTTGTTCTGTTACTAAAGAAAAAAATGGATTTTTTTAAAGAAAATAAATGCACTTTCCTATTATGTTACTCATTCTTATTTTCCCCATCCAGGGTAAATGCCATCTCACCTTTACACTTGATCAGATTCTGCTTCATTAGGAGGCTACATATTTAACCCTGCCTGCTGCTGGCTTTCTCCCTAGCTTGAAGTGTAAGCTAGAAGTATATGATAAGATTGGGAAATCAGCAATGAGTCTTGACTCTTGGAAGCAAATTTCCTTTTTCTGCTTCAAAGACTCTTGGGCAGAGTCTTTTATAACCTATAAATAATCAAGACAAGCACCATGAGTTAGACCGTCAGCCTCTACAATCTGGGCTGTCAACAAACCTCTGTTTCTGCATTAAAGGTAAGAGCACCATAGAGTGGGCGTCTAGCCTAGGGATTAAGATGCCAGCATTTGACATCAGACTATCTGGGTTCAATTCATGGCTTCAACTCCAGTTTTCAGCCACCAACCAACACAGACCCTGGGAGGCAGCAGGTGATGATTCAAGTGACTGAGTCCCTATCATCCATATTGGAGACCTGGATTGAATTCTTGGCTCCTGGCTCTGGCCACAGCCCAGCCTGGGCTATTGTGGACATTTGCTGAGTGAGCCAAGTAAATAAATCAATAATTTTTTTTTTGACAGGCAGAGTTAGGCAGTGAGAGAGTTATGGACAGTGAGAGAGAGACAGAAAGAAAGGTCTTCCTTCTGTTGGTTCACTCCTCTAATGGCTGCCACAGCCAGCGCTGTGCTGAACCAAAGCCAGGAGCTGGATGCTTCCTCCTGGTCTCCCATGCGGGTGCAGGGACCCAAGCACTTGGGCCATCCTCCACTGCCTTCCCGGGCCACAGCAGAGAGCTAGAGTGGAAGAGGAGCAACCAGGACTAGTACCCGGCACCCCAACCGGGACTAGAACCTGGGGTGCTGACGCCACAGGCGGAGGATTAGCTTATTAAGCCACAGCTCCGGCCTGCTTCCATCTTTATAAAAATTTATTGGCCGGTGCCGTGGCTCACTTGGCTAATCCTCTGCCTGTGCCGCCGGCACCCCAGGTTCTAGTCCCGGTTGGGATGCCGGATTCTGTCTCGGTCGCTCCTCTTCCTGTCCAGCTCTCTGCTGTGGCCTGGGAGTGCAGTGGAGGATGGCCCACGTCCTTGGGCCCTGCACCCCATGGGAGACCAGGAGAAGCACCTGGCTCTTGGCTTCGGATCAGCGCGGTGCGCCAGCCTCAGTGGCTATTTGGGGGGTGAACCAATGGAAAAGGAAGACCTTTCTCTCTGTCTCTCTCTGCCAAAAAAAAAAAAAAAAAAAAAAAAAAAAAAAAAAAAAAGATGGAAGCAACGATTATGTACCTAAATATACTTTCTTTTAGTTCAAGTCTTCAGAAAATGTAGAGTAGATATGTCTTTTACATCCTTCACCTCAAATAGTATCATTTGTCTTCTATCAGAGTACTTGACTAAAATATATTTGCTCTGTCACACTTTAAAGTCTTCTAGATTCCAGGGACCTATGGAAATGGAAATGCTTCTGTGTAAAGGAAAAATTGAGCTTTAACCAGCACAGACATGAATATACAAATATTTACAAATATGTACATATTTGCATGTGCACAAGCAAACTGAACAAGGAAGAGGGACGTAATTTTGGCATCCTCCTGAAATCTAAAGTATTCTTTAATGAAGTGTATCAGCAATACATCTAAGCAACAGTGCTAAAGCATTTCATAAGGTGGACTCATGGTCCAGAAAACATGATGCTGTGTTTTATGGGGGGAAATATGACCCAATTCATCGTTGTTCATTTAGAACTAGAACATCCAGTTATCACACATGCATTCATCCAGCCCAGAGAAAATATGTACCTTATGTTGAGATTTCTCTGGGAACAAATATTTTGTTGTATTTAGCATTATCATAGTCCCATAAGAGGGAGGAGGAGGTGGTAGTAATAGAGAAGAGGTGTGGAAAGAAACATATTCTCTGCTATACTCTTGCTTGTGTTTCTCGGTTAATTGTTCTGACAACTCTATTATTTAGCCTTTTCCTAATCTTAATATCTGGACTTAATTGCAAATCTAACTTTTGCAAACTATGTGAATGAATCTAAATTACCAACAGATAACCTGTAAATTATGAAATGCCATTTTCTCAAAATATGTACAGGTAGAGACAATAAGCTGATGGTTCAATTTTAGAACTAACTGATGTTACACATTGCCTCTCTTTCACTCTGTTTGCATTTCCCTCCTGCTTGTAATCTCAGCATGAAAAGATGGCAGCTCTACCTTAACATCACATCTGTAATCAAAGCAGAAAAAAAAAAGAAATCATGTCATCAGTCTCAGCTGTCTCTTCCACTTGAAAAAAAATCCCTACACCCCCAGTGATCACATATATGTCCTTAATCTGAAAAATGACACATGATCACACCTATTGTTAAAGGGGCTTGGGAAAATAGGTACTGAATTGTGCAGTTACTGTGGTGATGGAAACAGAGTAAGTTGTATTTGTGATTGTCTAATTAATGATCTAAGGATAGTTGTGCTGATTGAGACACACTTAAGAAGAGAGCATATTTGGGTTCCTGGTCCCTGTTCTGCTCCCAATTCCAGCAGCCTGATAATTTGGACCCTAGGAGGCAGTGGTGAGGCTAAAATAGCTGGGTTCCTACCACCCATGTGAGGGACCCAGACTGAGTTCTGGACTCCTGCCTTTGGCCTGGCTCAGACCTTGCTGTCATGGGCATTTGAGGAGTGAGCCAAGTAGGTAGGAGATCTCTGTCTCTCTGTATGCTTCTCTGCCTTTCAAAAAAGAAGTCTAAATGCTGTATTTGTTTCATCACACACACTTTCTACTGTGATATTACTGATTTGTTACCTGAATGCATATTTGCTATCGCCTAGAAAATGTATATTTCATATATTTTTGTATAGTTCTTCATTTCAAATTACTGTCATGTTTTTTGACCTATTGAGCTATTGACAAACAGCAGACATGACAGAAACTGACCAAGTCAGGACTCAGGACCCCTGGATTTTTATCAAGAAGACTTCTTCCTTCTCTATGTATCAGATATATCCATAATATGAACAACATTACCTAATACCTCCTACATAAACTCTATTTTGTATGATGTCTGTTAGTGGATTAAGTTGATACTATATATGCAAGATCTGCATAGAACTTTGTGGCTTTTAGTCATTTTAATATGCATAATCATGGTACAGCTTTTCTGTATCCATTTATAGATTTGGTCAGAGTAGGAAAGTATCTTACAGTTTTATATCAAGTAACAACCTCCATCACCACACACACACACACATTTTCCAAAATTCCAAACACCCCAAGCTGTTATACATCTTAATATATAGCAGTCCATTACTAAAACAACAAACTCATTAAAAATTTCCTAAAATAATAATTGACGTAATTCTTACTTTCCTGCCTCTTCATCTCATCTCATCAACAGACCAAGATGAAATGAACAAATCTGTCATCTAAGCAGAAAAACTTCATTGAGCTGATGATGTTGATGTTTATTCCTGGGAATATGGGCCAGGCTGAGGGGTGACCATGAGTATGCTGATGAACAGTTGCAAGTGACTTATTCAGATCAATATCTGTTGTTTTCTCTGGATGTGAGTAAAGAGAGTTGCAATATAATATTCAAAGCCTCCATAAAGAGTTGATATAGGTGAAAATCCCAGCTCAACCTTGAGAATAACACTGAGGATCAAAAGAACTCCTGGTTGTGTCTGGCAAAAATAATAGAATTAAAAATAAGTGAAGGCTCCAAAATGGAAGCAGTCAGTCCACAAAGCAGACTCATAGAATGAGAATCACTTTAAGTAGCGCTCTGACCTCAGAATCAGACCTTAAGGCATTCTGGCCTGGCTGAAAAGCCCAAAGAGCATTTCAGGCATGGAAAACCAAGACACTGTGGCAAAAAGTGTGCTACATGAAGAATCTCTGTGGGTGAGACCACAGTGGGAAGAAGTGGCTATCAAAAAAGGATGTGCTTTTCTCTGAAGGGAGGAGAGAACTTCCACTTTTCTTGTGGCTTTATCTAAATACTGACAGAGTTTGTGGATTCAAAAGGCTTCCATAGCCTAGGCAGCTCATGTCAAGAGCTTTGGATGATCATTAACGTCATACATAAGAGTGTTAATTGTTAAATTAACAACAGGAGTCACTGTCCATGCAGGACCTCTGTCCTCAAACATTTGTATTATAATTATGTGCATGTATCATTCTTGAATGTATCATTTCCAAAAAAAGAAATGAAATTAACTTCAAGATGCAATGACTTTGAAAATCCCTTATCTTGACTGTTGAGGAACAGAATTTTATGTGTGTGTGTGTGTGTGTGTGAAAATTGTTGAACTCTTTACTTAGTATAGAATTGGTCTTCTGTGTATAATGTTAATCAAAAATGGATCTTAGTGGAGAATGGGACTGGGAATGGGAGAGGGAGAGGGTGGGTATGGTGGGAAGAATCACTAAATTCATAAAGTTGTACTTATGAAATGCAATAAATAAATAATAAAATAAATATAGTTTGTGGGAAAAAAATAAAACAATAATAAAATTAAATAAATCTTGGTGCGAAAAAAAAAAAAAAGAATTCCTGGGGTAAAGAAATGAACAATTAAGTCAGCAGAAAGATTCTCTGTCTCTGGGAAAATGAATTTGCTAAGCTTCAGGGAAGGTCAGAAAAGATGACAATGTTCAGTAAAAAAAAAAAAGAGTGAGAACAGGCCAGCTTCATCCACTACCCATACCCAGCTGCTGCCTGCATTAGTTGATGAGATTGGAGAACCCATGGTGTTTTGATCTCCTTTGATTATGAGCAAGGCCTTCAGGGTATTTGGGGGGTCTTGGGGCACACTTTGGACTTATCCAAAATAAGAGATGCAACAACCAAGAGTGATGTCAAAGTTTTGTGAGGGTCTGTAAGAAAATGTTATCCCATACTTCTGGAAGAAGGAAAAAGGTTCCTGGGGTAGGGGTATGTGCTTACCACCTTATACTTGGAGATTCTTACAGATCCTCTGGTTGTCGTGAATGTGGATCTGAAGCTGGTATGATTGTCTTCCCAGCCTTAGATCCTCACTGTTACCATACCCACCCAGTCCTGGGGGTGGCACTGTGACTTTTTGGAACCTTCTTGGAATAGTGAACCTAGGTTTCTCCCCCTGGAATGAGGCCCTGCGCTTGCATTTTGTTCTCAGTTACTGATGAAAATAAAGCACCTTGCAGAGGATGCCAGGGACAAGGGAACAGGGAGGAGTTATTTCAGGGCTGCTCGGGACAGAGCCTAAGGAGTATTTGGAGAAAGAGAGATACATGAAGATCTTAAATCTATTTCATTCCTTCTTTTCAAAAAATATGTATTTATTTGAAAAATTTACAGAGAAAGAGAGGCAGAGAGAGAGAGAGGTGGGAGGGAGAGGTGGGAGGGAGAGGGAGAGGGAGAGGTGGGAGGGAGAGGGAGAGGGAGAGGGAGAGGGAGAGGGAGAGGGAGAGGGAGAGGGAGAGGGAGAGAGAATCTTCCATCCACTGTTCACTTGCCAAATGGTCACAATGCTCAGGGCTGGGTCAGGCCGAAGCCAGGAGCCAGGAACTTCATCCAGGTCTCCCACATGGACACAGGGGCCAAAGGACCTGCACCATCTTCCTTTCTTTCCTAGGCACATCAACAGGGAGCTGAATTGGAAGTGGAATAGTCAGGACTCAAACCACTGCCCATATAGGATGCATTGCTGGTGATGTCTATCCACTATATCATAGAGCTAGCCCCTATTTTATTCCTTAAATATAAGTTGGATGGTGAACAGAGAGGAAATCAGATGTATCTATCCGGACAAACAAGGCTCCTCAGGTACCCCCCTCCCTTGGCCAGAGTGGTGGGAGAGATCTCTGGTGCCCGTGTGCCTTGACACCTTAACCTTACTATAGGCAAGGATGGGAAATCATTTCTCACCATTCTTCCCCATTCCTTCCATGACTGGTGTTTTCATTTCCCAATGTTTCTGTAGCAAATAAACATAAACTTAATAGTTTTAACCTGTACAAATACATTATGTTCCAGTTTTGGAGGTCATAAATCTGAAGTGTATTTTACTGAGCTACAATCCAGCTGTTAGTCATGCTGGGCTCCTTCTGGAACTCCTAGAACAGAATTCATTCGTTTCCCTCTTCCAGCCTGCAGAGGTCAAAAAGGTAGGATATGTACATGTTTGGGTGACTCAGGGATAGACATCCTGAGAGAGGGGCCTGAGAGAGACAATTAAGGAAAAACAAAGTCACTGTCCCCTAAAATTGTGAAATCTATCTGGACAAACTTCACTAGTTTTCTGGAGTTGGCAAACAAATGTCTGTGATTCATGGCCCTGTCCTCTGGACCTACTCTGGATCTACTTTACCCTGGAATGATAGCATCTTCATTTACTTGAAGGCTTACAAATAACTATCTTTATTATTTTAAATTTTTATTTATTTGAGAAGAAGAGAGAGCTCCCAACCACTGGTTTATCCTTCACACCCACCCCTCAATACCTACAGTGACTGGGAATGGGCTGGGTTTCAGCTCGAACCTGGAAAGTCAATACAGGTGTCTCACAAGGATGGCAGGAATCCAATTAATTGAACTGTCACTGCCGTCCACCCTATCCCACCCCTCCACTGGGTCTGCATTAGCTGAAAATTGGACATTTGACATTTGAACCCAGGTACTCTGATTTCAACCAAGACACTCACAGGTGCCTTAACCCATCTCTTAATTACTAACCCAAAGGTCTGCCCTAAGTAGTTTTATTGGCACATTTCCTACCAATAAATTTGAGGAGATAGGCAACCTTCTTTCATTTCACCCCTTTCTGTCCCTTTCATTCTGAACTAGCACAGTGCATTTTTTGTTGGTATTGCATTCTCAAGGGTTTTGTGGATTTCTACAATGTATTTTTCAGAGATTCACTACATTCAACAAGAGATGTCGCCTTCACAGATCTTGTCTGAATAATCCCATCTTCCTTTAAGACTTCTACTTAGATAAATGAGAAAATCCACGCCTCACATACCCAAGTTTTTCAAATAATTATTTATGGGATCAAATACTTTGGTCTGATTCTTTTCAAGTCATCCAGTCACACCTTTTTTTCTCTCTCCAGTATGTTTTCTTATGGCGAATCTCTTAATTTTCACAATTTTTTTTTGAGAATTGAATAGCCTGAGAATTTTCCAAATCATCAAGCTCTATTTTTTATTTGAACAGCCCCTCAATCTATCTCTTTCCTTTCACATATTTTTGATAAATGACAAGAATAAACCAAGCCATGTCTTCAATACTTTGCTTATAAATCTCCTCAACTAAATATCTTAGTTTCTCACTTACAAATCTGCTTTCCACTTATGGCAGGGCACCCTCCAGCTAGGCTTTCTGCCATTATATTAAAAGGATTCCCTTTACTACAGTTCCTCCTCTCTCTCTGAACCCTACCAATAGACACTTTAAAATCCACATTTCTACAAAATGCTAAAGGAAATAAAAAATTTCAATACTGTACTCTTCAAAATTCATCCATTACCTATCCAATCCCAAAGCATGTCCATATTTCCAGGTATTTGTTTTAGTACCACTGTTAAAACAACACCACTGATGTTACTGCTATAACAAATTATTGTCTTACAATTTTTCAGGTCACCTGTCCAACATGTTTCCCATTGAGATAAAACCACGGTGTTAGCAGAGCTGTATTTCCCTTGGAGGCTCTGGAAGAGAATCTGTTTCCTTGTTTTTTTCCGGCTTCTAAAGCCTTGTTTGGATTGCTTTGTGAACCATTATCAGTCTTCAAAAGGAATAGGATGGTATCTTCTACTTTCTTCCACTCTGAAGTTCCTGTCTTTCTCTAATAAGGATGCATGTTCACACTGGGTCACCCTGAAAATCTAAGATTATCCTCCCATCTCAAGAGCCTCAAATTAATCTCAGGTGAAAAACCAGTTTTCATATTTAAAACCGTGTATTCCAAGGTTCTGCCGTTCAGCTTTTACCTTTCTTGGAGACAGTTCATCTTCCACCATGGGGTTCTCGAACTGCTTCTGAGCTTTACAGTGTTGCTTCTCCAGCATTTATCTGAATCCACATGGACCTGTGTGAATGCTTTAAAATATAATTTTTTTTTTCAATGTAAGTGTGGCAAGGCCAACAGATACTGAAACAGCTGCCACTGAGATAAGTCTTTCAGACCCACACTTCCCAAGAGGAGTGGTTTTCCACATGACACAGGGCCACACAGGACAGCACCAGGATTGCTCAGGAGGAAGAAGGAGAGGGAAAAACTGTGGGCAAAAACACTGTTGTACTTTCTGTGTGGAGTAAAGAGATGAACAGACAACCAAGCTTGGTGTTTTGGGGCTGGAAGGGTTTTCGCTATCTGTCTTGTGTGTGTGTTGCATGATTAGGGTTGTATGAGAGACTGATAGGCTGATGGCACAGGCTTTGGTTGGCTAGTTTATATTTTGGTGTTACTCTTAATTTGGGATACCCTTTTAAAAATTTTCTATTTATATGTTTTTTATTTATTTGAAAGGCAGAGAGAGAGAAGCTGGCAGACACAATGGGAGATAGCTCTTTTATTTGTTGTTTTACTCCCCAAATATCTGTAAGAGTCACAGCTGTTCCAAGCTGAAGCCAGGATCCTGGAACTCAATCTGCATCTCTCAGGTGGATGACAAGAACTGATACATTGGAGCTATCGTCTGCTGCCCCCACGCTGTGGAATCAGAAGCACATCTAGGACTCCAACCCAAGTATAGCGATAAGGGGGTAAGTGATGTGTGTGCATTAACTGCTGTACCACCTGCCCACCACAGCTAGTCTGTTTGTATTTAAAAGACAAACTGGAGAGTCATTGTTGAATATCTCTAAGATTTGGCTAACTGAAAGAGATGATTCTTCCAGGATTAGCAAAGACCTGAGTGTCTATGGATCAGAGTACAGAAAATAGAAGATAGTAATACCTGAGCCGCAGAAACCAAGAAACCCACTTTTCCCATTGTCCACTAATAGCTGTTTCCAGGACTGACTATGAGGGCCTCCTAGTCTATATAGCTGCCTTAACTGTATGCCTTTCCCTGGTACTTGGGGATGGAGGAGGATGCAACTTTAAACAAGGTTGTGACACCATGTGATAGAGCACATTAGCTGCTATGTGTTTTAAGAAGTTAAACACAAAAATATATTTTAAAAGAAATCATGTGAATCCCATATCCCCCATGAATAAGTTGTAAATCAACTTGGACATAAGAGGGAGCCTTATTCATAGTATCCTAATAGTAGGGATGGTATTTGATACAGCAGCTTACGTCATTGCTTGGGAAGAAGCCTGCACCCCATATTGGAGAGCCTGGTTTGAGTCTCAGCTACTCCACTTCCAGTCTGGCTTCCTGCTAGTGCACATCCTGGAAGGCAGCAGATACTATCTCAAGTACTTGAGTTTCTGCCACCACCATGGGAGGTCAGATGGCGTTTCAGGCTTCTGGTTTTAGCCTGCCCATTTGGACAATGAATCTGCAGATGAGAGATTTCTTTCTCTCTCTCTCTCTCTCTCTCTCTCTCTCTCTCTCTCTCTCATAAAAATGAAAGGAAGTATCCTAATAGTAATATGAAGTGTAATCCCAAGAAATTAGGAGAAAAAATTAACTCTCATTTCCTTTTGTGAAGAATAATATCTTTCAAATCCAAGGAATGAAATACATGCATATTATATGCTGTAATGCATGCATTTATGTATCAGTGAGTCTACAGTTATGGCTTTGGGAATGAGACTCAGAATAGCATGTCAAACTAAGAGAAACTATTATTTAAAGACCAGGTTCTGGTGTTGTGGAATTGGGATCTGTCAAATGTGCTTACACTCAGGATTGAAAAGTCACATTTATAGGCTATTTCATAACACAGTCAAACACAAAAATGGTGATTTAGCTCAGACTGAAAATAAAAAAGAGCATGAGCATCAAAGGAAAGTTTTCATCAGATGAAAATGACTCTCTTTAGCATTTTGGAGGGCAAGTGAGAGGGGAGACACACAGGGTATGTTTTCTTCCCCAGTCCAGTGTGCTCTGTGTATTTATAGACTCTTAAATAATTCATCGAGTCATTTGTGTATAGGTATAGCTGGTGATGCTTCAAGTCTGAGAGACTGTGTAATCAATTTTGTCTGCTTCAGCCCAGCTATTTGCGAGCAGGCAGGTTATATGTCCTTCTTCAGTTTTCAGCACCTCTGTCTCCTCTCCTTTCCTCTTCTCTCCTTTTGTCCTCACTCCCTGATTCTTCCATTTTTTCCCTCTACCACTTTATTTTTTTCCTTTCATTGAGAAAAGCTGCCCAATATGATTGAGTTTCCCAGATTACAGTTCTGTGTTTGATGCCAGCAAAGGAGCTGAGACAGTGTTAAACTTTTCAAGGGTAAAAGAAAGTTAGCAAAAGCAAAGTCAAGAGGTTGGTTTTATCAAGACATTCTGGAATTCCCTAGACTGGCAATTTCATTACTTTGTGAAATTGAAATGATAACTGATTGTATCTGAGGAGCAGGAGAGAAGGTGATTTAGAGCGCCTCTCTTTCTTCTCAGACAGCATCAGGGAGGAAAATGTAGGAGTGCCACTGCCTGATTCCTAGTTTGCTGTTTGATCCCTGAGGAGCCAACAGGAATAGAAGAACCACCATTAATTAATTAATTCATTTGATTTTTTTCTATCCTATGAAGTCACTTGCTGTAGATGCAACCACTAGTGTTATGTGTTGACCCTCCTATGCCTGCTTGCTCCCTGCAGATAGTCAGGAGTCAGTGTACTCCACTCACCAGATAAGTGACTGTTCTCAGCACCAAACACCTCAGGTGCTGCTGTAGGCATTGCTTCAAGCTCATGATGCCCAGTTATTGGGTTCGTTGTGTGCTCCTTCTACAAAATCACAGGGGTTGCATCCTATGCAACTTTTCTACTCATTTTATTACAGAACAACAGTTGCACCCATGTGCAATGGATTTGGATGGAGACACTTAAACAGGAGTAGATCATGTGGCTCCCATTTTAATTCAAGAAAGCCCTCAGGTTGATTAATTATGAGAGCTGTAAGCTCCCTGCTAATGCACCTGGGAAAGCAGCAGAAAATGGTCCAAGTCCTTTGGCCCTTGCACCCAATGGGAAATAAGGATAAAGTTCCTGACTCCTGGCCTCAGCCTGGCCCAACCTTTGCAGTTGCAGTCATTTTGGTAGTGAACCAATGGATGGAAGATCTCTCCATTTCTCCCTCTATCCCTCTCTCTATGTATTCTGCTTTTCAAAGAAATAATAATAAGTCTTTAGAAAACAAAACAAAGATATGGGAGCTGTGAACATAGAGGAAACAGTAGTTAGGATCTTCAAGCCTATATCATCTCAGAACTGGGGGCTAACTTGCCATCCTTCCCCTAGTGTGTGGGTCCCTGTCCTCTGCAAGATTGAAGATGAACAAGACAAAAATCCAGAATTCATCACAAGTGGCCCCTGCATGTGTGCCAGAGAATCTCAGGAAATGGGGAGGATATTTGTTGTTGTTATTATTTAATTGCCATAAAATTCAGAGTATCTCTAACCTTTTTTATATAGAGGTGTTGGACCTCTCAGTTGCAGAGATGCCCACTTGCTCGGGAAGACGCCCAAAGATCCAGACTCCAGACCAGTTGATGCAAAAAGCACGAGGTTTTTATTGAATGTTTGCGCAAACGGGCCCCCACCTCAGGCGGTGAGGAGCCCTGAGCGGCAGTTTCACACAGGTTATATAGGCAACGAATTAGCATATTCCTAATGCACATGCGTAGGATTGGTCAGTTCAGAGGGACCATTAGCATATGGGAGAACACTGGCGAAGAATGCTTGTGGAGAGTGCTGGTGGAGAATGCAGAGGTGTTACAGGATTGGCTGGTTCGGAGGGACAATTAGCATATTGGAGAATGCTGAGGGAGAGTGCTGAGGTGTTACAGGATTGGCCGGTCGCAGTGACATCATAAGTGCATGCCTAGAGACTCTCCGAAGGAGAGGGGCAGCTCTGCTCTGGGCACGCCCAGAGGTTTCCCGGAGGGGAAGGGCAGTTCTGCTCTGGGCATGCCTAGCGATTCTCTGAAGGGGACTGACTTTTCCTTCCCAGAGAATGTCCTGCCGGCTAGACTCTGGGGAACATCTAACCTCTTAAGAAGCCCCTGATATTTGCCCAGGCCTAGTTTCTTGTCCCTCTCCCCGTAAGGGTCCTTCAGAGGAAGAATCTTGAACTCAGAAAAGGACAGAGATTAACCCAGAGTCCTTCAGTGACTTAGAAGCTGAACCATGCCCAGGACCCAAATACCCAAGTACCCAACTTGATCCATGCCTCTTACCACCAGACCTTCCTGGTGGCTTTTCTGCATGTACTGTATAGTCCCGTGTAGCATAGTTCAGAAAACTTCTGAATGCGTTTGTTCTTTATCTGACAAAATTGTCCATCTCCTCATCCATTTTTTCTATACTTGTGTACTAAATGATTTAATATATTTATGCTACTTATTTTAAAATCTTCGTGAAATTGAAATGAGTCATCTGGGGGTTTAAGTGCATTGACTTTATTTTTTCTCTTTTGCTTGTGGTCGTATTTTCTTTCTTCTTTTCACTTCTCAATTGTTTTCATTATGTGCTTTTTTTTTCCCTTGAAAAAACAGACAGTCTTGTTTGGAAAAGATAACTGAACAGCTGGCATGCATTTGGGAGTCTCTCGCATATGAGATTAACTTGAGAGGAGTCAGGGCTTGAGATGTCGTAGTCTGGGCTGAACTCAGAACATCTTGCACTTCTCAAAACATTTCCTTGAACAGGCTGATGATGCCTGAATCTCTCAAACACAAGATAAGTGTTTGTATTGTATGCCAATTTTGTACTGATTTTTTTTTTCCATCTTAGCTCTGAATAATGTACATGTGTTGGGAATTTACTGATAATCTGAAGATTCTTGCTAATCTGAAGAAAAATAAAGCTTGAAAGCAATAAATTACTATTATAATGCCAATTATCCTGGCTGTCTACATCTGTCTGTGTCTAGATGTATATTTGTACATGAAACAGTGGAGCTCTGAACTATATATGTGTGTGTATGTGTGTGTGTATACTACATATATATGTGGACTCACAGATTTTTTTTTTTTTTTTGGACAGGCAGAGTGGACAGTGAGAGAGAGAGACAGAGAGAAAGGTCTTCCTTTTGCTGTTGGTTCACCCTCCAATGGCCACTGCGGCCGGTGCACTGCGCTGATCCGAAGGCAGGAGCCAGGTGCTTCTCCTGGTCTCCCATGCGGGTGCAGGGCCCAAGCATTTGGGCCATCCTCCACTGCACTCCCAGGCCACAGCAGAGAGCTGGCCTGGAAGAGGGGCAACCGGGACAGAATCCGGCGCCCCAACTGGGACTAGAACCTGGTGTGCCGGCGCCGCAAGGTGGAGGATTAGCCTGTTGAGCCACGGCGCCAGCCGACTCACAGATCTTAATTGCAATTGCATGTGGGGCTCTTTTCCAAGTCATTTAAACTTTCTGACTCATAATTATAGATATTTATGATTTGAAAATTGCTGACTAAATAATTGTATATTTAGATAATCTCTTTTTTCCTTGTATGAAAAATAATTATTGTCCATTTCTAAAGCATTCCATGATCCCTGCTTGTTTATATCTCTGATGCCATTGAGTGGGATTCTTTAGAGTTGTATTTTTTCCCCTTTGATTGTAGTAATTTTCCATGCCCCTACCATTTCTAGTCCTACCTTCTATTTTTCAAAAATGATTTTATTCATTTATTTGAAAGACATTGTTACTGAAAGACAAAGAGATTGAGAGAGAAAAAGATATTCTATCTGCGGATTCATTTCCCAAATGGCTGCAATGGCCTAAGTTAGGCCAGACAGAATTCAGGCACCCTGAACTCCATCTGGGTCTCTCACATGGATGGCAGGACCCAAGTACTTGGGCCAACTTCCACCACCTAGGTTTATCCGTCTATTCTCCTCCACTATTAAATTAAAATAAATTTATTTGGATTTACTCATTTAACCTGCCCCTTTTATCACCTACCTATTCTTTCAATTTGATGACTTTGAAGCAAACCTGGACATATGATTTTACGTTGTTATCTATGAATATTTTTTAATATTTTTTTGCAAATTTACCAATCAACTCAAAATTTTTTAAACAGCTAGTTTGTTGTAATCAGGATTCTTTTAATAAAAACTCATATTCATTATATTTTTTCTTTTTTTTTTGTATTTCTCCTCAACTTCATTTCTACTGCAATTTATCTGTTGAAAGCTGAGTCAGTAATCTTGTAAGGTTTGCCACATTCTATATATTATTTGATAATACTTTCTACATCCCTTGGATTTTCCATAATTTTCTAATAAATCATGTCTATAAACTTGGTCAGATTCAGTTTGTGTTTTTAGTAGAAGTAGTTCATAATAGATGAGGTTTTCCTAAATCAAGAAGAACAGAACACACATTAACTGCTCTTCTAAAGATGATAAGATTGATTATTAAGTTTCGGTGCCATCATTACTTATAAAATTTTCAGGTAATATTATGTTAAATGGCTTTAGTACTTATCTAGATCAATGTTCTCATTAAGGTTTGTTCCATAATGACAATGTAATTACATCATAAAAATATATTTTCTAGTTTCCAAATACATGATTTTTATATATTGTATTTATTGATTTCAAGCATATTTTCTTTATAGTCAAATAATATATCTTGTATAGCTTTTTATTATTTATTAAGGCATAATTTGTATGAATCACCCTTTTAAGTATAAAAATCCACAAGTTTCAGCAAACGTGCTCAAGCTTATAACCACATCCTCCAACCAAGGTGTAGAGTAGTCAGAGAGGTCTGTATCTTAGAGTCTCTCTACTCCCAGCCCTGGAACCACTTATGTGATTTTTCATTCAGTCTCTATAGTTCATCTTTCCTAAAATGTCATAAAATGAAACCATGTAATATTAAAGCTATTGAGACTGGTTTCTTTCACTTAGTATAAAGCATTTGAGACCTATTTTTAAAAAATATTTATTTATTTTTTATTTGAAAGGCAGAGTTACAGAGAGGTGGGGAGGGAGGGGTCTTCTATCCATTGATTTACTCCCCAAATGCATGCAATGGCTGAGCTGAGCCGATCCGAAGCCAGGAGCCAGGAGCTTCTTCTGGGTCTCCCAGGTGGGTGCAGGGGCTCAAGCCCTTGGACCACCTTCCACTGCTTCCCCAGGCCACTTCCAGCTGGACTGGAAGGGGAGCAACTGGGGCTCTAACCAGCATGCATGCGAGAGGCTGACACCACAGGCGGTAGCTTTCCCTGATATGCCACAGCGCCGTCAATGAGATCAGTTTTTATTTGTATTTTTATTTTTTATTCTTTTTTTTTTTGACAGGCAGAGTTAGACAGTGAGAGAGAGAGAGAAAGGTCTTCCTTTTTCCGATGGTTTACCCCCCAAATGGCCGCAATGGCCGGCTCGTTGCAGCCTGCGCACTGGGCCGATCCGAAGCCAGGAGCCAGGTGCCTCCTCCTGGTCTCCCATGCGGGTGCATGGCCCAAGGACTTGGGCCATCCTCCACTGCACTCCCGGGCCACAGCAGAGAGCTGGACTGGAAGAGGAGCAACCGGGACTAGAAACCAGGGTGCCGGCACCTCAGGCAGAGGATTAGCCTAGTGAGCTGCGACACCGGCCAATGAGATCAGTTTTTATTGCCACGTGTTTCCATAGCCTCTTCCTTTCCTTGCTGAGAAGTATTCCACTCTACAGATATATTGGACTTAGTTTATTTGTCTGCCAGTTGAATAATAATTTTCTTGTGATTACAAATAAAGCTGTATAGATATTAGTGTACATCATACTAATCAGTTTCTATATAAATATCAACTTTTATTCTCACAAGCAAGAGCTAGGACTGGCATTGCTGTATTGTTTGATAAATATAAGATTAATTTTGTAAGAAAGTACCAATTTGTTTTCCAAATTGGCTACACTGTTTTAGATTTCTTTGAGCATTGCAGCAGAATTCTAGCTGGCCCACAGTCTCAGAACAACTTAGTACAATTATATTTATCTATATCTATCATCTATCTATCTATCTACCTATCTACTTATCCATTATCTATCTACCTACCTATCTATCCATCCATCCAATCTTCCATTACCTTTCTTCAAGATGTGTGACTATATCTTATAGTGATTTTAACTTATCATTCCTTAATGTCTGATAATGCTGCTTATCTTTTCATGTGCTTATTTGACATTTGGTCATCTTTTTGTTAAGTGTTTAACTCTTTCGCCACTTGGGAGTTGTTAATTATATTATTTTTTGTTGCATATTCTGGTTATAAGTCCTTTGCCAGATGTGTTTTTTAAAAGTTTTCTAGGGCCAGCATTGTGGCAAAAGGGGGTTAAGAGGCTGGCTGCAATGCTAGCATCCTATATAGGCACTGGTTTGCATCCTGGCTGCTTTACTTCCAATCCAATTCCAAGCTAATGTGTCTGGGGAGGCAGCAGAAGATGGTACACTTGCTTGGGCCCCTTCCACCCATATGAGAGACACAGATGGAATTCATGCTCCTAGATCTGGTCTGGCCCAGCCCAGCCATCCTGAGAATGAACCAACAGATGGAAAATCTTCCTCTCTCTGTCTCTTCCTCTCTCTCTCTAATTCTATCTCTGAAATAAGTAAATATTGAAAAATTTTTCTAGCATACTATATGTAGTCTAATACATCACAGAAGAAAAAAGCAATTCTGAAAAAATATAATGCATTTATTGAGTCTATAATGATATCATTGAATATTGTGACTTAGCTATGAATTGTTTTGGGACAAACTTGTCTGTAAAGTCTTCCATGTATCTTCAGTTTCTTCTGGCTAGAGATGAGTTTCCATCAAAATGTATAAACGGATAAATAAATATAGTATAGTCATATAATGCAGTTTAGTCACATAATGTAATATTAGTCATCCAAAAAATGAAGTATTGCTAAATGCTATAACATGGGTAAACCTTGAAAACATGGTAAATGAATAAATCAGACACAAAAACACTTATATGATTTAATTTATATTAAATACCCAGAATAAGTAAATACATGCAGACAGAAAACAAACCACTGGGCACCAGTCTAAATAGAAAGGAAAGTAGAAAATGACTGTTTAAGGGTAAAGGGGTCTGATTTCTTTTTGAAATGATGAAAATATTCTAGAACAAGTTAGAGGTGATGATCATACAACATTGCAGATGTGCTAAATACACTTGTTAATATTCTGGGATATAAATTTTACTTCAATAGAAAATGATGAAACCATAGTTTAATTGATCTCAACAAGCAAAAATGAAGCATCCAGTCAAACATAGGGCCCATCTGGCATAATAGATGGATTCCCATAGCTGAATACCCTGAGTCGTCCACTATGTCCCTGGATTTGTCCTGATTATACAGTCTTAAACATTTTCAACCTCAAGGACTCTGAGATATATGGTGAAAGAGTAATATAACACATGCTCATAAATACTCTATTAATATCTAGGCTCTTGTGTAACTGTGTGGTGTGGTATAAGATCTAAAATTAAGATCTAAATCAAGGTGAAACCTTGAGGGTCTCCACTTGTTAGAGTGCAGCTTCTCTTCCACTCTTCTTGGGAGTAGGGCCAAACATCCTAACAACCCTCCACACCTTGGGACGAGGTGCAGTGTCAGCTGATCCCTGGGAAGCAGTTTCAGCCCCCTGCTGGCCTACATACTTTTACAGACAATCCATATCCTTTCACAGAAAAGCCTGGAAGGATGAAATTGAATTTATCCTCTAAAGATCAAAAGCCAGGTGGCAGCCCCAGACCAGAGTTAGAGTGCTGAAAATGCTGACAGTTCTGCCCGAATTTTCTGTTTTCAACAAGAAATCCAAGGATGCACACAAGCGGAAGCAAGAAACTCCTTGATAGCTATTGGCAGAAGCGAGTGGCAACAGGAGGCCTGCTTTCATGAACCAGGAGCCCAGCTCAGCCCAATCCTCACTGGGCTGATGAGGGTGGATATGGCAGAAAACAGAGGATGAGGGAGCATTGCTTGCAGCTATCAGGACAAGTGAATTCCTCCCAACCCAGGGCTTGCACTGTCTTAGGCAGCTTGGGCTGCCATAACAAAATATCATAAATGGGATGACCTAGACCAGAGACATTCCTGTTCTCACAGGTGTAGAAGATCGAGGTGTCCACAGGGTTAGTCTTTCCTGAAGGCTGTCTTCCCGGGTTGTAGCTGGCCACCTTCTCCCTGTGTTGTCATATGACTGTGTCCTGATCCCTTCTTCCTCTGAGGATGCCAGTCCATGGGATCAGGAGCCTTTATGATTGCATTTAACCTTGCTTGTCTCCAAACACTGCCAGCTTTGGAGTGAGGGCTGATAGATTTAATGCAGGCATAAAGAGCTTCCTGAATTCAAAGTTTAGGTAAACAAAATCTAGTGAGTGAAGAGAGGCATGTGGGTGGCAATCAAAGAAATCTAGATAGAAATAATTCAAATGTATTTCATTGTATTTCATACAATCCAAATTCTCCAAATTTCTTCTCACCTACACATTCAATGCTGCAAAGGCCACTTTTCAAAGGCTTAACTCTGGGGAATGCATGACCACATCATGCAGCAGATCTGGGCTGCTTGTCACTCAGCTCCATAACAGAATTTGGCCCTGCCATGCTTGTGTGTCTGCAGACACAAGGTTGTGGGGTTTATCCTGAGGTCCTTTCCTGGCAGCTAAAGGATGCTACCTTTACTCTGAAGAGGCTGGGTAATTCCAGAGAGAAGAGACAGAGACCCACAATGAGAAGGGGACTTTAGAAGGCAGCACATCAGGAGCATGGGCCATCCCAGGCCTTACTCAGAGGGGGACACTCTTGTGGGGCAGGAGTTATGAGAAGTCTCAGTCACATAGCCTGCCCAGGGGAAACAACATGCTTTGTGGACCATGCAGCACATGCCTTTCCTCTCCTTAGTTCATTCAAGTGTGTGCCTTTGCACTGTGTTGTCTCTGAACTTTACTGAAGTACTTTTAAAAAACCAATCAAGTTCATGTAGGTATGAACAAGATCAATGACAATAGGCAGAGGACACCCTCCCCTAAAGCCAGTGTGGAACAGAAACAATTAGCAGGGGGTTCTTCATGGAGAGTGGGCCTCAGGAGAGAAAAGTTGAGAAACACCAAAGAGGTGCAGCTGTCTTCATAGGCAGGTTCCCTCCAGGCCCCACTTTGGAAGGTCTGGGTTTGGTCACATTCAGGTTCATTCTCTGCAGCTGTCTTAGTGGTTGTCACAAGTGTGGGGAGCTTTGGCTATTGTGAGTGAGCCCCCAAGAGACTAACTCTGAAAACATGAGGACAAGTGGACAGGTAACCCACAGTTGCCCTGCAGTTGTCCCCTCTGACCCCCACCCCTACCCCAGCAGAGGCTGGGCAACAGCTGTGAAGGCTTCTCCTTACCGAGTGACTCAGCCAGTGACACGTCCATGAGAATCACATGTCCCTTAATGCACATCCCTGATCCTATGGTGACCATGGAGGGACGCCTGAAAGGGGCTAAGGCTATGCCATAAGGTGGACTACCTGGGGTGGGCCGGGCTCTGGATCAGGGCTATAGAAGTATAATAGGTACTATTTGAAAGAACAGCTAAAGAGAATTCTCCGTTTGGCTGAAATATAATGTGTGTTTGTGTGTTGTATGTGTGTATGTGTGTGTTTCATATATACACACTTTTGCTTAAAGATCACCATATCTGTGTGTGTGTACACACATCAAGTTATGCATCACCAAGTGAGGCAACACATGTATGCATATGTAGATCTTTATCAGCATTTCCCAAACATAACAATTGTCTTATGAACAGGTATAAGTAGAAAATAAAACTTTGGGGTGGAGGGAGTCTGTGGGAGTTGGATTTTGCAAATTCAGGGCCCTGGGTAGACCCTAAAATGTGCTATGTCTCTCATCAGAAACTCTACAGGCTAGGAGAAAATGGAGAGACATAGTCCAAGTCTTAAGAGGAAAAAACTGTCAACCAAGAATACTATACCCTGAAAAGCTCTCATTTACAAATAAAGGTGAAATAAAGACCTTCCATAACAAACAGAAATTGAAAGAATTTATTGCCACTCATCTAGCATTACAAAAGATGCTTAAGGATGTGCTATACACAGAAACCCGAAAGGTAGTCATCATTATGAAAGAAGATAGAAAATCTCACAGTAAAAGTATAAAGGAAACCCAAAGTAAATCATAGGAATATTTATGGAAAAATGGCAGGGCCAATAAATGCTGGTAAGGATGAGAAAATGTACCCTAATCCACTGTTCATAGGGAGGTAAACTGGTGTAGCCACTGTGGAAGACAGTGTGGAGATACATCAGAAATCTGAATATAGACCTACCATGTGACCCAGTCATCCCACTCCTATTATTTACCCAAACAAAAAGAAATCAGAATATTAAATAATCATCTGTATGCTCATGTTTATTGCAGCTCAATTTACAATAGCTAAAATATGGAATCAACCCAGATGTCCATCAATTGTTGACTGGATAAAGAAATTATTGTACATATACACTATGGAATACTACATAGCAATAAAAAAAATCCTCTTGTTTGTAACCAAATGGATGCAACTGGAAACCATTCTACTTAGAGAAATAAGTCATTCCCCAAAAGACAAATACCATATGTTCTCCCTTATCTGTGGTAACAGAGTACCTAAAAAAGTTATCTTTGGGTTTGAAATTGACACTTTGAGATGTGATAATCTTTAACAGCCCTTGTCTCAACTGTTGAGGAACAGTGATGTTTTTCTTCATACTGTTTGTTGAACTCTTTACTTAGTGTAGGGTTTATCTTATGAATATAAAGTTTACTAAAAATAGTTCTTCATAAAAAATAAGAATGAGAATAGGAGAGGGAGAAGGAAGAAGGGTGGGAGTATGGGTGGAATGGAGGGTAGGGTGGAAAATATCACTATGTTCCTGAATCTGTATTTATGAAATATATGAAATTTGTACCTTAAATAAAATTTAAAAATAAAAATTAAAAAAAAAGTGATACAGGCTCATCTTGTATTTCCCAAGTCCCATCCCTAGAATCAGCCATTTATCTAGGGATCAATATTTCCTTTTTCTGGAGAATGGTTTTTAAATACCAAGATGTAAGTTCTTGGTGTCCTCATTTTTCCTGGGGTGTTACTGTTTCTAGACCATCTCATAGACAAACACAGGAAATGTATAGATATTAACCCATGCATACAAACATACTGATGTCATGCAAAAGCAATTCTATAACCCTCAAGTCCCATGTGGCCCACTCATCACTTCTCAACAACTCTTCATTTCCTCAAACACTGGTGATAGTTGATGTGTCTTCTATCCCTATAACCCCACCTTTTACAGAATAAAATAAAATAATAAATAAATATAATAACAAATAATAAATAATATAACTTTAGGTAATAAATAAAATAATATAATAAAATAACTTTAGATTTGGGAGTTTGGCTTATTTTACTTAGCTAAATGCAATTAAGATTGATATATGCTTTTGCAAAATTCACTCACTCCCTCCATTTTATTGTGGAGTAGTATTTCTAGTATTGATGCACTAGAATTTATATATCCACTCACTTTTGGGGAGATATCTTGCTTATTTGCAGCTTTGAGCATTAATAAATTTGACATTCACATGCTAGTTTTTGTGTGACCATATATTTTCATTTCACTTTTGTGTAAGTATCCAGGAATGACATAAATATTTATTCAATTTCACAAGAAATTGCCAAACCATGTTCTGAAATGTTTGTATTATTTTAACTTCTACCAGTTACAAATGATGTATTGCAATTCAAAGCAGTTCTGATAGTTGTATTTCTAATTTTCACAAAAGACATTGAGAATCTTTTTGTGCTTATTTGCTAGTGATATATTTTCTTTATGGAAGTGTCCATTCTTTGCCTTTTTAAAAAAATTAGGTGCTTTTATGGCCAGCACTGTGGCTTAACAGGCTAATCCTCTGCCTTGCGGCGCCAGCACACCGGGTTCTAGTCCCGGTTGGGGCGCCGGATTCTATCCCAGTTGCCCCTCTTCCAGGCCAGCTCTCTGCTATGGCCCAGGAAGGCAGTGGAGGATGGTCCAAGTCCTTGGGCCCTGCACCCGCATGGGAGACCAGGAGAAGCACCTGGCTCCTGGCTTCGGATCAGCGAGATGCGCCGGCTGCAGCGGCCATTGGAGGGTGAACCAACGGCAAAAAGGAAGACCTTCCTCCCTGTCTCTCTCTCTCACTATCCACTCTGCCTCTAAAAAAAAGAAAAAAAAATTAGATGCTTTAATTTTAAGAGTTACTTATATATTCTAGGTAAAATTCCTTTATTACAACTATGCTTTCAAATATTTTGATCTTCCTCTATATAACATTTTTTCTATTCTTTTTATAGTGTTTTATTGAACCAAAAATAAATTTTAAATGTTTACTTATTATTTATTTGAGAGAGAGAGAGAGAGAGAGAGAGAGCGAGCTCTCAGACACAGAGAGAAAGCTCCCATCCATAGGTCCACTGTCCAAATACCTGGGAACCAGGAACTCAATCCAGGTTTCCCATGTGGGTGGCAGGGACCCAATCATTTGTGTCATTGTCTGCTGCCTCTCAGGATGTTCATCATTAGGAAGCTGGGTGGTGAGTGGAGACATTACTAGAACCCAGACACACTGTTTTGCCAAATGCCTGCCCCCAAATTTAATTTTTATAGCATCTGATTTTTAATTTATTTTGTAGAAAATGTTCTTGGTGTCATATTTTTAAATAACAAAAATCATATTGTGGCTCTTATTAGAACATCTAGGATAATGCCTAGAAAATAACTATTGGTACAATGGATGAACATAGGACTGAATGAAGCAGTACCTGAATAACCAGACCTGGTGATCAATTGTCAGATAGGAAAATCTTTCTGGGCAATAGCTCTGCCTCTGCCACGCCTACCCACCTCTACCCTGCAGGAGACTACAATTGTGGTGCATTTCTCAACTCCTTTAGGAGTGGAATGAAGCTTGTTGGCAAAGAGCAGATGCAGTATCAGAGCTGCCTGCCCTGCAGTGGTATCTTAGGGAAAGGAGATGGCAGAATGGGAAAGAAATGGGCACAGCTGTTAGCTGGCCTCCTTGAGGAAGGTGAGGAAAGTGCTAGAACAGGGAGAGCTTGCCTCACAGGGTCTGTAAAATTAAGTCTAGGATGCCTGGGAGTCAATTTATTGAAGAAAGAGTCCTCCCTTGTGATAACAGGTTTATCTAGGAGCTTGAAGCAACTTGAATAAAGTAATAATACTGACTACAGTATGTGCCAAGGCAAAGTGAAGCCACGCCATTCAAACAATGCCAAGGTCACTATGCAAGCTGGAAAACGAGTGCAGGGTAATTGATCACAGACATTTATGACCTTGGATGATACTGAGCAGATATAAAGAAGCAAGTCAACTCAAACTTTCCCGTACTATTTATCTACGCAGAGAACATTCTCAGATTCTCATAATGTGATTAACTCACAAGGAAACACAGCAGTAACTTTTACTGGGTACTATTAAAAATGTTTAAATAAGCTTTCTCATTTTGTTAGTGTTCTTTCAGAAAATAAAGCAATTCATTCATGTCACATTTGAAGACAGTCATAAATGGAAACTCAATAAATTAGTTAGAAAAATGAAAACTCTTCCTGTAGTTCTCCTGTTCTGTTCTTTCCAAAAAATAGCAACCACCTTTCTTTACCTGAAGACATCTGCATTAGTTGACATTATCATTGTCATTGTTTTCATTATTATTAATAATATTGTTCATTATTACATAGCCACTGGTGACAGAGTGTTAAATCAAAACTCTTAAGATTGAAGGATCTCTCACTGTCCACTCTGCCTGTCAAAAAACAAAAATACAAAAACAAACAAACAAAAAGATTAAAGGATCTCTGCAATGATAAATCCTAACTAGAAAAAAGATCCAGTCCTTGGACAAGTTTACACAACTTCCAGCAGCAGGACTAGATAGCACTTGGGAAAACATCCACGATACCTAGAGCTAAGAGATTTTCTTTTTATTTTTCTTTTGTTTTTGTTTATTTGAGAGACAGAGAAAAAACACAGAGATCCCAGTCCACACCCACAATAGCCAGGAATGGGTCAGGTGGAAGCTGGGAGCCTAGGATTCAATCCAGTTTTCACATGTCTAGTGTAAGGTACGTAACTACCTAAGCCGTCTCCACTGCCTTACGGGGTCTGCACTGACAGGAAGCTTGTAGCCAGGGGCTGGAGCCGAGCATCGAAACTAGCTTTCTCTACTATGGGATGCAGCACCTTAACTGATATCTTAACTGCTAAACAAAAATTCTGCCCCTAAAACTGTAAGAACGACTTGGAAAATGAAAGCATACATTACTTATATTGGACCTACCTTGGCCGTAGATAAGAGAGTTGGAATTATGCCAAGTGGCGTATGCTTTGGGATAGGAAGACAGCATAAAGAGAAATGTGTGTTCCTTCTGGATTGGTTGAGTTTGTAAGCAGGATGCACCAGGTGCCTAGGGGTCCTGATGAAATTCGAGTTGAAATTTCAGTGTACATTCAGGAATATGAAATGATCTTTTGTTCTTCTCCAGTAGCTTCTTTTTTAAAAAAAAATTATTTATTTGAAAGACAGAGTTACAGAGAGAGGTAGAGGTCTTCCATCCACTGGTTCATCCCCCAGAGGGCCACAGCAGCTGGAGGTGTGCAAATCTGCAGCCAGGAGCCAGGAGCTTCTTCCAGGTCTTCCATGTGTGTTCAGGGACCTAAGGACTTGGGTCATTTTCTACTGCTTTCCCAGGCCATACTAGAGAGCTGGATGGGGAGAGGAGCAGCCAGGACTAGAACTGGTGCCCATATGGGATGCCGCACTTCAGGCCAGGCCTTCAACCCACTGCGCCGCAGTGCTGGCCCCTCCTGTAGCTTCTTAACTGATTAGCCTCCCTCATCCTCTTCTCCTCCATCCTCTGCCCTTGTAGTTAAATTTAAGTCACCTTAGAGAATTTTTCTCAACATAAACCACATAGAATTTATAATTTTCACAGAAAAGTCAGATACAACAAGGCTACATGAGCATGCACCCCCTCCCACACAGGATACAACATACACATGATGGGGCTCAGAAAATGACACCTCCAAGTGTGCTACATTCATGTGCTGATTGCCTCGAACTGAGAGCACCCAAGGAACAGCAAATGCAGGGAGCATCTTTCTTTGAAGTTCCCTTATGTGACTGAAGACTGAATACAATTGTTGGGAAACCTCTCCCAGGAGCTCTACTGACCAGAGAAGACAAACCCACAGCACGGATTGACGCGGCACCTGGATGGACTTTGCCGTAGCTGATTGCCTGCTCTTCTGAGGAGCGCTTCTCTACCCCAAATTGTTTACTCCCCCTACCTCACTCCCTTCTTCCTATTGCCCCTATTAAAGGATATATAAGATTTTACACTTTGCTGGAATATTGAGTATACTCTTCTTTCCTGTGATGTCCATATGATGTGGGGTAAATCTGTGGGCTAGATTGGTGCCCTGAGCGGGAAGCCACACCTCCCTCACCCTTTGTAATTCTATCTGCCTACTGTCAATCAAATGATCCCCTTCCCTGGATGTACCTCCCCTCACCAGGGACCTGGAGGTGGTATCATGTAGCCACATCCCATTTCCAATTTCACAAGAGGCTGGAAACTAGAAAGAGGGGTGCTCTCTCTCCCTCCCCCTGTAGATGAGGATGAGACAGGATGCTGAGCCACTAACTGTACTCCCCAACCCCATCCTTTTCCTTTCCTGCCTACTCTATTCCTGAGCAATGCCTCGTGTGTGTGTGTGTGTGTGTGCTCCTTGCCCTTTAAACATTATTACTTTGTGTGTTGTATTTGTACCTACCTTAGAATGCTTCTCTAGCTAAAAGGCAAGGAAGGATTTTAGACCCCATCTCCCCAGCAATACTTGCGCATGTAATAATTTTGTATGTCTTTCTTTCTGTTAATCTGTCTATTGTCAATTCATTTCATAAACTCAATTTTTGAACCTTCAGAAGAAAGAGAAAAAGTTTCTCTCCTCTGACTACACATGGTATTTTGCCAGAAAGAACACTTTCAATTGACTCAGGAGTTCACATTCCCTTTGATTTTGTCTTTATGTAACTATGGGAAGGGGTATTAGGAGTGTTACTAGACACTGGGAATAGATGCTGCTGTTGAAACTGAACCACTGTACAAGTCCTCAGATTCAGAGGCAATAAGTCACCAAGACCTGATTTCCCAGCCTCCCACCCTTAGCTTTAGGCAACCATACCCTTCCTTTCTGACTGTTAATTAACCATTTACTAAAAGTAATTCACTAAATAAAGAAAAGGATACAACTGGTCCAGCAAAATTCTCCAATAATTAACATCTTGATGGTCAGGATTTTAGCAGAGAGTCTAATTTTGGGGCAATTCCAGCCCAGAGCAGGAAGCAAACACCATGCAGGCCCCAAACTGTTTCTCTATCATAAAGATCTGTGGGAGCCAGTGCTGTGATGTATCAGGTATACCCGCCACCTGCAGTGCCGGCATCCCATATGGGCAATGGTTCGAGTCCTGGCTGTTGCTTTGTATCAGTGCAGCTCCAGCCATTACAGCCATTTGGGGAGTGAACCAGCAGATGGAAGACTTTCTCTCTCTCTCTCTCTCTGACTCTGCCTCTCTGTAACTCTACCTTTCAAATAATAATAAAAAAAAAAATACAGATCTGCTGACAATCAAGGAAGGCCACTAACACCATCAGCCAACTAGGAACCTGGTTGGAACACTAGGTAGGAACACCCCTCAACCCCAGCTTTTTTTAAGATTTATTTATTTGAAAGTCAGTTACAAGTTCAGAGTTGGTGAACTCAAGGGGCTTCCATAGCCTAGACAGCTCATGGCAAGAGCCTCAGGTGATTGCTGACAGCATAAATAAGAGTGCCAATTGTTAAATCTACAACGGGAGTCACTGGGTACATGCTCCCCACGTAGGATCTCTGTCCTTAATGTGTTTTACTATGAAACTTAAAGACAACACTACTAGTCAAACAATACCCTATACCTTGAGCGGTTGTGTGAGTGCAGTCTGTTGAAATCCTTGCTTAGTATATACTAAGTTGATCTTCAGTATATAAAGGTAATTGAAAATGAAACTCTGTCCCGTCCCGCGGGACATCAACTATGGTGCCGAGCACCTAGAAGGAGAAATGAAGGGACAGGAGACACAAAGATGGCAGCAAGACAAGATGGCTGTTCAAGCTGCGATTTTATTATTTTAACCACACACTTATATATCATAAAGGCAGGGTGTCGGGCGGGGGAAGGAGGGGTGTTTAGGAGGGCAGGACGTCAGGCCGGGGAAAGAGGGGGAGCTTATCTTGTAGCTGCAATGCTTGTGCAAGTAGGGGAAAGGTTACAAGTGCAAGTAGGGGAAAGGTTACAAGGTCTTAAGGCACAAGGTCACACAAGGTTGTGTTATCAGTACTCTCCAGCCTGGGCTGTTTTAGCCCTGCCTCAGTAGTTTTCCACTAAGAGGCCACATGCTGCGTGGTCCCTGACAAAACTGGATGAAGGGCGGGATGGGAGAGGGAGTGGGAGAGGGGAGGGCCGCGGGAGGGAGGGAGGTTGGCGGGGGGAAGGCCACAACAATACAAAAAGTTGCACTTTGTAAATTCACATTTATTAAATAAAAAAGAAAAAAGAAAGTCAGTTACACAGAGAAAGGAACACACACACACATACACACACATACACACATACCCAGAGAGAGAAAGAATCTTCTATCCCCTGGTTCATTTCCCAAATGGCCACAATAACCTGGGTTGGGTCAAGCTGAAGCCAGGAGACTGAAATTCCAACCAGATCTCCTACAAGCATTTGGGCCAGTTTCTGCTGCTTTCCCCAGCACATTACCAATGAGTTCAGAAATGGAGCAGCTGACTTGAACTGGTGCTATAAGGGATGCTGGTGTTGCAGGCGGCAGCTTAACCCATTGTTCCACAGCACTGGCCCCCAACCCCCAGCTTTAATTATAAGATTAACTGCCTTTACTCCCTCAAAGAGCATGAGGATTCAGCAACAGCTTCCTGGTTCCTTGCTCTGTGCAATGAAATGTATACTTGCTTTCTTCTACCCATTGTCAGTTTGGCTATACGTTGGGAGAGTAAACCCAGCTTGGGGTTTCTACAGCAACACCTCCTGCCAGTTTGGTGGGGGAGTTGTTCTGCAACACTGTGAAGAAAAGAAAGGAGATAGAGAAAGCTGGGAAGGACTGCTTGGAGCACAGTGAGACTAGATGTGGGGCAATTTCTCCAGGAAAGGAGAGGAAAGAGACTGTTTGTAGGTCGCCTGCTGACTTCTGCTCACCTCTCTTCCCCACCAGACTGCTCCCATTTTTATTCTCCTCCTTTCTTCTAGAGAGTGAGAATGTGATTAGCACAACATTTTCTGTATCCCAAGACTCATTGTATTGTCCCATTTTTTTTTTAAATAAGCAGCTGTGGCTGCTCTACTTTTTTAAAAAAATATTTTTATTTATTTATTAGGTAGAGTTACAGTGAGAGAGAGAGAGAGACAGAGAAAGTGCTTCCTTCCATTGGTTCACTCCCCAAATGGCCACCACGGCCAGAGCTACGCCTATCCAAAGCCAGGAGCCAGGTGCTTTTTCCTGGTCTCCCATGCGGGTGCAGGGGCTCAAGCACTTGGGCATCCTCCACTGCCTTCCCAGGCCATGCAGAGAGCTGGTGTATTGTCCCATTTTACAGGGTGTATTCCATGCCTGGGAAGATAGGAGCAGAATCTCACTGGCATTCAGAACACCCAGGACACAGGGATGTGGCCTGCAGGGACAAAAAGAGTCCACAAGCGATGGAAGCAACAAGTTTCTCCTCTCTGAGAACACCACCTCCCTTTGTAGAGTGCGTTTATCCCAGACCACTGGTGCCTTGGCCATTTGGCCTCCTCCCTATTCATCTCTTCCAGAGCTGCTTGTCAAGAGAAACAGTTAGAAGGGACAGCGTGGAGGCCAGCGCAGTGGCTCAATCCTTCGGTTGCAGTGCCGGCATCCCATATGGGCACCGGTTCTAGTCCTGGCTGCTCCTCTTCCAATCCAGCTCTCTGCTGTGGCCTGAGAATGCAGTAAAAGATGGCCCAAGTCCTTGGGTCCCTGCACCCACATGGGAGACTGGGAAGAAGCACCTGGTTCCTGGCTTCGGATCAGCGCAGCTCCAGCCATTGTGGCCATTTGGGGAGAGAACCAACGGAAGGAAGACCTTTCTCTCTGTCTCTCCCTCTCACTGTCTGTAACTCTACCTCTCACATAAATAAATAAAATCTTAAAAAAAAAAAAGGGGGACAACATAATGGCGGAAGGCTCTGGGGTAAAGGCCCGAGATCACTCACATCCCCTCCAGTTGTTTCAGGCCCCATTGTGGGGGAGAGTTCCCTATGCAATGACAGACCTGCCACGGACCGGCTCTATCAGAGGCCTCAGACCGAGGGAGAACGAGGGCGAAGGTGTTCAGGAGAGCAAGAATCGACGGGGGGAATGACAGACAGACACCCAAATTGTATGAGTATGCTGCTGCGTTTATTTGCTGCAAAGCATAAGCTTTTATTCCGCTTTTACACGGAACTTGGCAAAGCAAATACAGGCTTCCAGGCAAAGAAATTACGCTTACAATCATTAATCAGCAGGACATTCTAACTCACATGTGAGACAATAGTGGTTTCGGTTTTTCAATCTACATGTGCCGTGAGAAACATATCTGCACTTTCATGAAAGGTCACAGAGAGTTCATTTCTTAACTTAAAGACAATTTTTCTTTTATAAATTTCTTGATCATTTTATCTCAACCTCCTCTCACACGCACTAATTCGCTACCTGAATAATAACTAGAGGGGGTAAATATTTTCCCGCTTGTGGGGCCCACTGAGGACAAGTCCACCACTGCCCACTAGTTAGATATTGTTTATATTCTTTTGACAAAATTCTCTTGGGAATCTTTGCTAATTCTTGCTCTCTTTTGGAATCTTTTTTGGGCGTGCACATTTCCTAATAACATCTCCAAGTGGGCTTCTGCCGTGCCATCTCCTTCATCAAAGCTAAGCAGCTCCAGCTGCTCCGTGGGATCGAGCAATGTTCCCAGAGTGCCATTTGAGGTCAATGCCCAGGCTGCATTGTGCACAGCCTGGATGAATAGCGGTGCCCACAAGGATATGTTCCCGGAGGTAAAGTTTATTGAATCCTGGTGTCCCACCTGTACCCCACTTGACTGCACATAGCACAATGAAAAAGCACTGCTAAAATTAAACAAAAGCAACAGCAAGGAAAGTTCTCTGAGCCAAGCTGGCAGTTTCGTGCCTTTCTAGCCGCCAGGGGCCATGACGACCGCTGACTGCATGGGAACTGCCTGGGGCTTCACTCCGCGGAGCACTGACCCCACCCCTCCAGCCTGAGGGTCCCAACATGGCAGCAGTTTTGCTACGCAGATGGGACAGCTGTGGGTGTAGCAATTTCCCCTTTGTTTTTAAGACGAAGCTCGAAAACTTTTTGTTGCACATCCCGCAATGAAGTGAGTATACATTTAAACACTCCAGGAAACAATAAAATTACCACCAATACTATTGTAGTTAAAACTTTTATATAAATTAAGTAGTTTTTTTAATTGATAGGATTTAGAGTCTTTATTTTTGATTTTATACTTTTTGTTAATTTATTTAAATTTTCTAGTTGTAATTTAGACTGGCTTACTACCGCTATTTTCTTTTGTAAAGCATGTAGGTCATGTGTAATATCATTATCATGCCACACGCCCTGCACATGTGCTTTTACTTTTTTCCAAGGTTGTGAAGTATTATACAACAATGGTGTTACACAAATTGATTTAAAACTACTATGACAGCGTGTAGAGAACATTGTCTTTAAGTTAGCAATATCTTGTCCTAAAGCGAGGACCACTTTCTCCAACACATTGATTTTAGCTTTCAATTTTTGATTAATTGTTTTTTGTCTTAATAAAGCCATTGTAATATTTTTGTTTAATGTATTTATATAATGAGCAGTCCGAATTTTGTTTTTTAATGTAGTAGTAGCCACAGCAAATGTAGTAACAATAGAAATTAAAGCAGTTATTTCTAGTATTAATGAAGCAACAAATCTTTTTGGCCTTAACAATTTAGATAACATATCAAGTACTTGTAAAGCAGAATTATTATACCATGTATTTTTTTCTAATTTTACTGGTAACATTATAAAGGGAGGTCGGCGCACTATTAGCATAGCATAATACTTTTTTTGTACTGTGGACCCTATACAATTTGTCAACACGCATTGATAACATAATAATCTATATGATTGTCGTTCTGCACTAATATTTAAAGAACCAGTAGGAGGAACCAACAAAAGAGCATTTGGATAAGTAACACAAGCTTTGACACTGATAGGTTTTGATTTTGTCTGATTTGGACGTTTTTTAAGAATCATATTAGTAGCTGTGGACAGTCTAAACAAATTTAAATGTTTTTTAATTTTATTTCCTTTTTTGGCATATAAAATAGGTTTCACATATCCTGGAGAAAACCATCGCCTTAAAGGTTCCCCATGTTTTTTATATCGATATCCATGAAATTTATCCACAGCATTAATGTAATGTTTCAGATTCCAGCTGTGTTTACATATATTATTAGAAAAATCCCAAATTTTTAGTCCTAAATTATTAGGATCATAAAATGTAGCCGAATTATGAAAACCACATGATAGCCATGTTGGATTTTTTGTCAAAGAAGAATCCCACAATTTATCTGATTTGGAAGTAGGAAATTTAAGCTCACATGGTGTTGTGGGCATAGACACAGCAGGAATGACTGTACAATTATCATTATAAAGTGCTTGTCCTACTACCTGTAGTTGCCTTTCCCACATCCATCGCTTCTGTTTTCGTTTTTTACCACCAGATATTTTACTTTTTATTGAGCTCGTCTTATTTGGTCCATTTGTTAGAAAAGTTTTGTATGAGGTGGGAAGACAGCCCGATGGTGGTTCCCCCTTAAGTGACAAGCAAATGGGCAGAGAATCTGCTCTTCCCTCAAAGGTTATTAATGAAGAGGTGGAATATCTTTTATCAGAACCTTGAGCTCCTCCCATTCTTACAGAATCATTAGTTAGCACTTTAATAGGCTCTCTGTCTAACCATCCCACTGGCTGAATAATTGGAGGATTTGGTACATAGGCCCAATAGGAAATCCCCTCCACTTCCCCCATCGGTGCCGAGACTAAGGCTAAAAAGGCCAAAAAATAATAGGGGGCAGAAAGGGGTCTCCCTTGTTCATGTAGCAACGCCTTCGCTGCGCGAATGAGGTTTTTGATCTTTGTTTACGTGATTTCCTTTTTGGCTGATGTTATCTTTAGCTTTTTTAGCTTGTTGACTGTCTGTTTTTTGTTTTTTTTTCAGCGTCGCTTCCCGCGGCGCTGTCCCAAGAGCTGGCCGGATAAGGCGATTTGGGATTTAGATCGGGACGTCAGCATTTTGTGGAAAAACACAAGCATAGCCTCGTCCCGAGGTTATTAGCAAATTTGGACCTTTTCATGTTCCAGTTAATAAATCCTTTTATAGGACTTTAGGTAATGGTGTTTTATATACTTTTTGATTCCAATGTTTTAAGGCTGCAGTTAAATTTTTATTATTAACATTTAAATGATTTAACACAAATAAACAATGAGACAGTATATGATGTGTTGAGAAATATGAATTTGTCTTTTGCAGCCTTTTTATTTGTAATTTTAAAGTTTGATGAGTCCTTTTTATAATGGCTTGCCCTTGTGGATTATAAGGAATTTCTGTCACATGCACAATATGCCATTGTGCATAAAAGGTGGCAAAAGCCTTTGAAGTATATGTAGGGCCATTGTCCGTTTTTATTTGTGATGGCACCCCCATGATTTGAAAACATTGCACTAGATGTTGTACAACATCCTTTACTGCCTCTCCTGTTCTTGCAGAGGCATGCACAAAATGCGAAAAGGTGTCCACAGTAACATGTACATAAGCTAATTTTCCAAAAGAAGCTACATGCGTCACATCCATTTGCCAAATTACATTAGCTTTTAAGCCTCTGGGATTAACTCCCATTTTTAAAGGATGATACACTTTCGGACAATGTACACACTGTTTTACAATTTGTCTTGCCTGCTCTCTAGTAAGGGAAAACATTTTTCTTAAAGAAGAAGCATTTTGATGATGCAATTTATGACTTTGTTGTGTCTCCTGCACATTCCCTACAAATGGTTGAGTAAATATATTAGCAATAGCATTTCCCTGTGCTAAGGGTCCTGGTAATTTAGTATGTCCTCGAATATGCCCAATGTAAAATTTTTTTGTTCTCCTTTGTATTAACTCTTGTAACTGCTTTAATAATGATAGAATGGGAGATTTTCCTGATAAAAGCGCTGTTTCTAGGGCAGGAAATAAGTTAACCACATATCTAGAATCTGAGTAAAGGTTAAATGCCTGTGGAAACTTAGTAAAAGCTAAGACTACAGCCCTTATCTCAGCTTGCTGAGCAGATGTTTTTTTACCATTCTCTACATAAATCCCATGACCAGGGCTGTAGACCACAGCTCGACCCGTGGATGACCCATCTGTAAAAATATTATCTGACCTTTCTAAAGGTTGAGAGGAAAACCACAATGGAAATATTAATTCTACATGTCTGGCAAATTTTACGATGGGGTGTCTGGGATAATGATATTTTATTTGTCCTGTATAATTTTGTAATGTTAATACCCAATCATTATTATTTTGTAACAAATTATCCACTTGCATTTTATTATAAGGAGTGACTATGCAAGTTGGTTCCTTTCCAAAAAGTTCCTTAGATCTCATCCTTCCCTTAGTAATTAATAGGGAGCATAAATAAGGATAGTCTGCCACTATCTTTGTTTGTGTGTGTGGTAGATGGAGCCATTCTAAAACACCTTCTTGCCACAAACATGCTGTAGGAGTATATTCCGTAGCAAATATTAATAGTAGTCAAGGTTTTTTATAATTTACCTGTTGAACTTGGGCCTTGTTTAGAGCTTCTTCAACCAACTGCAGAGCTTTTATAGCTTTTGGAGTGATTGTTCTTAATGATTTTGGATCTGAATCTCCATGCAACAGCATATATAATGGGCTTAACTCTCCAGTGGTTATCTTTAAATGTGGTCGAAGCCAATTAATATTTCCTAATAATTTTTGATAATCATTTAATGTTCTCATTTTATCCCTCCTAATTGATATTTTTTGGGAGACTATACAATCATCTTTAATGGTTTGTCCTAAATAATTTAAAGGCCTTTCTCTTTGTATTTTGTCTGGAGCTATAATTAAACCACAAGCAGTAAGAGCTTCAATAGTGTCATATAATATTTTTTCTAACATTTTTGATATTTTATGGGCCAATAATATATCATTTATATAATGAATAATATATGCTTTATTATATTTTTGTCTAATTTTTTGTAATGTCTTATCCACAAATTTTTGACATAATGTTGGTGAATTTTTTATACCCTGAGGTAAAGTTACCCATTGATATCTCCTATATGGCCTTTTAAAATTTGTTGAAGGAACACTAAATGCAAAATATTTACTATCTTTTGGATGCAATTTTATGGTATAAAAACAATCTTGTAAATCTATTACTATGATTTTCCATCCTTGAGGCACAGCAACGGGGGATGGCAAACCAGGCTGCAATGGACCCATGTCTTTCATAACAGCATTAACTGCTCTTAAGTCCTGTAACAAACGCCACTTGCCAGATTTTTTTTTAATGACGAACACAGGAGTGTTCCATGGACTATTTGACTCTACCAAATGCCCTTTATCCAACTGTTTTTGCACTAGCTGCTCAAGAGCCTGTATTTTTTCTTCTGTAAGGGGCCACTGACTTACCCACACGGGCTCTTGAGTCAGCCATTGTATTTTATCTGTAAAAAGATTTTTTGCAGTGGCCCCTATGTAAAATGCTGTTCATCCATGGCATCTGTCGTAACAAGACGCACCTGCATGGCATTCAAAAGGTCTCTACCCCAAAGAGTAAAAGGTAATGAGGGAAGGACATAAGGTTGAATGTACCCTTCCTTTCCTTTATTGGTCCATTTCAGCATTGCTGAGCTTTGCAATACCCCAGTTGCTGTTCCTAAACCTATCAAAGAAGAGCCTGTCCGATGTACGGGCCAGGCAGAAGGCCAATCTGAAGAAGCAATACAAGTTCTATCGGCCCCTGTGTCCAGTAACCCTCTGAACTGCCTTCCATTTAGACGAATAGTCTTGAAGGGACGTTGACCAAGCTCTTGAACAAAATATATCCCTTCTGTGCTGCCAAATTGTCCCTGTCCTCTACATTTTTTTATGATTTTATTAGGTAAATTTATATATGGCAATAATAATAGCTGTGCAATTCTTTGCCCCTTATGAATTTGTATTGTTTCTTTTAATGGCCTAATCATGATTTTTATATTATTCTCGGTATCGGAATCCAACACTCCTGGCAATACCTCAAAATTTTTTGTGTAATTTGAACTCCTACCTATAATTAATCCTACAGTTTGGGGTAATAAAGTTTCTTTTACATTAGTAGGAATTAAGGTTACTCCGTCCCATTTAGATACAATTATATCCTTAGAGCTAGCAAGATCTAAGCCAGCACTTCCTGGAGTTGCCCTCATTAAATCATGTACAGTAAACTCGGGTGCTTTAGGGTTAAGAGAACTGCTCACGCCATTGTTTTCGCAGCTCTCAGCTTCTCCCTTTGCTGCCGGGCTAGGAGCCTGCCCCTGACTTAGTTTTTTGTTTCCCTTTCCTTTTTTGCCTCTTTTGTTAGAGGGGTTCCATCTTTATGGAACTTTGACTTACATTTATTTCTCCAATGTCTCCCTTTTTTACAATGGGGACATAATCCAGGAGCTTCCCTCTTTTGGGGGTCTCCTTTTGAATGCTTGCAGTCCTTCTGCATGTGTCCAGGTTGTCCACAATTGTAGCAAGCATTCATGGGGGGAGACTTTGAGCCTCCTCCATATGTTTTCTTTACATAGGCGCTAAACTTCTGTCCCTTCATTGCTGCAGCATAGGCCATTCCTTGCACTACTGCTGGTGAGGCATCTAAACATGCTTTAATATAATCCTGGAGCGTTCCTGTCTTCCTTAAAGGCCGAATTAAATCTTGACAAAGGGGATTGGCATTCTCCCAAGCCAACTGCTTAAGAAGAATGTCAGTGCCCTCTGAAGGAGGAAGCATTCTCGTGACAGCCTCCTCCAGCCTGGATATAAAATCTTGATAAGGTTCTTCAGTTCCCTGTCTTATACTAGCTAGCGTTCCCCCCTTGGTTCCTGGAGGTGGCAATGTACGCCATGCCTGTACAGCATTATTAGTTATTAAAGTCAATATATCTCTAGGAATTTTGGTCTGAGCCTGAGGTGAGGTATATTCTTCTGTCCCCATAAGCATAGACATCGTGGGCTTAGGTCCCTTCTTTTTTATAGATTGTACTATAGTATCTTTGCTTCGGTCCTCATAATCTGTTCGCCAGAGAATATAATCCCCGGGGGTCAAAGTGGCCTTAGCTGTCTGTATCCAATCATACGGTGTCAGCCATAGACTAGCCACCATCTCTAACACTTGCAAAGTATAGGGAGCTGTAGCCCCATTAGTCTTAACTGCACTTTGCAATTCCTTTAAAGTCTTTAATGGCATTGGTTTCCAGGTCGGTTCTTCATCATTTTCAAATACCTCTGTAACAGGGAACATTCCCAAGGACAAATCCCCATTTCTCCTCGCCTCTGCGACTGCTCCTTGAAATCCTGTAGGGGGCAGAGGAGGACGCCTCCGGGGTTTTGGGATCGGCCGTGATGTTTTAGAGGCTCCAGGCAGAGACATTAAAGGCATGGGATGATGGTCTCGAAAATCATCCTCCCAATCTTCCTCTGCCTGTCTCCTTTCTAATTCTGACCAATCAACCTCATCCCCATCATCTCTGTTAATAGAGGCATAAAATAATTTTGGGGCCGAAGCCATCAAGGGAGTCGCTTTCTTTTGCCTCTTTTTTTCCATCATTTTTTCATACACTGGTCCCTCACCAGCCTCTGAGGCTGTTTCCCTGCAGAGTCCCTCAAAGGGAGTAGTTTCTGCTAAAAGTTCACGAATTTGATACCATAATTGATATGCTTGCGGGGGCAGGGTATTTTCCCCTTGACTTTGTACGTACCTACGCATTTCTTTACCAACCTTTTTCCAATCTTCTAAAGTCATAGAGCCTCCCTCCAGGAACCAAGGACTTACCCTCCTGAGGAACGAAGTAAAAGTTTCTACCGTTTTGACTGAGACAGGAAAGCCAGTTTTAGTCAACATTTTCTGTAACATGACCACCAACATTTTTTCATTCTTAGTTAAAGCATGCCCCATGATTCCCCTTATAAGATTACTTACACTTAACCAGTGAGCCTTTACTGGCAGGGCTGCAGTCCCTTGGTAAGAGTCGTCCTTGCTCTGAAGAAAAAGGAGAAAGAGAAAGATTACCTGTCCTTCGAGTCCCTGTTCGGGCGCCACCTGCCACGGACCGGCTCTATCAGAGGCCTCAGACCGAGGGAGAACGAGGGCGAAGGTGTTCAGGAGAGCAAGAATCGACGGGGGGAATGACAGACAGACACCCAAATTGTATGAGTATGCTGCTGCGTTTATTTGCTGCAAAGCATAAGCTTTTATTCCGCTTTTACACGGAACTTGGCAAAGCAAATACAGGCTTCCAGGCAAAGAAATTACGCTTACAATCATTAATCAGCAGGACATTCTAACTCACATGTGAGACAATAGTGGTTTCGGTTTTTCAATCTACATGTGCCGTGAGAAACATATCTGCACTTTCATGAAAGGTCACAGAGAGTTCATTTCTTAACTTAAAGACAATTTTTCTTTTATAAATTTCTTGATCATTTTATCTCAACCTCCTCTCACACGCACTAATTCGCTACCTGAATAATAACTAGAGGGGGTAAATATTTTCCCGCTTGTGGGGCCCACTGAGGACAAGTCCACCACTGCCCACTAGTTAGATATTGTTTATATTCTTTTGACAAAATTCTCTTGGGAATCTTTGCTAATTCTTGCTCTCTTTTGGAATCTTTTTTGGGCGTGCACATTTCCTAATAACATCTCCAAGTGGGCTTCTGCCGTGCCATCTCCTTCATCAAAGCTAAGCAGCTCCAGCTGCTCCGTGGGATCGAGCAATGTTCCCAGAGTGCCATTTGAGGTCAATGCCCAGGCTGCATTGTGCACAGCCTGGATGAATAGCGGTGCCCACAAGGATATGTTCCCGGAGGTAAAGTTTATTGAATCCTGGTGTCCCACCTGTACCCCACTTAACTGCACATAGCACAATGAAAAAGCACTGCTAAAATTAAACAAAAGCAACAGCAAGGAAAGTTCTCTGAGCCAAGCTGGCAGTTTCGTGCCTTTCTAGCCGCCAGGGGCCATGACGACCGCTGACTGCATGGGAACTGCCTGGGGCTTCACTCCGCGGAGCACTGACCCCACCCCTCCAGCCTGAGGGTCCCAACATGGCAGCAGTTTTGCTACGCAGATGGGACAGCTGTGGGTGTAGCACAGACCTACCTCAGAGGCACACCACTTGTCTTTACTCTTCTGCTTGAAGGCTTTCTCTGTCCAGTCCACAATCAGGTTTGGCCCTGGAGTGCTAATATCTCCAAATATGTGGAGAAGTCAGCATGTAAACCTTTTGGTTAACTTTTCGGGGGTGTCCCATACACTTCTCAGAGGTTACTGTGGAACTGAGACTTGTACCCTCTGTTAAACTTTTCTGTTTGTTACCTCACTTTCTCTCACTTCATCCCCTGGGCATCCTATGTGAACTATTACCACACAACCTACTACCTCAGGTTCTGCTTGGCTCTGTGTCACCTTGCACAGATCATGGGCCCAAACCACCACAAACCTCCCCTACCTCTATGTTTTATGCCAGTAACCAAATTTCTATCCCCATGGAATCCAGTGTCTGAAACTCCAGGTCCTCAAAGTGCATTTGAACCATTTCATTCTTCTACCACATTGCAAATTGCAAAGGTCATATCTCTATTCTGCACTTTACCACTGCACCTGGAATAATGTTGAGTTCCACCCCTAAATCACATTGTAATCTTGAGTTTGCTGAACCAGGTGAGATAGTTATTTTCAGTAAAGAAGAGATAATTCAAAAAATGGATGACAATCATTGCAAAACAAAATCATCTACTCCAGTACCTAGATTTTGGTCTTTCAATACTACTTCCCACTAAAAGATGCCAGAGCTTCTTAGACAAATGAGCAACTCCAGGTGAGAGGATGTTTCAGGAAATTCTGGCACATATTTCTACCCTAAAATATAGTAAGTTGTCCTGTGAGAAAAGCACAGGGACCTACTGGTAAGATTCTCATTAGCTAAAAATTAACAATCTGAGCATCAAAAAGAATACTAACAACCACAGATTGAAACAATAAAATATACACAAGCCATTGAGTTTGTAAGAAAAATTTTTAAATATTAGCATTGTACTTCCATCAGCACATATTTAGTCTCTTATTCCTTTCACAATATTAATAGCCCCTGGTGATTTTATCTTTGATCCATTATTTGATTAGCAGTTACTAAAATGTACTATTCTAATTCTGAGCTCCTTTCTTCATTTAGCTAGAATGGTTCTATAAAAAGTATTCTCACTGATGCTAATACACCAACTTATTACTCTAAATAATGATCAACAACGGAAAATTACTTTACTTTTATTGTATTTCTGACTTTTCCATGTAAGATGTATTGTAGTGTCCAAATAATTAATGAATAAAATATTCTCTTTTTAAAGAACCACAGTTAAGAGAAGAAATGATGGAATTTTTAAAATAAACATTTTCTCAACCATTCATAAAATAATGGATCTAGGAAATGATCTTTAGTGGAAGCAGTAGTCATTAGGAAGAAATCAATGGGACACTTGATAATAGAGAAATTAATCAGATGCCACTTGAGCCAGGAACCAATCTTCAATCACAACATGTGGGACGATAGGTTGTATATGACTCATGATTTCGTGCAGTAGGACATATCCAACATATCTATGAAATATATTTGCCTTTGAAATAAAACATGACTTTACCCAAGACTGTAGGTCTAATTACTAGTTTATAAAGCTAGCACAATCACTTAAACAAATCCACAAGGAAGTAATTGATTTTATTCATAATGTGGGATGTTTTAGAAAGCAAATGTTTTGTTTATCCAAGAAATCAATGGCTTCCTAAAGGAAAGGTGAGATGTTACAGAATCAAAAAAATGTTACAGAATAAAAAAAAATTAAATGATACAATAAAATGCAATGTGTGAAGTTAGGGTCCTTATTCAAACCAGCCTATGCAAGAGGATATCCATGAGATAATAGAGAAAATTTGAATATGGACTGGAAATGAGATGACTTTCATAAATTATAAGTAAATGTGTTGCATATTACAACAGCACATATGATTTCTTAGATGTGTGTTAGATATTAAAGTGATATAGAAATTATGATTTTTTCCATTCATTTCAGAGTGTTTACAAATGCTTTTAAAATATTGTAATAATATCACTTTATTGTAATAATTGCTGTATTGTCTTTATCAGATAATTCTAATACCTATGTCATCTCGATGTTGGTCAATTGATTGCCTTTTCCCATGTGAGTTGAGATCTTTCCCTGGCTTGGGGCCAGTGCTGTGGCATAGCCAATAAAGCTACCACCTGTGGTGCTGGCATTCCATGTGGGCACTGGTTCAAGTCCCTCCATTTCTGATCCAGCTTCTCATTGATGTGCCTGGGTGAGCAAAGAAGGATGACCCAGGTGCTTGGGCCTCTACACCCATGTGGGAGACCTGTAAGAAGCTCCTGGTCCCTGATTTGGACTGGCCCAGCTCCAGCCATTGCTGCCATGTGGAGACTGAACCAGTGAGTGGAAGATTTCCCTCTGTGTTTATGCCTCTCACTCTCTCTGTATTCTGACTCTCAAATAAAATAAACAAATATTTAAAAAAGATGTTTCTCAGCCCAAATTATTTAGATTGTATGCTGGCTATTCAATAATATGCTAGACACTCTGGGTTCATTTAAATGCTGTGGAGAATCTTGGTACCTTTGTTTTAGAAGGCAACCAATGAGATTGAGTTCAAGCCACAAATTCTGACAATCTTTTGCAGGCTGTGGGCTCATTCAGTTCCAATTTCAAAGTCTTTGCATTGACATTCAGATCTGTCCTATAAGACTGCTGCCCAGAGAACCCACTGGGACATGGATGGTGGCCTGAGGTTAACCCTCAAACTACAATAGAATACTGTTTACAGTATACATCCACAGTTACAGGGCGAGCCTGGAGTTCATTGACAGCTTTGTGGGGTCATTTTCTCTAATTCTCCCCTCTCTGAAGTTTCACTGTACTTGAGTTTCCTAGAATTCACCTTTGTAATTCTCTGGCCAAAGGAAATGGTGGCTTTATTCATCTCCCACAGCCATACATTTCCCATGAATTTGATCTGTATAGGGATAAGCAACAGAAAATTAGGAGGGCAATGTATTCAATGGGAGGAAAGGGGTTGCTCTACTGTCTCTTTTTGTTTTTTAGATTTATTTATTTATTTTTATTTGAAAAGTAGAATTAGTGAGAGAGAGAGAGAGAGAGAGAGAGAGAGAATCTTCCATCTACTGGTTCACTCCCCACATAGCTGCAATGGCTGGGTCTGGGCCAGGAGCCAGGCTAAAGCCAGAAGCCCAAAGTTTCTTCCAGGTCTCCCATGTTGGTGTAAGAACCCAGACACTTGGGCCATCTTCTGTTGCTTTCCAAGGCACATTACCATGGAGTTGGATTGGAAGTGGAGCAGCCAGGGTTTGAACCATCTCCCATATTGGATGTAGATGCTGCAGATGAAGGCTTAACCTGCCATACCACAGCACTGACCCCTGCTCCACTTTCTTAAGGTCTGGTTGGAGGGGAAGATTCCTCTCCTTCAGTCTAGCAGCTGTGATCCTGGCTTCTATCCCACCAAGGGACCCCTTTCTCACTACTCTAGCTAAAAATAGAGAGGTTCCCCTGGAGCTTTCTCCATATAATGTCCACCTTTGCTTTTCAGTCAGTACCAGGACTCTGTCCCTGCCACTCATGTGGGACACCTGGCCTGAGTTCCTGACTCTCCTGACTTTAGCCTGGCACATCCCTGGCTGTTGTGGGTATTTGAGGAGTAAGCCAAGGGATGGAGATTCTCTCTCTCTGTTTAATTCTCTCTGTTTCTCTGCCTTTCAAGTAAAATAAAAATAAATAAATAAAAATTAAAAATATTTATAGAGTTCATCAATCACACTTTTCTTAGAGAATTTGTAGCATACTGTACACATTGTTTCTATCTTAATTTATGTAATTGAATATTTTATCCTAGATAAAAATTTATATAGACAAATTTTACATAAAAATATTTATATCCCTTTATGTAGTTAAATAATGCTCTACCATGGTTTAATTCAACTACTTCCTTATCGATATATATGAATTTGATTGCATGCTTTTGCCAACTTTACTTTTTTTTTTTTAATTTTTTTTTTTAATTTTTTTTGACAGGCAGAGTGGATAGTGAGAGAGAGAGATAGAGAGAAAGGTCTTCCTTTTGCCGTTGGTTCACCCTCCAATGGCCGCCGCGGTAGCGCGCTGCGGCCGGCGCACTGCACTGATCCGATGGCAGGAGCCAGGTGCTTATCCTGGTCTCCCATGGGGTGCAGGGCCCAAGCACTTGGGCCATCCTCCACTGCACTCCCTGGCCACAGCAGAGAGCTGGCCTGGAAGAGGGGCAACCGGGACAGGATCGGTGCCCCGACCGGGACTAGAACCCGGTGTGCCGGCGCCGCAAGGCGGAGGATTAGCCTAGTGAGCCGCGGCGCCGGCCCCAACTTTACTTTTTAAAAAAGTTGTATTTATTTATTTATTTGAGAGTCAGAGTTACAGAGAGAGGGGTAGAGCCAGACAGAGATCCTCCAGCTGCTGGTTCACTTCCTAGATGGCTGCGCTGGCCAGGACTGAGACATCAGCCATGCCAAAGCCAGAAACCAGGAGCTTCATCCAGGTCTTCCATGTGGGTGGCTGGGACCCAAGCACTTGAGCCACCTTCCCCTGCTTTCCCAGACTATTAGCAGGGAGCTGGATTAGAAAGTGAGCAGCCAGGGATGTAAACCAGCACCCCTAGGGGATGCTGGCGATGCAAGCTGTGGCTTTATCTGCTATGCCACAATGCTGGTCCCCCCAGCTCTGCTTTTAACGAGGTCAAGCTCCTGTCTTTAAAACAACCCCAATAGAACTCGGGAGAAAGGCAGAACAGCCTGTGTATAACTTCTGTTATTTTTTTTTCATAGATTTCCAGTATGAGAGATCTCATTCTAAATATGTAGAATCAATTATCACTTCATATGACCTTTGATCAGCAGACCCAAGATTGGCTAGGGAACCCATAGGAGGACAGTGTCTACCTATTGTCTTCACAAGTGGAGAAGTAAGGTTCTGATGCCACTAAGAACACTCACACTCAGCAGAGGATCCATCCTGCAGAGTCAGCTACCTGGCAAACCCTCTGTACTCTTTTTTTTTTTTTTTGTCAATATGTGCAGCCTAAAGCCTGTTATAGCACTGTCTCTTAGCAACAAACTGGAGCTGGAGGCTCTTTGGGAATCCTTCAAGAAACAACATGCCACACATTCTGATTGGACATTTGCCCAAAAACTGTGACCCATAAGAAAAAACAAGGGGGAAGAGAAGTGTTCTCTGCCCTCTGTCTTCTCTCATGCCTTGACACACACTCTCATCACTCACCCAGGTCTCCCAGCAGAGAAAGGTGAGCTTTTTGCAAGCACAAAGTTTCCACTTGACATTCCAGGGCTGTTTTGCTTCAGCTGCACTTGGAAAATTACAAGCGAAAACAAATTAGTAAGCAGTCAAATCCTGCAGATTACACTTTGCTTAGATTCAGTTTTCAGAAAACTTGGGCCGGATTTGTGATTCTAAGAGTCTCTCAGTCCTAGCCAGCAGCAACTGTGAAAGTAGCAATGCTAGAAATTCCTTTGAATCCACCCTGATGTCTGCATACATGCCTGGGGACCCTGACACATCTCACCTTCTCACATAGCACCCCATGCTCCACACCTCGTCTCTGTTTCCATAGCAGGATTTACATTTCATGCAGAATTCTGACAAGGCAATTTTATTAAATGGTCTTTTAAAATAAGTTTGTAGTGATGTTATTTTTAAACTTTGCAAACTAATACTTAATTCACTGTCTTCCTGTTTCTAGCATACATGTAACTGAATTAACCAAAGGAACATATCCCAAATTGGGGGCAGATTGGGAGAGATCCTAAGTGAGAACAGGCTATACAGACTGAGGCAGCCCCACACCTCACCCTGGACAGGGATGGTCCTTCTTCCTACTGACTTCATTTGTCACCAAATCATCCTCACTCAAGGTTCAGGATCCCAGAGAGCACACCACAGTTGTAAACTGTCTGCATGCCAATTTCTGCATCTATTTGTCTTCCCAGAAAGAGTCAAAGGATTAAATGTGAAAATAGGAGCCAATTATGTGACCCCTGCACCCATGGAGGAGACCTGGAAGAAACTCCTAGCTCCTGGCTTTGGATCAGCCCAGCTCTGGCCACTGTGGCCTTTTGAGGAGTGAACCAGTAGATGGAAGACCTTTCTTTCTGTCTTTCCCTCTCTCTGTCTTTAAATCTGCCTCTTAAATAAATAAATAAAATACTTGTAAATGTGAAAATAGATGTGAACACACTTGAAAACCATAAATACTATGAAAATTTAAGCATTGTTAATCACAAGCTCACAATATTAGCTGATGGTGTCCCAGGCCGGACATTGTGCTAGTTGGTTTACTCACTTCTCTGCGATGCTTACAAGTAGCGTACTATCCCCATGCTACAAATAAGCAGACAACCTAGCTTGCAGAAGCATACATCTTGACCACGGGCACTCTTACACACTTTTCTTTGTGGTGCTGGGGCTGAGAATCTGCCAACTGCCTCTTCTAGACCCCTGGTCATCTAACTTCTGGGAAGGTTCTGCCAAAGAGAGGCACTGGAAGAAAATTGGAGGCTAAGGGTGGGAAGGTCCTTCCCTCCTGTGTGTGTCTCCTATTGTGGGTATTGCAGCAGCAGTTTTTAAGTCTAGCTCCTTTGCTTCTGGACTCCTTAAAACCAGGCTTAGGGCACCATTAGGTCATCTACTTGTGACATCTTAGAACCCAAAGCATAAGTTTCCCCTCAAGGTCCTAAGCCCAGCACAAGTCAGTTCCTGCAGAGGTCTGAGAACCAGCTTCTTGGATCAAAGGCCATAACACCCAACAGCGTGTGCCACCTCCTGAGCTCCATTTCCATTTTGTTTCCTGAAGACTTGGGACAGCAATCATGTAGTTAAGTTCCAAATATATAGGCTACCCCCAATATATACTTTTTGTTACATCTCTAACACCCATTTACCTGTACCTTTATATTTAATCACATGGTTTGAAAAGTCCAGTGAGCATTCTATTCCCTGAATCACTGTGTTTTCTGAAAGGTCTGAGGCCAGTGGCATCGGCTCTGGCAGTCATCCAACTCCTAACTCCCAAACTCATGTTCTTGCCTTTGTCCTACATTATATTCACAATGTGAATTGTGATTTGTTGATACAAAATCTCAAGTTCCAAGGTTATTTCAAAAACATTACATAAACTGCAAGTGGCTGTGTTTATCGTATTTGATTGAGTCCCTTCCTGTGCTTGCAGCCTCTCTATTTTATAAGACTGCTGAGGGGCAGAGTGAAGCTTGCTTTTGTGCTGAGGATGCCAGGCCTACCAGCTCCTGTGGCCTCAGCTCTGCCAAGCGTCACAGCTGCTCCTGACCCTTGCAGACCAACAGATGCTCTCACTGAGGGTTGGTTACCAAGAAACTGAGTCCCTGAGGAGGCCTTAGTAGTGGGCAGTGCTGGAGTGTGACACCCAGAGATGGGAGGTGCAGGGCAAGCTGGAGCAGATGCACTTCAACATTACTCCACATTGGTGTTCCTGATCACTTTCCCAGCCCATCTAATGAGTCAATTTGTTTTTTACTGAAATTAGCCAGAGTTCATTGCCACTGTTTGAGCTAAAACTACTGACTTCTTCTTCCTCTTCTTTTTGTTTTTCGTCTGAGATTTTTTTTAAAGGTTTATTTATTTGAAAGTCAGAGGTACACAGAGAGAGGAGAGGCAGAGAGAGAGAGAGAGGAGAGAGAGGTCTTCCATCCGCTGGTTCACTCTCCAGTTGGCTGCAACAGCTGGAGCTGTGCTAATTTGAAGCCAGGAGCCAGGAGCTTCCTTCGGGTCTCCCACGCGGGTGCAGGGGCCCAAGGACTTGGGCCACCTTCTACTGCTTTCCCAGGCCTTAGCAGAGAGCTGGATAGGAAGTGGAGCAGCTGGGACTCAAACTGGCACCCATATGGGATGACGGAACCTCAGGCCAGGGCGATAACTCACTGTGCCACAGCACCAGCCCCGAGATATTTCTAAGGGCTGATCTTCTAGCTCAGATATTCTTTCTTCTACCTCACCAAGTCTGTTGTTAAGGCTTTCTTCTGTATTTTTCTATTTTATGTAATGAATTCTTCATTTCTAATATTTCAGTTTGATTTATCTTCAATATCTTTCCCTGGCAAAATTTTTCGTCCATGCCATGTATGGATTTCTTTAACTCATGTATTTGCTTCTCTGTTTTTGAGTAATCTCCTGATCATTCTTTTGACTTCCTTTTCAGACATTTCATCAATCTCTTCACCTCCACATTATAATATTCAAGTGTTGCTGTGTTCCTGTGGGGGAGTCGTATAGTCTTCCTGACTCATGTTTCTTATATCTCTGTGTTTATTTTTGGGCATTTCTGGAAACAGTTGTTGGTTTTCTCCTCTGGTGGCTTTTATCTTTGAAATATGCCTCTGAGACTTAGAGTGTCTGCTCCTTCAGTGGATGGGTGGGGCTGAGGGGCTTCAGTCAGTGCTTGAGAGAGGGCAACAGTCCAGGGTGACATCCAAGTTGGGCATTGTAAATCTCCTCCAGTGTCAGCATGGGAGAGGATATGGTCATATCTGCTGGTGTGATCACAGCCTCACCACCTCCCTGCCAAGATTATCAATGACCCAGAATTAGCCCACAGAGGCTACAAACCCACCCACAAAGGTACATGAAACACACAAAGGATCTCTGGTGATCCTCAGCATAAGCATGGAATCTTCTACAATGATCCACTGCAGGCACTCAGGGAACTCTGAGTATCTGAAGTTAGACACAACAACTCCACAGAGACCTGGCTACACTCCCACACCCTAGTATGCAGTCACAAAATCCCACAGTCATAGCATGCAAGGCTCCCACAGTCACAGGGAATAGGGGATCCACTGTCAGCCCTGGGAGCCTGCCTGGCCCACAATGAGCAGAGACATTCTCAGAGTCAGCTGCCTTTCAATGCTCTGCTTTGGCAGTTTGAGTCTGGGTGCCTATGATAGAGTGGGATGAATGAGCACCTCTTAGGCTTAAGTGAGATCCCTGCCCCCTGGCAATCCTTCAGACCAGGTCCAAAGTTAGCATGGACTATGGATTTATCCTTCTGATAAAATCCCCTAGTGATGTGTGTGTGCATTAGCCACTGCAGCCACTACTTGCATTAAGATGGCATTTCCTCCCTTCTAGTCACTTGATGCCCTGGTGACAGATGGGGAGAACGAAACATGCTCTTCTTTCATGGGGTTAGGTGGGCACCCTGCCCTGGACTAGTGCTCCAGTCTGGACTCAGTCACTGTGGCCTGCAAGGTTCTCTTTTAGGTAATATCACTAGTGGCATAGGCTGCTGCAGTTTTCTCTCACCTCTCTCCAAGAAGATGGAGTGGGGCTGACATTGTGGTGTAGCAAGTAAAGCTACCATCTATGATGCTGATATTCTACATGGGTGCTCATTCATGTCCTGGCTGATCCACTTCCAATTCATCTCCCTACTAATGCCCCTGGGGAACCAGTAGAAGATAGTGCAAGTACATGCGGGACCTGGATGAAACTCCTGGCTTCTGGCTTCAGCCTGGCCCAGCCCTGGCTGTTGTGGCCATTTGGAGAGTGAACCAGTGAATGGAGGACATCTCTCTGTCTGTCTCTCCCTCTCTCCCTTTAACTCAAATAAAAACAAAATAAATCTTAAGAAAAAGAGAAGATGACATATCTTGCAGCCTCAGCTGAGGGAGATGCCGATGGCGTCCCTGCTTGCTGCTGTATGCTTGCCCCAGCCACACTACGTCACATCCTCTTTCATCTTCCAGCAGAATTTCCATTGTAAACTTCTTCCCAACTATCCCCTGGGAATGCAGCCACTCTGCCTTTTCTCTGTTACCTTCCTATTGTCAAAATCAGCATGTCCTCTCCCTGTTCAGACATCTTGGATCAGCTAACAATCCCCAACTTATATAATTCTAATCCTTGCAACAGCTCTGTAGCGTAGGTCTTGTACTGTGTTTGCAGATAAGGAACTTGAGATTTGCATGTGATGGGTAACTTGCCCCAGATGGCAGAGAGCACCTGAGCTGCACCTGAGCTAGGATTCAAATCCAGACTGACTCCCATGTTCCTGACTGTCCATGCACACTCCACTGCTTCTCACTCCTTTCTTAGTTCCAATCAGTCCAGCCTCAGTCTCATTCCCAGTCTTTGTTGGTTCTACTCCCGCCTGGAACAGTTACTCCGTCCTTGGCTGTCTGATCACACACTCATCTTCTTGAGGTTGCTCCTTTCCATTCTGAGCAGGAAACTTTCTCACAGCACTCCCTTCACCCCAGCTTCCCTTTACTCCGACCACAGGCTCAATTGGCTGTCCACTCACCTTACCTCCAGTAATAGTCCTTGTGGTCCCACCAGTATCACAGGCCCTTTGGGGCTCAGGATTGCTGATCTCACCCTTCCCCATGTCCAGCCCACCGATGCTTGTTGTTCAGTGGTGCAGACTGTGAGTTTTATGTGTTTTGTGGGAGGAGAATATTGGTGAAGGAAACTATGTTGGCCAATGATATTTGTCAGAAAGTGGCCACTTCATCCTCCTGCTACAGAAGCCATGGATAACTCCAGAGCTATTCTGGGTCCCGCGGTTTCCCCTCAGATGGTGTGGTCAGTCCATCAGTGTTCTTCAAGTCACAGCTCTATTTTGCTGCCACCACCCTTGCCCAGGATTGTGGAAGCAGCTTCTTCACCAGTCATTACACATCCACTCTTGCAAACCAGCAATCCAATCTCAATGCAGCTGCCAAGGGAATCCTGAAAATATGCACCTATTTTGTTCCTGCCTTTGCTAACAGCCCTTTTGGACTTCCCGCCGCACTTAGAGTCACATATAAAGACCCAGCACAACCTACAAGCGCCTGTGCTTTCTTCCCCCGTTATCTCCCTGAACTTACCTGCTACCGCTTTGAGACTGTTCATTGGACCACCTAAGCACAGAGATTTTCATGATCATTTGTGTGTGTGCTATTGTTGGACAGCTTAGTTTGCCCCATCAGAGTCTGCATGAGGATGATCTCAAACACAAAACAAGGATTAACAAGTTATAAAAATAGAGAGATGGTGCCCTAGCAACAGGGGTACTTGCGGGACTTTGCACAGGGGACAGCAAGAGGGAGGGGCTGGGTGCATACACAGGGTGAAGCTGGGTGTCGTGTATGAAGAGCCGCAGGATCCTGTGCAGCTGTAGTCAGGTTAAGGAAGAGATGTTTCTGTTTTTCTCTAACACTAACTCTGAGTTTCACACTGGGGCTTCTTCCAAAAACAGCCTTTATTTATTGCCTCAGAAAAGAATGGAGTGGGAATATTTATCACACCCAGGACACTGAAGCTTGCAGGGATCACCCACAGGGCAACGAGCTTGTCCTGTGGGTGGTCATGGCAGAGAGAGGCACTTCAATTAATCAGGCTGCAGCTCAAACCATGGAGCTGCCAGGAGGGTCACACTGGGAACTTCTCTCTCAACTGGAAAGTCAGGCTAACATTTAGACATAAGCCACCTTTTCCCTCTAAGCAGGGCTTCCACCAGGGTACAGACAGGGAAAGGGCAACAGAGATAAAGACTCACATGTCCCCTCTTCCTCAAAAACCATCCTTGGCTCCAACCATGTTTCATCATCCCCAAAGTAGAATGTGGGGGGAAATGAAGTATAGAGGCAGGGGCCTGAGGTCTCCTAGCCTTTGCGTTTCTGAGTTTGAACCTCCTGGGCTCACTTCCCAGCGCTGCACTGTACCAGCTATGGGAAGTAAACACTTGCCCCAGGGGCTTTTTTCCTCTGTCCTATCTTCAAAGTAAAGGCCAATCTGCTACCTAACTCACTGGCTGACGTGAGAATCTGATGTGAATGCATGCACATCACACCCCAGAGCCAAGATATGAAGACAACATAAATGTCCACTGATGGGTGAAGGTACAGATAATGTGGGGCATACATGCAATGGAACTTTATTCAGAATGAAACGTGGATGCACCTGGAGGAGGTTATGCCAAATGAAATAAGCCGGTCACAGAAGGACAGATACTGCATGGTTCCACTCAGGTGAGATACCTAAAATGGTGAAATTCATAGAATCAGCAAGTAGAATGGTGATTGCTAGAGGCTGCGGGAAGGGAAAATGGGGAGTTCCTGTTTAATAGATGTAAACTTCAGTTAGGAATATAATACTGCTATGCAATATTGTGAATATTGTGTCTGTAGTTAATGCTGCTGTAGTGTGCAATAGAATTTGTTGACAGATTGTATCTCTTTGTTCTTACCAATCACAAACCCACAACTGGAATGCATGAGAAGCATTTTCTCAGTGTCCTTACACATAACAAATCTTTAATATATTGTAGCTGTTATTATTGCCACTCTGTAGAAAGCATTGAGGATACTAAGGTTAAGAGAATCGCTGTTCTTTTTGCTCTGGGATTCATCAGTGGGGTGATTTGTAAAAGACAGTGTATATCACCTAGGCTAGGACTTCTGCCAAAAGTGGCCTATTATTCTCAGTGTAGACATATGAGACTGTCAGGGTGCTGATCACACCATAAACAATTGAGATCCTGTAAAAGTGGGCAAGAGACCAGGATCACAATTTGCTAGAAGTCTTCCTGCAGGGAAATGTTTCTCTCCATCCATTGTAAAAGCCAAATACTAGAGTTCAAGGAATTGTCTAGCTGGTTCTAGACCAGCCCAAGGTACAGCCTGAACGTTGAGAAGGATTTTGAGCTAGGGAGATCATCTTACACTTGTAATTATGTTTGCTGCCTGACAGCCAATTATAAAAAGGAAACATACATCCAAATCATCTGAAATCTAGTAGGAACTTTGTGGAAAGAAAACAATACTGAGTGTTTAAGAGAGAGTTCCTCGTTAGAGTTGTAAGAATATATAAACAAAACTGATTTTAATGGACTAATTATATTTTCAAATGTGGCAGCAACTGAATATATATACATTTTGTTAAAGGAAATGCTTCCTGAAACTCCCAGGGCACTAGAATATAAAACACAGTAAACAAGAATTTAAAGACAACAGCTGTGAGAGGGAGCCTGGAGGCAGCAGCATTGGAGACATCGCAGCTGTTGATGGAGGGACACTTAATTCCTCCTCCCTCTGAGGTCCTGTCAGTGCCCCTTCATAGGATTTTCCCTCCCAGTGAGGGGCACTCATCTCTTGGTTTTCTGTTCTTCATCCCCATCCCTGGAAGACCTGAGCACCTATTCAGAGTCCTCCTTTCCTTTCCTACTTCTGCCATCCGCTGGCGGCCTTCCCTATCCATGTGACTCACCAAGGCCTGGCCTCTCAGCCCCAATTTTCTCATCTCTAAGGACTTTTTCACAACTCCACACCCAGACCAATGATCATGCCTTGGATTTTTGTCATCAAAACCTGTGACATCTCCAACATGAACTTCACACCACTCTACCCATGTCCTGAGCTCAAGCAGCCTGGCTCAACACTTTCACTATCTTCAAGATCTGCAGGACTATTTAATATGTCTGTCCACCAGTCCTTCTGTCCACCCAATCATCCATCCATACTCCCAAATTAATGGTTACCTGACCTCCAACCTCATTGTGCCCTCATTATACAGTGTATTGCATTCACGTAGTAAAAATTCTTGCCCTGCATGCAATTGTTGTGGGAGAAGTGGAGTCTACATTCTTATTCCAAGTCCCTGCCTCCTTCCCCGAGAAGGCTTCTAAATACAGGCACAAATATGGTGCACAAAGTGATGAAGTTTATTTAAAAGGTGAGAAAGCAAAACATACGGATGGGCATGGTTCAGGAGTTGAGTGGGCCAGGAAAGGAAAGGAATGGAAGAGGGAGTAGTCAGAGGGTACCTTCAGGCCTCCTCTCCTCTTGGTTTCCAAAGAAAGAAGAGCCTCCCCAGTTGCCAGCTTCTTTTATTGGGTCAGAAGGGGAGTGGCTACATGGAACCTCCCATCCCAGGTCCCAGGTGAAGGGAGATATATCCTGGGAGGGGAGTAGGTGACCAGGATTACAAAGGGTAAGATTGGGAAGTAGCTTCCATCTTGTGGCCCTAATCCAGCTATCCCATACTATCTTGACAGTTTAGAATTGCCATGGCAGCCTATGAAAATGAAGATACAATTCCTATGGAATTAGGAAGAGAAGGATCCCTAATTCTTGGAAGTTTCTACCCCTTTCTCCGAAATAAGTTGAATATTGCATCCAACATTAACATATATTTTCTGAACCCTGAAAATGTGGAACTCCAACTGCATAGTGGACTGCTCTGTCTGTGGTAGGCTGCTCTTCAGCACATTTTTTAAACAAAACTCTTTTTCCCTTGCTTTGAGGCCCTGGAGTCTGTGAGGCATGTAAGGGTCCCCAGTTGTCTGGTATCACGTACAACTCATTAAAGTGTCCACGTGTCCAGGAGCTCCTTTTTAGGAGAATCCATTGGCAATCAGGCTCATTGTTTATTCCCCAAGAAAAGTGGCTGACTCCACACAGGAGCCTCTGGCCTAAGTCTCTTTAATGTTTACCCAGTGAATTCCTACAGCCACGCCAAATAGAGACCTGTTAGGGCTCTGAAAGCAGAGCCTCGGAGAGGAGGAGAAGAGAAGGGGGGGAGACACAGAAGAGAATACACTTGCCTACCATGTGCCCTTATGTCTGCTTCTCCTGCTCCCTAAACTGCTGGGCTTCAGTCTAATGTTCAGAATAGCTATTAGGATTGTGCCCCTAGCCAGGCCTCAAAATTGAAAGAAAACTTTTAAAAAGCTATTTAAATTTCAAAAGGAGGTTGCTGTGAATAGAATTCCTGCTCCCTTCTGCAGAACACAAAATACTTCTATATAATTTCACTGGATCAGTGAGAAAAGCATTCTTGCTTGGGACCATAGATATTCAGAGAGGGCAGAAATAGTGAACAGGTTGATTTTGAATTCTTAGGACACACGAGTAAGGTTAAATTCTTGGAATAACTCTAGCTCCTGTAATCCTTGGTCTCATTGTTAATGGGAGTGGGGAAGATAGCTCATTTGTTCTATCTGATCTTAAAGCTTGTTAGTGAAATGAAACAAGAGAATTAGTCTAAGAAATGCCCTAAAGACTTTACTGTGGTACAAGAATTAATTAGGGAAAAACCCATTTTAATTCCAAGAAATATTACATCTTTTAATTTTTTTTAAATTTCTTTATTTCTTTTTTCTTTTTTTTGAAAGGAAAAGAGACAATCTTCCATCTGCTGATTCAGTGCCCAAATGCCTGCAGCACTCACAGCTGGGCCAGGCCAAAGCCAGGAGCATGGAACTCTCTCTGGGTCTCCCACATGGATTTTAGGGAACGAAGTACTAGAGCCATTACCTACTACCTCCCAGGATGTTCATTAACAGGAAGCTGGGCACAAATTGGGTAACCAGGACTCCATTCAGGCACTGATATGGGATGCAGGATGGAAAACTCACCTTTGGGCCAAATGTCCACCCCCTCAAGAAGTTTTTAGCATTGTCATTCTCATATTTGCCTTGCTGTGGCTCTATAAGTATTGGAGGGGTTGGTGCAGAGAGAAAAAAAAGTAACTAGAATTAGTATCACCATCAGAAATAACTCACCAGCAGCCCTCAAAACTGTAAAGCACTTGCTTGCTTGTGGTGTGGGAAAAGTCAGGTAGACAGATAGTTCAAGAGCTGGAGGCCACACCTCCCCCACCCATGTAATGCTATCAACCCACCTATCTATCAGATGACCCTTCTCCAGGATGAACCTCCCCTGGAACCTGGGGTCAGTACCATGCAACCACTCACCTTTTCAAACTCATAAGAAGCTTGGTGAAGGGGGTGGGGGCTTTTTTTCTTTCTCTCTCTCTCCCCTGGTGGGTGCAGGGAGAGCAAGGTGTGGAAGTCCCTCTTTACCCTTCCTGGCCCACTCTCCCTGAATAAAGTCCTCATGTTCCTGTGTATTCTTCTCACTCTGTAAAAAAACCTTGTCACACTGCACATTGTGTTTGTGCTTGTACTTTAAATTCTTCTCTAAATAAAAGGCAAGAGCCTGGAATAGGAGTTTGGGCCTGACTTAGCCCAGAACACTTGGACTAAGTCCTCAGCAATTTTTAAATCTTCCCATTCATTGTAAAACCTCAAAACAATGTCCCATGAGTAATAACAACCATAATCACATTGGTAACAGTAAGCAGAATTCATTTATTAAGTGAGAACTATGGACCTGCTGTTGTTCTAATTCTTTATATGTGTTATCTCAAATTATCCTCACAATAATAGGCAGAAGTAATTACAATGGAAAAAATGAAGTTGGGGAATTTAAGCAAATTACTTAAGGTCACACATTCAAGAAAGAAATAATTAGGATTTGATTCCAGGAAATCTGTGTTTTGAACTCATACTACTAATTATTTTCCTTTGCTCTATTTTATAACATGGACATTTTGAGAAATGAGATGAAAAATGAGGAAAAATTGGTGTTATGACTACATTCTGTTGGAAAATCCAATTTTTGAAATTAGAGTCAGCTCAATTATTTGGCTTCAGACCTTAAGACTAGTTACCAGCTACCCCATTCATTTCCTGCCCCCAGAGCAAAGCTTTCAGTACTTGTGGAATCACACCCAACCTCTAATTGCTGTCACCCTTATCCTCTTTCACTGTTCCTTTGCTGCTGTTCCTATTTTTTCTGTAACTCATTCTGTCATCACAAGTGCCAGAGGAAGCTGAGGCAATCCTGGCTCGCACTGCTACTTCCAACCAACAGGCTGGCCTACAGTGCCAGGCTTATTGTTTCAGGCTTTATTCCACAAATAACGGAGGACCACTGAAAGTGTTTGAGGAGAGATAAGCCATTTGGCATTTAGTATATTTTCAGCACTTATATGTTGATTTTCCCTGGAACCATAACATTCTTCTTAGCACAGCTATGAGCATTCTTCCATCATATTGTGAGAAGTCAGGTGGGCAAAAAGCAGTTAGATCAAGTCCTTTCCAGGAAGAGAAAAGGGGCAGAGTTGGTTTAAGGGTGAACTTTTTAAAAAAGATTCATTTATTTTATTTAAAAGGTAGAGTTATTGAAAGAGAGAGAGAAACAGAGACTGAGAGAGAGAGAGACAGAGAGAGATCGAGATCGTCCACCCACCAGTTCACTAGTTCACTCCCAAAGTGGCCACATCACCAGGGGCTGAGCCAGGCTGAAGCCAGGAGCCAGGAGCTTCTTCCAGGTCTCCCATGTGAGTGCAGAGGCCCAAGCACTTGGGGAATCTTCTGCTGCTTTCCCAGGTGCATTAGCAGGGAGCTGGATCGGAAGTGGAGCAGCCAGGACTCAGACCAGTGCCTACACTGGGTGCCAGTGCTGCAGGCAGCAGTTTAATGCACTGCAGCACTGCCCCCTCCATAAATGTTGCTTTGCTCATTGTGCCTATTTGATGTGAAGTAAGAACCAAGATTGCCTTTATCACCTCATAGCAATTTTACCCCCATGTTTCCCAATTTCCTTTAACTTCTCACAACCTAGAGAAAGGATGGCAAACTGTAGCCCATAGGCCAGTTATATATCCTTGTAAATAAAATATTATTGGATTAGTGCTGATATGGGGGAACTAGGCAGGAAGTTAGGAAAATTGAGCTAAAAGATTTTCTCTCAATTTCTATCTGACAATCTTGCATTTAATCCCACCTCCTTAAGTGCCAATCCAGAATGCTCACTTTCCCATGATGCACCTATGTCTCATCTAGGACTGAGAAGGAGGAGATGCCATGAAAAGCTTGTGGAATTAAAGCCCATGTGGAAATGGCATGAAACTCCCAGAAAATCTAATGCACACTAAACCCACCCAAACTCCACTCCATTTGCACATTCAACTACGGCACCACCCTGTACTTCATAAGGGGACTGCTGGATGTGGGAGCAGCCTTTGTGCACATTTTGACCCTTCTCCTGGCTTCGCTCATGTACTTTCTCCTGTGGGCACCTCTCTGGCCATCTCACACAGAGTTTTTCTCCTTATGGAGCTGCACACATGCTTGAATGTATTCTCCCCCTCTTTTAATAAATCCTGCCCTCATTTTTGCACTTCATTTATTCTTCTTCAAATTCCTATCTCACATATTCCCACAGCAGAGCTATGTCCATGTGTTCATGAATTGTCCATGACTGTTTTCACAGTACACTGTGAGCTTCTTCCCACAGTGGAGTGGAGGGAGCCAGTGGTTTTGTAGCAGGATTCGTGTACCTAGACACCAAGGCCTTTTAGCAGGAAATAGTCTTTTAGTCTGCTAGCATAAGGCCCAGGTGAAATTTCTTTGCCTGAGCCCCAAGCAAAGAGGGGCCTTTTCTTATGTATAGTTTTACCTCTTTGTCTCTCTTATATGGCTACCTGCATACATTTGGTTGGGCATTCTAGCATTACATGGTACCACAGGAATTGATACATACATAGTTACTGATATTTATTCCACACACATACTGTCTGGCAAGTGTTAACATCATTGCTCTGTACTAACAAGCAGAACTTGAAATAGTTACATATAAGCAGACAGTAACTACAGTGGACACATTCATAGGCAAGCAGATAACAGCTACATTTTATTCCCAGGACAGAGTCCTATCTTTTTCTTCTTCTGACTTTGAAAAGGCCTCTACCACAGCTTTAATCATGTAAGTTAGAAACAACTTTAATTTAAAAAAAGACCTCTGCTGTGGGAGAATGAGAAGCCTGTGTCAAGATGGCGCTGGTGAGCAAGCATCAGTTACTCAGGAAATGCTTCAGAACCCACCTGGCAAAGGAGCCTGCCTGGTAACAGTGATTGGTTAGGGCATAAACCGCCCCTTGACCGGATTGGCTGCCTCAGGTATATAAGCTGTTGCACCAACTGAAATAAATGAGTCTACGAGCTGCTCACCTCTAGCCCGCTCTCACCTGACTCCCAGTGTCTGTGTGGTGACTCTGTGCCTCTTGCCCCCACCGCGCTCCTCTTCTCAGAATGCATCCACAGCAACACTCTGCCACAGTTTACCTTTCTATCTTCAGATACTATGAGACCTATAATAAATTAGCAAATAGTTGTGTAATTTGTGACGTTAGACCACCAATGCTGAGTCATTTCTGAGTCTTGAGTTCATGTTCTAATGTCTCCCTGACCCATACTAACAGCTTCCTGGCATCCACATGCTAATGAATTTGCATTTCTGATTCAGCTTGTTGAGGTTGTAGTGTGCTTGACTGACCTACATGCAGCAGGAGTTCCAAGAGGGAGACCTGTGGAATGAACGCCAACAGGGAAGGCTTTTGCCCTTAATGTAGGTGTACAGAAAAGTCCAGGTTTTCACAGACAACAAAGAATGAGGCCCCCCAAAAGGACAAGCACATGAGTTGAGGCCAGGAAGGCAGATGTCTTAGTGTGCTAATGAGCCTGTGATGCACTACATTAGTCTAGCTAATTTATAAACAACAGAAATTTCTGAGTCCTGGAGGCTGAAGGCTCAAAATGAAGGCATCAGTGGTTTTGGTGTCAGGTGAGACCTCTCTGCTTCATGCATGGGAAACTGAACCCCTGCACAGCGCCTCTGATGTAGATCCTGGATACTAGCAGGCTCCGCCTCCCAGTCTCTTGGTCTCCCTCTCTTAGCTTGAAGTGTCTTTGCTCTGCTCCAGTGATTGCAAATCAACTTCTTACTAAAATTAACTCACTGAATTTAGGGAGCAGTGCTGCTGGCCCCACAGGATCCCTGATCATAATTTGTACAGACAAAACATCTCCCCTACAGATGATATCTTGATGTTAGATCCAACCCCAAAAGTATTTTCAGGAACCTCAGGCCCTGAGCAAAATATAACTACCACTTGCATGTATCCCTGTGTTGACTGGAACCCAGTTTCCATTATTATAATGATGGTTGTCTTATCACTATCAAAGGAAGGTCATAAGTACTGTGGAGCACAAGAGCTGAACACACTCCTCTAAATCCCAACCTCAATCCAGAGGATTCTTTATCCTTAGCTTCCATGGTATTAGAGAATTAACCAACAGCTACCTGTATTCCTCACTATGTACTTTGGAAGTAAATACCTACTTTCTTCCAGTACTCTTTTATCAGTGACTAGCTTGCTATACATCAGGTGATTGGAGCCATGTTTTTGATTCTATATCAAATGGACCTCCTATGTGTGCCCTCACATTGCACAAGGGGTAAACAGTTTCCTACAAGTCTTTTTTTCGAGGGGAACTAATCCAATTTGTGAGGGTGGAGCCCTGTTTGATCTAATCACCACATAAAGGCCCTGTCCCTTAGTACTCTCACAACAGAGAAGAGATTTCAGAATGAATTGTGGAGACACGAATATTGGGACAATAGCAGGAAACAAGGCTGACTCATTTGACATGAAAAACCATATGGTAGTGGCTTGTCTTATAACAAGTTATCACTTTACAGTGGATGGTCTCCTCTGGTCCCATCTCTATCACAGTCCCATCTCCTGCCTATTCTTCAGTGCACAGTGGCAAGGACATCACTTCAGGTTCTCCAAATCTTATCCAATCTCCTTTCCCTTCAGGTGTCCTGAAACACTGTGCACCATCTTATGCCCCTTATATTACTCTGCTAATTCATTCACTTCTTGTGTCCCATGGGCCCTAGGACACAAGAAAGACATGGGGAGAGGGCTGACTTTGGATTATCCTTCACTGAACACTTGGTGTCACCCTAGGCCCTCTGCCAGGCGGTTCGGGTGAGCTACTCAGCATCTTTCACTCCCAAGTTCTAAGTTTTCTCATTTTTAAACATGGATAATGGGGATATTCCAATCTGCAATCTGGGTTATGCCAATGATTAGGGAATATACAGGAATCATTTGGTACCTGACTTTGTACATGGTCAATATCTGCATCAGTTTCCTTGAGTTTCCCCCAAGAAGTCACCACCAAATAACTTCTTGCTGGTAGTGTTCCCTACCAGCTCTGGAGTCTAGTGCTAGTTCACTTCACTGGAAGAGCTCAAGGAGTTGGGAAGTGCTTGATTCCTTCCAGAGGCTCAAGAGGAGGGCCCTTCCTTGACCTTCCAGCTCTGTGGACTGTAGGTCACATCATTCCAACTTCTGCCTCTGAGGCCACTTGCTTCAGTCTTTTTCTAGTCTCCCTTTGCATCTCCTTTGTGGCACCTGTGATGGCACCTAGGGCTGTCTATTTTGATCAGGGTAAGGATCCCCAGCTAGACTTTTTCCAAGTTCTTGTCTCACTGTGAGAGATGGATTCAAAGCAGAGACATTAAGTGCAAGGATGACAGCAGGGTTTATGTACAGAGATTAAAGAGTACTGAGCCAGAAGTCAACTTCATAGGGACAATCTCACTCATGCAGTTTGTTCAGTCCATATATTGGGTAGGATGTGGTACTCTAACAGAATAAACAAATGGGGTGGAGTTTCAGTAGGCTTCTGTATGTGTGATGATCTCTGGGAAGGTTCCATGGCACTTGATGGAGGAGGCTTGGTGAGTTATGGAAAAGCGGATGTGCTGAATTGTCATGGAAAGGGTGGAATTTTAGGGGTAGAGGGCTACAGCAAAGAAACAGCTGATAGCCTTCTAACTCCTTTGCTCACTAACTCCCTGACTAGCCCACTACGTACCTGCCTAGCCCACATCACACCTAGATAATACAGAATAATCTATTCACTTTAAATCTTTAATTTCATTACATCAGTTATATCCCTTTATCAATAGAAGATAGCATTTGCAGATTCCAGGGATTAGGACCTGATATCTCTGTGGGCCATTATTCAGCATTTAACACAAGTCCCTGGCACTTGAATGTCAGTTTATGAAATGAAAGAGGGATTGTCTTACTGCCTTTTCTCTTTACTGTGGTGCCAATCTCTGAGTTCTATTGTTGTTAGTACATTTATTGTACTGAGACCCAATGCTTAATCACATTACCCATACCACACCTGCCATTTTGCATTGGCTCCACCTTTCTCTCTGATTTGGTTCTTTTCCTGTGGTCTAGTCTAGGACCCTAGGGGCAGTTTTCATATACAAGTATCCCAGATGGATATCCCAGAGCCAGAAAGTGCAAAGATCCTGACCTGACCCCATCTCTAACCTTTATGTCCAACTGTTTTGAGGTTCAGTGTGAAGGACCCAGCTTCTTGGGAAATAATGTTTAATGACTTCCCGCCAGCAGCCTCTGAGTCCTGGGTGGAGCATTGGGTTATGGGGGATTGTGACATTACAGGCACACATATAGACACTGTCCACCCTTTCTCTTTCTCTTTCTTCCTCAACCCCCTTCTCCTTTGCCTATTGATCTCTGACCCCTTTCCACATTGTGTTTTTCTGCTCTTATTCAGTTCTCTAAACCTCTGCACCTTCTACTTTGGTTTCCCCTCCCCATGGTGTCTTTATATGTAGCTTTGGCTTCTCCTTCTCCCCTGCAGTCCCTCTGACTTGATTAAAATCAGCAAATATTTTGAACACAATGTTCAAAGTTGCACAGAGAACACCAGATGCCAGACATGGTCCTGCTCTAGGAGAAACTACCACCCACACCCCTTGAAAGCTTCTCTTTCTTTCTGTGCCCCAGTCTCAGCCTCTCTCCTTCGCCCTGTGCTCTGACTTCCTGCTCTCCTCCTTCTGTTCTTGCTCTGTCCCTCTTTGCTCTCATTGCTGTGAAATGACATGAGAACCATATAATAGACTCCATTTCCCATGTTATATGAATTCTCTCTACCAATTTCCTTATATTGTTATAAAAGAATATAATGCAAGTAATTTTTAAAGATTTATTTATCTGAAAATCAGAGTTACACAGAGAGAGGAGAGGCAGGGAGAGAGAGAGAGAGAGAGAGAGAAAGAGAGAGGTCTTCCATCTGCTGGTTCACTCCCCAATTGGCCACAACAGCTGGAGCTGCACCCATCTGAAGCCAGGAGCCAGGAGCTTCCTCTGAGTTTCCCACAGGGGTGCAGGGGCCCATCTCCTACTGCTTTCCCAGGCCATATCAGAGAGCTGAATCAGAAGTGGAGCAGCCAGAACTCAAACAGGTGCCCATATGGGATGGTGGCACTGCAGGTGCTGGCTTTACCAGCTACACCATAGTGCTGGCCCCAATGAAACAGTATTTAGTTAAATAAATTATTAAAAATACACAGCAAGGGGGCCAGTGCTGTGGTGTAGTGGGTAAAGCTGTCACCTGCAGTACTTGCATCCACTGGGCGCCAGTTTGAGTCCCAGCTCTTCCACTTCTGATCCAGCTCTCTGTTGTGGCCTGGGATAGCAGTAGAAAATGGCCCAAGTCCTTGGGCCCCTGCACCCATGTGGGAGACCTGGAAGAAGCTCCTGGCTCCTAGCTTCAGGGATTGATGCAGCTTCTCTCTGTGTGTAACTCTGACCTTCAAATAAATAAATAAATCTTTTAAAAAATACGCAGCAAGGGCTGGGATTGGGTAACTGTTCACAACCAATACTAAATGTCTGTGCAACACAGACCATTATGTATTGAGATGCGATGTATGATTGCTATTTTTGTTCATTTAAAAAGCTTGGAAATTACACAATTTAGCACCACTTTTACTCTTATTTTCACTAACACACTTCACTAATTCCACTGCCATCCCTCATCTTCAGTTGTGTTTATTCCACACGATTATCCCATGAGGTTATTGTAGTAACATTTGTAGGCCACATTTCTTTCATTGCACAGGCAGTGAATCACAAGTGAGACAGGAGATCTGAGATTGTTTAGTCAGTGTTTCTGTCAGCATGGGCAGCAGCCTCCTACCTGTCCCAAGGAAGTTTAGCAACCTCAAAAGAGGGAGAGGACTGTGGTGCGGCCAGGGTACGAACAGCCGTCTTAGGCTAACCAGAGCCCAAGTGTGTCTTGGGGGTGGGCTGTCAGCTGGACATGTCCTGGATGCGGTTGCTCGAGGAGAAAAATTTCAGCCTTGACAGCTGTCCTCCAGAAACACCTTGGCACAATACTCATTCTAAGTTCCTTTCTAGACTCGGGTTCTCCCTACCTCACAATCATGGCACCTGTCAAACAGCAAACTGACACCCTGCCATCTACTAAACTTCTGGTCTCTTCTGGACCTGATATTACTTTTTTTAAAAGATTTATATTTAATATGTCTTGAGGGAGAGTGGCAAGATGGCGGAATAGGAAGGGAGCACACTGATAGTCTGGGAAGAGACAGCTTAATAAAAGTGGAGATACTGCAGGTTCAAGGAAGAGTAGGGAAATAAACAGCAGAGGAAACTCTCCCAGAACTAGTGATTCACATTGGACATGCGTGGAGAGCATGGGAGCCCACAGTTTGGGAGACCAGCAGCAGAATCAACGCACCAGCGCTGGAACATGAGGTGAGCCAAACCTCAACAGCCCAAGACACTGGCGGGCAAGTGGAAAGAGGAGGCTAGAGAGAACGAGGCTTGTAACCCCGTGGGGAAAAGTTCACCAGGCTAACTAGAAAAGAGAGGGGAAAAAAAAGTGACGGATACGGACACGAGTTTCTGTCTCTCTGCTCACCTCTCAAAGGCGAGCAAGACAAAGAGCAGGTGCCATTTTGGACATACGTCATAAGCGGCGAGACCTCAGGGCTGCACCCACCCTCAGCCAAGCAGAAAAACCTGACTCTGGGGGGGGGGTGGAATAACAGGAGATTAGGACCTAGTGAATGTGTGGTGCTAATGAACTGAGACTGTGAAAAAAGAGATGGTGGGGGAGAGAACTCACGGAATAAATGAGAGTACTCACCAGAGATGCTACAATTCGGTAACCTTGGCAACTCAGTGGGAGATTGCAGGAGAATTTGAGCCCACGCTGAGGGCAGCACAGATTCCCTGTGTGGTCCTTGGGAAAGAGCTTCTGATCTCTGGCTCCTGTGGGTATATCATTTGCCTGCTAACTATCTCCAATTCCATTCAGCTGTGCAGAATTACTTCCCTTTCGAATCAAAAAAAGAAAGAAAGAAAGAGAGATTTACCACACCTAACCTGGGAGTGTCACCTTTGGCACACACTTAAACCAGAGGAACCAAACAGAGCTCTCAAGCCACATCCATCTCAAGCCTCTAAGGCTCCATCAAAAGCAGACAGTCCACTTAATACAGTCATAGTATAACAAGAAAAAACACCACAGCGAGGGAAGAAGAATCCAAAGATATCTCCACAATGCCAAGCAACAAACGCAAAAATTGAGGAAACAAGAACAAGTAAGACATTATGCCACCCCCAAATGAACAAGACACCCCAAGCCAAGATTATGAAGATGATGAGATGGAAGAAATGCAAGATATGGATTTCAAAAAATTTATGATAAGAAGTTTTCAAAAACAAATGCTTGAGGTACAGAATTCCTTACTGGACAGGATAGAAAATCTTCAAGAAAATGAAATCTTAAGGAGGAATCAAAATGAAACGCAGAAACTAGTAGAACAGGAAAGTGTGATAGTGAAGAGAAATCAAAATGACATGAAGAACTCAATAGATCAAATGACAAACACATTAGAGAGCCTTAAAAACAGAGTCAGTGAAACAGAAGAGAGAATATCGGACTTAGAAGACAGAACACAGGAAAGTATATAGTCAAACCAAAGAAAAGAAGAAGAAATTAGAAATCTAAAAAATATTGTTGGGAATCTACAAGATACTATTAAAAAAACCCAACATTCGGGTTCTAGGAGTTCCTGAAGGCATGGAGAGGGAGAAAGGATTAGAAGGCCTTTTTAGTGAGATATTTGCAGAGAAGTTCCCCAGGTCTGGAGAACAGAGACATCCTAGTACAGGAAGCTCATAGAACCCCTAATAAACATGACCAAAAGAGATCCTCACCACGACATGTAGTAATCAAACTCACCACAGTGAAACACAAAAAAAGATTCTAAAATGTGCAAGAGAGAAAAGTCAGATTACTCTCAGAGGATCTCCAATTAGACTCACAGCAGACTTCTCATCAGAAACCCTACAAGCTAGAAGGGAATGGCGAGACATAGCCCAGGTACTAAGAGAGAAAACTGCCAGCCCAGACTATTATATCCTGCAAATCTCTCATTTGTGAATGAAGGTGAAATAAAGACCTTTCACAGCAAGCAGAAATTGAAGGAATTTGTCGCCACTCATCCTGCCCTGCAAAAGATGCTTAAAGATGTGTTACACACAGAAACACGGAAACACGGTCATCAATATGAAAGAGGGTAAAGGAAGGGAACCTCACAGCAAAAGATCACAGGAAGTTCAAAGCATATATTAGAAAATATCTTTGGCAAATGGCAGGGCAAATTTACTACTTATCAATAGTCACATTGAATGTTAATGGCCTGAACTATCCAGTTAAAAGACACAGATTGGCTGATTGGGTTAAGGAACAAAACCCATCTATTTGCTGCTTCCAAGAAACACATTTTTCCAACAAAGATGCATACAGACTGAAAGTGAAAGGCTGGAAAAAGATATTCCATGCCAACAGAAATGAAAAAAGAGCAGGCGAGGCATCTTAATATCAGACAACATAAACTTTACCACAAAAACTGTCAGGAGAGAAAAAGAGGGGCACTATTTAATGATTAAGGGATCCATTCAACAGGAAGATATAATGATTATCAATGTATATGTACCTAATTACAGGGCACCAGTTTATTTAAAAGATTTGTTAAGGGACTTAAAGGGAGACTTAGACTCCAATACAATATTACTGGAGGACTCCAATACTCCACTCTCAGAGATAGACAGATCAACAGGACAGAAGATCAACAAGGAGACAGTAGATTTCAACAACACTATTGCCAAAATGGATCTAACAGATATCTACAGAAATTTTCATCCTACACATAAAGAATTTACATTCTTCTCTGCAGTACATGGAACCACATTCTAGGCCATAATGCAAGTCTCAGCAAATTCAAAAGAATTAGAGAACCTCCACTTTGACTATGACCCTATCGGAATAAGATCAAAGTCAGCGAACTCTAAAGGCTTCCATAGCCCTGGCAACTCATGACTAGAGCCCAGGGAGATTACTGACGCCATGAACAGGAGTGTCAAATTGTTAAGTCAGCAACAGGAGTCACTGTGTACTTACACCCCATGCGGGATCTGTCCCTAATGTGTCGTCTAAAGCCAAGTGATGCTATGACTGGTACTGAAACAGTATTTTTATACTTTGCGTTTCTATGTGGGCGCAGACTGATGAGGTCTTTGCTAATTATATACTGAAGTGATCTTCTGTATATAAAGAGAATTGGAAATGAAAAAAAAAAAAACAACCTGGTGTTAAAATGGAAATGGCATAGAAAATTAATTATTTTGAAAAAAAAAATTATGTAGGATCTCTGTCTTTAATGTGCTGTACATTGCTATTTAATGCTATAATTAGTAATCCAATGGTAGTTTTTTCACTTGATGTTGCTATATGGGCAAAATGTTGAAATCTTTACCTAATATATACTAAACTGATCTTCTGTATACAAAGAGAATTGAAAATGAATCTTTACATGAATGGAAGGGGAAAGGGAGCGGGAGGGGGGAGGGTTGCGGGCGGGAGGGAAGTTATGGGAGGGGGGAAGCCATTGTAACCCATAAGCTATACTTTGGAAATTTATATTCATTAAATAAAAGTTTAATAAAAAAAAAAGAATTAGAATCATACGATGCAGCTTCTCAGACCATAGAGGAATGAAGTTGGAAATTAGCAACTCAGGAATCCCTAGAGCATATGCAAACACATGGAGATTGAACAACATGCTCCTGAATGAACAATGGGTCATAGAAGAAATCAAAAGAGAAATCAAAAATTTTCTGGAAGTAAATGAGGATAACAGCACAACATACCAAAAGTTACGGGATACAGCAAAAGCAGTATTAAGAGGAAAGTTTATATCAATAGGTGCCTACATCAAGAAATTGGAAAGGCACCAAATAAATGAGCTTTCAATTTATCTCAAGGATCTAGAAAATCTGCAGCAAACCAGACCCAAATCTAGTAGGAGAAGAGAAATAATTAAAATCAGAGAAGAAATCAACAGGATTGAATCCAAAAAAACATTACAAAAAATCAGCCAAACGAGGAGCTGGTTTTTTGAAAAAATAAACAAAATTGACACCCCATTGGCCCAACTAACTAAAAAGAGAAAAGACGCAAATCAATAAAATTGGAGATGAAAAAGGAAATGTAACAACAGACACCACTCGGGGCACCGATCCTGTCCCGGTTGCCCCTCTTCCAGGCCAGCTCTCTGCTGTGGCCAGGGAGTGCAGTGGAGGATAGCCCAAGTGTTTGGGCTCTGCACCCCATGGGAGACCAGGATAAGCACCTGGCTCCTGCCATCGGAACAGCGCGGTGCGCCGGCCGCAGTGCGCTACCGCGGCGGCCATTGGAGGGTGAACCAACGGCAAAAGGAAGACCTTTCTCTCTGTCTCTCTCTCTCTCACTGTCCACTCTGCCTGTCAAAAAAAAAAAAAAAAAAAAGAAATTACTACAAGGACTTGTATGCCAGCAAACAGGGAAATCTATCAGAAATGGATAGATTCCTGGACACATACAACCTACCTAAATTGAGCCAGGAAGACATAGAAAACCTAAACAGACCCATAACTGAGACAGAAATTGAAACAGTAATAAAGGCCCTCCCAACAAAGGAAAGCCCAGGACCAGATGGATTCACGGCTGAATTCTACCAGACATTTAAAGAAGAACTAACTCTACTTCTTTTCAAACTATTCAGAACAATTGAAAAAAGGGAATCCTCCCAAATTCTTTCTATGAAGCCAGCATCACCTTAATTCCTAAGCCGGAAAAAGATGCAGCATTGAAAGAGAATTACAGGCCGGCGCCGTGGCTCAACAGGCTAATCCTCCACCTTGCGGTGCCGGCACACCAGGTTCTAGTCCCAGTCGGGATGCCGGATTCTGTCCCGGTTGCCCCTCTTCCGGGCCAGCTCTCTGCTATGGCCCGGGAGTGCAGTGGAGGATGGCCCAAGTGCTTGGGCCCTGCACCCCATGGGAGACAAGGATAAGCACCTGGCTCCTGCCTTCGGATCAGCACAGTGCGCTGGCCACAGCGCGGCGGCCATTGGAGAGTGAACCAACGGAAAGGAAGACCTTTCTCTCTGTCTGTCTCTCTCTCACTGTCTACCCTGCCTGTCAAAAAAAAAAAAAAGATAATTGAAAATGAATCTTGATATGAATGGAATGGGAGAGGGAGCGGGAGATGGGAGGGGTGCAAGTGGGAGGGAAGTTATGGGGTGGAAATCCATTGTAATCCATAAACTGTACTTTTGAAATTTATATTTACTAAATAAAAAAAGGAAAAAAAAAAGACTTATTTTATTTACTTGAAAGACAGTTACAGAGAGAGGCAGAGACAGAGAGAGAGGTCTTCCATCTGCTGGTTCACTCCCCAGAAGAACTTAATGGCCAGAGCTGCACCAATCCAAAAGCAGGAGCCAGGAGTTCCTTCCAGGTCTCCCACGTGGGTGCAGGGGTCCAAGCACTTGGGCCATCTTCTACTGCTTTCCCAGGCCACAGCAGAGAGCTGGATCGGAAGTGGAGCAGCTGGGACTAGAACTGGTTGCCATATGGGATGCTGGCGCTTCAGGCCAGGGCTTTAACTTGCTGCTCCATAGCGCCTGCCCCTGGACCTGATAATTCTTTCCTGCACACTCTGCTTGGGAGCATTTCTGCCTAGAGTCCCCTCCCCCTTGTCCTCCTGGGGAGCACTCCGCACCTCCCCCTGCCTATCCTTCACCTCTTACCACTTCCCTCTGATTTCACCATCACCTATTCACTCCCAAAGCTCCCAAGGACTGTCTTCCTGCAATGTTGGACAGTGAGGAGCTGGCACATGAATATCCGTGGGGACATCTCATGGCTGGGGAGACTGTCCAGCTCCTTGTCAGGGCCCTTTGGCCAGTTCTGTCGCTTGTAAATGACCAATGGCCAGTGTGGTCTGGACTTCTCTGAAAAGAGACATAGCAGTTTGTCCAAATATTTAAGATCTCTGAAGAGGCATCCATGGTCATGAGCCAGGGTCCACTGACTAGGCACCTCTTGGTCCTGCCCTCTCACTAAGACAGCTATCAGGAAAAGTTGTGTGGGTGGCAGAGTAGCCTGGACTGGAGTGCAGGGCAACAGGCCAGGCCTCTCCGGGTCTTATTCTTCACATTGGAAAAGTGGCAGAGTTGTACTTCATACATGTTGAACTGCTTGGTCTCCCTGTTTGAAGCTTCTGTGCTCCACAGTGTCCTGGGTGGAGGGCAAAGTCCCTTGTGGGGAAGGCACCAATGAGCCGAAGTGGTGTTTGTCAGGTATTTGTAGGTATAATTACTGCCATTTAATGCCTGACCACAAACTTATAATGTGGGTACTATTTTTATCACCATGTTATAGGTGAGTTCTCTGAATTTTACATGACTCAGAGTTGTATTTCTGCAAGTAGCAGCTGGGTAGGATTTGTCTTCTAGGCCTGTAAGACTGAAAAACACATGCTACTAATCACTGATGCCCAGCAAAACATGCAATTACCTGAGAGCGCCTGAGAGCACCTGAGATCACTTAAGGACGTGCAAGCACTGACGAGCACTTGAGTGCCTGAGAGAACCAAGAGCATCTGAGAGCTCCCGGGAGTGGCTGAGAGGTCCTGAGGGTGGGACTCAGAGCGCCTGAGAGCACTCTGGTATGTGAGGGCACTGAAGAGCACCTGAGAGTGCCTGAGTGCCCCCGCACACTTGAGAGTGTCTGAGAGGCCCCAAGAGTGTGGGCAGGACCTGAGAACGCATGAGTGTACTGAGAATACCTAAGGGCATCTGGAAGTACCTGGGCCCCCTGATGCAGGGCAAGATGCAGCCCTGCCAAACAGCCACAGTCCGTGGCGGAGACAGCCACTCGTCACTGAAAGTCAATAGGACGTCAAGAGGACATTAAGTGACACAAGAATACCCCTTTATAAGTATAAGAATCTCAGCCTGCATTCTAAGAAGCAAGGTACTGAGCAGAGCAATGGGGTCTGCGGGTGGCTGTTTGGCTTTGTCTTTTTCAGCTCTTTCCCAGATGTTTGCAATTATGAAAACGTGGGGTTCAGTCTTCTGAACTCAGAGCCTCCCTCCCAGAGTGAAGTGGGCAGAACAGAGTAAGTCCTGTTTAATTGGTGCATTTGCCTCTGGTCTCAGAATCAGTCCTTAAGGCATTCGGATCTGGCTGAAGAGCCCATGAGAGTATTGTAGGCATGGAAATCCAAGACACTCTGGGAAAAAAAAAAAAAAGACCTAAATGAAAGCTCTCTGGGAATGAGATTCCAGTGGAAAGAACAGGGCCATCAAAGGAGGTACCTTTCTCTGAATGGAGGAGAGAACTTGCACTTTGACTATGACCTTGTCTAAATAAGATTAGAGTCGGTGAACTCAAAAGGCTTCCATAGCCTTGGCAACTCATGACAAGAGCCTGGGGTGATTACTGATGCCATAAACAAGAGTGTCAATTTGTTAAATCAACAACAGGAGCCACTGTGCACTTACTCCCCATGTAGGATCTCTGTCCTTAATGTGTTGTACAATGTGAATTAATGCTATAACAAGTACACAAGCAGTACTTTACACTTTGTGTTTCTGTGTGGGTGCAAACTGATGAAATCTTTACTTAATATATACTAAATTGATCTTTTGTATATAAAGAGAATTGAAAATGAATGTTGATGTGAATGGAATGGGAAAGGGAGCGGGAGATGGGAGGGTTTTGGGTGGGAGGGAAGTTTTGGGGGGAAAAGCCATTGTAATCCATAAACTGTACTTTGGAAATTTATATTTACTAAATAAAAGTTAAAAATAATAATTAGTGCATTTGCTTGGTCACACTATAGGCTCTGTTGACAGACCAGATTTTTTGCACACCCATGAGGAAGCTGTGGCCTTTTCATGACTAAGTGCCAATTAAAAGCATTCACAGGCTCAGTGTCGGCAGCCTCCAGTCTGTTACCCAGGGTGAGCTATTATAGGAAGAATTGCTGCTGAAGTGCCAAGCTGAGAGCCATTCACAATGACTGGCCATCTCCTGTCCTGCAAAGCCTCTGGCCTCCCATCTCACAGGACATGTGAAATGGAAATATACAGGACTATACATAAAGGGATTTTATGGGTTTCCAACCCTAGACTGAAAACTCAGGGAATTATTTTCTGGATATTAAATATACTAGTAATCAAGGTATTTCATTATAACTTTGTACCATATCATCCAAACTCTATCTTTTAGGATGTAATCTTCTTTTTTTTTTTTTTTTTTTTTTTTGACAGGCAGAGTGGACAGTGAGAGAGAGAGACAGAGAGAAAGGTCTTCCTTTTGCCGTTGGTTCACCCTCCAATGGCCGCCGCGGTAGCGCGCTGCGGCCAGCGCACTGCACTGATCCGATGGCAGGAGCCAGGTGCTTCTCCTGGTCTCCCATGGGGTGCAGGGCCCAAGGACTTGGGCCATCCTCCACTGCACTCCCTGGCCACAGCAGAGAGCTGGCCTGGAAGAGGGGCAACCGGGACAGGACCGGTTCCCCGACCGGGACTAGAACCTGGTGTGCCGGCGCCGCAAGGCGGAGGATTAGCCTAGTGAGCCACGGCGCCGGCAGGATGTAATCTTCTTAACAGCAAGATCCATGGCATTCAGGTGTGATAATTGATACACATCAATTAGGGGATCCCTATGTGTCCACCACTTATAAAACCTTTATATTTATATATATATGTATATGTATATATATACATATATATATGAAAGAAAACTTTAAAAATCTCTGGGCTGAAAAAGAGATTTGAAATACTTCATTTTGGCAGAAAAATAGTCTAAAACTTATACAAAATGTGTTTATAATATTCATTTTAGTAACATATATTATAGTGAAAGAATCAAAATCCATGCAGTTTTTTTCATAATATGCCTTTTCTTTTTTTTATTTTTTTTTTATTTTTGACAGGCAGAGTGGATAGTGAGAGAGAGAGAGGCAGAGAGAATATAATATGCCTTTTCAAAATACACATTTTTATAAACTTTTTGAAGACCACTTGTTTATATATCACCCCCAAGTCCTGAGAACTATTCTTATCCATATTTTGTTGTTTTTATCAATGACTCAGAAAATAAAGAACATATTAGGGCTTGCTTTGTGGTTTTCTCTTCCTCTCACAGTGCCCTATTGATAAAGTAAAAATGAACACTTGATGAAACACTGACTGGGTGTGGTTCTATTTTGCAAAAACTAACTAAACTAAGCTTCACCAGTCTTCATGAGTTATGTGCTGTTATTTTTATTTCCCATCCATAAGATGATAAACTGAGGCATAAATGAGGTAATGTGTCTAACATCCAACATCCTGTAGCTAATATATGTCAGAGACAGGATTTGAACTAGGGATAAGTTTCAGGATCTCATGCTATGGCAGCATCATAAAGTCATCAAGAACAGTTTTAACCCTTTCAAAATGGATCAAAGACCTAAATCTATGACCCAATACCATCAAATTACTAGAGAACATTGGAGAAACTCTGCAACACATTGGCGTAGGCAAAGACTTCTTGAAAAGACCGCAGAAGCACAGGAAATCAAAGCCAACATTGACAAGTGGGATTACATCAAGCTGAGGAGCTTTGCATTGCAAAAGAGACACTCAGTAAAATGAAGAAGCAACCAACAGAATAGGAAGAAATATTTGCAAACCATGTAATGGATAAAGGGTTAACATCCAGAAATATAAAGAGTTCAAGAAATTCAACAACAACAAAACAAACGATCCAGTTAAGAAATGGGCAAAGGACTTGATTAGTCATTTTTCAGAAGAAATCCAAATGGCCAACAGACACATGAAATAATGCTCAGGATCACTAGCCATCAGGGAAACGCAAATCCAAACCACAATGAGGTTTCACCTCACCCCAGTTAGAATGGCTCTCATTCATCTAGAAATAAACAAACAATAAATGTTAGTGAGGATGTGGGGGAAAATGTACCTAATCCACTGTTTGTGGGAATATAAACTGGTGCAGGCACTGTGGAAGAATGTATGGAGATACCTCAGAAATCTGAATATAGACCTACCATATGATCCAGCCATTCCACTCCTTGGAATTTACCCAAACCAAAAGAAATCAGCATATAAAAGAGTAGCTGTACCCCCATGTTTATTGCAGCTGAATTCACAATAGCTAAGATATGGAATCAACCCAGATGTCCACCAACTGAAGATTGGATAAATCATGGTATATACACAACAGAATACTACTCAGCATTTAAAAAAGAAAAATGAAGTCCTGTCTTTGGCAACAAAATGGATAAAACTGGCAATCATTTTACTTAGTGAAATAAGCCAGTCCCAAAAAGACAAATGCCATACATTTTCCTTGATCTGTGGTAACTAATAGACTATCTAATAGGTAATATATACGGGTGAAACCAACATTTTGAGATTCAATGATTTTTATGGCCCTTGTCTCAACTGTTGTGAGCAGGGTTTTTTCCCTTCATTCTCTATGTTGAACTCTTAGTGTGAGGTTAATCTTGTGAGTATAAAGTTAACTGAAAATATGTTTTGTTAAAAATTAAGAGTGGGGATAGGAGACGGAGGATGAAGAAGGACTAGAGCATTGGCAGGAGGGAGGGTAGGGTAAGAAGTATCACTATGTTCCTGAATCTGTATAGGAAAAACGTAAAATTTGCATACCTTAAATAAAATTTAAAAAATAAGAAGAATTAAAAAATAATAGCTTGAAGGAAAATGAAATTAATATCCATCTGCTGTGATGTCCCTGCCAAAATTCATAGGTTGAGACCCATTTCCCAATGTGATTGTGTTAGGAGGTTGGGGGCCCTTAAAATGTATAAAATCATGATTGGGAGAAATGGGGCAAAGTTTGGGTGCTCAGGGTCTGCTCTCCATGTTCAGCAGCAGTTCCTACCAGGGTACCTGTAAACAGAGGAAAAGCTGATCTTCATGGACCAGTGGCCATCTGGGCTCAGGTTTATTAGTGATCTTTATGGAACTATAGTACCAGCATCCTCTTCTCACTCTCAGAAATGAATCATATTCCTGTAAACAACACACAGACTTTTCTTTGTTGGCTAATTTGGCTGGGACCGTCCCTAGAGAATAGGGTAAAAATTGAAGACAGTTTTATTAAGTTTATTCATTTATTTTTATTTCAAAGGCAGAGCAACATGGCAGAGAAAGCCATATCTACCATCCACCAGTTCACTCCTCAAATGCCAGCAACAGCTGGGACTGTGCCAGATTGAAGCCAGGAACCCAGGGCTCCATCCAGGTCTCCCACGTGGACGACAGGAACCCAGTTACTGGTGCCATCATCTGCTGCCTTCCAGGGTTCCCATTAAGCAGAATTTTGAATTGAAAGTGGAGTGGCTGGGACTCCAGTAAAGTAGGCCAGCCTCTGAAGCAGCAGCTTGACTAACTGTGTCACAAAGCCCAACCCTGAAGACACTTTGTTTCAGAAAATAAAGAACTCCTCATATCCTGACAGCTATAGGGAAGTCCAGCGAGTATGGAGAGAAGTTGTAGGAAAGTGAACTTGTGGAGAAGGACTCCCACACTCAAGTCTGGGGTAGAAAAGTGGCCACATCAAAAGACAAGGCTGGGGCTGGTGCTATGGCGTAGCGGGTTAACGCTCTGGCCTGTAGTGCCGGCATCCCATATGGGTGCCGGTTTGAGACTCGGCTGCTCCACTTCCAAACCAGTTCTCTGCTATGGCTTGGGAAAGCAGTAAAAGATGGCCCAAGTCTTTGGGCTCCTGCATCCACGTTGGAGACCCAGAGGAAGCTCCTGGCTCCTGGCTTCAGATCAGCACAGCTCCGGCCATTGCGACCAATTGGGGAGTGAACCCGCAGATGGAAGACCTCTCTCTCTCTCTCTCTGCCTCTCCTCTCTCTGTGTAATAAATAAATATTAAAAAGAAAAGACAAGGCTGAGTTTACTGTAGCTTCTTTCCCCAGAGTTCTTTGTTTCTTTTTTAGAGACTCAGTTTTTTCCCTTTGTCTCTCACTGACCATTAGATAGAGTGATTCTCCTGAGACACTGTTCATACTGCTATGTGTTCAGGGTAATCTGCCTCTCCCACTAGAGTTGGGATGTCAGTGATATATCTGTTTATATTTCTCTTTTATCCCAAAATTATTACTATTGGAAACAGTAGAACCAAAGGAGTAATTAATGTATGAGCTGATTAATATCTTCAGAAATGAGAACTTTTTGCTTCTGTCTCTATAGGGAACACTAATGAGATTGTATCCAAGGTCATGGATACCTTCTGCCCTAAGCACAAATGGTTGGGGTGGCCTTCCCTATTCCAAATATCAAGGCCGTAGGGATACACAGGAAATGACAACAGACGAAGACACTGAGAGAATGCAGTATCAGAAAGCAGTGTCAGCAACACACTCTCCCCATCAAGGGAGAGAGCTATCCAGCTATAGAAATCTGAAGACATGGTGGCGATGAAGACTATGGCCTCAGTATAGCTTGAAGAAAAATCAAATTGGAATACACCTGCTATGAAGTCCTTTCCAAAATTCATAGATTGAATTTCATTCCCCAGTGTGATCAAGGTAATTGAGTTGTGAAGGAACAGCAGTTGCAAAGGGATATATAAACTGCATTGTAAGAGGGGCTTGCAGAAGTGAGCTCACACTGCCTTTCTGCCTTCCTCCATGTAATGATGAAGCAGCAAGGCCCTCGTAGATGCCAACGCCTTAATTTGGACTTCTCAGCCTCAACACTGTTCCTGATAAATGAAGTAGAACCAGAAGTAGGAATCAACTCCTGCTCCAGCAGCTGCCCCTGATCCGCAGTGTCCTTGGTCTGCTCTGCCACATCTTGGGTGAGAGCTGTGAGTCGTGATGTGTCCAAAGAAGAGAGCAGTGTGAGAGCCACCGGGGAGACATGCAATGCTAATCCACAGCTCTAGCTGGGGTCAGGTCTACCCACCCTGTTCACACTCTCAGTGTCAGGGATGTCGGCCCCAGTTCTGTGGGGAACTGAAGTGTTTGCTAATTCCCAGGTCCAGTGTAAAATCAAGAAAGGGAAACATTTCCCAATATGATGTGCATTTGCTTTTGATTTCTCAGAAAGACCCTTCAGTTGCAAAAAGGCCTTCTCTTCATTGGCCCCTTGCTGTTTGGAAGCTATAAAGGCCAACTCCCCTCTTCCTGCTTCTAGATGCAGACAGCTACCAAAGCATACATTGTCTGTGTTTCAAGATGTTCTTTGTCTGCACTTAGGTCAACCTGGAGCCAGAAACGATAGGGGCAAAAGTAGTCCTGGAGGTTGCACCTCCAGCCTCTTGTGCTAGTGGTGGCTCAAGTAGCCTCTGTCCCATGCATGGCCTGAAGTGTGGCTCAGGAGCTTAGGATTCGAATACTGTGGGTGGGTTGCTTCCCCTGGAAGAGTCAGATAATGCCCATGGAAGAAGTCAATGAGAAAGGCCCTGCATACCTGTCACCAGTGTGAGTCTGTGACCTGTGAATGATATGGATGCCCGGCTCCTTGTCAGTACCCTCCTGTACCATCAATTCATCCAACTATGTCTGAGGCGCCCAGAATTTTGCAAGGCCCTACTGACACCTTGTGGACCTGAGTTGAACTCTGCTGTACAATTGCATGATCTTGGTTTGATCCAAAGATCACTCTGAAACTACCTCATAATTCTGACAATTATAATACCTATCCTGTACCTAAGGTAATAATTGAAAGGACTAATTGAGCTAATAAGTATAAAAAAGCAGTCATTATAGTGCCTAGAAAGGGCTGAACAAATAATTGCCATCAGATCTCCCAAACATACCCATGCTCTTGGGTTCCTTACAGTTTGCAAAGGAAGAAATAAGTGACGGTGACCAAGGTCTATGGGCCCCTGGATTTTCCAGACTCTGTCTTGGGAATTGGGAAATCAGAGCTACTACTTCCCAGAAAGGTCAACAGGTACATATGTTATAGGCCCCCTCCTGCTTGCCATTAAGGAGCTAGTTCCAGAGAATGCTACAGGTTCCCTCCTGTTTGTTATCAAAGGGCCAGCTGGGTCTAAGCAAACTAGCACTGACTTGCAAACCCCGTTTGGTTCCCCACCTGCCTTGAAGGTGTAGTCACATATCTAAGAAACTCTCTTTAAGTTATAATTTACTCATTCCTGTATAAAACTATCTTACCTTGCAGTGCGATTTGTTGATCCCTGCTTGCCTAAGATATCAGTGTGTTCCCTGAAACTGCCCCAAACTGCCTCAAAACTACCTCATTACTGCCTTGGTAAATTTAAGGTATGACAGAAAAGAAAGACAGAGGATTGGGCTTAGCTTTTTTTTTTTTTTTTTAAAGATTTATTTATTTATTTGAAAGAGTTAACACAGAGAGAAGAGAAGCGGGGCGGGGGGGGGGGGGAGTCCTCCATCTGCTGGTTCACTCAATTGGCCACAATGGCCGGAGATGCGCCGATCCAAAGCCAGGAGCTTCTTCTGGGTCTCCCACATGGATGCAGGAGCCCAAGGACTTGGGCCATCTTCTACTGCTTTCCCAAGCCATAGCAGAGAGCTGGATCGGAAATGGAGCATCCGGGACTAGAACCGGTGCCCATATGGGATGCCGGTGTTTCAGGCCAGGGCATTAACCCACTGCGCCACAGCGCTGGCCCTGGGACTTGACTCTTGAGACATGAGTCTAGTCAAGCCCGCATTTATAAATAAAATGTGCCTTTCCTCCCGAAGCCTCCAGTGCTGTTTGGTTTCTTTGGTCATTGTCCATAACATGTAGACAACTAGACTTTGAGCCAGTCCACCTGTGATTTTCCAAGATCAGGATCATTCCTGTGCAGCCATCATGTAAACTGTAAATGTAAACTGTAGTGAAAAGTATAAGCCTGGTGGTGATTTACAGCCTGGCAAAGTGTCTACAATAGGATACAGAACTAACAGCTCTGCTGATTTCTCAACATGTGGCCTTCTGAAATTCACTGTGTCTAGTTTTGTTTTCTCATCTATAAAATGTGAATAAGGGGGCCGGCACTGTAGCATAGCAGGTAAAGCCATCACCTGCAGTGCCGGCATCCCATATGGGCACCGGTTCGAGTCCTGGCTGCTCTACTTCTGATCCAACTCCCTGCTAATGCACCTGGGAAAGCAGCAGAGGATGGCTCAAGCACTTGCTTGGGCCCCTGCACTCACATGGGAGACCCAGATGAAGTTCCTGGCTCCTGAACTCAGCTTGGCCCAGTCCTGGCTGTTGCGGCCTTTGGGGAGTAAACCAACAACAAAACCCTCTTCTCTCTCTCTCTCCCCTCTCTCTGCAACTCTGCCTTTCAAATAAATGAATAAATCTTTAAAAGATAAAATAAAATGTGCATAAGGAAGTTTATCTCAGAGGGGTCTAGAATTAGCAAATAAAAATTTCTAATCTCTGAATTCAACAAGGCAGAACTCTTGCAAAACCACCACAGTGTCTTACAGCAAAGGGAATGACTTCAGTGAAATCAGGACAAAGGAGCTTCCATTTGGGAAGCAGTGTCCAAGCTGGACTGGAACACGTGCGTACACAGGTAGTGCGAGTTGGAGAATTAGGACAAGGGCGTGGCAGCTCAGGCTGTTTCTGTTGCTCAGGGTGATGATGCTTTTCCTTCCTTGTAACCTTAATTCCAAGTTCAAAGACAGGCTTGCTCAGCTGCAGTTTGGCACAGGCTCAGCTTACCTGCTGCTTGTCCCTGACAGATGCACATCCTGTGTGAACTCCTGACCCCAGAAGGTTATGAACCTCAAGAAAAAGGGAAACTTTGGATGAGTCTTCTTCCAGGGTATGAATGGGACAGGCATTTAGGTTCTGGGGCTTTGATCACGCCTGCATCCCACAGTTACTGGGCCCTTCTCACACAGCAGGCCCTGGGTAGAACCCTAGGGATATGGCAATATTCAGAGACTTTGCTGCCTAAGTCATCCTGAGCACATCTAAACCAAACAAGCAACCACTGGGACCAGAGGAAAAAAAAAATCAAGGGAGTCTCCAAAAATCCATGGAACTGTATATTGTGGAAAAACTACACATAGATTTTTAATGTTTGGCATCCAAACAGAATTATCAATTTATTCTGTTTCTTCACAAACTTTTTGAAGGAATTTTGTATACTTGTTAGCAGAATTGGATGGGGTTGGTTCACAGTCCCGGTGAGATAAGACTCAAACAGAACAGAATGTAGACAATAGCATAAACTGCAGAAACTCAGCTGGAAGGGATGCCATATTATGGTACACAATCCATCCGTAACTTTTACCATTAGCAGGGATGTGATTTTTGACACTTGGCTTAATTTCCTGGAATGGAGAGTAGAGTGAAAGATCTTCTTACCATACAGATTTGTAATGATCAGACGGGTAACAGAATCAGGTATTTAACACTCCAAGGGGACTCAACGGTATCCAACTGGTGAAAACCAGGCTGCTGAGAGGTTCAGAGCTCCTCCTGGCTGTTCAGCCAGCAATGACACATCTCCGACTTTAAGCTTATTTTAGCTTACACATAGCTGGTGCTTTAAGCATGAGCACTTTTCATTAAAAAAATAAAATCCATCTATTTGAATCATTCATTCACAATTAAGCACCTACCAGATTCTGTGCTAGGCTCTGTGGGGTGGACTTCACCCTGGAGCAAACAAGATGCATTCTAGGGAGACAGACATGAGGCCCACAATACAGCAGGCGTGAAGGGCCTGGCTGTGCTAGGAAAGCAAGTTCATAAAATGGAAATCCACATCATGAAATTTGAGCTTTCTAAGAACTATCTTACATACTTATTTATTTATTAAAGATTTGTTTATTTATTTATTTATTTGTAAGTAAAGGTGAGAGAGAGAGAGAGAGAGAGAGAGAGAGAGAGAAGGGAAATATCTTCCATCCTTGGTTCACTCCACAGATGGCTGTAATAGCCAGGACCGGGCCAGTCCAATGCCAGGAGATAGGAACTTATTCCAAGTCTCTCATGAGTGGCAGGGCACCAGACACTTGGGCCATCTTCTGCTGCTTTTCATAGGCCATTAGCAGGGAGCTGGATTAGAAGGGGTGCAGCCAGGACTCAAAACAGCCCATATGGGATATCGGCATTGTAGGCAGTGGCTTTACCTGCTATACCATGATGCTAGTCCTCAGAAATATTTTCAATATTTCAAATTTTAACACTTCATACTTGAGTATATAAAATTAGAAAAGCACAAGAATTAAAGGAAACTCCTATGAATTTCCCACTCTCTTTAAGAAATATGATTTTGTCAAAACATTTAACTTCCTCACCATCAACCCATCTCATCTCTCATCCATCATCTGCAGGTAACTACCATGATTTCCAGACATTTGAAATATTTTACCACCTATGTTTATGCCCAAGTGATATATTACATTATGCATATATACTTTAATTTTTGTAAATGACATTTACTATAATGGCTATTATATTGTGATTTTTTAAAAAAATTTACTTTTTGGGGTTTTGATATCATTTCTTTTTTTTATTTTTTGACAGTCAGAGTGGACAGTAAGAGAGAGAGAAAGGTCTTCCTTTTTGCCGTTGGTTCACCCTCCAATGGCCGCTGCGGCCGGCATGCTGCGGCTGGCGCACCGCGTTGATCTGAAGCCAGGAGCCAGGAGCTTCTCCTGGTCTCCCTTGCGGGTGCAGGGCCCAAGCACTTGGGCCATCCTCCACTGCACTCCCAGGCCACAGCAGAGAGCTGGCCTGGAAGAGGGGCAACCAGGACAGAATCCAACGCCCTGACTGGGACTAGAACCCGGTGTGCTGGCGCTGCAATGCGGAGGATTAGCCCATTGAGCCGCGGCGCCGGCTGATATCATTTCTATTGCCATGTGATATTCCATTGTTTAAATATAATACAAATTATTCCTCTTGACAGGAGCAAAATTAGGAGAGAGTCTACATTTAATTACAAAGGCTAGAGGATGAAGAAGATAGTGGTTAATCAGTTCAGAGCTACACCCTGAATACAGAAAACAACATTTCACTTTCTTCCATATTTTTAAAAAACTAAGTTTTATTTATTTGAAAGGCAGTGGTCTTCCACTTGCAATTCATATGCCCATAATATCTAGGGTGGGACAGGCTGAAGCCAGAAGCCCAGAACTCCATTTGGGTTTCCAACATGGGTGGCAGGAACCCAAGTCCTTGAGACATTACCTGCTACAACAGCAGGGAGCTGGTTTGGAAAATGGAGGGGGAGCTGGGGCTTGAACCAGACACTCTGATAAAAGATGTGTGTGGTTGTCTTAAGTGGTGACATAATCACTGCACCAAACACCTGCCCCTGAACATACATTAAAACCTTAACTCAATCAAGGTTGCATGTACCAATGCCATCTCACTAGTCAAAGTGATCAACTTCAGTTCACAATTGATCACACTGATAGGTCTAAGAGTCAAAGGGATCACACAAACAAGACTAGTGTCTGCTAATACTAACTGATAGAATTAAAAAGGGAGAGAATGCTCCAACATTGGAAGCAAGATACACAGCAGACTCATAGAATGGCTGATGTCCTAAACAGCACTCTGGCCTCAGAATCAGCCCTTAAGTTGTTCAGATCTGGCTAAAGAGCCCATGAGAGTATTGTAGGCATGGAAAGCCAAGACACTCTGGAAAAAAAATCTCTGCGAGTGAGATCCCAGTAGAAAGAACAGGCCATCAAAGAAGGATGTACCTTTCTCTGAAGGGAGGAAAGAACTTGCACTTTGACTATGACCTTGTCTAAATAAGATCAGAGTCAGAGAACTCAAAAGGCTTCCATAGCCTTGGCAACTCATGACTAGAGCCTAGGGAGATTACTGACACCATAAACAAGAGTGTCAAATTGTTAAGTCAACAACAGGAGTCACTATGCACATACTCCTCATGTAGGATCTCTGTCCTTAATGTGTTGTTCAATGTGAATTAATGCTATAACTAGTACTGAAACAGTATTTTACACTATATAGTCTATGTGGGTGCAAACTGATGAAATCTTTACTTAATATATACTAAATTGATCTTCTGTATATAAAGATAATTGAAAATGAATCTTGATGTGAATGGAATGGGAGAGGAAGCGGGAGATGGGAGGGTTGCAGGTGGGAGGGAAGTTTTTTGGGGGGAAGCCATTGTAATCCATAAACTGTACTTTGGAAATTTATATTTATTAAATAAAAGTTAAAAAAAAAACCTTAATTCAAATCTCACCATGATCGCCAAGGTGCTAGCACTCCTACTCACAACTGCAACCAATTCAGAATTAAAGAGTGCTTCCCCTTATGAAATTCCTTCCTATCTCAAAGCTTTCCCACTTCACATAACCCCTCCACTCGTATAGCCAGTGCAGTTCAGTGTTAGAAAAGTACTCTTCCTGTAGGCTGAGCAGATAGATTTCCAACTGCTGCCTAGTTCTGCTGCTGGAAGTGGTATAGAACATGTCCCGGACTCAGTTCTCTTTATGGCTAGCATCTTTAATGGCTCAACAAACCTTCTCATTTCAAATTCCTTGATTTCAAGAGCTTCAGTTTAAGACTCAGGCTGATGGATCCTGTTAATTATTTTTACCCCTAATGAATGATTTCAGAATTTTTGACAACAAACTTAACATTCACTCTCCTGCTAGAGGCCAAAGAGAGAACTTAACTTGTAGCTTTGCTTCTTGAGGCCCCCTTCCGCAGAGGGTTGAAGATAGTGGCTGCATGGGGCATGCTCTTTGCATAGTGCAGCCAAAGAATCCAAGAGGTCAACACAAACCAGTGGGCACCCACCTGCTTCCATCAGATTCGGAGCTGACCCTCGGGTCAGAGCATTGAACCGTGAAATGCACAAGGATGGATGGCAAACACACTCTCTGCTCCAGTGGGAAGAACTGGTAGGTCACATGGCAGGTAGGTTTAATTCTAACACACTGTGGGGTGAGGAACTGAGAGTGGCAAGTCAATCTACCTTGACTCTATGCAGTGCTGGTGGGCATGCAAAGGAGAGCTTGTCAGATCTCATGAGGCTGCCGCTCTCCTATGCTATGACTCTGTCACTCACGGCTAGGGGCTACCCTGGAGAAACTCATATATAAGCTTTTTAATATGTGCCATGCTAAGTAAAGTTTTTGAAAATATTTTGGAGTAGATATCATTGTTCTCGTGTGATAGCTAAGAATATTGAATTTCAGGCACTTAAGTAATTTGCTAAGAAATAAAGGAGTCAGGACGTGCAAACAAGCTTCTGAAAATGAGCCCAGTGCCCTTGCTCTGTTTCATGCTGTCAGACAACCTCTGTGCATGCTGTGGGGCTGAAAATGATAACAGATTACTCTTTGCTGCCCCAAACACAAAAGCCTCTTGTTATGCTTCCCTATTGTTTTCCTGAAAGATTCCCTGTCTTGTGCTTCATCGATGGGTCTGATAGTAAATTTAAGCCTCTGCTTTTCAGGGCACACCATGCATGCCCAGAGGGAACCCAAAATAGAGAACTATATGTCATGCAACCTAGGCATGCACAAAAGAAGACAAATCTAACCAGCACCACGGAGAAGCCAGAGCCACACGGAAACTTGACTATATCAGAGGAATTTCCAGAAGCCAGAGGCCCCTTAAACATGGAAATCTGAGTTTGAAGTCCATCCTCCCAAGAGGATGAGTCCAAGACCCTCCACTCCAAATGTGCCTTGTGGAATATTTACCGATATCAGTTTTCTCCCACTCAATCCATACAGCTTTTCCCCAACCCCGAGTCAGAAAAGTGGATTTAAATCATTATCACCTGCCTCTTTATTCATGAATAATAATAATAAAATTTTCTTTCCTCAGAGCCAGCCTCATGAAGCATGACTGGGGCAGTGGGCAGGGACCCTATACAAGAGGGCCTATTCAAGGAGTGACATGATTGGTGGACTGCCACCTATGGTCCTGAGGTCACATCCTCTGGGGCCAAACTCTGGGAATAAAAGCTGAGCAATCCAAGTACCTAGACCAGAATTTATCACCTGGATATTTGGAAGCATCCACTGTGGTCCTCTGAAGTCTTCCTTTGCCATGCAATGAGATCTTTGTGGTGGGAGAGTGAAATATTTCTATCTAAGTATACTTGTTTGGCATGTCTTGCACTGGTTATTGAGAGGAACTTGCAGACCTCTGTAGATACAAGAATGGCTCTGAGAAGTTGTCCTTTGGTGAAGACATTTATATCTCCCTACGTTAATAAACAGCCGAAGCAGAGAGAGGCTTTTCTATCTTGTATTCCTCCTTTCTGCCTGAGAAAAATTCAAAGAAGGCGCTGGGCATCTGATTCATGGCCAACAGAGAGGACCACACAGGCAGGCTGTGACTAGGAGACTCATCTATTTAATGAGCCAACCCTTGCTCATTTCTGCATACCTCCTGCCTCAACCTTCCAGAGCTGGCACCTCCTCCTTCTCCCAGAAGCCCAAACACCCCTCCCACTGTTTAGCTTCTTATAAAGTCTAGCTATGCTGCCTCTCTTTGAGTCACATAGTGTATGACTTCTTGCTTATAAACTTTAGAAAATTTGTATTCTAGAGTGAGCATTTGACCTAGCAGTAAAGATGCCTGTGTTCCATGTTGGAGTGCTTGGGTTAAATTCACAGCTCTAGCTCAAGTTCTTGATTCTAGTTTCTTGCTAATGCAGACCCTGGGAGGCAGCAATAGTGATTGCAGTAATTGGCTTTCTGCCACCCACATGAGAGACCTGAACTGCATTGTTGGCTCCTAGCTTCAGTCCTAGCCCAACACTTGCCAGTGTTGGCATTGGGAGTATGAAACATGCATGGAAGATATCTTTCTGCTCCCAAATAAATAATAATGTAAAAATTGTATACTTTCTTTTCCTGTAAATCTAAGGTCAATTCATTTCACAGACAAAGGTTTTGGAACTTTAAGAAAAAAAGTAGGGGCCAGTGCTGTGGCACAGTAGGTTAATCATCCGCTTGTGGCACCAGCATCCCACAGCCAGGTTCTAGTCCTGGCTGCTCCTATTTCAATCCAGCTCTCTGCTGTGGCCAGGGAAGCAGTAGAAGATGGCCCAAGTCTTTGGGCCTCTGCACCCACATGGGAGACCGGGAAGAAGCTCCTGGCTCCTGGCTTCAGATCAGCGAGGCTCCAGCCATTTGGGGAGTGAACCAATGGATGGAAGACCTCTCTCTCTCTCTCTCTCGCTCTCTCTCGCACGCTGTCTGTAACTCTACCTCTCAAATAAATAAATAAAGTCTTTAAAATAAAAAAAAAAAAGAAAAAAGAGACAAATTTAGAAAGTCCCGTACTGTTACTGGCAGCAAAGGAACATGCAAAACGGAAGGTGAAGATGCTGCCTGGGAGGTACAACTGATTCCTGCACCACCGTGAAGAGAAGCAGAGATGTGTTTTCATAGATCGGTAGTATTTAAACTGCACTTCAGTTGCTAGGAGAACCCTGGGGTGGGAGCAGTGGCCTTGTAATGCTGGATAACTAAGACCCTGGCCAACTCCGCACTCAGAGGGTGACTTTGGGAGCGCAGATAAAGAGGAAAGGGAGCTAACACTATTGACCACTGCAGAACCTCTGCACAGAACTTACGCCATAAATTAGCCATCGTGTCAGAAGCGACGACTTCTCAGACGAGTATGCAAGTGAGAAGCTGACAGAAAAGCAATCGGCATGGGAGCCCGGGCCTCGTGTTGCCACAGATGTGGCCTGACCCACGTGGCAACAGAACCATAGTACCAGCCGTGGGGCAGTATCTTGAGGGGCAGGACCTGCCTCTCCTGGCTGAGGCTCAGTGTGACACTGGAACAAATGTGGTGGTATGCCAATGACTGCAGTCACCATGTGGTCCAGGGTAAGGCACAATAAGAGGGCAACCCTAAGACAAATGAATCCTGTGTTGGTGGTGAGTCTAAAAAAGATAAAGGCTTTGCAGGAGGAGGAACAGGTCACAGCGGGGCCTGCCAGACCCTTTTCAGACCTAGAGGAAGATCAGGAGGGAAGACTTAGAGTTGCTGATTGCTGGCTGAAATCTGTGAGTTCACAGGGACACATTCACCTGAATGTAAACTGGGTTTCTAGAGCAGTCTTATCATTCAGTTTTGCGTGCTTGTGGGAGTAGGGGAGAACATTGAGAAGCCCTGTGAGGTGCTCTCAGTCCTGGCAGTTGTGTGGCCTGGGCAGCTTCTTTTTTTTTTTGACAGGCAGAGTGGACAGTGAGAGAAAGAGACAGAGAGAAAGGTTTTCCTTTTCTGTTGGTTCACCCCCAAAGTGGCCACTACGGCTGGCGCACTGCACTGATCTGAAGCCAGGAGCCAGGTGCTTCCTCCTGGTCTCCCATGCGGGTGCAGGGCCCAAGCACTTGGACCATCCTGCACTGCCTTCCTGGGCCACAGCAGGGAGCTGGGCTGGAAGAGGAGCAACTGGGACTAGGACCCGGCACCCATATGGGATGCTTGCGCCACAGGCAGAGGATTAACCAAGGAAGCCTAACTGTGAAGAAGCCTGGCAGGGAGGGGAAGGTGGGCAGGGCAGAGCAACAGGCCCCTCCACAGGGCCTCCTGCAGGGAAGGTTTGCAGACATCAGTCTTGCATTTTCACTGCTCTAATCCCTTCTGTGTGTTCTTCACAGCACTCAGGAGAGCCTCCCCTGGGACAGCAGCCAATCCATCCAGTCAACACGGTTAGAGACACAGGAGAACAAAGAAAACTGGCACTTCACAAAGCCACTGCTTCCTGGGGGCTGCTGTCCCTGGTGTTAGACTCTCCCTGGGGATGGTAGTGATCCTGCAGCTTCTTGTTTTTAGGCCGACCTTTACTTCCTGTTCATCTTAAGTTACATACAAAGAGGTGGAAAGCAGAGATTTAATCTGCAGATGGGGCTTCAGGATGGTTTTCTGGAGTTGACTTTCCACTTTGGTATTCTCTGAGGACTTCTGTGTTCTGGAAGAAAGGGGGCCAGTCTGAGCCAGTAGGTCTGGGTGTATCTTCACAGCTCACACCCCTGACGTGACACTACTCTTTTGTTAGTGAGCAAGCGTGTGAGCAAACACATCATCCCTTCCCGGAAGGTGGCTTTCATAGAGGAGACCAGGTGGGACAGCCAAGGCCAGGCTCATCAACACTCCTCACCTACAGATGAAGCACCCTCCCAGTTCAAATCCTGTCAGGATTTGGGGGTGGGAGGGAGGGTATGTGATCAAGCTGAAAAGCTGATTCAAAAATTCCTGTGGAAGTGTGAAGAGACAAAAGTAATACCTGAAGGCTAATACCATCAAATATCAAGTGTTGTAAGAGAGCCTGCTTCATACACTGGTGCAAAGAGAGACAGCCTGGGCTCCTCTGAAAACTGCTGCTTCACTCTGCCCCAGGTGGTTTCTGGAAGAGTACAGGTGAACCAGGCCACTGTCCTGTTGATGTCACTGCAGAAATGTGCCTGGCTGGTGACAAGGCAGGGCTCAGCACTCCTACCCTGAAACCTGGATGCTCCTGCCCAAGGCTGCTCACCCTATGGAACAGCCTCCCTTCCAACCCAGGCAGGATGTTGCCTGGTCAGTGATGCAAGGAAATATTTCTGTCCTGGTCTCATTGCCCCTGTGAACTGCAGGTGACTCTGGGCAGGGGCTGGGACTTCAAGCGACTCAGCTCACTTTTTGTTTACTGGGTCACTACACAACGTGGGGCAGAGCTTCCCTTCCTCTTTACCTAAGGGACACAGAGATTTGTCCCCTGAGGACCATCACTAATAATCAATTTATCACAGGATCAACTTAGCAGGGAAAATCAATGTATCATAGGATCTTAAATAAAAATGGTCTCAAGGACTTTCTAACCAACTCCACCAGGAAATCCTTCATATACCTCTTGACTTACATGCCACATGTGTGTACATATTTCTGTAAGAAAATTAATCTTCCACATTATTTAAGATTGCAGCATTCAAACCAGCTGTGCTCCTAGCAATGGCACCCCAGCCATGAGTTGACTCCAACTCTTGCCTTAGGTCTCCAAGATCAATGGACTTTGTATGTAAACGGCCTAAGTGAATTTATCTCTTTTTGCTAACCAAAGTTTTCCTTACCCTTCCTTCCTTGGGTGAACCTCTGGCTTCCCAAACCATGCATCTCATGTTACAATCCTTTTGCTCATTTCCAAGTAAGTTCTTCATACTCTAAGATATTTTTCCTCTGTCATTTCTTTCCAGCTTTGTCAGATGAAATTCTACTCCCTAAGGAGATGGTATTAGGAGGTAGGGAAGCAGAGCCTTCATTAGTGGTATTAGTACCCTTATGCAAGAGGCTCCCAGACCATTGTTGTGCACTGACTAAGCTGCTGCTTCTGGTGCCGGCATCCCATATCAGACTGCTGGGTCAGACCTGCTTTCTCTTCTTCTAATTCAACCCCCTGCTGAAAAGGCAGCAGAAGTTGACCCAAGTTCTTTTTTTTTTTTTTTTTTTTTTTTGACAGGCAGAGTGGACAGTGAGAGAGAGAGACAGAGAGAAAGGTCTTCCTTTTGCCGTTGGTTCACCCTCCAATGGCCGCCGCGGTAGCGCGCTGCGGCCAGCGCACCGCGCTGTTCCGATGGCAGGAGCCAGGTGCTTCTCCTGGTCTCCCATGGGGTGCAGGACCCAAGGACTTGGGCCATCCTCCACTGCACTCCCTAGCCACAGCAGAGAGCTGGCCTGGAAGAGGGGCAACCGGGACAGGATTGGTGCCCCGACCGGGACTAGAACCTGGTGTGCCGGCGCCGCAAGGCGGAGGATTAGCCTGTTGAGCCACGGCGCCGGCCATGACCCAAGTTCTTAGACACCCTATTCCCCATGTAGGAGACTATAGTTGAGTTCCTGGCTCCTGGTTTCAGGTATCATTGCAGCCATTTGAAAATATGGAGAGTGATCCAGTAGATGGAACTTTCCTTCTCTTTCTCTCTCTCTCTCTCTCTCTCTCTCTCTCTCTCTCTCTCTCTCTCTCCATCTCTGTCACTCTGCCTTTCAAATAAATAAATTTATGTTTTTAAAAAGGCCCCAGATAGACCCTCACTTCTAATATATGAGGACATAGTAAGAAGATAGGCACTTATGAACTAGGAAATAAGTCCTCATCAGTCATCAAACCTGGCAGTACCTTGATCTTGGACTTCCAGCCTCCAAACTGTAATACATTTCCATCGTTTATGAGGTACACACTTTGTAATAGTTTGCTACAGTAGCCCAAACAGATTAAGACACAGCCTTTGAGATGGCACTGTGGCATAGTGTGTAAAACCACTGCCTGGGGTGCCAGAATCTCATATGGGTGCCAGTTTGAACCCAAGCTGCTCCACTTCTGATCCAGTTTCCTGCTGAAGTACCTGGGAAGGCAATGGAAGATGGCCCAAGTACCTGGGCCCCTACACCCATGTGGGAGACCCAGAAAAAGCTCCTGGCTCCTGGCTTCAGAATGGTTCAGATCCCACTGATGTGGTCATTTATGGAGTGAACCAGAGAGTGGAAGATCTCTCTCTGTCTCTCCTTTTCTCTCTCTGTCTGTATCTCTGCCTTTCTAATAAATAAATAAATCTTTTATTTAAAAAAATGACACAGCCTGTAGGTATACATAAGTTTGGAATCAAGGCTTTTGAATGTGTAATTATTTTTCTAAAAATTTAGTATAGGGGCCAGTGCTGTGGTATGGTGGGTAAAGCTGCCACTTGCAGTGCTGGCATCTCATATGGGCACCAGTTCGAGTCCTGGCTATTCCACTTCCAATCCAGCTCTCTGCTATGTCCTTTGAAAGCAGTAGAGGATGGCCCAAGTCCTTGGGCACCTGAACCCGTGTGGGAGACCCGGAAGAGGCTCGTGGCTCCTGGCTTTGGATCAGCGCAGCTCAGGCCATTGTGGCCATTTGGGGAGTGAACCAGTGGATGGAAAACTTCTCTCTGTAATTCTTTCAAATAAATAAAAATAAACCTTACAAAAATTAAAATTATACAAAATGCTTATGGAAGTTGAATTTATAACAACCAAACACTGGAAGAGGAATTCTCTTCAAATGATAGAATATGGAAGAGACTGTCATGCACCATACCATGCAATACTGTTCATCACCAAAACGAGTAAACTGTTGAGACACACAATAATCAGGTGAACCTTTTGCTAACTGGAAAAAAGCCAATGTCAGCATATTACATAATGTAGGATTCTGCTCATTGAAATAGCAATGTTATCAAATGAAGAAGAGATTAGTGATAACTGGTGGTCAAGAATGAGTTTGGGGTATGAGGGAAATAGATGTATCTATAAAAGGAATTATTATGGTGATGAAAATATATGTCCTGTTGGGCACTTATTAAATATCACCATTATGTGAGAATGGGCAAAGTTTAAGGAGTCTCCAAGTTATTTGTTTCAACTGCTTTTTGAACTTATAATTATCTCAAAATAAAAAAATAATTTTAAATAAACAGATAATACATATGTTATTCATTTGGGGTTCTTTTTTACATATTGCTCTTTCCTGCTAGACTGTAAACTTTATGGTGAGGTCATGGTTGAACATTATAATCTTCATCCAACAGGTGGTAATATCTTCATAAATATCTGTGAGATTTTGAAATAATTTAATGAAGGGGACTGAGGCACAAAGGGGTTAACACAAATAGATAATATGGGAAGAGAGATCATCATTAATTAAATATTAATTATTTGCTGATATAATTTATCTTTTCTACACAATTGCTATAAACTTTCCTCTTAACACTGGCATTGTTATCTTCATTCATTTCCAGAATTTTTTTTTCTCTTTTTTGATTTCTCCTGTGATCCACTGTTTATTCAGGAGCACATTGCTCAGTCTCCATGTGTTTACGTGTCTTCTAGGGATTCTTGAGTTGTTGGTTTCCAGCTTCCTTCCATTGTGGTCAGAGAAGATGCATGGTATGATTTTATTTCGATTTTGTTGAATTTGTTGAGACTTGCTTTATAGCCTAGCATGTTGTCTACCCTAGAGAAAGTTCCATGCACTGGTGAGAATGTATATTCTGTAACTGTAGGATGAAAAGTTCTGTAGATATACATTAGGACCACTTGATCTATAATGTGAGGCCAGGATCTTCTCCCTTCTCAGAAGTTAACCCACTCAATAAGGTCTGTTTCAGCCCTCCTTGTCTCAGCTCAGAGGCAAATTTGGGTTGTTCCACAAGCATCTTCTGCAGAGGCTGCTCTAGCCTGAGAGCCTAGATTCAGCCACTGTTTCTGGTCCATTATGCCTTAGATCAGAAAATAATTTACTTTTTTCTAAAAATTTGATATAAGATACAGGCAAAACAACAGCAATCAGTAGGACAGGATTCTGCTGATGTGAGATCTGCATCTTTGCATAGGTAGTGACATTAGCCATTGTTGTACTCTATGGTGGAATAGCTAGAGATCAGCCAGGAGCCATCCTAATCACAGTAGTGGCACAGGCTGGGAAAGCCACTACCACTCCCAAGCAAAACATTTGTATCAGATGTTTGTGTGATTGTGCTTCTGTGTATGTCTCAGGAAGAATTAAAAACTTTAAAAAGTGCAATTAGTTCCAGATACCTTTACTCTCCATGGCTTCAAGGGTGTATGTTATTCAGAAAGCAAAATCCCATCTTGGGTGGATTTGCTTTTGTGATCATCATGAGTCAGGATGTAAATAGCATTTGGTGATGGAGTATAATGTTTCTGAACACCCCCAAAACTAGTCAGAGGTGTTTCCATAGAGCCCCCAAGCCTGGGTCCACTTGCCTGACATGCAGAAAGCCCATCACTGACATTGGGGTGGTGGAAGAAAGTAGGTATTTATTGCAAAGTAGAGAGCAAGGAGCTAGGCAGCTATTGCTTAATTCCTAGGCTCCCTGAGGAGTTAAGGGTAGAGGTTCTTATAGGGCTAAGAGATACATGATCAGCTTGTGTCCAAGTTTGGTTGGTCAGTTGTGCATCTGACATTTCTTTCATTGGTCAGTGATGCCACACTCTTCGGGGAATTTGTAATGGCTAGACAGGCTCCAGTTGGTCAAGGGATTATGTGAAGGTGGCAGTTACATTCTGCCAAGACCTTTCCCCAACACAAATTATTTTGAGATAATTATAAGTTCAAAAAGCAGTTGAAACAAATAACTTGGAGACTCAGGACAATACTGACCATCCAGGTTCTTATCTATTGGAGAAACAAATGACTCCTTGAGTCCAATGATTAGAATCTTGTCACCCCAGCTGTGTGATTCCCTTAAGGCAATGGATTCCTTTTGATAAAGGACAGGCAAGGACAGCTTGGGCAAAGCCAGACAGACAAGAGGCACCTTTATGTTACAGAGGTGCAGTCTCAATAACATAATTGGGATGATGGCTGTGTCTTGGAAAATACCAGGATATTGGGAACTGCTTGGACAATTATCTAAACTCTATCTTCAGCCACATATTTGATTTCATATGGAACCATCTAATTATACTCAAAATAGAATCAAAGATATTAGTAATAATTTACTCCAAGGTCACAATCTCAAGTGTCAGAATGTTATAAATACCCCTGAAATTGGTCGGAGCAATTGGTACAGAACTACGGAACCTCCCAAACAGAGTCTGCTCCCCTGCAACGTGGTAAAGACTGACAACCAGTGACAGGGAGGTTGTGGAGGGATGTAGGAGCTTATCTGCAATGCCCAGAACAAGGAGCTGGGTGGCTAATGCTCAATTCCTGGACTCCCCAAGACATTAAAGCAGTGATGAGTTCAAGGCTAGGGCAAGCAATGTGTGATTATCTCATGTGAGGGCCTCTGGTTGGCCCACAGTGTGCATAGCCTTCCTTGGATTTGTCAGTGCTATAGACCACTGTGTTTATGCACCTGTGATTTCCTGAGAAGCTCTCAGAGCAGAGGCCAGCCATAAGGGGTTAACTATAGGAGCAATGTGAGTCATCATGATTCATGGTGTTAAATTTGGCCTTACCTTTGTGTTACTCCCTTAATTTAATGAGATACTCTTTACAGAGGAACTGCAAGCACAGAAGAGATAATGGGGCCCGATAAAGTCTCTATCAAAGGGTTAGGAGTAGGAGCTCAGCTTCGATAAAGATTAGATACATTTTATAAAATCATAAGAAACACCTCAAAACTGAAGAGTGTTAAAGGGTACTGTGAAGCTTCTGAATACAATGGAAACCTTAGTAATACATGCACTATATAATATCATTCTAATTAATACTTTACAAAATACCATGTGAGCCATTACAGGTTTGTAATTAGATCTGGCTTGAGGCCTCCCGCGTGCAGCACTTTTGTTTTACATTAGGGAAATGGAGTTTCAAAGGTGTGAGGATTGTGCTAAGATTACAAGGCCAAAAATTGATGAAACCAGGCTTGTCAACCTTCAGTGTGGTGCTTTCCATGGTAAAATGGAGATGAGTCAGATGTGAGTGAATTAGGCTCCCAGTGCTTGAAGACAGAAATTCTTACATAGGTAGAAGATGCTTGAGTGACTCCAAATTCAGCCTCAGCTTATATTTCATATAGAAAATAAAACCTGTATACAGGCACCTTCCAGCCACCAGCACCAATCAGTTGTGGTTTTCTGTCTCCAGTTGTCTCTGGATGTCAGTGCTAACGTGTTTGCTGTGTGGCTCATGCTGTGTGGACATCCATCTACCTCCCACTCAGAGTTCAGGAAGTATGCTGGACCTAGTCTTCTCTGCATGAGAGAGAGGGGATTGGACTGGGATCATGTGGCTTGTTCTGAGAGAGATTGCCAAGACATCAAAGGGGAGATGGAGGGAGGGAACAACTCAGGCAAGGAGAAGGAGCATAATGATGTCCCTCTACTTCCTGGCTTTTCCCGGAGGAGGAGGAGGAAGGTAGATTCAAAAAATAGAGAAAACAGGTGTAAAACAAGCAATAGAAGAGAGGAACAGAAAGTGGCAAAAGAATGAGGAATCCTTGGAATAAATGGGATCAGCATTTATAAAATTATATAGTTTTCAAAGTGTGTCATTATTATCTGGAAGAAAATAAGAGCAATCTCTTGTTCATTATAGCTAGATAATTTCTTTTTTCTTTTTTCTTTTTTTTTGACAGGCAGAGTTAGACAGTGAGAGAGTGAGAGAGAGAGAGACAGACAGACAGACAGACAGAGAGAAAGGTCTTCCTTTTCCATTGCTTCACCCCCCAAATGGCCTCTACGGCCAGCGCACTGTGCTGATCCAAAGCCAGGAGCCAGGTGCTTTCTCCTGGTCTCCCATGCGGGTGCAGGGCCCAAGCACTGGGGCCATCTTCCACTGCACTCCTGGGCCACAGCAGAGAGCTGGACTGGAAGAGGAGCAACCAGGACAGAATCTGGCGCCCCGACTGGGACTAGAACCCAGAGTACTGGCGCTGCAGGCAGAGGATTAGCCTAGTGAGCTGCGGCACCGGCCTAGATAATTTCACAAGCATTAGGTCACTGAACATCAACTTTACAGGCTCTCAATGGCTGTTCATCGCATAGAGTTATTTAAAAAGAAGCCCCATTGGCATTCCAAGAGTACACCTTGCATACCACCACTCTTCCCCTTCCCTATGCCAGCACTAAGTCATTCTCTGAAATGCCTCCACCTGTCCTCTTTTTTATAACCATGTGTTCTCCTCAAGTGCTGCTGAGAGTGCCTCGGGAAGAGGTGCTCAGAGGAGAGTGGGCCCGCTGGGACAGTGGGCCACCTAATATCTCAGTCCTCAGACTGGTGTCTCTGCCCACTCATTCTTGTTGGGGAAAAGATAGGACAGCAAATGTGATGAAATGCGAACAACTATACAGTAGGATACACAACCCTCACAAGCAAAATGGATGAAATAACCACTAAGACACTTCTGCCTTGAGCTATGTTCTGTTTCCTTTGCATCTTGAGAGGGTCTTCTTCTGGCCCTCAAACAGCATTATGCTCCCAGTCACCAGCATGATGGTGCGAGGTCCTCTCTGTTACAGGGTACTCTTCTCAGAGCATTTGATATCCTTCATCTCATTTCCCTCTCTCAAGTAACCAATTGATTTCTCTACTTTGCACCTGGTTCACAAAACGAGCTCAGTAAATATAAATTCATTTGGAAATATTTTTTCCCACTTTAGAGGTAGTCTTTTATTATCATTTTGATAATACATTTTGCTGGAAAAATGTTTTAAATTTTGATTAATACAATTTATTTATATTTTTTCCTTTTGTGTTGCATTCAAAATTTCATTGCCAAATCCAAGTTCATGAACATTTACTCATACTCATTCAAATGGTTTTGTACAAGAGTTTTTATTTTTAGCTGTCATTTATTTAATTGGTTTTGAATTAACTTTTATGTGGCATGCAGTAGGAGTACAACTTCATATTTGTGCTTTTGGATATCTAGTTACCCCAAACAGTCTTGACTGTTTGAAACAATTTGTCATGTATGATTGGATTTATTTATGGACTCTCAAGTCTATCCAGTATCTTTTTTAAAAAAAAATTATTTATTTGAGTGGCAGAGTTATAGATAAAAAAGGAATAGATAGAGAGAGGTCTTCCATCTGCTGTTTCACACCCCAAATGGCCCCAACTGCCAGAGACAGGCCAATCCAAAGCCAGGAGTCAGGAGCTTCCTCAGGGTCTCCCACATGGGTGCAGGGACCCAAGCATTTGGGCCATTCTCCACTGCCCTCACAGGACATAACAGAGAGCTAGATTAGAAGAGAAACAACTGGGACAGGAACTAGAGCCCATATGGAATGCCAGCACTGCAGGCAGAAGCTTAACCTACTACATCAGAGTACCGGCCCCCGTATGGTAAATTTTAAAATCAGAAAATGTGAGTTTCTGTAGGTTTCATAGGGCTGCCATAGAAAAATACAATCAACTTGGTTTTAAACAATAAAAACTTACTGCCTCAAATTTCTTTTTCTTTTTTTTATTTTGAAGATTTATTTATTTATTATTTGAAAGACAGAGTTACGGGGCAGGGGAGAGAGAGAGAGAGATCTTCCATCCACTGGTTCACTCCCCCAAAATGATCAGAATGGCCAGAGCTGGGCTGATACAAAGCTGGGAGCCAAGAGCTTCTTCCAAGTCTCCCACACGAGTGCAAGGGCCCAAGCACTTAGGCCATCTTCCACTACTTTTCCAGGCCATAGCAGAGAGATGGATTGGAAATGGAGGAACCAGGACTCGAAATTGCACTCATAAGAGATGGTGGCACTGCAGGTGGTAGCCTCACCCGCTCTGCCATAGTCGGCCCCTGTCACATTTCTGAAAGCTAGATATCTAAGATCAAGATGTGAACAGAGTGGATTTTTTTCTTAGAGCTGTGAAAAAAAAATATTTTTGCCAGGCCTCTCTCCTAGTTTCTGGTGGTGTACTGAAATTTCTGACATTTTTCAGTATGAAGAAATGCCTCCTCAATTTCTGCCTTAATCTTCACATGAATTCTCACTTTAAATGTGTCTATCTTAAAATTTCCTTGTTAAAAATAAGGACAGCAGTTGGATTGAATTAAGGTTCACCTTAATGACCTCACTTTAACTTGATTTTCTCTATAGATAGACTTTCTTCATTTGAGGCTACATTCTGAGGTACTGGGGAAGACGACTGAAACTTTGAGTTTTCATAGACAGAAACTAATCACAACAGTGTCTAACATTTTTTTTTTCCTTTCACTTGCAAGAGTTTTTGGACTATTTTTGGCCCCTTGCAATCCTTATAAATTGAGGATCAACTTTTCCATTTCTATAGAAAGTAAAGAGAGTCTGCTGAAATTTTTATAGGCATTGCATTGACTCTGTCCACTTCTTTGAGTGGTATATTCATTTTAACTAAGCTGCTTTTTCCAATCCATGGATATAACGTCATTTTCCATCTATTTAAGTATTCTTCAATTTCCCTCAACAGCATTCTGTATTTTTTCATTGTAAGTCTTCCATTGCCTTAAATTTAATCCCAGGTGTTCTATTATTATAGGTTTTATGATTTCATTTATTATTAAATGGAATTATTTCATTAATTTTTTTGCACCATTCAGCGCTGATGTACCCAAACATAACAGATTCATCTTGTGGTCTGCAACTTTGCTGAATTCATTTATTAGCTCTAGCAGTATGTGTTTCATTTGGGATTTCTTGTATCCAAGTACAAGATGATGCCACAGGCAAATAAAAATTGTTTTTCTTATTCTCCTATTATTTTGGATGTCTGTCATTTCTTTTGCTTGTCTAATTTGTCTAACTTGCATTCTCAGTTTGATATTCAATAGCAGTAGTGAAAGCTGTTCATAATCTCAAGGCGAAAATACTCAGTCTTTCACTATTAAGAATCAACTTTTGGTCATCCTAAGTAAATACTGAGACCAGCAGCTAGTTTAAAAAGAAAGGAGAGGGGCTGGTGCTGTGGTGTAGTGGATAGGGCTTCTGCCTGCGGTGCTGGCATTCCATATGGGCACTGGTTTGAAACCCAGGCTGCTCCACTTCCGATTCAGCTCTCTGATATGGCCCGGGAAAGCAGTAGAAGATGGCCCAACTCCTTGGGCCCCTGCACCCACATGGGAGACCCGGAGGGAGCTCCTGGCTCCTGACTTTGGATCGGCGCAGCTCCAACCATTGCAGCCATCTGGGTAGTGAACTAGTGGATGGAAGACCTCTCTCTCTCTCTCTCTCTCTGCCTCTCCTTCTCTCTCTGTGTAACTGACTTTCAAGTAAAATAAATAAATAAATCTTTTTTTAAAAAAAGAAAGAGGAATTATTCTGATATATGGTTCTGGAGGTGTGCAGCCTGTGGGTCTCATATGGAGGTGTTCTTGTTGGCAGAGTCTCAAGGTAGCACAGAGTATCACATGGCAGGAGGCAAAAAGTGTGCCTTTCTGTCTCTCTGGTCTCTCTTCCCTCTTACTCTTTTTTTTTTTAAAGATTTATTTATTGACTTGAAAGTCAGAGTTATGCAAAGAGAGAAGGAGAGGCAGAGAGAGAGAAAGAGAGGTCTTCCATCTGCTGGTTCACTCCCCAGTTGGCCGCAATGGCCAGAGTGTGCCATCCAAAGCCAGGATCTTCTTCTGGGTCTGCCACATGGGTGCAGGGGCCCAAGGACTTGGACCATCTTTGACTGCTTTCCCAGGCCATAGCAGAGAGCTGGATCAGAAGTGGAGCAGCTGGGACTCGAACCAGCACCCATATGGGATACCACCACTGCAGGCAGCAGCTTTATCTTCTACGCCACAGCTCCAGCCCCTCCCTCTTACTTTTTTTTTTTTTTAATTTTATTTTTGACAGGCAGAGTGGACAGTGAGAGAGAGAGATGGAGAGAAAGGTCTTCCTTTGCCGTTAGTTCACCCTCCAATGGCCGCCGCGACTGGCGCGCTGCGGCTGGCGCACCGCGCTGATCCGATGGCAGGAGCCAGGTGCTTATCCTGGTCTCCCATGGGGTGCAGGGCCCAAGCACTTGGGCCATCCTCCACTGCACTCCCTGGCCACAGCAGAGAGCTGGCCTGGAAGAGGGGCAACCGGGACAGGATCGGTGCCCTGACTGGTTCTAGAACCCGGTGTGCCGGCGCCGCAAGGCGGAGGATTAGCCTGTTAAGCCACGGCGCCGGCCCAGCCCCTCCCTCTTACTCTTAGAAAGCTACCAGAATCCAATCATGGGAACACTACCATAATGACCTTATATGATCTTATTCACTTCCCAAAGTCTCCATCTCTAAATGCCAAAGTTAAATTGTTTAATCCTCTTTTTAAAGATTCTTTTAAAATAGATTTATTTTATTTATTTGAAAGGTGAAATCACAGAGAAGTCTTCCATATGCTGGTTTATTCTCCAAATGTCTGCAATAGCTGGGGTGAGCCAGACAAAGCCAGGGACCAGGGACTTCTTCTGGGTCTCTCACATGGATGGTAGGGGCCCAAATAGTCTATCTAACTCCTCACAATTGTCATCTGCCTAGAGAAGCATTCTAAGCACAGGCACATATACACTGCACAAAGTACTGAAGTATATTTAAAAGGTGAGAAGGCAAACACACACATACTGTAATAGGTGAGAAATGGAGTGGGCCAGGAGGAAAAAACGAGGGAGGGGAAGCAGAGAGAGAGAGCAGCACAGCACCTCCTGTAGTCTTGGTCTCCAGTGAAAGACAGGTGGGCACCTCTGTTTATGAGGTATTTATTATATATAGTAACCTGGAAGTTTTATGAAACTGGCATAAAATTCTATGCAGATATTAATATGCATATTTAGATGGAAACTTTTCCCCAGGTCCTGGATGAAACAAGGTATCTTGGGAAAGTGGATTTTCTTATTGGCAAGTAGAATAGAATTACATGGGGCAGGGGCTTGTGGCTTGTAACGTCCAGCTTTATGATCCTAAATTAGCTATCACATATCACAGTAATAAATTCTTGGAGCTTTGATCATTTCTCTTCATATCTACCTGTGCACAGGTCTTTTGTGAACATCAATCTTTGATTTTATATGATAAATAGTCATACATGCAATTTCTGGATCATAGTGTAATTATTTGTTTAATTTTTAAAATAAACCATTCTGTTTTTCAGAGTATATGGTAGCATTTGCATCCTCAAAAAGAATCTACAGGGTCTCTTCAAAAGTTTGTGAGAAATACATTTTATGAAAAATGATACATGGATTTCAAAATTTTTTTCACAAAAATAAACCTATTTTTAATTCTATTATCCATAAATTTTTTAAGGAAGATTTTATTTATTTAGTTGAAAGGCAGAGTTACAGAGAAAGAGGGAGAGAGAGAGGGAGAGATAGAGAGAGAGAGAGATCTTCCATCCAGCAGTTCACTCCCCAAATGGCTGCAATGGTCAAGGTTGGGCTAGACTGAAGCCAAGAGCATGGAGCTCCTTCCAGGTCCTCCATTTGGGTGCAGGTGTCCAAGCACTTGGGCCATCTTTTGCTGCATTCCCAGGTACATTAGCAGAGAACTGTATTGGAAGTGGACAGCTGGATTTCAAATCAGCACCCATATGTGATGCTAGCCTCACAGGGGGCTGGTTTACCTGCTATGCCACAATGCCAGCTCCCATAAAGTTTTTGAAAAACTTTTTTTTTTTTTTTTGACAGGCAGAGTGGATAGTGAGAGAGAGAGACAGAGAGAAAGGTCTTCCTTTTGCCGTTGGTTCACCCTCCAATGGCCGCTGCGGCCGGCGCATCTCGCTGATCCGAAGCCAGGAGCCAGGTGCTTCTCCTGGTCTCCCATGCGGGTGCAGGGCCCAAGGACTTGGGCCATCCTCCACTGCCTTCCCGGGCCATAGCAGAGAGCTGGCCTGGAAGAGGGGCAACCGGGATAGAATCCGGCGCCCGAACCGGGACGAGAACCCGGTGTGCTGGCGCCGCAATGCGGAGGATTAGCCTGTTAAGCCATGGCGCCGGCCTGAAAAACTTTTCAATGAGTGATTCAGTTTCTTCAGATCCTAGTCTGCTCCCTACATTTATTTAGCAGACCTTATGATTTTACTGTGCCCTGTTCTGACAGCTGATGGTGCTGAACATCTTCTCATGTGTCTTCTCCGTAGATGTCCTCTTGAAGTAGAAGTGGGTCATTGTTCCTAGCCATTCAGGTTTGTTGTCTCCTGATAACAAAGTATACACAGAAGGGTAAATGAGCAGCTAAGCAAATTTCAATGAAGAGAAATACACTGGATGGACCAGTCAGGCATCTCAGGAAAGAACTGGGAGTATCCAGTCTACACTCACGATGGTGATTTTGTGGACTTGGGTATGGGCCTTGTTTGTCCTACCCTCGCCCTCTCTAGGATAATGCTGAATGAGGGGCTTCCTCTGTGTGGAATTCTTGAAATTGCTCCTGAAACTTCATAATGCACCTAACAGTCTCCAAGATGTAGGACAGGGAAAGATTCCTTTAAGAGGATTAGGACCTACATAACCAGATTATGGAACAATAGCAAAACTTTTGATATGTAAATGAACGTTTGCCTCTACATTTCTTCTATTACCCAGTCACACAAAAGATCCAACCATCAAGGCTATCAAACAAACAAGAGTTTGGATATGTAAATGCTGTTCTTTTCCTAAGACTTGCTCATACCTTTCTGCCTTCATTCAACCAAACAAAAATCTCTACCAAAAAATTCCCATTTTCTTTGGCCCCTTGTACACACATAGGTTATTATATACCTAACTACCTTAACACTCTTCAGTGAAATATAACTCAAAACCAATTTTCTATTTGTAAACATACTTTTTTTTTTTTTTGTATTTTTACTGTTGAGGTTTGAGAATTCTTTTGTGTATTCTAAAAAATAGCTTTGTGGGCTATACAATTGAAAATATTTTTTCCCATGCTCTATCCTGTCTTGTTATTCCCTTAACAGGAATTACACAGAGCATGAACATAAAAATTAAAGTCATTTCAAGACTCACTGCCTGAAATCAGAATGACCCCCAAAGCAGGGGATCCTAACCTTTCCTTTGCTCTCCTTTTGATCCTGGCTCTAGCCCTTCCTGCCCTGAGTCTTTCAAGTTCTTTGATTTGCCCACTCTCTCTTCATCATTGAAGTTCCCTGATTCTGCCACAGATCAGAGAATTTCTCATAATGAGCTCCTATACGATATTTTAAAATAATGTGGAGAGCAGTCTCTTCCTCCAGCTATTTCTAGCTGAGGGAGAATGATGTTTTTGGAATCTGCTTTTTCAGCCAGCAGCTTAGAGTGTAAAGTGCTGACACTTAGGACAGTCACTTGTCTGTGCAGGAATCTGGCAGGATCCTCACGCCCTTGTCCCCTGAGTATTTCTTGTAGCCATGAATCGAAGCTGTTACACAACTGGTGGAGCCCCAGCTGTGAGCCTCTTTGATGTGGGCTAAGGTAGCTAGCTGAGCTGGAGGTCACAAAGCACATGGCCCTGCCCCATGTAATTCTATCCTATCTGTTTGTCAGAACACCCCTTTTCCCAGGATGCCTTATTTTCATCCAGGACCTGGGGAAGGGTCACCACGTAAATGCATATTGAATTCCATGTGGAACTTTGTGGACGTATCATAAACCTCCCAGGTGACCATGCCACCTCATGCTGGGAGGTGCGCACTCCCTCCCATCAGAGGCAAGGACAAGAGACAGTGCTGGGGGTATCCCTCTCTATTTCCTTTTGCCCACCCCTTCTCTCTCTGACCCATTCATAGCTCTGTGTGTGTGTGCACGCACACATGTGTTTGATTTCTTACCTTCTAAATGAACTTTACCATTTTGTGCACTGTGTATGTTCCTATACTTAAGTAAAAGACAGGGGACTGGATAAAAATTACACCCTACTTCTCCCACATCACCTTGTCAAACATATTTAGAGTTTCAAGGCAGTGAAGGATGAGCATGGTCTCTGATTAACCAAGCCTGTGCAGCTGCTCAGGTCATGCACCCTGAAGCTAACCCTGCCAGTGTCTATTGAGAGCAGCCTGCTCCTCCCCTAGGAGTAACCCTGCCACCACAGCGCAATTAATAACCCGATAAAGTGCAGCTATAGATTTCACAACTACACTGAAGGAGGAATAGTCCCATTTGCTGCCTCCATGTGTCTGTGGTGTGCATATGATCTATCACACTAATATTGCTATGGGCTAGTCTCCAACTCCTATTTCAGTCCCTTGCTTTTACTTAGAGAAAAAGTCTTAGTGCAGGTACAAACACGATGTACATCATGACAAGGCTTATTTATGCAGCAACAATACTCGGGAACATGAGGGCTTTATTTAATGAGGGGCTAGGAAGGAGAGAGAGAGACTTCCATACCCTACTTCCCTTAGGTCCAGGGCTAGAGGGGAGGAGGAGAGTTTCCCTCTACTAAGCTTCTTACGAGCTTCACAAAGGGGAGTGGTTACATAGTCTGATTGAGAGGTGGGTTGATACAGAACAAGAGCAATTTCTTTATATCTAAATGCTGGTCTACTTTCAGGGCTTGTTTCCTTGTTTGATCACACAAAACATTCTCTCTAAAAACCCCCCTTTACTTCAGTTCCTCTTACACACATAGGCTAGTGTTTACATAGCTATTTTAACAATGCCACCCTGAAGAAACATCTGCTTCTGCTCCAGGACCATGGTTTATCTGCCTTCATTCCAGACCCATTGGTGCTGGCTTGCTGAGTCTCATCTCTGTGCCAGCTTGTCCCTTTAGGTTAGAATAAGACTCCATGCTGTGCCATAAAAATGATCCTAACCTTTACCTTTCTGATAATTCCATGTATTTAATTGCATGAATTCAGCCTCTCTGAGTTTCAGTTTTCTTAGCTATAAAAAAAAAATGATAATACCAAATGTTTGCTATACAAATCCAATGAGATATGCTCTGCTAGAGGCTTTATAAATCACAAAATATTTGTTAGCTTAGTTGATTTTATGCTTTCAGTATCTCCAAGTCTCCACATAAACAGCCAGGCAAGTTCTCCTCAGGTCTTGTCCTGCCTAAGTAGGCAGGTCTAGGTGTAATATCTGACCTGGTCACCACAACAGGCTTAGTTACGTGTCAGAAACAGTGTTTGCTACAACCATAATTACACTGCTGACAACCTGGGAGCCCAGTTACCATCTTCTTTTCAAACACTACAGTCACCTAACAACAGGGGGAAGTTTTGGTACATTAATCACCTCCCAAAAAAACAATTTCATGCTAGAAACTTTATTTTTTTATTTTTATTTTGACAGGCAGAGTGGGCAGTGAGAGAGACAGAGAGAAAGGTCTTCCTTTTGCCGCTGGTTCACCCTCCAATGGCCGCCGCGGCTGGTGCGCTGCGGCCGGTGCGCTGCAGTCGGCACACCACGCTGATCTGAAGGCAGGAGTCAGGTGCTTCTCCTGGTCTCCCATGGGGTGCAGGGCCCAAGCACTTGGGCCATCCTCCACTGTACTCCCAGGCCACAGCAGAGAGCTGGACTGGAAGAGGGGCAACTGGGACAGAATCCGGTGCCCCGATTGGGACGAGAACCCGGTGTGCCGGTGCTACAAGGCAGAGGATTAGCCTATTGAGCCACGGCGCCGGCCTAGAAACCTTAAAAAAAGCATTTCATTAGCCTGTTTTTATCCCAGAACATGGTATATTAAAAAATAACGAGAGGAGGCAGACTCTCCACACACAAGGTAATTTACAAAAAAAAAAAAAAAAAAGGTTTATTTGACTCATGGTTCTGGAGGCTGAGACCCCCAAATTGAGGGACTGCACCTGATCATGACCTTCTTGCTAGATCATCGTATGACAGAAGGTGTCATGGCTGAGAAAAAGCAAGGGAGCCAACTTGTAGCCTCAAGTCTTTTTGTAAATCACATTAATCCATTCATTCATGTAGCCCTTCATAACCATGCCGCATTAGGCCACCCTCAACCCTTTTGCATCGAGGATTAAGTTTAAAACACATACTTTTTGTGGGACACTTTCCAATCATAGGAGAGATCTAAGATGAAAGACAGTCAAAAATGATCAATAGATCATGTCAACCTTTTACCTGTAAGCTTCTGACACACGGATATTGCCAACTTGGTCATGTATGAGTGAGCACTAGGAAGAGGCAAGGCACAGGGAAAATCGGGAGAAGTAATAAGTAGAGACTGTTGATGGTTATCAAAGAAACAAAACACTCATATGCATAGCACGGTATAAAACAAAATTCTCCATTTCTCTGAAGGGTGGTTAGGCTCCTGCTTCAACATCTGGTAGAATAGATTAACCTGGTGCCTGGTTTTTGGTGGTGCATCAAAACAGAAGATAGGATGTCATGTTTATTTCACAAGACAAAGCTGGGCTCTTTATGCTTTGCTGAGTGGATGGTCTTACTGCATCAATGCTGATGGTAATGTACTCAAAGTTATCTGTGGAGAAAATAATCTCAAATAAATTTTATATTCATGTATTTAGACCCATGTTAAGGGAGACAAATATAAAGCTCTTTGGCTTTTAAAATCTTGGCTCCAAAGACATATTTGCTGGACTACTTCAACTCTCAGAAGTTGTGATAACAGAACAGATGATGTGTGAAGTGTCAAATTGTATTCTGGTCAGTGCAAGATTTTATTAAACCAGGATGGCTTTGCTGTCTGTGTAAGGTAGAAGATTAGATATTTCCTGAAGTATAGAAAAAAGCTGATCTATGATTTCTCCTCTTTTAAAAGCATAAAATTCTATGTTTTTGCATGCCTAAATATAGAAGGCCATATCCCAATGATCTCTTGTGCATTAACCAGCTTAAGACTTAGTGGACTCGAAAAGTAAGCAGTCTGTTGATCACACCTGTGTCAGGAATTAGGGTCTGACACATAGCAACAGCTTGAATCTGATCTATGAATAGAGTAATGAGAAGGGCCTGTAACAGTTGGTGTCTGTTACAACTTAGCTGGGATCATCATTTTGGACCTTTATTCTGGTTCTTGACTGGGTTCCTTGCTTCTCTCTATGAGGTGTCTTCTGGGGAAGGGTTGTACACCAAGGTGGTTTCTTGAATTCACAAACCTCTTTTTTGGGATAGTGTGGCAGGAATAGATAGAGCTGACCATGAATTGCTTTGTCTCCACCAGGCATCTCCACACACTTGTCTTGGGCTTTCTCCCAGTGGTCTCAGGGTAGATGAAAAGCATTCTTAAAAACAGGAAGTAGAAGTTGGAAATCTACTTCAGCTAAGATCTGGAACTTGAACCAAGCAATGACTTCCGTATTGCGTTGAACTAAGTTGTCATGGATCCTACCCTGACCCAGAACAAGAAAAATTAGAAGCTGTATCTCAGTTGGAATAGCAGCAAAGAATTTGCAGTTGTTTTTCATCTGTTGTATACTATAAACTGTTACTGAGAAAAAAATTGGAAACTGATTCTGTTAGGATATGTAACTGTCAAAATAAGTTCTCTGATAATAGTTTGTCTCTGCAGGAAAGTTACATTTGCATTCTCCTTAAGGGATGGACAAAGGCCAAGAGAGCAGTATCTTTTTCACTGATTCCAAGGTGGCAGGGACAAGAGGAGCAACGCTTGTATCACCAATGCAAGGTCTCTGGGGTGGAGCAGGAGATGCTTAGGGAGCCCAGTTTTCTGCAGTAATGCTCAAGAGGTACCCTTGCCTGATCCTCTAACCTCATCCACTGCCTAGAAAGTAGGATTGTACAAGAAATCAAACTTACAGCCGGCGCCGAGGCTCACTAGGCTAATCCTCCGCCTGCGGTGCCAGCACCCAGAATTCTGTCCTGGTTGCTCCTCTTCCAGTCTAGCTCTCTGCTGTGAGGATGGCCAAGGTCCTCAGGCCCTGCACCTGCATGGGAGACCGGGAGGGGGCACCCGGCTCCTAGCTTTGGATCAGCGCAGCGCACCACACCGGCTGTAGGGGCCATTGGGGGGGGTGGGGTGTGAACCAATGGAAAGGAAGACCTTTCTCTCTCTCTCTCTCTCTCTCTCACTGTCTAACTGCCTGTCAAAAAAAAAAAATAAATAAAAAAGAAAGAAAAAGAAAAAGAAATAAAACTTACGACCAACTAACAATAAAGTAAAATTTTGTATTTACACAGTTCTTGTAGTTTTTAAAGGATAAAAAATGCCCTGAATGAGGACATTTCATATGTGAATAAAACCAAAACTTCAAGATGATGAGCAATGGATCAAAAGCAATACACTGAAGGTTGGTCTTAAGGCAAAAATCTGAATCCCAGCCCCAGAGAGAATTGCCTAGTGTTCTTCTGAGTTAGAGCCCTCTTTAAATCCCTGCTTCCCATCCTTCTGCTTAACTCTGCTCTAGTTTAGATCTGTGCTATGTTCCAATGTTGCCTCCCTTGAAACACAAAACCCATCAGTCTCTGAATTGTAGTCCCCAGAGTTTTGGTTGGCTCATATTTTTCTCATTTGTGACAAACACTTCTGCATGACTTATAAGTTGCTGAGAGCAGGAGAGACCATTTATCATTTTAATGTGTTCCTCAGTGGCCCTTACTTTATCAGTGCTTTTGGATAAGAGACCTAAGAAATCATGATTGCCTGAAACTGACTTATTTCATGAAATCTGTTAATGTAACACATGGAGATTCTGCTATACAGCTACATCATCTATCTAAGTATAACTAGTGCTGTTCCTAATCCCCCACAACCTTACTGCAGATTGCAAATAATATCTAGCAGTGTACTCTAGTCCTTGTTTCCATCTCTGTTGATCAGCTTTACCCCCCATAAAGATTTCACACAAAATACCATTACCTTAAGTATTTTGGTCTCTTGAGGAATTACTTCTTCGTGGGATCACAGCAGGGTGGAGATCCAGCCATATAGAGTCCTCACCATCTTCTACCCTGAATCATACAGGTACTGAGTTCTTCCACGGCCAACTATCTCTGCTAATAGAACACAACCCTGCTGTGCAACTGATAAGAGCTTCTGTGTTGTGCATCTGTTGGCCATCTTCTACTGCTTTCCTAGGCCACAGCAGAGAGCTGGATCAGAAGTGGAATAGCCTGGACTCGAAACCGCACCTACATGGGATGGTGGCACAGTAGGTGGCAGCTTTACCTGATACACCACCATGCCGACCCCGGTCCTGAGCATTTTTTAAAGTGTCTGTTAACTATTTGGATTTCCTCTCTTGAAAAATGCCTGTTCAATTCCTTTGCCCATTTCTCAACTGGATTGTTTGTTGTTGTTGTTGAATTTCTTGAAATCTTCATAGATTCTGGATGTTAATCCTTTATCAACTGTGTAGTGTGTAAGTATTTTCTCCCATTCTGTTGGTTGCCTCTGCACTTTGCAGTGCGGAAGTTTCTTAGCTTGATGTAATCGCATTTGTCAATTTTGGCTTTGATTGTCTGTGCTTCTAGGGTCTTTTCCAAGAAGCATTGGCTGATACCAATGTCTTGCAGTTTCCCCAATGTTCTCTTTTAATTTGATATCAGGTCATAGATTTAGATTTGTGTATAAGGTGTAAGGTAGGGGTCTTGTCTTGCTTGCAGAGATCTACTTTTCAGAGCACTGTTTGTTGAAGAGACTGTCCTTTCTCCAGGAATTAATGTCACCTCTTTTATCAAAGATTAGTTGGATGTAGATATGTGGATTGATTTCTAGGGATTCCGTTCTGTTCCATTGATCTACGTGTCTATTCTGTGTCAGTACCTGGCTGTTTTGAAAATATAACTGTCCTGTAGTATGTCTTGAAGCTTTTTTGTATTGTGAAGCCTCTGGCTTTGTTTTTATTGTTTAAGATTACCTTAGTTATTTGGGGCATCTTATGTTTCCATATGAATTTTAGCATCATTTTTTCTAGACTGAGGAGAATATTGTTAGTATTTTGATTGACTCTGTAATTTGCTTTTTTTTTTTTTTTTTGACAGGCAGAATGGACAGTGAGAGAGAGAGAGAGTGAGAGAGACAGAGAGAAAGGTCTTCCTTTTCCATTGGTTTACCCCACAATGGCCGCTGTGGCTGGCGCACTGTGCTGATCCGAAACCAGGAGCCAGGTGCTTCTTCCTGGTCTCCCATGGGGTGCAGGGCCCAAGCACTTGGGCCATCCTCCACCGCACTCCCAGGCCACAGCAGAGAGCTGGACTGGAAGAGAAGCAACTGGGACAGAATCTGGTGCCCCAATCAGGACTAGAACCTGGGGTGCCAGCGCCACAGGTGGAGGATTAGCCTATTGAGCCGTGACACCAGCCTGTAATTTGCTTTTGGTAGTAAAGGTATTTTGATGATATTCATTCTTCCAATCCATGAAAATGGAAGATTTTTCCATTTTTTGTGTGTTTTCTTTTTGTTTCTTTAATGTTTTATAATTTTCTTAATAGAGATCTGTCAGCTCCTTTATTAAACTTATTCCAAGGCATTTAAAATTTTTTGTAGGTATTGTGAACTGGACTGATTGAGAACATGTGAGCATGTTCTTTCTCAGCCGTGACATTCTCGGTGAATACAAAGGCTATTGATTTTTGTGTGTTAATTTTATATCCTGCAACTTTATCAAAATCTGAGTTCCAATTGTCTCTTAGTGGAGATTTTTGGTTCCCCTGTATATAGAATCATGTCATCTGCAAGCAGGGATAATTTGACTCTCTACTTTCCAATTTGTATCCCTTTGATTTTTTTTTTTCCGTTGATGGCTCCTACTAAAACTTTAACAATATTGAAAGGAATGGTGAAAGTGGGCATCCTTGCCTAGTTCTAGATATTAATTGAAATACTTCCACCTTTTCCCCATTCAGTATGATGCTGGCTTGAGTTTTTCATATATTGCCTTGACTATGTTGCAGAATATTCCTTTTATACCCAATTTGCTTAAGATTATTATCATGAAAGGAGGCTGTATTTTGTTAAATGCTTCCTCTGCATGTATTAAGATAATCATGTGGTTTTTGTTCTCCAGTTTGTTAATGTGACATATCACATCTACTGATTTGCATATGTTAAACCATCCCTGCATACCAGGGATAAATCCCACTTGGTCCCAGTGAATGACATTTCTGATGTGTTATTGGATTTCACCAGTTAGTATTTTTTGAGTATTTTTGCATGTATGTTCACCAGTAATATTGTTCATCAGAAATATAGTTCTCTTTCTTTTATGTTTTTCTGATTTTGGAATTAAGTGTTGAGTTTGAGAGGATTCCCTCCTTTTCTATTGTTTTGAATAGATTGACAAGATTTGGAATTAGTTCTTTAAAAGTCTGGAAGAAGTCACCAATGAAGCTGTCTGGTCCTGGGCTTTTCTTTGTTGGGAGGGTCTTTATTATTGATTCAGTCTCTATCTTGGTTATTGGTCTGTTTAGGTTTTCTATGTCTTCCTGGTTCAATTTAGGTAGGTTGTATGTGTCCAGGAATCTGTCCATTTTTCTAGATTTTCCAATTTGTTGACATATAACTGTTTGTAGTAATTCCTGATGATTCTTTTTATTTCTGTGGTATCTGTTGTTACATCTCCCTTTTCATCTCTGAATTTAATGATTTGGGTAAAGATTTATTTATGTATTTGGAAGTCAGATGTAAAGAGGGTGTAAAGATGTAAAGAGAGACAAAGAAAGGGTGAGATCTTCCATCTGCCTTTTTACTACGCATATAGCTGCAACAGCCTGGGATGGGCCAGATGGAAGCCAGGAGCTAGGTGCTTAATCCAGGTGTCCCATATAGGTGGGAGGGGCCTAAGTCCTTGGGCCATCTTCCACTGCTTTTCCCAAGATATTAGCAGGGAGCTGGACCAGAAACAGAGCAGCCAGGACATGAATTGTTGCCTATGTGTGAGGCTGGCATTGCAGGATGTGGCTTTACGCACTATCCCTCAATGCAGGGTGCTAATATTTATCACTACAGTTTTTCAATCTCTAGCACATATAGCAAAATGTGCAAGTATTCAGTACACCATTACATAATTTTCAATGAAGCATACATCTTACCAAACCATATATTACTTTTCAAGGGCTGCCATAAGAAATTACCACAAACTGGGTGGCTTAAAACAAGATAATGTATTCTTTCACTGGTCAGAGGGTAGAAGTCCCAAATAAAGATGGCATCAGGGTCAGCATCCCTCTAAAGACTTTAGGAAAGAATCCATTCCAGTCTCTTTCCCCTCCTCCTCCTCCTCCCCCTCCCTCTCCTCCTCCTTCTGTGCTTACTTTTTAATATTTTTATTTATATAAGGTTAACACATTTCACGTATTTCATATATACATATTTAGGAGCAAAGTGAAACTTGCCCCCATACTCCCTCCCACCCATGCTCCCACCCTCCCTCTTCCTCCTTACGTATTTTTTCTCTTAACTTTAACAATGAAATAAATGGCATACTTTCAGTGTATTTTAAAATCATATTAACCCCCCCATTAACTAAAGAATTCAAAAAAGCAAAGAAAAGAAAACAAAAACAGTAGAGACAAGGGCTGTTTTGGCCCCTTTTTAGCATGCAGTGGCTGTTGGCAATTCTTGGTGTCCCTTGGCTTGCAGATATCTCATTCCGATTTCTGCCTCCATGTTCTCATGGGCTTCTTCCCTCTGTATTTCTGCCTCTCTCCAAACTTCTATCATTCTGCTTATTTTTTAGAGATTTATTTATCTAAAAGGTATAATTTGGGTATTATTTTGAATTCTGAATGCACAGCAAAGTCTCATTTGTTAAAGATTCCCAAAGTTGTTTTTTTAAGATTTTATTTATTTGACAGGTGGAGTCACAGACATTGAGAGGGAGGGATAGAGAGAAAGTTCTTCCGTGTGCTGGGTCACCTCCCAAGTGGTGGCAACGGCTGGAGATGGGCTGATCTGAAGCCAGGAATCAGGAGCTTCTTCCAGGTCTCCCATGTGGGTGTAGGGGCCCAAGGACTTGGGCCATCTTCTGATCCAGCTCTCTACTGATGGCCTTGGAAAGCAGTAGAAGAAGAGTAGCTGGGACTAGAACCAGCACCCATATGGGATGCCAGCACAGCAGGTGGAGGATTAACCCACTGTACCACAGTGAAGGCCCCATTGATTCCCAAAGTTTTAATGATACCTGGTGGGGACGTAGAAATATAATGCAGTTGTGCTATTTGAAGAGAGGTCTTTGGGGGGTGATTAGATTTAATTAGGTTATTGGGGCCGGGTGCTCATGATTGAATCATAGTAGTTTTACAAGGCCACAGACACAAGCATGCACTCTCTCTATTACCCCATGGTACCTGTGCCACCACAGTACCCTAGCAGCAAGCTTATCATTATCAGAAGCTGAAACAGTGGGGCCTGCCTAACTGTGGGCTGTGGACCTCTAAAACTGAGCTGAAATAAACCTCCTTTCTTTACAAAGTTGGTTGTCTTAGATATGTTGTTGGAGTGACACAAAAGTATCTTATACAGATGTAGTTTTTGTCTCACTTCTATGTTGGTTGATGTGTCTTATTCCATTTGTTATTACTAGGTAGTATGCCAATGTAAGATATACCACAATTAGTCATCCATTTTCCTTTGTTAGTTATCAAGTGTGTTTCTACTTTGAGAATCTTATCAATAAATCTACCTGAACCTTTAATAGATCTATTGTGGACAAAAGTTTTCATTTCTTTTGAGTGGAAGAGAAAAAACTTAAAGTGAGATAGCTGAGTCATAAAATGGATAAAATTCTGAACTATTTATTATTCATACCACCAGTGTATAAGAGCTTGATTGATTTTCAATCTGTCAATATTTGGCAAATCTTTAACAATACACCCATGTTAATTATCACCTAAGCTAATTTTAATTTGAATTTCTTTGATGACTAATGTCACTAAAAATTTTTTAACATGCTTATTGGCCATTTACATATTTTATTGGTGAAATGTCTATCTTGCCAACTATTCAGTTACTTTATTGGTCAGTTCAGTATTAAATTATGAGGATTTTTTGGTATATGCTTGCTACCATCATATATGATTTATATTTTTTTTCCTTTCAGTCTATAGCTTATTTATTCATTTCCCTTCTCTTTTTTCTCCTTTCTATAACATTTTTAAAGTAAGTTATTTCAGCAATTAAACTTTTTTATTAACATGTAGCTTAGGCCGGCGCCACGGCTCACTAGGCTAATCTTCCGCCTGCGGTGCCAGCACACCAGGTTCTAGTCCCGGTCAGGGAGCTGGATTCTGTCCCGGTTGCCCCTCTTCCAGTCCAGCTCTCTGCTCTGGCCCGAGAGTGCAGTGGAGGATGGCCCAAGTCCTTGGGCCCTGCACCCCATGGGAGATCAGGAGAAGCACCTGGCTCCTGGCGCCGCCAGGAGTGGGCATTGGGGGGTGAACCAATGGAAAAGGAAGACCTTTCTCTCTGTCTCTCTCTCTCTCACTGTCCACTCTGCCTGTCAAAAAAAAAAATGTAGCTTATACATGTTTATGGCTATAATGCAATATTCCAACAGATATATACAGCCTCAAATGATCAATCCAGGCAATCGGCATTTTCATCTCCTCATTTTGCCCTGTGTTTAGAAACTACTGGTTCATACCCTTAATATAATATATGATACATTGTTGCTAGCTGAAGTCCTCCACTAATCTGTGAAATCATGCAATTTTTTTTATTATTTAATAAATGTGAATTTACAAAGTGCAACTTTTGTATTATTGTGGCTTCCTCCCCCCAACCTCCCTCCCTCCCGCCATCTTCCCCTCTCCCACTTCCTCTTCCATCCTGCCCTTCATCGAGTTTCATTTTCAATTACCTTCATATACAGAAGATCAACTTAGTATATACTAAGCAAGGGAAATCATGCAATTTGTTAATTTTATCTGTTATTCAACCTCCCCCTACATTCCTCTCCTCACTCTTTCCATTCTGCAATAATACTATTCCAACTTCAGGTTAACTACTTTTTGTGTTGAACATATGAAGAAAAACATGCAGACTTTTTGTGTCTGGCTTAGATCATTAACACAATGACTGCCAGCCCCATTTATTCAACTGTAAATGTCAAGATTTTATAATTTTATAGCAGAACAATATTCTACTGTATATTTATATATTTTAAAAGTTTTATTCATTTATTTTCATTTTATTTAATGGCAGAGGATGAGAGATAGAGAAAGAGAGAGGGAGAGAGAGAGAGGGAGCAAGGGAAGAGAGAGAAAGAGGGAGGGAGAGAGAGAGGAAGAAAGAGAGAGAGGGAAAGATCTCCTACCCACTGATTCACCTTCCAAATGTCCACAGTTGCCATGGATGGACTAGACTGAGACTCAAATACTTCATCCACCATTGCTGTCTCTCAGGGTGCAATTGGTAGGAAGCTGGATCAAAAGTAGAGCTAAGACTGAAATCAGGTACTCCAATATGGGATTCATATCCCAAGAGACAAATCACCTATTGTACCAAATGCTTGCTCCTGGATTTCTTGATTTACATTTTGAAATAACCTGTTAAAAATCTCCAAATTAAGACAACATTTTTAAATAAGGTAACACAACAAATTTCAACCCTAGTCACTTTCAAGTGATGTTGAACTATTTTTATATGGAAAATCTATGAAAACATGTTATCAAATTCAAGTAGTTTTTCAGTAGAATATAAGGTGTTGAGAATACCAAAGTTTACATTTAGACATATTTATCTCATTTGCCTTTACCCAATTTAAATTAGCAGTTACACCTAAATGATTTAAGATGCTGATATTATATCTCTATCTGAATTCAATTAAAATAAAACTGCATTCATCTATAACTAGTACTAATTACCCTTTGCTGTTTCATCGAGTACTGATTACCCATTGCTATAGCATTGGAAACCTGTTAAAACAAATCGCAAAATAAGTTCGGCAAGTTACAAAGCAATATTTAAAGGTAGTGATCTTCCTAGATTCAAAGAGAAATTTTTTCAAACTCAGTGTCTAGTTATAGTTGCTTTTTTACCCTAAGAACAGCTTGGGCCAATGATATCCCAGTCAAAGTCACTTGGGGCTGCCTATGAAACAAAAGTTCAGGCAGCTGCCAGGACAGTTCCCAAAGGGCCAGCAGCTGATGCACCAAACACAAGAAGTCCACTGGAGTGGAGGTCAGAAGACCTGATCTTCCTGTCTGGCTTGCTCATGATAAAACAAAAGAGCCATCAGAAGGGTGGGATACCTAATTTGTTTCTCAGTAAGCAAGGAGCTCAGAAGGATAGGATTACTGCTCCTTTGTTGTTCTTATGGTAAAACTGGAACAGGAGAGGGAGGGGCAAAGACTAGTTGGAGGACAAGGGCAGGAGGGTGAAAGTGTGGAGACAGCCATTCTCAAACATGCCAGAAGATCACTGTTAAGACAGGGAGAGTAGACTTCGGATGAGGCCTGGTTCTAAGATAAAGTCAAAATTCCTGGGTGGAAGAGGTACAGTGAGCTGAGACAGTGAAGAGCCAGAGCCGAGAACATAGAAGGAAGGGGTTTCAACTCAGGCCCTCGACCTCTAATGGAAACTTTGGCAGCCAAAAGGACTGGGCCAGAGAGCAAAAAGTATGCATAGAAGGTCTAGATCGAAGATAAGAAAAGCTAGAACCTATGGGACCGCCTTCCATTTTCCCAATCACTCACAGAAGTGATTAAGCTATCAGGGTCAGCGCTTGAGGTCTGGAGGCAATCTGAGAGGGATCATATTACTTAGAATGCAACAGAGAGGAAAAATGGATGGAAGGCAGGAAGAGGAAGCTCCCATGGCAACCAGTAGAGTCGGATCAGCAGATATCGGACAACTGATGAGAGGATATGATAACAGAGGGTGGGGTCATCACCCATGCACTCACTGGAGCTCAGGGCTTAGTCCATAGAAGGAAAACAGGTGGTTGAGTTGTCATCCACACCCACTGTTGCCTGGACACAGAGTCTGTAGAGGCATGGTGCCCAGTACTAGGACTTTGGGACGAGAGTAGAACCATAACCCACAGTAGAAGTCACTGTGGAAATTTCCCATTCCGAGTCTTACCTCAGAACTTGGAAGGCCAGTGTGTAGATGGAGATTACGAAGCATTTGGTGGCATGGAAGGAGTTCGGGGCGGGGGGGTGTTTTGTGACTGGCAGAAATCCAGGACCCCAAGGCAGTTCAAATATCCCCGAAGGGAGAGCAAAGTCACTGAGGGGGCCAGGATCCAAGTCACAGCACCAATGTAAGGCTGCCACAAAACACACCAAACTCTGGAGTTAGGGAAAGGGTTTATTGGAGGAAACCTGACAAACCAGAGGAAAGGGGCAAAGAAGGAAAAGAGAGCGAAGAGTATAAGAGAGAGAGCAAGAAAGAGAGCGAGAGAGAGATCAAGACACAGAGAGGTCAAGAGAGACAGAGATAGGGAGAGATAGGAGATGAAGAGAAAAAGAGCTGTTGCCTATATTTATGCTTTGAAATGCTACCCCTCTTTTAACAATTTCATAATTTTACATCTTATATTTAGAACTTTGATCTATTTTGGGTTGCTTTTGTTTAGGGAAAAAATGGCTGGGTCTTAGTTTACTCATCTACATATGGATATCCAATTTTCATAGCCCCATTTATTAAAGAGACTATTCTTTCTCCTGCATGTTTTGGCATTGTCAGTTTGTTGTCAATGTGTGGATTTATCTCTTGAGTGTCTTTTCTGTCCCAGAGCTATATCTATTTTTAATTTAAGTACCATGCTGTTTTGTTTACAATAATATTGTAGTATTGTGACACCTCTATCTGTTCTTTCTGTTCAGGATTGCTTTGGCTATTTGAAGGCTTTGGCTTCCATGTGAATTTTGGATTGCTGTGTGTAGATCTGTGAAAAATGCCATTGGTATTTTGTTGGAGAATATGTTGAATATGCAAATTACTTTTTGTAATATGAACATTTTAATAATATTAGTTCTTTCAGTCAGTCTACATTGGAGGTCTTTCCTTTTTGTCTGTCTTCAATTTCTTTCATTAGTGTTTTGTAATTCTCATCACAGAGTTCTTCCATATCCTTGATTAAATTTATACAGAAGCTTTTTAAAAAATTCTTTTATAGCAATTGAGATTTTATTATTTTATAATTTTCTGGCAAGCTCATTACTGTTATATAAAAAGTTATTGATTTTTGTGTTGAGATTTTAGCTTGCAATTTGTCTAAATTTATCTAACAACCAGTTCTAACAGTTTCCTGGTATAGCATTAGCTCTATAAAGAATCATGTTATCTGAATTCAAGGATGTTTTGATTTCTTCTCTTCCTACTTGTATGCCTTTTACTTAACTTTGCCTAATTGTTTTGACTAGAATTTTCAGATCTATATTGAATAAAAGCAGTGAGAGTGAATATCCTTGTCTAGTTCCAGATCTTAGAGAAAATGCTTTCAGCTTTTGGTTTCTGTTAGCATACAATACCTTTTTCCAGCTTCTCATTTTGTGTCTGCATGTTCTTACTGGTGAAGTGAGTTTCTTTATTTTTTTTTAAAGATTTATTTATTATTTGTAAGTCATATACATATATACACACACACACACACACACATATATATATATATATATAGAGAGAGAGAGAGAGATGCAAAGAGATATCTTCCATCTGATGGTTCATTCTCCAAATAGTTGCATCAATCAAGGCTAGGCCAGGCTGAAGACAAGAGCCAGGAACTTCATTTAGGTATCCCATGTGGATAGTAAGAATTTAAGTACTTGAGCTATTACATACTGCTTCCCATGTATGTTAGCAGAGAGTGGGAATAGAAACAGAATAGCTGAGACATCAACTGGAACTCTGATATGAGATACAGTCATTCCAAGTGGTGTCTTAACTCACTGCATCACAACACCCACCCCAAAGTGACTTTCTTATGATGACATATTGTTGGATATAGTTCTCTTAAAAAATCTATTCAGTCACTGTGCATCTGTTATTTAGAGAATTTAATGTATTTATGTTAAAAGTTATTATTGATAAGTAGTGTCAGATCTGTCATTTTTTCTTTTTGTTTTGAATATCCTTTTTTCTCTTGCTACAAGGTTTTATGTTTTCACATGTTTTGTTGCAGAAAAACATGCCAAACTGGTTGTATGTGATGTTGTACAACCCACAAGTCTGGATCTGGTCACCTAATGTGCAGAATGTCAATCACTGATATTGGAATGGTGGAAGAAAGTTGGTGTTTGTTACAAAGCACATGGAAAGGAGCTAAGCAGCTATTGCTTAACTGTCAGGCTCCCCAAGGAATTAGAAAATTCTTACAGACTGAAATAGGGGCTGAGATGTGCGTGATCATCTTGTGTTCAAATTCCTGGTTGGTCAGTGGTGCTCATGACATCCCTTTGAATGGTTGGTGAGGCTGTGCTCTTCAGAGAAATTTTATCATGGCCAGCTGGGCTTCTGAGAAATGGTATCTGAGAGGTAGGGTCAATAAGAAGTCTTTGCGTCATTGGGGAGTGCCCTGAAATGGTGGTTCTCATGAAAAGTTTTTATTCTTTGAGTTGAAGTTTTGCCTAGCTGTGCCCCATCTTGCTTTCTGGTGTACCTTGAAATCACTGCCATCACATCTGCCATAACCAGCCTCCAGCAGATGCCAGACTATGGGGTTGCCCTATCCTGTAACCTCCACTGTAAGTTGAAATAAACCTCTTTTCCATAGAAGCTTCTATCAGATGTTTTAAAGTAACAAAAGGTAGATTAATACTAACTGCAATCTAGCCAGCCTCACCCCTTTCAGCTAGCTGTTTTTCAGCTGCCTCTGCTGAGGAATGAAGCAGGTCCCCAGAGGGAAAGCTTCAGCCTCCTTAATTAACTTATTTTCAGTTGCTGCAGCTGGGGACTGTCACTGTTGCCAGGGAGAGTTGTAATCTTGCCTGCCTCTTCCCGTTTGGCTAATGGCATTTAAGCCAGTTCTACCTGGCTTAAATGAACAGATGCAGAAATTGAGAGGTGCGATTATGACCATCTCCTTGGTCAGCTGCTTTTCTGCTGATACTGCTTGTGACTGAGATCAGGAGAGTACTGCAAAACCACAAGCCATAGTCCCTTCCAACCTGTTACTTGTAAGCCTGTACCACTGCTGTGACTGAGGACTGATGCTGTCCTCCCTTTCAGCCCTCGCCCCTCGAGACCAGCTGCTTTTTTTTTTTTATTTGATAGAGTTAGACAGTGAGAGAGAGAGAGAGAGAGAGAGAGAGAGAGAAGGTCTTCCTTCCTTCTGCTGGTTCACTCCCCCAATGGCCGCCACGGCCGGCGCTGTGCCAATCTGAAGCCAGGAGCCAGGTGCTTCTCCTGGACTCCCATGCGGGTGCAGGTGCCAAGCACTTGGCCCATCCTCCACTGCACTCCCAGGCCACAGCAGAGAGCTGGACTGGAAGAGGAGCAACCAGGACTAGAATCCGGCGCCCATTGGGATGCCGGCGCTGCAGGCAGAGGATTAACCAAAAGAGCCACAGCGCCGGCCCCAAAACCAGCTGCTTTTGAGTTCACTCTGCTCTTGAAATAAAGTGTAAGTGGCACAGATGCCCCATTTTCACTGGAGCTGCCAGTCCAAGAGAACTTCTCTGAAAAACATATTCAAGCAATGTCAGAAGAAACGCCCATCCTTGTTCAGGTGCTCCAACACCTATCACCAGAGTGGCCTCACAGGAGACACCTGCTCCCTCACCACTGTGCGCGCTACACTTCTCTGGGTTACTAGAGTGTCTCCACTATTGCAAGCATTGAGCAAAGCTAAAGAAACAATAGACTGTCCTATAGCATCCAAGTGGAACAAGACAAGCTTGCCTAAGAAACCAGCACCCCCAAGTCACATCTCAAAGATAAAGTAGATTATCATTAAAAAAAAATCCCTATTAAATGTAGGCAGCCCAAAAACAAGTCATAGACAAGTCAAGGTCAGTCTTGGCTTGTGGAATTCCTGGGATGAAAAAAAGTTACCTATTCCCATGCTGTAGGAGAATGATCAAACAAGAACACTCCGCTAAAATTAACTATGTTATGATTGTGTTGCAGAAGCCTGATAAGTTGCTTGCCTGTGTTGTTAACTTCTGTGTTGCCTTGAGCTGCAGCTGGTTATGTATAAAATATCACTGAGACACTGGAATAAACGAGCCTTGATCAGACTTTTGTCTTGGCTCCATTCTCTGCGCCCTTGTCCCTCTTTTCATTCCCACTCCCTCCTTCAGGTTCCCTTCGACAGGTGCGGCTGGCCCGCATCAATTAAAGATTTCAGAGACAATTTATCAAACAGGTGAGCAGATCTCACTGTGGTGTCACAACTAATACAAAAAACAATGCAATATGATGCCTTCAAAGCAACATAATAATATTTTGGCAACAAATGGCAAAGTACTGACAAAATATTAAATAATGAGTTCAAAAGAATGGTTATAAGGTTTCTCAAAAAGTTAAAAGAGAAGACAAAGAGTTAAATAAAATCAGAAAAATAATGCATGATATGAATGAGAAATTCAGCCAAGTGATAGAGATTTTGAAAAAGAACCGGGCTCACTTCATTAATCCTCTGCCTGTGGTGCCACCATCCCGTATGGGCGCTGGGTTCTAGTCCTGGTTGCTCCTCTTCCAGTACAGCTCTCTGCTGTGGCCTGGGAGGGCAGTGGAGGATGGTCCAGGTCCTTGGGCCCCTGCACCCACATGGGAGACCTAGAGGATACTCCTGGCTCCTGGCTTCAGGTCAGCACAGCTCCAGCCATTGCAGCCATCTAGGGAGTGACCAGTGGATGGAAGACCTCTCTCTGTGTCTCTACCTCTCTCTGTAACTCTGTCTTTCAAATCAATAAAATAAATCTAAAAGAAAACAAGAAAAGATTTTCACCACCAAACATTATAGTCAAACTCTCAAATGAGAGAAAAAGTTCAAGTCACCTTAAAAGGAAACTTCATTAGAATAACAGCAGATACTAAACAATCTTACGGGTCAGGATCGACTTGAAATGATATACAGCAAATTCCAAAGGGGGGAAAAAAAAAGCCCCACCCAGAATGCTATACCGAGCAAAGCTATTTTAATAAATGAAAGAGCAATAAAGACATCCTGAGACAAGAACTAGAGGAATCCATTACCACTAGAGTGGCTTTACTAAAGATGCTTAAAGGAGTCCTCAGATTAGAAACACAGATAGCAAAGATAGTACAGAAACAAAGATAACTACCATCATGAAAATGAGCCCAAACCTCTCCAAAGCAAAGGCAGGACCCAGCTTCTGGTTTACCTTCCTTTTTTTTTTTTTTTTTTTTTGAGATTTATTTATTTTATTTGAAAGTCAGAATTACACACAGAGAGAAGGAGAGGCAGAAAGAGAGAGAGAGAGAGAGAGAGAGAGAGAGAGAGGTCTTCCACCCTCTGGTTCATTCCCCAATTGGCCACCAATGGCTGGAGCTGCACCGCTCATCTGAAGTGAGGAGCCAGGAGTTTCTTCCATTGTCTCCCACATAGGTGCAGGGGCTCGAGGACTTGGGCCATCTTCCACTGCTTTCCCAGGCCATAGCAGAGAGCTGGACCAGAAGTGGAGTAGCTGGGATCGAACCAGTGCCCATATGGGATGCTGGCACTGGAAGCAGCAGCTTTACCCAGTACACCACACTGTCAGCCCCTGGTTTATCTTCTTTTGTCCAAGGTGTCTTTGCCTGTCCTTTATCAAAAGTTATTCACTAAATTGAGGGTGTAATACACCTGACCTGACAAGATTCTAATCACTAATGACTCACAGAAGTCATTTGTTTCTCCCAACACAAAAAGCTCTGTTGGCAACTATTGTCCAGAGGGATCAAGTCTCCACCCTTAATCAGTCAACCATGAACATTAGAGTTTACATAGTTGTGTGAGTTTTGGGGAGACCAATCCTGCTTAACCCATTAAACGGTTCTCCTTTGGACATCATTTTCTGGTCTCCAGCAAGAGCCAGAGATAATATATCCTTTCTCAAGATGATGCCAACCTACCACAGCTTGGGCTCTAGGATTTGGGAGAGATGCTGTGGGTTCCTTTTCTGAAGACTAGCTATTGTGTGTGCTCGTGGCAGCACTGACAACAAAGCCCTCTTGTAGCCAGAATTGCCAGTATCCACCAAGAGAGGGTCCGTGACAATTTCCCTGTGAGCATTTCCCTTCTGAAGAGTCTCATTGGCTAGGGAACTAGGCTCCCAGTTACCAATGGGCTTTGTTCCTTTTCTGTGCTACAATCCCAGTTCTTCTGTCACAGGATTCAGGTTTTTCTCTGGCTGAGTTCTAAAACTCTCCCTCACTCACCTCACAATGCAGTTGTTAACATGTTGCTTTGCTCTGCATAGGAGAATGGGAATGGGAAGCAGCTCTACTCAGCCCTCCTATTCACTGTTTAAATGGTATCTTTCAAATATAAAATTTTTAATTTTGACAAAATCTAATTTATGAGTATTTTTGTACTTATTTCTTTCAATAACCCTTCTAAGAAAGATATATTCTCTACCAAATGACAGGTATGCTTCTGTACTTATTTGCAGAAGTTTGTAGTGTAAATTTTCATGTGTATGATCTTTTTTGAATTGTGCATTTTGTACGGCATGAGATTGGGCTTGAGGTAAATTTCATATTTCCTTGTGATATCCAGTCATGTTTGTACCATTTATTAAAAAGATGTGGCTTTCCACATTACATTGTTTTCAAATCTTTGCCAAAAATCAAGTAGTCATTATGGACCTATTTTGTGGACTTGTTACAGACAAAATACCAAAGAAACTAAACTGCACTTGAGGCTTCGGGAGGAGAGGCACAGTTCATTTAGTCATGTGGGCTTCCTGGCAATCGGGAGGAAGTTTGTAAGACTGTGTATTGTATTTCTTTCAATTTGATATTCACATAGAATCAACATATAGTCATTATTGTAACTTAATTCTTGTCTGGAATTCAGGTATTTTAAGTCTTCTCATTTTATTCTTTTTTGACATTACTTTGAATATTCTAGATTCTTTGAGTTTCCACATAAATTTTAAAATTAAGTTGTTTATGCTACAAAAATCCTTCAGGATTTTAATTGGTATTATATTGAATTTATAAACTTATTTATAAATTTTTGGAGGAAGGTCATGAAAATCTTAATATTTTCTTTTCCTCTTATGAGTTTCATCTGCTCATTTACTTAGATCTTAATTTCTTTCAGTAATAGTTTATAGTTTTTCAAAGTAGAGATTGTGTACATTTTTAAATGTTTATTTATGTATTTTTACTTATTTAAAACACAGAGAAACAGAGAGAGCGCGAGAAGGAGGGCGGAAACTATCAATGTTTCCTAACTGAGTGACGGTGTCCCAAGTACATAAGACATTATGGGATGCCTCCCAGGGTGGGCATTAGCAGGAAGCTGTTTAGGAAGTGAAGGAGCTTTTACTCAAACCTAATATGGATCGTGGGTATTTGTTGTGCCAAAATGCCCACAGCAGATAGCGTGTACATTTTGCTAAACTTGTACCTATTTGTTTTTTGATGCTATTATAAATGGGATTTTAAAATTTTCATGTGAGGATTGTTTCCTCAAAATATACAAAAATAAATAATTTTATGTATTACACTTAATTTTGTAACATTTCTAAATTCACTTATTTCTAACTGTGATTCTTGTTTCACCACATAGAAGATTATGCTTTTATTGATAATACATCAAGCAAAAGGAATTATAAAAATCAGTTTATCTACAAGTTCCATATATTAAAAAGAAACAATGAGAATGGAATTTCTGCCTTGATCCCAACTTCATGGGGACTGTATTTCCAGATTCTACAGGCTGGCAAGTGTAGACTTTTGTCAATGCCTTTTATGAAATTGAGGAAGTTCCCTTCTATTTACAATTTGCTGATTTTTTTTAAAAAAATTATAATTGGATATTGTGTTTCCTCATGTTTCTTAACATCCATTGAAATTATCAGTTTTCTTTCTGTATGTTGTTGCTGTGGTGAATTATAGTGTTTACTTCTTGCTTGTGGAATCAACTTTGCATTCCTGTTAAGTGAGATAAATTCTACTTACTTATGATATATTTTGTATGTCACTAATTTTATTTCCTAATATTTTGTTCAGAATTTTTAATCTACAAATATATTAATTCAAAATGTCAGTAATGGCCTTTTTTTCTTCTTCCTCTCTTTCTCCTCTTCATTCTTTTTCTTCTCATTTTTGTTAGGTTTGATTATTATAGTTATGATGTTCTTACAAAATGAGTTCAATCATTTCCCACATCCTCTATTTTTGAAAATGGATGAGTTCGCCGGCGCCGTGGCTCAACAGGCTAATCCTCCGCCTTGAGGCACCGGCACACCGGGTTCTAGTCCCGGTTGGGGCACCGGATTCTGTCCCGGTTGCCCCTCTTCCAGGCCAGCTCTCTGCTGTGGCCCGGGAGTGCAGTGGAGGATGGCCCAAGTCCTTGGGCCCTGCACCCCATGGGAGACCAGGAGAAGCACCTGGCTCCTGCCATCGGATCAGCGTGGTGCGCCGGCCGCAGCGCGCCTACCGCGGCGGCCATTGGAGGGTGAACCAACGGCAAAAGGAAGACCTTTCTCTCTGTCTCTCTCTCTCACTGTCCAGTCTGCCTGTCAAAAAAAAAAAAAAAAAAAAAAAAAAAGGATGAGTTGGTCCTATTTCTTTCTTGACTGTGTCAGGCACTATTATAGTCACTTAGTTTTCAGAGATACCTTGTGTGTTAAGTGCTTTAGAAGTGAAAAATTTGAATCTTTGGAGAGCTAATGAACTCCTGTTGTGGCATAAGGCGTTATTTCAGAGTGAGCTCTGCACCCAGGCCTGGCTAATTCAAAGTCTGAGACCCATGATTTTGCGTTCTCACAAGGATATGGCAAGCTACTCAAAGGTTCTTGACTGACACAGGATAAGCCTATTCTTTCCTCAGTTGAAGGTGTACACAACTGGACTCTTCTCGAACAGGTTTCCTATGTCTGCTTGTAAGCAATGGGGTATGTCTAACCTAGACAAAAAGCATGGCTGTGTCTAGGAAAGGTCTTACAGAGGCTGACGATGCAAAGAACTTTAAGCCTCCCACATGTAAGCAGGGAAGAACTCCATTTGCCCATCTTCTTTTCTCCAGCCTTCAGGTATAGATGTTGTTAGTAAAATGGTGCAGTCCTGACACTATCCTAGGCTGTAGCCCCCGCTGCCATTGCTGGAAGCCAGGGGGCCACATGGCCCAGCCACCAGTGTCAGCCCCACCCCCATCCCAATGGGATTCTATGTGCCTACTTCCTTGCCTGCTCCCTGGCAAAGTTTTAAAAGGACCTGTTCCTGAACACGTGCCTCTCTTTCTCTCCACCTCCTGATCGCTGTCTCTCTCTCTCTCTCTCTCTCTCTCTCTCTCTCTCTCTCATACTCTCCTCCCTCTTTTCCTTCTCCACCCCTTCCCTCCAGTCTGTCAGGTTCCCCCAATAAACTCTTTCCCTTACTATGGTGTTTGGTGTGTTTGGTGGTAGCCTTACAGATACGATTTAGTGTCTTTTCTGAACAGTTCCTGGAGGGATAGAAACTGTTGTTGGTGGCATCCTGGAAAAGGCACTGAGAAAGATCGGTTAGAAACACTTCTCATATGCTGCCCCTGAAGGATGTAAGAGCACCTGTGTTTCCTGACATCATGGCCTGGGGCCACAGGGGACAGCAGACTTCAGTCAGCTATGTCACTCTTGCTCACTACACATAAGTGGATTTGAACACATGAAACAAGGTATTTTGAGTATGCTAATTCCCAATTTGCGTTCTCTCAGGTTCTATTTTTTTCATTCCACTATTTAAGGGAAAAAATGAGAACAGGACTTTAGTAGGAATTTCACAAATGATTAAGAGAATAAACACGATCCTCCTACCCAATCAACATGGATACGGATGACATGGATGTATCAGCTTCCCACATCCAATTGTTGCTGGGGCAGCTACACTTCTACATAGAGACATAATGTATTTAGAAGCAAGGCTTAGGCCGGCGCCTAGGCTCACTAGGCTAATCCTCTACCTGCAGCGCTGGCATCCCGGGTTCTAGTCCCATTTAGGGGGCTGGATTCTGTCCCGGTTGCTCCTCTTCCAGTCCAGCTCTCTGCTGTGGCCAGGGAGTGCAATGGAGGACAGCCCAGGTCCTTGGGCCCTGCACCTGCATGGGAGATCAGGAGGAAGCACCTGGCTCCTGGCTTCGGATCGGCGCAGCATGCAGGCTGCAATGTGCTGGCCATAGCAGCCACATGAGGGGTGAACCAACGGAAAAAGACCTTTCTCTCTCTCGCTCTCTCTCTGTCTAACTCTGCCTGTCAAAAAATAAATTTTTTTTAAAAAGCAGGGCTTTCAGTCCCAGAGGGACAAATATCATATGTTCTCCCTGATTGGCAACAACTAACTGAGCACCAAAGGTAAAACCTGTTGAAGTGAAATGGACACTATAAGAAACAGTGACTTGATCAGCCCTTGTCCTGACTGTTGATGTACAACAGTTGATGTTGATGTACTTTATCCATTTTAGTATTTTTTTTGTTCTAGTACTATTGGTTGAACTCTGTAATTAACACACAATTATTCTTAGGTGTTTAAATTTTAACTGAAAAGTGATCCCTGTTAAATATAAGAGTGGGAATAAGAGAGGGAGGAGATGTACAATTTGGGACATGCTCAATCGGACTTGCCCCAAATGGTGGAGTTAGAAACGTGCCAGGGGATTCCAATACAATCCCATCAAGGTGGCATGTACCAACGCCATCTCACTAGTCCAAGTGATCAACTTCAGTTCACAATTGATCACACTGATAGGTCTAAGAGTCAAAGGGATCACACAAACAAGACTAGTGTCTGCTAATACTAACTGATAGAATCAAAAAGGGAGAGAATGATCCAGCATGGGAAGTGGGATGCACAGCAGACTCATAGAATGGCAGATGTCCTACATAGCACTCTGGCCTCAGAATCAGCCCTTAAGGCATTCAGATATGGCTGAAGAGCCTATGAGAGTTTTTTAGGCATGGAAAGCCAAGACACTCTGGAAAAAAAAAAAAAAAGACCTAAATGAAAGATCTCTGCAAGTGAGATCCCAGTGAAAAGAACGGGGCCATCAAAGAAGGAGGTGCCTTTCTCTGAAGGGAGGAGAGAACTTCCACTTTGACTATGACCCTGTCGGAATAACATCGAAGTCAGCAAACTCAAAAGGCTTCCATAGCCTTGGCAACTCATGACTAAAGCCTAGGGAGATTACTGACGCCATGAACAAGAGTGTCAAATTGTTAAGTCAACAACAGGAGTCACTGTGTACTTATGTCTCATGTGGGATCTGTCCTTCATGTGTTGTATATGTGAAGTGATGCTATAACTAGTACTGAAACAGTATTTTACACTTTGTGTTTCTGTGTGGGTGCAAACTGATGAAATTTTTACTTAATATATACTAAATCCATCTTCTGTATATAAAGATAATTGAAAATGAATCTTGATGTGAATGGAATGGGAGAGGGAGCGGGAGATGGGAGGGGTGTGAGTGGGAGGGAAGTTATGGGGAGAGAAAGCCATTGTAATCCATAAACTGTACTTTGGAAATTTATATTTACTAAATAAAAGTTAAAAAATAAAATAAAAAAAGCCGGGCTTTAAAAGACATTTTAGAAGGGAGACTTAAGATATTCCAATTTGTGTTTCTCATGTAAATGTCCCACTGAAGTCAGAGGAATGGTTTTTTATTTATTTTAAACTTTTTATAGAGTCACTGAGAAAACATAACTCACAGTAAGTATGTTGTTAACAGAGTGTAGCTGTAGATGTTCTGGTGTGTCATTGCCTGACTTTTCTTCTTTTGCAAGCAGAAGTGGCTCTAATCTGGTGTTTCCTAAGCTCAGGTTCAAGGGCAGTTTCCTTCAGCCCCCACACCACTACAGACTCCGGGGAAACTGGTGAGGGAGGCTTCAGTGCAGACACTGAAGGAGGTAGATGGGTTAATAAGCAATTAGGTAAGGTTCCTTTAAGGGCGGAAAGAAAACACCTGCTTATTCCTGGGGACTGCCTTTAGCAGCACTTGGTTTCATCATGAAGGGTAAATGAAGAACTGAGTGTTTTTTGGAGATAGCCCATAAACATTCCCCTGGCACAGCAATGAGCCATGAGACTTACTGCTTACTGATTAGACATTTCAATTCTTGCCTCACTGGTTGTTGATCCCTGCCTTCAGACCAATCAAAAGTGCATATTTCCACGATGCTTTCTGACCTGCTAATTGGCAAAATTTCAATCCTTTAAACTAGTGAATGAAAGTGAAAACACTCTTTATGGTGCCTTTTTGTGTGATAGAAGAGCCCTCACTTGCAAGTTACCCTGGAAACACCAACTGAGGAGCCACCCTCCTGACCCTTGCATGAGGAGGCTCCTTGCTTTCAAGAAAACTTCTGATTTGTTTGCTCTGAATTTCCACACGGAACTTCTTTGGCATGGGACAGGAACTGAACTTGTCCTCCTCTCACAACACAGCAGGATGTCAAGGGCTGCCTACATCGGGACTGTTGGAATGGGAAGGGTCAGGTGGACAGACTTCTCACGTGGTGTAGTCCTGGAGTGTGCAAGTCAAAGATGCAAAGAAAAACAAAATAGGATTCCAAGCCAGAGAGAGAAGGATGTTTAACGTTGGCCAAAGTCTGATGGCCCTAGTGGAGAGGGGCTCTTGTCCTCAGGACAACAGACCCACCATTCCCATTTCCATCTCTCCCTTTTCTGCAGATTGTCCTCCTCTGAGCAGCTTCTGTCAGCTCTGTAGTATATCGTATTATGAGATTCTGAAACATTTCTCTTTCCACCTTTCCAGAAGTAAGATTTCTTATCCTCCTCTCAATCCAAAATGCATTTATAACATTTTAAGCCTCATTTATTTATTTGAGAGGAGGGGCAAGAAAGGATCGAGAAAGGAGAGAGAGAAGGCAAGGGAAGAGGGGGGCGGGGGAGGGGGGAGGGCGGAGAGAGAAAGGAGAATCCCACCTGCTGTTTCAATCTCCAAATATCTGTAACAACTGTGGGTGGGCTGAGGCCAAAGCTGGGAGCCAGGGAAGGAATCTAGGTCTCCTGTGTGGATAGCAGGAACTCAATGACTTGAACCATTACCATTGACTCGGAGAGTCTGCATTGTCAGAAAACTGGAGTCCGATCCAGAACCGAGAATCAAACCCATGTGCTGTGGTATGGGACATGGGCATCTTAACTTCAGTCTAAATGCCTGATCCAGGTGGTATTTTATCCTCCCCATTTGTACTCTATGCACCTTTAGGTCCCAAGCACATAGCAGATAGAACTGGCATGATGTGAACACAGCGTCATATCAGAAAGCAGAAATTGAGTTGGTGGTCTCCTCCATACCACTGTCTTGCTCGTCAACAGTAAACAGAGGCAGGTGGTATTAGGTGCCTTGACACAGATTTCACACCTCAGTAGGTGTGGAAAAACATAATATACACAGCTGGTCTTTATCTGTGGTTCCTGACAGAGATTCTAAAACCCTAGGAATTTCTTAAGTGACAATTTTTTCCATGCTAATGAGGTGTACCAGGAGGATGAGCTCCATCTCTGACTCTGGGGAACAGAAGAGTCTAGAGATTGAATTCAAACAACAGCCAATGATTTAATCAGCAACGGCTGTGTAATGTGATTAGAGAAAAACTAAGATGTCTTAAATTTAATTACAAGCAACGGAGACTGGAATGGAAAAAGAGGTGGAAGATGTCAATCAGAAAGCCACAGCCCAAAAAGAAACTAAAGGCCATTTTCTGTTCTTGAATGTTTGTTAATGTTGTATCTTGAGGCAAGCATATGGCACAACAGTTAAGCCACTGTTTGAGATTCCTGTGTTCCATATCAGTGCCGAGAATATAAGACCCCTGCTAAAAGTAAATATTAAAATAATTTTAGCAACGGTTAAAAAGTTTGGCTGCTGACAGTAGCCATTCCTTAAGATAACTGTGTCTCCACCTGCCTGCAGAATAACCTTGGGAAACTGCCTTGTGAAACTGCTCTGTGTAACTGTCTTGCGCGATAACACTTGCAGGAGTCCGGAAAAGAGTTACAATAAGGTTCTGTGACTAAAAGGGCTAACCAAGAGACAAAATGGAGGAACTAAGGTTAACGCTAACCGCATTTTTTGCTTCTGTATAATGGCTAAGCTTGCAAAACATGTGTTATTTTTAGAGAACAAAGAAGAACGGAAAGTCTCCAACCCTTATCCTGTTGTCCTCCAACCCCTTATCTTGTGACATACCAAGGTTTTACTGTTTTATTGCCATCCTCGTCCTTGCTTGCTTCATCTGATAAGAAGAAACTGCCCGTGACCCCCATCCCAAGCCCCTTACCTAGCAACCATTAACTTACCCAATAAAATGCTAGTAACCTGTAGCTTGCCCAATAGAATTGTAACACAATTAAGTATGCTAATACTGTGGTTTTTAGTTTTAAATACTCTGTAAAGCTATTGTTCGGGGCCGCTCTCTCTCTCTCTGCACCTCACTAGAGGGTGCTGCTGAGACGGCCCATTTGCAAATGAAATAAACTTTCCTCTTGCCTTTGCATTGATTGGAGTGGAGTCTGTGTTTCTGGGGTCCGGTTTGTGGGACGCCTGCTTAAGGGGTCTTACAATATCAGTGCCAAGTTCCAGTCCCATCTCCACTCCCAATCCAGCTGCTGCTAATGTACAACCTCAGAGGCAATAAATAATAGTTTCAGGAGTTGCGTCCACTATCCACATTTGAAACTCAGATTAGGTTTCAGGCTCTTGGCTTTGGCCTGCCCTAGTTCCACCTGTTGCAGGCATTTTTTTTTAAAGATTTATTTATTTTACTTGAAAGTCAGAGTTACACAGTGAGAGAAAGAGAGGCAAAGAGAAAGAGAGAGAGAGAGAGAGAGAGAGAGAGAGAGCTTTCATCCGCTGGATCACTCCCTAATTGGCTGCAACGGTCAGAGCTACACCGATCAGAAGCCAGGAGCCAGGAGCTTCCTCCAGGTCTCCTATGTGGGCGCAGGGGCCCAAGGACTTGGGCCATCATCTACTGCTTTCCCAGGCCATAGCAGAGCTGGATAGGAAGTGGAGCAGCTGGGATGCGAACCAATGCCCACATGGGATGCTGGCACTGCAGGCATTTACCTGCTATGCCACAGCACCCTGTTACAGGCATTTTTGAAATAGTTTCTACAAAACCCCAAATCTAGGTGCATAGCAAACCAATCACTGATATTTGGGTGGTGGAAAAAAACAGGTGTTATTGCAAATTGCAGAGCAAAGAGCCAGGCAGCTAGTGTCCAATTCCTGGACCATCCCAGGGAGTTAAGGCAATGAATCTTGTAATTCAAAGTTGGAGACTGAGCAGTGTGTGGCAGTGTTAGGGACAACCCTGTTACAACCATGTAGCATTAGAGCAACCATCAGAATGTATGTTCCATACAGGGGGGACAAAGGAACTAAAGCTGAAGCAGAGAACTAGCAAAGGTATGGAAGGCAGTGCCCTGCTTTGTTTATGGCTCGGCCTTTGGATGTGAATCTGCTGAGCCAATGCTGGCACAATTAAGCTGCTTCCTGCTGAAAACCTCATGTCCTGCCCATGTGTTCAAGTATCCCACTATATGATCAGCTGAATGTGGGACTCTGATTGGCACACAGTGGGCATGGATTTCCTTTGATTGATCAGTGATGAGAGCCAGCACATTTTTTTTTTTAAAAACTTTGAGTTCCTGAAAATCATAAATAATGGAAGCTGGTGTTGTGATGTAGCAGTCTGCCATCTGCAATACCAGCATCCCATATGAGTGCCAGTTGGAGTTCCCACTGCTTTGTTTCTGATCCAGTTCCCTGCTAATATGCCTGGGGAAGCAACAGAAGATGGTCAAACTACTTGGGCACCTCCCAACCCCATGTGGTAGACCCAGGTAGAGTTCCAGGCTCCTGGCTTCAGCCTGGGCCAACCCTGGCTATTTGGAGAGTGAACCAACAGATGGAAAATCTGTCCATCTCTTCCCTTTCTCTCTATGTCACAATGTATTTCAAATAAATAAAAAAAAACTAAAAATCTTAAATAGAGGCTAGCACTGAGATGCTGACTATATTATAGGAGTAATTTAGTCTTTATGATACCACACTTCTTATATTTGTGTCACTCCTTAATGGGTTAATCCTTATGGAGCAATTGCCAGCTAAGAGACATTAGGGCTTGATAAAGTGAACACCAAAGGCATTAGTGTAAGGATCTTGGCTTCATGGGGAATGAATCAAGGGAATGGAAGATCTCTCTCTCTCTTTTCCTGTCACTCTGCCTTTCAAAGAAAATTAAAATAAGCAAACAAAATTCAAATTAATTTAAAAAGAAAACATTCCCTCAAATTCCATCATGACCATGTGGGAACCAGCACATCCTGGTTATACCACCAGCCAGCCTGGAAGTGGTAAATACTGTTGCTTTTGGACTGCTCCGTTATCACAAAGCTTTCCCAGTGTCATAAATTCTGCCAATCTTATCTCTCACTCAAGTAGTTTCAATGTAAACAGCTTATACTTTCTTTGCCCAAGTCATTGTTACAATACTCAGTTAAACAGCGATCTTACCAGATGCTCTCCAGCCTTGCTGTCGTAGTTGTGAGAACTCACTGCCAGACTTGGTCCTTTACTCTTTGTTTGTATTATCTACAATCGATCTATAAACTTTTGTTTTAGAAATCTTTCAGTCTCTGGACCAGTGCCGTGGCTCACTTGGTTAATCCTCCACCTGTGGCACTGGCATCCCCTACAGGTGCCGGGTTCTAGTCCCAGTTGCTCCTCTTCCAGTCCAGCTCTCTGCTATGGCCCAGGAGTATAGTGGAGGATGGCCCAAGTGCTTGGGCCCTGCACCTGCATGGGAGACCAGGAAGAAGCACCTGGCTCCTGGCTTTGGATCGACGTAGCTCTGGCCGTAGCGGCCATTTGGGGGGGGTGAACCAACGAAAGGCAGACCTTTCTGTCTCTCACTGTGTACCTCTATCTGTCAAATAAAAAAAAATTTAAAAATCTTTGTCTCAAGAGTTTTTGTTTGAAAAATAAGATTTCCACAGGATAAGCACTTCGTGCAGTGTTTAGGATGCTGTTTGAAATGTTCACACCCCATATATGATTGTCTAGGCTCAAGTCCCAGCTCAGCTCCCAATTCTAGATTCCTGGTCTTAGATAGGAATGTAGACATGTCGAATGTAGCCTACACGTGTAAGAGGGAAGCAGAAGTTCATGATGGAAGGAATGTAGCAGCCTTAGAAGCTTGGAATCAGTGTAGCATTCACACATCAGAAGTTCTTTCCAGGTCTAATAACCCCCTTATAGGGAGGATCCCTGCTCCTGGAGACATCCTGGGAAATTTTCCTGGCCTGGTGCCAGGAGGGCGGTTCATTCCATTTCTTCTGCTAACACTATGCAATAAAACCCAGGAGGAACTTCAGATTTTAGCTCTCTGCCCAGCAAAATTCAGGAAAAAAGGAGGAGAGGAGAAATGGTAGGAAGGAAGGGCACCTGAAACTCACCTCCTTCTGATATTCAATTAGGTCCTACTCAAGGTATCACCCCTTTTGTAAGAATACTAAGTGCATAAGCACGTTATCTTTTCACATTTAACTAACAAAAGAATTTGCAATTTTAACAAATTCCTTTCTTTTCACATTTTAACTAGCAAAAGGTAACTACTGTGAATTTGTGAATTTGCCTGTGACTTATTTTGTCTAATAATCAGTTGACTAGACCAAATGTTTATTTTTAAATCCTCCATCCACAGCTACCCCTTCTCCTTTAAGTCATTCTGATAGCCGCAAATTAGGAAAGCACATATTTGCTATGACAGAATCTGCTTCTTGTGGAGGCCATGCCAATAAACATTCTGTCTCCCTGCATCAACTCTTACTTCTGATACGCTGACTGTCCAGCATGGACCAGCCTGGGCCTGATTTTGGTTGGATAACAGAATGGTGAATCTGGGGGGATATAAGAGAATTCTCCAAGCAATCTGCCCCTCTACTGGAAAGGAGCAGGCTTCTGTGCACAGGCTACTCAAGGTGAGCTGGGCCCAGGGCAGAGCATAAAGGGATATCCCAAACAGCTGCCAAGAATTTTTTCTTGGGGATTCTCCCCATTGCAGGGTGATAAAGGTGATCTCAGTTCTTGTCTCACTGTGAGAAGTTAGACAGGTTAATAGGCAGTTAGTTTGGTCACGGTAAAAAACAAGGAAAGAATAGTTCTAAGGAGGGTGAAAACGCTTGTCATGTGGGAAAAGCCAGGGAGATAAAGTTTATGAGCTGGAGACCATACCTTCCCCAGCCCATATCATGCTAACAACCCACCAATCAATCAGATGACTCTTCCCCAGGGTGTACCTCACCTTTCCTGGGATCTGGAGGCAGAGTTATGGGTGAATTATCTCGGTTCTTCGGCTTGTTGGGGGGTGCATTGATTAAAATACAGTGAGTCTTTGAGGCCAAATTAGGAGTCTTTATTAGCCAGCTGGCGACTGCCTTTCTCACAGAGCAAGTCCAGAGAAGACAGTAGTTGCAGTAGCTGGGTGTTTTTATCAGGAGTTAATTGCATAGGCATGGTGAGCAAGCTGAAAGCAGTTAGCCAATCAGCAACCAACACCTATTCCTGCCTGAAGTCAGAGGCCGGCGCCAGGTGTCCAGCATCTGATGTCCTCTGGTACCAAGTTTTCCTTAATGTTCAATCAACACAACCCACACACCTTTACTTTACTTTTACTGTCTTGAGGTTTTAAACTTTTAGAACACCCCACCTTGTCACAGACTCACAAGGAAGAAGAATTTGTAAATGGACAAACAGAGAGAAAAACAGGATTTATGTAAGTCAGAAACCTCCATCCAGAGTGGCCAGGAGTGGGGCTCCAAGAGGCAAAACCAGAAGGGACTGTTGGTAGCGGGGTCTTTAAGCACAGTATTTGGGTAAAAAAACTGACACTCAGCTAGCAATCAGTTATAAGGCAGGGACAAAACCCAACAAAAAACCTGATTTGTAATCTTATTTGCCATGTCTGGCTTGCTCTTCATAGAACAAAATAGGCATTAGAAGGATGGAATCACCACTCCCTTACTATTTTTTTTTTAAATTTTTCTTCAGCAACTTTAATTATAAAATTCTTTCATGTTCTCAAAAAATGGAAAACCAGATCCCTTACTATTCTAATTATAAGATTGGAAGCTCCTGAGGAGTGGGGCAGGAAATTTTGTTTTGCTAAAAGCAGCTTTTGGAGAGAAAGATGCAGTGGGATTTGGCACACTGATCTTGCTAAAGATAACTTCTGGGAGATGCAAGCATTTTGCATCCTCAGTTTCCATTGCACCAACCCGGCTGTCTATTAACGTGTCTGACTCCTCACAGCAATACGATGTAATAACTCCCTTTTATGAGACTCATAGGAAGCATGATAAACGGGACGGTGCTCTCTCTCTCTCATGCCAACCCGCTCCCCCCACCTCTCTCTCTCTCTCTCTCCCTCTCTCCTTGTGGCCCCTAGGGAACAGGGAATTGATGTCCCTCTTCACCTGTCCTGGCCCACTTTCCCTAAACAAAGCCTTCATGTTCCTGTGTCTTCTTCTCACTCCTTAAATAAACCTTACCATACTGCACATCATGTTTGTGCTAGTACTTCGAATTCTTCTCTAAGTAAAAGGCTGGAATAGAAATTTAGGCCCAACCTAGCCCACAACACTTGCTTCCCCCAAAAGTACCTGTCTGACTCATTTGATGTAGGCAGGCAGGTAGGATAAATTTGAGCTGGAAGACCACACCTTCACCATGCTCCTGTGTGATCTCATGTCCCTACCTGACCACACCTGTATGCCCACCAGCCAATCAGACTAATTAACCACACCCCTTTGGAAGTAGATAAAAGGCCTAGAACATGATGGGCCCAGTCCTTTCTCCCTTTTTGTCCTTTTTATTTTCCTTGATGCCCTTGATCTCTTTGCCCCCACACCTTTGGGGCACATGACCCTCGGGCCACCCTTGCTCTCTGCCTTGGTTTTGCTACCTGTGCTAAGCTGCTTGTAGCTGCTCATAACCAAATGCTTCGTACACTTGGCTCCTGGCCTGCTCTCTGCTCAGTATGGCCCCAACATAATTTCTGGACTCTTCTTTCTCCCTTAGATAGAGGTCTCAATCCCTTATGCATTTCTCTCACTAAATAAAAAGATTTAAAAAAAACTTACCATGCTGCCTAGTCTATTTGAGCCAGTATTTAGAATTCTTCTCTGAATTTGTGGTAAGATTCCACAGATTATTAATTTCAGAAATATTGATAAGCAGATCAGTTTCACCTTGAGCTTCCAATTTTATCATGATAATAGCAAGGGAGTGGTGATTCCAGCCTTCTGAGCTCCCAGTTCACTTCAAAAACAAGTTGTCTATCCCATCACTCCCAGTGGCTCTTCTGTTTTATCAGGAGCAAGTCAGACACAGCAAATAAGATCTTTTGATGGTTTTTTGTCCAAGGCTTCTGACAGTTGATTCTCAGTTTTGCTTTTTTTTTTTTTTTTTTTTTTGCCCAAAATTGTGCCTAAAACTCCACTACCACCAGCCCCTTTGGGTTTGGCTTCTCTTGGATCCCCTCTCCTAGGCACCTTGGCAGGAGGCCTTTGACTTAAGAAAATCTTGCTTTCCTCTCAGCCTTGTCTGCATGGAAATTCTTCTTCCATGTGAGACAAAGAGCTGAGGTGACCTTTCCCCACCACCATTTTGCCCATAGTGTAAGACCCCTGAAAGGTGTCCCACACTTCTACCGACCCCAGAAACACGAATTCCACTCCAATCGCTGCAAAGGGCATGAGGAAGTTTATTACATCTGCGCAGATGGGCCAACTCTAAGCACAACAGCACCCTCTGGTGCAGTGCGAGAAGAGAGGCCCCGATCATCAACCGCACAAAGTATTTAAGGCTTAAAACCACAACATTAGCATATCTCCACAGCATTACAAAAAATCACAAGATAAACCGCAGCATGACGAATTATCACAAGATAAAGGGGTTTTTCCAGGGTGAGGGAACAAAGTCCTTGAGCAAGCACAAACACGGGGTCATCATGACCAAAAACTCAACATAGCTCCTAAAATAATTATCACATGCTCAATTATCTCATAAAGGCATTAACACATCACATGCTACAAGTCCAGCTAAAGTTTAGTCATCTTAAAAAAGCATTTTGCAAGCCCAGCTATTTTGTACAAAAGCAGAACAATATGCAGTTAGCCAAGCGACTCCATTTTAAACCCAGCCTGCCTTATTCTCTCTCAATAGTCATGTCAAAGAATGTCCATGCATACAGAGACAGTGTGCAAAGCAAGCTTTTAGTGAGAAGGTTCCTGGTACTGTGGTAGGAGGGGGGCTCCAAGGGAGAAGTTGCCTTGGAAACTTGCCAGCAACTGGATCTTTGTACACAAAAGTGGCTATCTAGATATAAGCAATCAGTGGAGAAGCTAACAATCAATCATAGAGGTAGGATAACAACCAATCATAGGTTGAGATAACAGCCAATCAGAGGCAAGAATAAAACCCATCAGAGAGCTGGAGTTGGTAACCTTATCCAGCCTGCTCATGATAAAAAACTAAGTGTTGTTACAGGAAGCCTCTGTGAGGAGGCAAGCACTTTGTCCACTCTTTAATGAACTCTGCCCCTTTTCTCTTTCTGACAGGAACCTCATCACACTGCCTATTAGCCTGTATAACTCCTCACAACCCTTCTCTCCATGCCTTGGTGTCAACTACCTATTAATGCTCATTGGTACAGGGAAACAGTATTCAGATGGATAGAGGGAATTGATAGGCTCCCAATTTGGGTAACAAGTGGTAAGATAAACTGGGTGCTCACTGGGAATCCTGTCTCTGACATTTGGGCTTCATGCTATTTGGACCTAGTTTAGATCCAAATGTTCTGTGCTATTCCAGTACCAGTTGGCAGGACATCAGTCCCTCCACAAGAAGGATTTGGTTTGGAACAGTACTCTGTTGATTTGTGTCAGAATTTCTTTTGCTTTGGTAAAATATGTGTGTTTCAATTTTAACTTTGTCCAAGGGCTCTCTGAGCTCTATCCTAGCTGATTAGGACATCCTACGGTTATGGTTGTATTGATGTAGGCAGGCAGATAGGTCAAAGTTGATTAGATTTGTGAGCTGGAAGACCACGCCCCTGTGTGATCTCATACCCCTTCCTGACCCCACCTGTATGCCCAATCAGGCTACATAACCACTCCTTTTTTGAAAGAAAACTCATATTTAAAAAGTAAAAATTTTTATACTTTTTAAAAAAGTTTTAAGTAACTTTATTTAGTTGTAATTAAATCTGGTCTATAGGTGTTTAAATCACCCTGAATTAAGTGAGTGATTTTTATTTTTTCATAGTTATTAGACATCAAATTTTTTTAAATTTGATATCTTTGATAGGATTTCTCAAAATCAAAGTCCTAAATTGAGTTTTTTGACCTTGAGGTTTCCAGCTGGGTCCCTGGATATCCTCAAAGGATGTAGTACTCAGGCTTGTAGAGACAATAGCTAAGTAGTTTCACTTCATGTGGAAAGCAATGTCAAGTATAATCATAAACTTTAAGCTACATTCATGTAGGCATGTTACTGATATAAGGATTCTAGAGACTATATAACATCAATAGAGCTCTAATGTTCCTGCCAGTCATGATCGTTATCTTAAAAAGAGGGATGAGTGTAGTACAATTCTCCGACAGAGAGATGTGACCATGAGAGTTTTTATTAATGCTGGCATGGGGCCCAGTACATTTACATCCAAAAGACTTTGCACTGAACAAAGCAGGGCATTGCCTTATATACTATCTTAGTTTCTTTGTCTCTCTTATATGGTCATGTATATTCCGATTGGGTACTTCAAGGCTAATGGGCTGCTATAGGGTTACACAAGTATATGTAGTTACTGGTTAGGCCATGGTGCCCTTTCTTTGTTCTGGAGGGCCCTTAACTTTCTGTTTGAAAGCCCCTACCTCAGGGGACTTGGGGCTTTAGAAGATCTTTGAAATTGTTTTCAGCCCATCATTGCTTGAAATGGTGGAATAGCTTGTAAAACACTGTTGTGGTTTTTGAAAACTGTTATATAGAACAGAAACAACTACATCTCCTTGTTCATTGCTAAATTGTCCAAATTTCAATCATGATAATTTTAAGTCTTTTATAATACACAATTCTTGTTCTCCTCTGGAAACATTTTACAATCACAAAAGACTCTAACAAATATTATAAATACAGATTTCTGACAAAAGATCAATGGACTAAAAATTTCCAGAACTTTTAAGAAGAAAATGATAGATTTACGAAATTGCTACTGGACATCAAATAAGACAAGAAGTAATTAAATGAGATTCAATGACCAGGTGAAATCTGTGGGTTTACAAGTCACTTATTCAATCCATTGTTGTTTCTATTCTTAAATGTTTTCTCTTCTAGGTTTAAAGATTTTCATGAAATTTCAAGAATTCAACACTTTATTAAACTATATTTGTAAATAAAGATAAATAGATTTATCTCTTTCCTCCTTAATTCTTCCAAAATTCCAAAGCTTTGGGGCATTTTTGTTTTTCATGGCAATCAGATTGTTTACATGGGTTTAGTAAGAATCTGTTTTCTTCATAAAAGAATTCAATTTGAAACATTGGCATACCTAAAAATATAAGCAAAATGCCTGACTGCAAGAGCTCACAGCCTTTCTGTAAATAAAATTATCATTTCTTAATAGGCATGAAACTTTCAAAAAAAATTTTTATTTAAGTGGGGCCAGCACTGTGGTGCAGGTTAATCCTCCTCCTGCAGTGCTGGCATCCGTTATGGGCTCCAGTTGGAGTCCTGGTTGTTCCTCTTCTGATCCAGCTCTCTGCTAAGGCCTAGGAAGATGGCCCAAGTGCTTCGGCCCCTGAATTCATGTGGAAAGAAACTCCAGGGTCCTGGATTTTGATTAGCCCAGCTCCGGCCATTGCCGTCATTTGGGGAGTGAACCAGCAGATGGAAGACTTTTCTCTCTGTCTCTCCCTCTCACTGTCTGTAACTCTACCTCTCAAATAAATAACAAAATCTTTTAAAAAATTTTAAGGCATACAAATTTCATGTATTTCCTATATACAGATTCAGTAACATAATGCTACTTCCTATCCTACACTCCCTCCTGCCCACACTCTCAACCTTCATCCTCCTCCCTCTCCTACTTCCATTCTTAATTTTTACAAAGATATAGTTTCAGTTAACCTTATACTGATAAGATTAACCCTACACTAAGTAAAGTGCTCAAGAAACAGTATGTACAAAACAATGTTCCTCAACAGTAGAGACAAGGGCTGTTCAAAATTATTGAGTCACAAAATGTCAATTTCACTTTTGTTGACTGCCTTTTAGGTACTCTAGTAGTTATCACAGATCAGGGAAAACATGGTATTTGTCTTTTGGGACTGGCTTATTTTCTAAGTATAATGGTTTCCAGTTGCACCTATTTTGCAGCAAATGACAGGATTTCCACTGTGTAGTGCTTCACAGTAATAGACGTGACACTTAAAAAGACTAAATACTAAACAAAAAATAAAAAAGAACAACAACAAAAAAGATTAAGTACTATACTATACTTTAAAAAAAATCTGGACCCAGCTGCTCCACTTCTGATCCAGCTCTCTGCTGTGGCCTGGGAAAGCAGTAAAAGATGGCCCTGGCTTCAGATCGGTTCAGCTCCAGCCATTGTGGCCATCTGGGGAGTGAATCATCAGATGGAAGACCGACCGACTGACCAACCTCTTCCTCTCCTTCTCTCTCTGTGTAACTCTGACTTTCAAGTAAAATAAATAAATCTTTAAAAAAATCTGAATCTGCTTTAGTTGGGCTTGCTGACTCTGAGAGTATTCCAAATCTGAGATTACTACATAGCCAATCAAATTTTCTTACTGTACTTAATACAAATAACCAATCAACAAACTATAATGTCTACTTCAGATTGTATATTTCTTTATTATTCCTATGATGCATATGTTTTTTATCATTTGTTTTGTTACTCATTTTTTTTGAGCTTTGAGTCTACTGCCTGTCAGAATTCTACAGAAGTACAACTCCCAGCAAGGTAACTCTTGCCTAGCACTTCGAGCTGCAGAAGTGATTATCTTTTTTTTTTTTTTTGACAGGCAGAGTGGATAGTGAGAGAGAGAGAGATAGAGAGAAAGGTCTTCCTTTTTGCTGTTGGTTCACACTCCAATGGCTGCCACGGCTGGCGCATCGTGCTGATCCGAAGCCAGGAGCCAGGTGCTTCTCCTGGTCTCCCATGCAGGTGCAGGGCCCAAGCACTTGGGCCATCCTCCACTGCCTTCCCGGGCCATAGCAGAGAGCTGGCCTGGAAGAGGGGCAACCGGGATAGAATCCGGCGCCTCGACTGGGACTAGAATCTGGTGGATTAGCCTGTTGAGCTGCGGTGCCAGCCTGATTAAGTTATCTTTTTTTTTTATTAAACTTTTATTTAATGAATGTAAATTTCCAAAGTACAGCTTATGGGTTACAATGGCTTCCCCCTCCCAAAACTTCCCTCCCACCCACAACCCTCCCCTTTCCCGCTCCCTCTCCCCTTCCAATCACATCATGATTCATTTTCAATTCTCTTTATATACAAAAGATCAGTTTAGTATATATTAGGTAACGATTTCAACAGTTTGCCCTCATATAGCAACACAAAGTGAAAAAAAAATACTGTTGGAGTACTAGTTATAGCATTAAATAAGAGTGTACAGCACATTAAAGGCAGAGATCCTACATAATATTTTTAAAAAATTAATTAATTTTCTATGCCGTTTCCAATTTAACACCAGGGTTTTTTTTTTTTTCATTTCCAATTATCTTTATATACAGAAGATCGATTCAGTATATAATTAGTAAAGATCTCATCAGTTTGTACCCACGCAGAAACACAAAGTATAAAAATACTGTTTCAGTACTAGTTATAGCATCTCTGCACATTAGACAACACATTAAGGACAGATCCCACATGGGATGTAAGTACACAGTGACTCCTGTTGCTGATTTAACAATTTGACACTCCTGTTCATGGCATCAGTTATCTCCCTAGGCTCTAGTCATGAGTTGCCAGGGCTATGGAAGCCTTTAGGGTTCGCTGACTTTGATCTTATTCCGATAGGGTCACAGACAAAGTGGAAGTTCTCTCCTCCCTTCAGAGAAAGGTACCTCCTTCTTTGATGGCCCCGTTCTTTCCACTGGGATCTCACTCACAGAGATCTTTCATTTAGGTCTTCTTCTTTTTTTCATTTCCATGGTATCTGGGCTTTCCATGCCTACAATACTCTCATGGGCTCTTCAGCCAGGTCCGAATGCCTTAAAGGCTGATTCTGAGGCCAGAGTGTTGTTTAGGACATCTGCCATTCTATGAGTCTGCTGTGTATCACACTTCCCATGCTGGATCTTTCTCTCCCTTTTTGATTCTATCAGTTAGTATTAGCAGACACTTGTCTTGTTTGTGTGATCCCTTTGATTCTTAGACCTATCCAAGCCATCGAATGTGAACTGAAATTGATCACTTGGACTAGTGAGATGGCATTGGTACATGCCACCTTGATGGGATTGTATTGGAATCCCCTGGCACATTTGTAACTCCATCATTTGGGGCAAGACTGATTGTGCATGTCCCAAATTGTGCATCTCCTCCCTCTCTTTTTCCACTCTTAAATTTAACAGGGATCACTTTTCAGTTAAAATTTAAACACCTAAGAATAATTGTGTGTTAATTACAGAGTTCAACCACTAGTACTAGTACTAGAACAACAACAACAACAACAAATACTAAAAAGGATAGAGTATTACATTGTACATCTAGAGTCAGGACAAAAGCTGATCAGGTCATTGTTTCTTATAGTGTCCATTTCACTTCAACAGGTTTCCCCTTTGGTGTTCAGTTGTCACCGATCAGGGAAAACAAATGATATTTGTCTCTTTGGGACTGGCTTAATTCACTCAGCATGATGCTTTCCAGATTCCTCCATCTTGTTGCAAATGACTGGGTTTCATTGTTCCTTACTGCTGTATCGTATTCTATGGAGTACATGTCCCATAATTTCTTTATCCAGTCTACTGTTGATGGGCATTTGGGTTGGTTCCAGGTCTTAGCTATTGTGAATTGAGCTGCAATAAACATTAATGTGCAGATGGCTTTTTTATTAGCCAAATTAATTTCCTTTGGGTAAATTCCAAGGAGTGGGATGGCTGGGTTGTATGGTAGGGTTATGTTCAGGTTTCTGAGGAATCTCCAGACTGACGTCCATAGTGGCTTAACCAGTTTGCATTCCCATCAACAGTGGGTTAGTGTCCCTTTTTCCCCACATCCTCTCCAGCATCTGTTGTTGGTAGATTTCTGGATGTGAGCCATTCTCACCGGGGTGAGGTGAAACCTCATTGTGGTTTTGATTTGCATTACTCTGATTGCTAGTGATCTTGAACATTTTTTCATGTGTCTGTTGGCCATTTGGATTTCCTCTTTTGAAAAATGTCTATTGAGGTCCTTGGCCCATCTCTTCAGTGGGTTGTTTGTTCTGTTGTTGTGGATTTTCTTGATTTCTTTGTAGATTCTGGTTATCAACCCTTTATCTGTAGTATAGTTTGCAAATATTTTTTCCCATTCTGTCGGTTGCCTCTTCAGTTTCCTGACTGTTTCTTTTGAAGTACAGAAACTTCTCAATTTGATGCAGTCCCAAATGTTAATTTTGGTTTTGACTGCCTGTGCTCCTGGGGTCTTTTCCAAGAAGTCTTTGCCTGTACCTATATCTTGCAGGGTTTCTCCAATGCTCTCTAATAATTTGATGGTTTCGGGTCGTAGATTTAAGTCTTTAATCCATGTTGAGTGAATTTTTGTGTAAGGTGAAAGGTATGGGTCTTGCTTCAAGCTTCTGCACATGGAAATCCAATTTTCCCAGCACCATTTATTGAATAGGCTGTCCTTATTCCAGGGATTAGTTTTGGATCTTTGATCAAATATAAGTTGGCTGTAGATGTTTGGATTGATTTCTGGTGTTTCTATTCTGTTCCATTGGTCTATCCATCTGTTTCTGTACCAGTACCATGCTGTTTTGATAACAACTGCCCTGTAGTATGTCCTAAAATCTGGTGTTGTGATGCCTCCGGCTTTGTTTTTGTTGTACAAGATTGCTTTGGCTATTCGAGGTATTCTGTGTCTCCATATGAATTTCAGCATTATTTTTTCCAGATCTGAGAATAATGTCTTCGATATCTTGATTGGTATTGCATTGAATGTATAAACTGCTTTTGGGAGAATAGACATTTTGATGGTATTGATTCTTCCAATCCATGAGCATGGAAGATTTCTCCATTTTTTGGTATCCTCTTCTATTTCTTTCTTTAAGGTTTTGTAGTTTTCATCGTAGAGATCTTTAACGTCCTTGGTTAAGTTTATTCCAAGGTATTTGATTGTTTTTGTAGCTATTGTGAATGGGATTGATCTTAGAAGTTCTTCCTCAGCCGTGGCATTGCCTGTGTATACAAAGGCTGTTGATTTTTGTGCATTGATTTTATATCCTGCTACTTTGCCAAACTCTTCGATGAGTTCCAGTAGTCTCACAGTAGAGTTCTTTGGGTCCCCTAAATAAAGAATCATATCATCTGCAAAGAGGGATAGTTTGAGTTCGTCCTTCCCGATTTGTATCCCTTTAATTTCTTTTTCTTGCCTAATGACTCTGGCTAAAACTTCCAGAACTATATTGAATAGCAGTGGTGAGAGTGGGCATCCCTGTCTGGTACCAGATCTCAGCAGAAATGCTTCCAACATTTCCCCATTCAATAGGATGTTGGCCGTGGGTTTTTCATATATTGCTTTGATTTTATTGAGGAATGTTCCTTCCATACCCAGTTTGCTTAGAGTTTTCATCATGAAAGGGTGTTGTATTTTATCAAATGCTTTCTCTGCGTCTATTGAGAGAATCATATGGTTTTTTTTCTGCAGCCTGTTAACGTAGTGTATTACGTTGATTGTTTTGCGAATGTTGAACCATCCCTGCATACCAGGGATAAATCCCACTTGGTCTGGGTGGATGATCTTTCTGATGTGTGGTTGCATTCTATTGGCCAGAATTTTATTGAGGATTTTTGCATCTATGTTCATCAGGGATATTGGTCTGTAATTCTCTTTCAATGCTGCATCTTTTTCCGGCTTAGGAATTAAGGTGATGGTGGCTTCATAGAAAGAATTTGGGAGGATTCTCTCTTTTTCGATTGTTCTGAATAGTTTGAGAAGAATTGGAGTTAGTTCTTCTCTAAATGTCTGGTAGAACTCAGCAGTGAATCCATCTGGTCCTGGGCTTTTCTTTGTTGGGAGGGCCTTTATTACTGTTTCAATTTCTGTGTCAGTTATGGGTCTGTTTAGGTTTTCTAGTCTTCCTGGCTCAATTTAGGGAGGTTGTATGTGTCCAAGAATCTGTCTATTTCTGATAGATTTCCCTGTTTGCTGGCATACAAGTCCTTGTAGTAATTTCTGATGATTCTTTTCATTCCTGTGGTGTCTGTTGTTATGTTTCCTTTTTCATCTCTGACCCTATTGATTTGGGTCTTTTCTCTTCTTTTTTTAGTGAGTTGGGCCAATGGGGTGTCAATTTTGTTTATTTTTTCAAAAAACCAGCTCCTTGTTTGGCTGGTTTTTTGTATTGTTTTTTGGATTCAATCCTGTTGATTTCTTCTTTGATTTTAATTATTTCCCTTCTTCTACTGGGTTTGGGTTTGGTTTGCTGCAGATTTTCTAGATCCTTGAGATGACTTGAAAGCTCATCTATTTGGTGCCTCTCCAATTTCTTGATGTAGGCACCTATTGATATAAATTTTCCTCTTAACACTGCTTTTGTTGTATCCCATAGGTTTTGGTATGTTGTGCTGTTATCCTCATTTACTTCCAGAAAATTTTTGATTTCTCTTTTAATTTCTTCTATGACCCATTGTTCATTCAGGAGCATGTTGTTCAATCTCCATGTGTTTGCACATGCTCTGGGGATTCCCGAGTTGCTAATTTCCAATTTCATTCCTTTGTGGTCTGAGAAGCTGCATCGTATGATTCTAATTCTTTTGAATTTGCTGAGACTTGCTTTATGGCCTAGTATGTGGTCAATCCTAGAGAGGGTTCCATGTACTGCTGAGAAGAATGTAAAGTCCTTAGATGTAGGATGAAATGTTCTGTAGATATCTGTTAGATCCATTTGGGCTATAGTGTCATTTAAATCTGTCTCCTTGTTGATCTTCTGTCCTGTTGATCTGTCTATCTCTGAGAGTGGAGTATTGAAGTCCCCCAGTACTATTGTATTGGGGTCTAAGTCTCCCTTTAAGTACCTTAACAAGTCTTTTAAATAAGCTGGTGTCCTGTGATTAGGTGCATATACATTGATAATTGTTATATCTTCCTGTTGAATGGATCCCTTAATCATTAAATAGTGCCCCTCTTTGTCTCTCCTGACAGTTTTTGTGGTAAAGTTTATGTTGTCCGATATTAAGATGGCTACGCCCGCTCTTTTTTCATTTCTGTTGTCATGGTGTATCTTTTTCCAGCCTTTCACTTTCAGTCTGTATGGATCATTGTTGGAAAGATGAGTTTCTTGTAAGCAGCAAAAAGATGGGTTTTGTTCCTTAACCCAATCAGCCAATCGGTGTCTTTTAACTGGACAGTTCAAGCCATTAACATTCAATGTGACTATTGAGAAGGAGTAAATTTGCCCTGCCATTTGCCAAAGATATTTTCTAATATCTGGTTTGAGATTCTTGTGGTCTTTTGCTGTGAGGTTTCCTTCCTTTACCTTCTTTCATATTGGTGACCGTGTTTCTGTGTTTCTGTATGTAACACATCTTTAAGCATCTTTTGCAGGGCTGGACGAGTGGTGACAAATTCTTTCAATTTCTGTTTGCTGTGAAAGGTCTTTATTTCACCTTCATTCACAAATGAGAGCTTTGTAGGATATAATATTCTGGACTGGCAGTTTTTCTCTCTTAGTACCTGGGCTATATCTCGCCATTCTCTCCTGGCTTGTAGGGTTTCTGATGAGAAGTCAGCTGTAAGTCTAATTGGAGTTCCTCTGAGAGTAATCTGGCATTTCTCTCTTGCACATTTTAGGATCTTTTCTTTGTGTTTCACTGTGGTGAGTTTGATTACGACGTGTTGTGGTGAGGATCTCTTTTGATCATGTTTATTAGGGGTTCTATGAGCTTCCTGTACTAGGATGTCTCTGTCCTTCTCCAAACCTGGGAAATTTTCTGCTAGTATCTCACTAAAAAGGCCTTCTAATCCTTTCTCCCTTTCCATGCCTTCAGGAACTCCTAGAACCCAAATGTTGGGTTTTTTAATAGTATCCTGTAGATTCCTGACAGTATTTTTTAGATTTCTGATTTCTTCTTCTTTTCTTTGATTTGACTGTTTCCTTTCCTGTTCTCTGTCTTCTAATTCCGATATTCTCTCTTCTGCTTCGCCCATTCTGTTTTTAAGGCTCTCTAATGTGTTTGCCATTTGATCTATTGAGTTCTTCATTTCATTGTGGTTTTTTGTCACTATCTCAGTTTCCTGTTCTACTAGTTGTTTCATTTCATTTTGATTCCTCCTTAATATTTCATTTTCACGGGAGAGATTTTCTATCTTGTCCATTAAGGATTTCTGTAGTTCAAGAATTTGTTTTTGAGAACTTCTTAATGTTCTTATCAATTTTTTGAGATCTGCTTCTTGCATTTCCTCTATCTCTTCATCTTCATAATCTTGCATTGGCGTGTCTTGTTCACTTGGGGGCGTCATAGTGTCTTCCTTGCTCTTGTTACCTCGGCTTCTATGTTTGTTGTTTGGCATGTTGGAGATAATTTATGGTGTTTTTTGTTTTGTTTTGTTTTGTTTTTTTGCTGTGGTGTTTTTTTTCTCGTTATACTATGCCTCTAAGTGAGCTGTCTGCTTTGTTAGATCCTTAGGGGCTGTGATGGGTGTGGCCAGAGAGCTATTCTTGATTCTTCAGGTTTAAGGCTGTGTAAAGAGCCACTCTCCCAGATTGCTCACTCACTTGCTCCTTGCTGGCTCTCTCTCTCTTTCTCTTTTTTTTTTTTTGACTCAGTTGGGAGTGGAGTTGAGGGTAGTTGAAATCTGGCCTCTGTGAGTATTCGTTTGATCTACCCCTGGGACCACACAAAGAGTTTATGCAGCCCTCAATGTGTTCTCGAGTTTTGCTAAAGTTACTGAGTTTGGCTGCGCTTTACATATGTAAAATCGCGGTGCTCTTTGTTTTGCTTGGTGAGTGAAGGGAGAGGCCTCTGTCCCCCCCCCCCCCCCCCCGCAATGTCTCGGGTTTCTGAGGTCTTTGTCTTACCCTCCTCCGGTTCCCGTGCTGGCGAGATTCTGTGGCTCTGGCTCATCTCCCGCCGCTCGGCTCGTCTTGGTTGGTTTTCCACGCGGTGGGCTCCCTGTAAGTCCTCTGTTTCACATCCACTAGATCCGGAAGCGTTTCCTCTGCAGTTTTTTTCTTGAGTCTTTTCCTGAGGCTACAGTAATTCCACTTTTATGAAACTTTATTTCCCAAACTAAGGCGCACGTCCTCACTATCCGCCATCTTGGCTCCGCCCCTGATTAAGTTATCTTTTAACAATAGATTGCAGGTAAAGGTATCCTAAGGAACTCTTCTACTTCTTTATCACTCAAATGAGTTAGAAAAGGTTTCTAACAATGATTCCTGGTCATCAGTGTTTCCCCTGCAAAATGGGACCAGATAAGACCAAACAACCAGTACAGAGTTTATCCTGACAATGTGGAATATAGACTAGCTGAAGGATCACTGATGACAGTGTTTTGTAGAAAAACATGACACAGGTGGATGTGGATATAGGAGTTAAGGTGGGAATCACTGGTACCAATCCAAAAAGGTCAAGAAGTTATGAAGAAGGAATTCTATTGAATGATTATTTGATAGCAACTATCACAGTAAACTGCCAGAACTGTAGCCTCTACAGAGGGCCACCACTTCAAAGATATGCAAGCAAGATATGATGCATGAGAACTCTCATATCCTATTCTAGAATCTCTATGTAGCTACTGTACTGGGGTTTTCAGACTTTTTATAAATAGGAAACAAGGATTAGGACTGACAGTATTGACTAAAATCTAAAAAATGGAGTACATGTTATATTTTTCAAAGTATCTGGGTGTTGCCACCCAAGGCTTACCAACTTATCTGAGAAAAATAGCAGCTACCTGTGACATACTACAGGCTGCAGAGTAGTTTACTCTTGAGTAGCCCACATCAGCACATGCTGCTATTTCTAGAATAGGGAGGTTACTGGCCCACTTACAGCTATTTGGGAAACATTTACTCATATTATCTGATAACCTAAACATTATTCTAAAAATATCATTAAATCACCATGCTTTCAGACTATCTGGGGAATATATGCACAAACATGTTAAGCAATGTATTCTAGAGGCTGTGATACCTAATATCCATGAAGCTGGGATTTAAAGCTCCCACCCCATGTAATTCTATCCCACTTGTTAATCAGAACACTCCCTTTCCCAGAATGCTTTGTTTCTTAGACAGGTCCTTTGGAAAAGACACCATGTAAATATGTATACCAAGTCTACATGGAATTTGATGGAGATGTCATAGAACTCCCAGGTGACTACAGTACCTCAAAAAGGTAGGTACAGGAGGTGCTCACCTCTCTTTCATCAAAAACCAAGGTTAAAACAGGTGCTGAGATGCCTTCTCTCTATTTCCCCTCCCCCACCACTTTTTTCCCTCTGGCCTTCTCCATTCCTCATGAATACCCGTGTGTGTATGTGTGTGTACGTGTGTGTGTGTTTGCTTTCTCGCCTTTTAGATAAACTTTATCATTTTGTGCTTCATATGGTCCCTGTATTAGAATGCTTCTATAAATAGGAACTATGGATCTGCAATAAAAATTACTATGTTCTTTATTTTTTAAAAAAGATTTGCTTATTTGAAAAGCAGAGCTACAGAGAAATAGAGACAGAGAAAGATAAAGAGAGATCATCCATTAGCTGTTCACTCTTCAAATGGCTTTGATGGCTGGAACTGGGTTGATCCAAAGCCAGAATCCAGGATCTTCCTCCAGGTCTCCTATGTGAGTTTAGGGACCTATGGACATGGGCCATCTTGCACTGTTTTCTCAGGAATATTACCAGGGAGCTGGATTAGAAGTGGGGCAGCAAGAACTGGAACCAGTGTCTATATGTTATGCTGACACCATATGCTGGCACCAGTTCCTGGAATAAAAATTTAAACCTCACTTGCCCCAATTCAGTTGTACCTGACTAATGTCTCCTTGGAAACTCCATATATGGGATTTGTAGATGGAAACAACTTCTGAAATTAGAGAAATTAAAAGGTTAAATATGCAGTAGTAACATTTCAGGAAACTTTGGAATCAAAAGCATTTCCACAGATGCTTCCCCCAAAAAGGCTGAATTCATGACCCTCACTCATATCTTACTCATTGGAAGAGGTAAATAGTGAACATTTATCCCAACTCCAAGTATGCTTTTTCTGTATTGCATGCATACCAGGCTACCTAGAATCAAACAGGATTATTCTTGTTAAATATTAAAGCTTTCCTACTGAGAAAAGCAATCCTCCAAAGTCAAGTGGGTTACAACATCCTCACAGCAATCTAAAGTGGGAATTTTGCCCTCATTAAAACAGGATGTTATGTGTACAACCCTAATAAGCTCTGGGAACATTTTTATAGCTCTCCAAGATATGCCCATGCAGATTAATGTTATATCTGAACCCACACTGAGCCTTAAACAATTGCTGTATTGGTTTGGGATCAAAAGTCCTTGGTGACAAAATTGTTAATCATTCTTATTTGCATTTTACATATAGAAAAATTAACATGCTATTGTACTTATTATTGCCATGAATTGATAATATATCTGCAATAAATCATGAAGAAACTACCTGATTCAAACCTACTTTCTTCCAAAGAGCTACAAATTTTCAAATTTATTTTTCTGGATCCCATCTGGAATTGTTAAGCAAGAATTTAGAAATTAGCCTATGTATGTGAGAGAAGCTTAAGGAAAGCAAAGCACCCATGGAAGCTCAGAAACATACCTAGGAAGCAGCCCTATATTTTATAATACAAAGTACTGCTCAGACCCTGATAACCTCACAAGTGGTCTCAGCCTTACCCCTTAGGAAAGCTCTCCAGAAGAATTCTCTCTGCTCAACACAAAATTGGTTACCTACCCCAATAACATTGCACAATAAGACCATCCATCACAATCTTCCTCCAAGGAAGGTACCCTATGGGAAGTTCTTCTGTTCAGTGCCAGGTGAGCTATCCAGCCTGAAAATACTGAGTGGTGAAACCTTGGTAGGAATTTTACCTAATTTACGCTCAGCAAATCCTTTGTTCTGTAGAAGAGGAAGGAGGGGAAGGAGAAATGGCAGGGAGAACTGGACCACATTACCACATTCCAGTATAAGCTCTAGTCTGAATACAGACCTCTTGCTTAGCTCTTAGCTCTTTTTTTTTCACTGTCAAGTGTATTTTCTCCATTAAACCAGGTAACCTCACTTTCCCCAGTCTGAATGAGTAGGCACTGTCTCTCAGATTCTGTCTGGACAGATACCCAACTATTCTGATCATGCCCTACCCCATTAAACCTTGCCACTCCTCTCAGACTCACATCTGAATTCGTTCTTTTTTTAAGATTTATTTTATTTATTTGAAAGACAGTTACAGAGAGAGGGGGAGACAGAGAGAGAGAGGTCTTCCGTCCACTGGTTCACTCCCCAAATGGCTGCAATGGCCGGAGCTGTGCTGATCCACAGCCAGGAGCCAGGAACTTCTTCCGGTGTTCCACATGGGTGCAGGGGCCCAAGGTCTTGGGCCTTCTTCTACTGCCATCCCAGGTCATAGCAGAGAGCTGGATTGGCAGAGGAGCAGCCAGGACTAGAACTGGTGCCCATATGAGATGCTGGCGCTTCAGGCCAGGGCTTTAACCTGCTGCGCCACAGCATTGGCCCCCTGAATTCATTCTTGCTGAAAGAAAAGATTACATTCACTTCCACTAACAGAATCAGGACCATTTTTGAAGACATTTTAAAATTAGGACTAACACTTGTAAAAACAGTATTGCATTGTAAGGCTACTACAAAACACATCAAACACTGGAATTAAGGGAAAGCCTTATTGTTGGGTGAAGGAAACTGGACAGGTTGGAGGGAGAGGGCAAGACAGCAAGAGAGGTCAAGAGAAAGAAGGCAGGTGTGTGGGAAGCAGGTCCTGTTATATTCTTGCAGGGGGTAGGGAAGTAGGAGCAGTGAATCCCATTAAGGTGGGGGGATTGAGCTGACACTTGAGGTTGGGCCATTTGGTCACCTGACATCTAGTGAGTCAGGCTAGCAATGGGGGTCAGAGCCTGAGATGGCACCACAGATAAGATGGCACCATTTTACTAATATTTCCCTCTTTTGTTTTTATAAGGCAAGTGTTGTATGGGATTACATCAGCCCCAAAGGTCCAGGAGGGATGGAGGGACAATGACCTCTCTTTTAGAGCTGCTTCATGCTGATATGGGGTGATGAGTTACTCTCCGCTGGCATGGGGTGATGTCTCAAGCTGCAATCTCCTGAGTGGAAAGCAGAGTATATCCCCGCAGCAGCAGCATTTGTTAGACCAACTGGTTAGTGAAGGATTTGGTTTATTCCATTATCACCTCCTGTTAACACTTAAACAGACAAGACAGTATAAAGTCCAGGGTGAGAATAGCAGCCAATGGTCCTAGGAGTGGCATTAACCAAGCAATGAGGGGATTTCATAGAGGAGAAGAAATGAGGGGGTCTCTGGACCCCACTGAAAACTGTTTAATGGATGTGGTTTTACCTGGTTGGTTAACATAATAACAACAGTGTTGAGGTCAGTCTGTTTTATAGTACCCACACCTGTTATTAAGGTGATATGGCTTTAGAGACCTTGGATGGCATTGGCTGAGGTCTCAAAGGACCTAGTGACCTCTTGTGACTGTTGGAGTTGTTTTGGAGTCTGTTGGTGGAGATAACATTATGCCCCAAAGCTGTCCCTGAGATCACTGCAGAGAGGGAGGCTGCCAAGCTGATCACAATCAAGACTGGGAGAAAGGCCACTTATCTCATATGGTAGAGGGGCTTGTCTGTAGAAAATTTCTGAATAATCATACAACGTTAAATGGGGGAGAGGATCATCAATACACATGGGTCAGGAGCAGAGCCATTGATGTAAGAGTAGAGGTTATGATTACTAAGGAATGAGGCCCCAGGTGAGCTAGACAGGGTCTAGAACAAATGAAAAAGTCATTATTAGAGGACCTAAGAAAGGTGCCATCTAAACCATGAATAAGTTTTCTGATTGAGAGGCAAAAAGAAATTGACAGAGTGGGGCCTGATAATATTAGGTGGGCTTTAAGGCCTTGCCAGTTATGAGGTGCAGACTTGTCTATCTTTTCACGTGGGATACATAGTGAAGGTGTGAACTCCTTGGGGAAGGCACCTTGTTGACTTCCATTACCTAGCTGACCTGCGAGGAGAGCTGCTCAGGTAAAGGCAGGTGGCATCTCTAACAAGAAATTTACAGTTCCGTCTGTAATGTTGCTGACTCTACTTGGCCATCCTCTCAGCAGCCATGGTTACTTTGGAAGCTGGGCATAGTGAAGGGCTTTTCAGCTTAGAACAGCGAGGCCTCTGGCTCTGACCTGGGCATCCTTTGACTCTAAGGCAGTTCTGTTTCCAGTGATCCAACTCTTGGCTGGCAGAGCTGCTAGAGCTCTTCATAACCTGACTTCTGCTGAAGTCCTGGCTTTCCACATCAAAAGCCACTGTAGTGGACTGCCCTGTTGGGCCTTCTTGATGACAGATAACTGCAAATCAGCCATTAATTGCCCTGCCACCTATCTTTACATTGCTTCTTATGCCTACCTTTCTCTTCCTCCTGGTTTTTGTTAAAGCAGACCAGAGGATGCAAGTCCAGGGGGTGCTTAACTCCCATCTCTAATCTTTGATGGCCAAAACTAGAAGTCTATAGTCATAGACATGTTCTGATAGTGGTTTTTCTGTGAGGTAGACAATGCCCATGAGGAAAGCTATGTCCTCACTTTAAAAATTTCTCTCCCTTTGTTTGGTTTGGAAGGGAGGTTTTGCCTGTTTACTGTGCCCACGGTGAAGTAAATCTAGCTATGAAATCATAATTCAAGCTCTTATTTTGGCTATGCCATTATTACAGAAAAAATGTTTGCTATCCCTTTTTTAGATCTAAAGATCAGGCCGGCGCAGTGGCTCACTTGGCTAATCTTCCACCTGCGGCGCAGGCACCCCAGGTTCTAGTCCCGGTTGGGGCGCCAGATTCTGTCCCAGTTGTTCCTCTTCCAGTCCAGCTCTCTGCTGTGGCCCAGGAAGGCAATGGAGGATGGCCCAAGCCCTTGGGCCCTGCACCCGCATGGGAGACCAGGAGGAAGCACCTGGCTCCTGGCTTCGGATCAGCGCAGTGCGCCGGCCGTAGCAGCAATTGTGGGGGTGAACCAACAGAAGGAAGACCTTTCTCTCTGTCTCTCTCTCACTGTCTAACTCTACCTGTAAAAAAAAAAAAAAAGATCTAAAGATCAAATCATACATCTTGGCGAATCCTTCAGTGTAGAGTCAGTTTCCCATCTTGAAGAGAATAGAGAAATGAGGGAACAGACAGGCTTCCAAGATTGCTTACTGGCAATAATAATATCAAATTAAAACATAACAAGCAATTTTAACTATTAAATAATAACTCATGAAAACATTTGCCAGAAGATCCAATGCCTTCCATAAATTTTAAGAGAAGACTACATGTATTTGGAAACCTTTTTCAAGTATCTAACACAAGCGTAACTTGTTTGACCAACAAAACCCAGGAACAAACATGTCAATGACTTCAACAGCTTTAGTTTCTTTCTACCAACAAATTTAAAACATCTGATATAGAGATTCATGAACCAAAATATATCTTGAATTAATTTAGTTTAAATTTGAGCAATTTTTCTTATCTACAAGCCAATTAAAACAGAGTTCTTAATAAATTTTCCCATGTAGGCATACAATATTGTACATGTATAACATAACATATAAGATAGGACAATAAAGCAGTTTTGGTAATAGATTCTTAAAATCTTTGTTTTTTAAATTACCAATTGATTTGAATCACTTTCTTCTCCTAACAACCTCAATTAGCCATACTTTCTCTCAGTTGGAACTGTAGTGCATTATTGGCTTCATCTGCATAGAGAGCCATCCCAAATGACTTTGGTCTTTCCCAAAGTACTGAATACAATAGAGTTCACTGGAAAAAGTCCTTCAAAACCTATAGGAGCACACAGGCTAACACAGAACCAACAATGTTGTAGTTTTATAAGAAGCAAATCTGATTTTTAGTGTTTGGAGAACACAGACTGTAGATGAAAAGACTTTAAATAGCCATGTTTAAAATTATAAACTCATTAACAAGAGGCACCTGCTTACTCCACACAGTAATTTTTGAAAGCACCTGTAGGATTTTACAAAACATTTATTCCTTCTAGGCCTCTGGGCCTTTTGCATTAAGATAACCATCATGTTTGGTAACACAAGATCATTAGAATTTTTAAGTTTTGGGCATTTGTATCAGTAGAATTTTGTATTAGCATAACTTAAAATTTAGCACCACTTCACATCTTGACTGTACCTGTAATATAATCCAAATAGCCTTATTAGTTGGTGTCTATACAAGATGAGAGACATATCCTTTGACATTACCAGGAGCCCAACTGGAAATATCAAAGTCCAAAGAGTTTGAAGCTTTGAGTTTTGAATGCCTGTCAAGGATGCCAAAAAGGCTTAAAATATCTCATTGAAATAAGATCCCTTAACATCATGACATAATATAGACCAGATTTGATCATTGTTACAAAGTGATTATTCAAATGCTTTAGAATGAGTAAATATTCAAACAAATCATAACTCCTTTAAAACTCAGTTGTTCCTAAACAGTCAAAGCTTAATGGGACAGTAAAGAACACATTAGATTACTTTAACAGAACACAAAATCTGGGTCTCTTTGGTCATTTCAAAAATTGGAAATAACACCTTAAATTTTGAGCTAGTGCATAGAATGATATCCCATAACTTGAAACAGTTTTAATGGAGTCACAATTAAGGAAGAGAAAATAGCTTTCTGGAGCTGGATAGAAAACTGACAGTCACCAATTAAACAAAAACTATTCAAAGGAGATGCTACAGTTTTATATAGATCGTTAAGATGATTTCAAAATATTGTAAAAACCTCATTGCTTTAATAGAGGATCAGATTCCAGTTCTATGTCAATTGTAGCTTTTACTTTCCACCTGCTGATTTCCTTGATTTACATTTTGAAATAACCCTTTAGAAATTTTTAAATTGAGAGCATTTTCTAAATAAGATAACACATTGAATTTTATCCTTAGTTACTTTGAAATAGTGTTGAACTATTTTCATAGACAACTTATGAAGACATATTTGTTAACAAACCCAAATAGTTTTCCATAATTATATATATATATACATATATATATAAGGTGTAAGAATACCAACATTCACATTTAGACACATTTATCTTATTTGCCTTTACCCAATTTACCTGGATGACTGAGAATGCCGGTATGATATCATACCTCTATCAGAATTAAGGTCAAAATTGCATTCATATGGAAATCTACAGCTTTTATAAAACTCTAGCTATAAATTGATAATGTTAAGCCAGAGACTGTAAAATTGACCTTGGGCGCTATAAGAAGTACTGATTACCCACTGCTGCTTCATCAAGTACTGATTACCCATTGCTGTATCATCAGAAACCTGTTAAAACCAATTGCAAAATAAGTTCAGCAAGTTACAAAGCAATATTTTTTAAAAGCAGTGATCTTCCTAGATTCTAAGAGAAAATTCCTTTAAATCCAATGTCCAGCTACAACTGAACCAAATTTTCATGCCTGAGATTATTATTTGCCAAAAACATCTTCTTAGATTTTAATTGAATTTGAGTCCAGTTTTCTTGTTACCCAAAGAACGCCTTAGGTCCATGATGCCATAGTCAACAGTCAGCTACTTGGGACTGCCTCTGAAACAAAAGTTCAGGCAGCTTCCAGACAGGTCCCAGGGGTGACTGCGGGCTAGGATCAATGTGCCAGGGACAAGTCCACTGGAGATTAAAAATAAAACTAACATAATGGTGAACAAAGATTTATTTATTTGAGAGGTAGAGTTACAGTCAGTGACAGGGAGAGACAGAGAGAAAGTTCTTCCCTCCATTGGTTCACTCCCAGATGGCTGCAATGGTCATCTGAAGCCAGGAGCTTCTTCCAGGTCACCCACATGGGTGCAGGGGCACAAGCACTTGGGCCACCCTCCACTGCTTTCCCAGGCCATAGCAGAGAGCTCAATTGGAAGGGGGCAGCCGGGACTAGAACCGGCACCCATATAGGATGCCGGCACTGCAAGCAAAGGATTAACCTACCGCACCACGGAGCCAGCCCCTACCATTATGTTAGTTTTAATGGGAGATGGCATCCACCAGGGCAGATGCGCACCCATCCAGAGATTCCTAAAGAGGAGAATCTGATAGGTGATAGAATAAAAGGCAATTAGGAAAAAGGAGGTATGTCTGGAAATAGTAATTAACATGGTTAGCCCGCTGGTTTGAAGGACCAGTAATCTTGATCATTATTTCAACATCGATTGAGAGAGATATCTCCCAGAGTAATGTTGTCTTTGGAGGGGGATCTTAAAGCTGAATCTGACTAGACAGAGGGTGGGGCTGTTTGTAGTCAGGCTTGAAGAGCAGAGCTACTGTCGGGAGAGGGGTCAAGCATCGCAAGGACCCTGACAAGGAGGGCCGGAGCATGAGGAAGGCTCTTTGGTGAAGTTTGCAGTGCATCAGTTTAGCACTTTGGCATGTCCCAAGAGCAGGGCTTTTACTCAGGAGGATAAGTGGCAGAATGGAGGAGGAGAGTTTAGGAAGAGAGACAGTTTTGGCTGTTAACCCAGAGCTTAAGAATGAACTATCTAGGAAATGCTCACTAACGAGACCAGGAAATTGAGCTTGTAGGAGCTGAGGAGAGTTGGCAAGGTACAGGCTGCTCCAGGCTGCCATCGACTCGGGAATGGGCCTAGAAGGGAGGGAGAGGGCTTGAGGCAGGGATGGAATATTGGTTCAGCAGAGCAGGAGAGGGTGAAGGTTGGAATGAGGACTGGGTTTGTGATAAGGCAAAGGTTGTGGGAGGAGGAGTAGACTGGGAAGGGGATGGTTTTGAGAAAAGGATGAGCAAGGCATTTGAGATAAGGTGAGCAAGAGCTTGGACTTTCCAGGCAGGAGAGGGAGGTACAGTGAGTGAGACACTGAGAGCGGAGCACTGAATGTAGAAGAAAGGGGTTTTGGATTTTTAGGTAGAGCTTTGGAAGTTAAGAGAACTTGAGCTGGAGAAGGTGTAGAGCTAAGAAAGGAGGAAGCCTGAACATAGGAAATTTTCTTTCACCTTCCTGAACACTTACAGAAGGGATAGAGATCCTGAAAGCCAAAGAAGGAAGCCCAGGGCTGAGTTTTGTGTTTGGCAGAAATGCCGATAATTGGCCATTTGACTGGTTTTTGAGGTAGATAGGAGACAACTGAGAGGAGCATCAGATGGAACACGAGACAAGGGAGTTCCCATAGTGACCCATGGAGTTGGACTGACAGATATCAGGCATCCCCAAGATCACAGGCATCCAATGGGAGGGTAAGGGGACAGAGGTTGGAGGTTGTCATCCACACACCCTTTGGAGCCCAAGGCCTAGAGCCCATGGAAAGGTGTAGAGCCTGTGGAGAGGCTCATAAGGCCTGTAGGAGGTTGTGGTGCCTAGTGCCAGGATTTCAAGAGGAAGCAGAGTAGAACCACAACCTGTGGTAGAGGTCACAGTCGGAGGAGAATTCCCCATTCCCTGTCTTACCCCAGGGATTTAGATGGCCAGTGTGAGGATGGAAATTATAGAGTTCAGTGGCAAAGAAGGAAGCCCAGGGGTGAGTTTTGTGTTTGGCAGGGGTCCAGGGTCCCAAAGCAGCTCAGATCCCTGGGGGGAGAGCAAGGTTGGTGGGAGAGCCTGGATCTGAATGATGACATCAGTGTAAGGCCACCACAAAACACACTAAACACTGGAGTTAAGGGAAAGGTGTATTGTTGGGTGGGGGAAACCCAACAGGCCAGAGGGAGAGGGTGAGAGAAAAAGAGAGCACGTGTGCAAGAAACAGGTCCTGTTATACTCTTGCAGGGGGTAGGAAAGTAGGAGCAGTAAATGCCATTAGGATGGAGGTCGAGCTGATACTTGCAGCTGGGCCATTTGGTCACCTGACATCTAGTGAGCCAGTCTGGTAATGGGGGCCAGAGCCTGAGATGGCACCAGACATAAGATGGCACCATTTTATTAACAGTCATATTCTGGGTGTGGGGAGCTGTTTCTCTTGGTCTGCAGACTTGTTGCTCAGTGTAGAAATAGAGAGAAATCCAAAAGATGGTGCAAAAGTGAAAGCAAGTTTATATGAGGTAAGTGACAAAACTCCTCCACGTGGAGGAGGGTACTCATGAACTGGGAGTCCAATGCACCAGTGGGACTGGTCTCTTTTTTGTTATTTCCTTCTCCTCCTCCTTTACCTGTAATGAACTGACCCTTCATCTAGCATATGCAGCAGGAGTCGTATTTGGATTGGCTCTCCTGCCCCTGTCTGAAAGGGGTTGTTAGTTGGGTCCCGCACCTGTGTCTACATGTGCGAAGGGGTTAGCAGTTGGTTAATATTTTCCATACCTTACCTTTTCTGCCATACTGTTAAAGAAATGGCAGCAAAGAAAAACAACCTCAGTCCTTTGTCTCACATGAAAGAAGAATTTTCAGGCAGATAAGGCAGAGAGAAAAGCAGGATTTATTTAAGTCAGAAACCTCCTGCTGAAGCATCCTGGAGAGGGGCTCCAAGAGAGGCAGGTCCAAGACACTGGTGGAAGTGGAGATTTTTAAGCCCAATTTTAAGGGGAAAAAAAAAAAAACTAGCAATCAGAAAGCAGGGATAAAATCCATCAAAAAGCCAGATTTATAATCTTGTTTGCCCTGTCTAGCTTGCTCATGATAAAACAAAAGAGCCATTAGATGGGAGGTAAGTTCTTTCTATTTTCATTATAAACCTGGAAACTCAGGAGGGTGGTGTGGGCAATTTTGATTTGCTAAACAAAACTTTTGGAGAGAAACATGCAGTGGGATTTGTCACCTGATCTTGCTAAAGGTAACTTTTTGGGGAAGCAAGCACTTTGCATCCTCTTATTGGGATTCCTCTTTTCCTCACTACAACTACAACCAACCTAACTGCCTATTAACCTGTTTGACTCCTCGTAATACCGCCTCTCTTTCTCTTTTTGTCTATTTAAATTGTGCATTTTCTTATGATTTGTGTTTTTCCTTAAGAGTGAAATTTCCAGGAATTTGCTCAAGTTTCACAATATTTCTAACTTTCATGGGCCCAGTTCCTCTATAGTATCCGGAATTTATGTATGGCACAATGTTATTATGTAGTATATACAGAAACTACAAACAAACATATATTCTAACATCTAAACAAATGTCTGACCTGTTGTCTGATAAAAGGAAGAACAAAAGATACATTTCATCTTGTCAAAGTTTTTCATTGCAAAAACCCCTTGTTCCACCTTCAGCCAGCAAGAAGCAGTCAGAATAGAGTTGATGGGTACCTCTTGGTACTCATGGAATGGAAAATTAACAGTGTGAAATTTCTTTTCTTTTAATAAAGATTTATTTATTTATTTGCAAGTCAGAGTTACACAGATCCAATGGTTCACTCCCCAGTTGGCCGCAATGGTCAGAGCTATGCATCTTCTGTTGCCTTCCCACGCCATAGCAGAGAGCTGGATCAGAAGTGGAGCAGCTGGTGCTCATATGGGATACCAGCGCTTCAGGCCAGGGTGTTAACTAGCTGCACCACAGACCAGCCCAACACTGGTACTCTTAACAGCTTATATTTTATAGAAAAACGATTTGAGTTTGCTAACATGTTTTCATAAATTGTCCATATGAAAATAGTTCAACACCACTTGAAAGTAACTATGGTTAAAATTCAATGTGTTATCTTATTTAGAAAATGCTGTCTTAGTTTGGAGATTTCTAAAGGGTTATTTCAAAAATGTAAATCAAGGAAATCAGCAGGTGGAAAGCAAAAGCTATTATTTGACAAAGAACTGGAATCTGATCCTCTGTTAAAGCAATGAGGTTTTTACATCTTAATAATCCATTTAAAACCTGTAGCATCTCCTTTTAATTGTTGTGCTTATTGATGACTGTCAGGTTTTTATACAGCTCCAGTAAGCTATAATCTCTTCCCTAGTTCTGACTCTGTTAAAATTGTTCCAAGTTATTAGATATTATTCGAAGCATTAGCTCTTCAATTTAATGCTTTATTTCTGATTTTGGAACTACCAAAGAGACATAGATTTTCTGTTCTGTTAAAGTAATCTATTACATTCTCTTAATATGTCTGTTAAATTCTGTTGTTTTAAAACAGTCAAGTTTTTATTAAGAGCTATGGTTTAAATATATGCTTATTGTAAAACATTTGAGTAATCACCTTGTTAAATGATCAAATCTGGTCTATATTATGTCATGATGTTAGGGGATCCTATTTCTACCAGATATTTCAAATCTCCTTGTCATCCTTGATAGGCATTCAAAAAAATCAAAATTCCAAATTCTTTGGACTTTGATATTTTCAGTTGGGTCCCTGAAAATATCAAAGGATATATATTTTCTCTCTTGTAGAGATACAAACTAATCAGGCTATTTGGATTGTATTACAGGTACTGTCAAGATGTGAAGTGTTACTAAATTTTAAGTTATGATAATATAAAATGCTACTGATATAAATGTCCAAAAGTTAAAAAGTCTAATGATCTTGTGTAACCAGACATGCTTATGTTAATGAGAAAAGCCTAGAGGCCTAAAAGTGATAAATGTTTTTTTAAAATCCTACTATAGACTTCTAGTTTAGACCATCAAAGATTAGAAATGGGACTTGAGCACCCCCTTGACTTGCATTCTCTTAAAGGCTACCTCCATGGTCTCCTTAACCAGAAACCAGGAGGAAAGAGGAGCAAGCTAGGCAGTAGCAATGTAAAGATAGGTGGCAGGGTAATTAATGGCTGCTTTACACAGTGATCTGCCATTAGGGAGCCCCAACAGGCCAGTACACAACAAATGGCATTGGTTTTTGATGTGGAAAGCCAGGGCTTCAGATGGACACAGAAGTCAGCCTTTGGAGAACTCTGGCACTCTGCCAACCAAGAGTTGGATCCCTGGAAATGGAACTGCCTGGAGCCGAAGGACACCAGGTCAGAGCCACAGGCCTTATTGGCTCTAAGCTGAAAGGCCCTTCACTCTGCCCAGCTTCCAAAGTAACCATGGCTGCTGAGTGGATGGCCAAGTAGGGTCAACAACATTGCAGGCAGAACTTTAAATTTTCTGTTAGAGATGCCACCTGTCTTTACCTGACCAGCTCTCCTCTCAGGTCAGCTAGGTAATGGAAGTCAACAGGTGCATTCCCCAAGGAGTTCATACCTCCCTTATGATGTATTCCATGTGAAGAGATAGACAGGACTGGGCCTCATAACTGGCAAGGCCTTAAAACTCATCTGATATTATCAAGCCCCTTCTGTTAATTTCTATTTGCTTCTCAATCAGAAAAATTATTTGTGGTTCAGACAGCACCTTTCCTAGGTGCTCTAATAATGACTCTGTCCTTTGTTCTAGATACTGTGTAGCCCACTTGTGGCCTAATTCATTTGTAATCATAGCCTCTACTCTTTTTTTTTAAGATTTATTTATTTATTTGAAAGTAAGAGTTACACAGAGAGAGGTGAGGCAGAGAGAGAGAGAAAGAGAGAGAGAGAGAGAGAGTTCTTCCATCCATTGGTTCACTCCCCCAGATGGCTGCAACAGCTGGAGCTGTGCCAATCCGGAGCCAGGAGCTTCTTCCAGGTCTCCTACATGGGTGTAGGGGCCCAAGGACTTGGGCCATCTTATACTGCTTTCCCAGGCCATAGAAGAGAGCTGGATAAGAAGAGGAGCAACAGGGACTAGAACCGGCGCCTATATGGGATGTCAATGCTTCAGACCAGGGCTTTAACCCGCAGCACCACAGTGCCAGCCCCAACAACTCCAAATGTAACAAGAGGTCACTATGTTCATTGAGACTCCAGCTGATGCCATCCAAGGTCTCCAAAGCCAAATCACCTCACTAGCAGTGTTACAGGAGGTGATAATGGAAAGAACCAAACCCTACAGATATATACTCAGCCTCCCACCCAGGACATCATGACTTTAGACATCGCCCCATGCCAGTGGAGAGTAACCTGTCACCCCATGTCAGTAGGAAGCAGCTCTAGAAGATAGATCATTGTCCCTCCACTCCTCCTGGACTTTGGGGGCTGATGTAATCCCATCCAGCACTTGCTTTGTAAAAAACAAAAAGGTGGAATGTTAGTAATGTCTTCCTAAGCCCAGCCTGGATTACTAGAAATCAGGTGACCAAATGGCCCAATCACAAACGTCAGCTCCACGCCCACCCTAACAGGATTTGCTGCTCCCTCTTCCTTACCTCTGCAAAGCTATGTAAGACCTGTTCTCCCAATACAGGCTGCTGTTCTCTCGGGCAGGAATCTCATCAGTAGTGATGCTCATTCTCACCTATGCTCATTCTCTGCTCCTTTCTGAGTATGTAATTTTCCTCTGTCTTTAAATAAATTTTATATTCCTCCTGCCCTTGATCTGTGTACCCTTCAATTCTTTCATGCCTGGAGGCAAGAACCTGATATAGATCCAGCAAGGGGGGGGGGGTCCCCCCTCAAAATATACTCTGGGAGGCAGCAGATGATGGCTCAATTATTTGTCCCTGCCACTCACATGGGAGACCTGGATTTTATCTCTGGCTGTTGTAGGCATTTGGGGAGTGACCCAGTGAATGAGAGATCTATCTTCTCTTGCTCTCTCTTACCCTTCACATAAACTAAATAAATGTAAGTTAATAGATGAAATTCTCATAGAACCTTAAATTGCAGAGTTCAGAGATCTTCTGGATAGGTGAAGATGTGGAAGCACTAGGAGGATGGGACGCCAGGAGAGGGCTGGGGTATTTCAGTGCCCCTCCCTCATATCTAGAGCCACGCTTCCCTCTCATCTAACTGTTCCTGAGTTGGATCCTTATAGCAATCTGATAAATAGTGCTTCTGTGAGGAGTCAGACAGGTTAATAGGCAGTCAGACTGGTCATCTTAGAAACTGAGGGTGTAAAATGCTTGCATTCCCTAAAAGTAATCTTTAGCAGGGTCAAAAGTGCCTGCCTGCCTGTCCATGCCTTGGGAGATTACAATCTTATCATGGGAATAGCAAGTAAGTGGTGACTCCAACATTTTGAGCTCAAGTTTACTTTAAAAAAAATTAGGTATCTCCTTCAGACAGCTCTTTTGTTTCATCATAAGCAAACCAAAGAGTGTAAATAAGATTAAAAATCAGGTCTTTTTGATGGGTTTGTCCCTGCCTTGTACTGATTTACAGGTGTTTTTTTTTTTTTTTTCCCCAAACTTGTGCTTAAAATCCCCAGTACCACCAGCTCCTGTGGGTTTTGCCTGTCTTGGAGCCCCCCTCCAAGCCACTCTAGCTGGAGGCCTCTGACTTAAATAAAAGCAAGATGTATTTAAAAGCAAGATTTCTTTTTGCCTTGTTCATTTGGAAATTCTTCCACGTAAGACAAAGAACCAAGGTAATCTTTTCTCTGCCACCATTTTACCTGTAATACTTCCATTAGTTCTCTGTGTCGTTTTAGTGAATTATCAAACCTGAGGTGGGTTGGAGGAAGTCCCAAATCTATAGCCAAGTCAGAGAGGAGTCTGAGTGCTCTGAGTACCCCATGTGTGATTGGCATCTGAAGTAAGGACAGTCTTATGGGACTTAACCCTTAATCCTGTGAGGTCTGATATTAACTTAAAACTGGATTGTTGTCCCTTAATTGGGTCTCCTCTCAACACCCCTAAAACCCAAAATCCCCCTGATGCATTTCTCCACTCTTTCCTAGAGACTATGCTGTTCTTTAACAACAGATTCAAGGCATAACAATCAGGTTATAGAATCACTGTTTCTTAAATTGCTGTTTCAGGCCTCACTGACAAAGCTTGCCTAAATCAAAGACCATTAGATTGAGGCTAGCAAGCTGAGCTGCTTATGTGCAAAAAGGTGAATTGTGACCTACAGGTGACACCAAAAACCAACATCTGACCCACCTACATGAACAAAAATTTGCAGAAAAAGCAAAAAACAGGAGAGTGGGACAGCTTTAAGTTAGAGTTCCCACAGAACACATTACAACATCCACTGAATGGACTCTCCCTCCTATTGATCTATACATAGTCCTGCTATAGATCACACCAATTAGAAATAATCCTGGCCAGCACCACGGCTCACTAGGCTAATCCTCCAGTTGCGGCGCCGGCACCCTGGGTTCTAGTCCCTGTCAGGGTGCCAGATTCTGTCCTGGTTGCTCCTCTTCCAGTCCAGCTCTCTGCTGTGGCCTGGGAGTACAGTGGAGGATGGCCCAAGTCCTTGGTCACTGCACCCACATGGGAGACCAGGAGAAGTACCTGCTCCTGGCTTCGGATCAGCGCGGTGCGCCTGCCGCAGCGGCCACTGTGGCGTGAACCAATGGAATAAGGAAGACCTTCCTCTCTGTCTCTCTTACTTCTCTCACTGTCCACTCTGCCTGGCAAAAAAAAATAATAATAATCCTGTCCATCTGTCCCCACCCTGGATTCTCTTCCCTGACCCCATAAACTTTTCTCCAGTCTCCTAGCTGGGGAGACAGATTTGACTTTTACCCCTGTCTCCATACTGACTGACCATGTACTTCCTTTTCCCAAAAGATAAATGACACAGATTACTTTCTATGTGCATCCAGCTGCAAACTTATCTCACTCAGTAACACATTCTGGAAAGTTAGTGTCAGAGTATGATTGAATTTGTGAACACTCGATTGGTGTCATAGAAATGGCTGTGGCATGGGAAAACACCCGAAATTTGGTGCCAGAAAAGAGACATTGGAGTGGGGGCAGAGCTGCTGATATAAGTGGCTTTTTTAGTGGTCTCTCCACTACATTCTGCTCTTCTGGAAGCTTTCAGCTGACAGAATAGGTGAGACTAGAGGATAATATCACCCACTTGTCTGGAGTCAGAGCTGTTAGGGAGAAACAGAAGAGCAGGCATCCTCCTGATCCAGCTGCCTCGCAGAGAAGGGTAAGCTCAGGTTGGCCTCATATTGGATAATATATTGGTCAGCTTTAAGTTACTATTATGAAATATTCCAAGGCTGCAACTTTATAAAGAAAACAGGCTTGCTTTGGCTCATAGTTCTGGAGGTGCAAGATCTAGGGTCTTCACCTGGTGATGGCCTTATTGCTGGTAGAGTTGAAGTATTACATGCTAAAAGACTGTCTCTCTGTGTGTGGTCTGCCTCTTCAATATTATAAACCTACTAGGATTTAGCCATGGAGGCTCCAACCTAATGAACTACTCTAGCCTAATCACTTCCCAAAGACTCCACCTCTGAACACCATAGTCAGATGAAATTTCCACCCTCTTGATATCATTCACATGAGATTAGAGATTAAATTCCTGCAGGGGTTTGGGATAAAAACGTATATTCAAAGCAAAAGAGAAATTCTTCTGCTTCTACTTCCTCTCACACACAGATCTTCATATGTCTGAGTGATAAAGCAAGACTAATCTCCGATTATATACTTCCTAAGTGTTCACAGTGAGGCCATAGCGTCCCGAGTATTGGACATGGCTGCAGTCCTGTTTCCACCTAAGCAGGCCTTGTAAGGCATACATTCTTTTTTTTTTTTAATTGATAAGCCAGTTTATTTTATAAATGTTACACTCATTTCTCAAAAATTAAGACAAGATTTTTTATCAGCCAACTAAATATTATAAAGACAATTGTTCACTACAAAATAACATGAATTTTCACATGACCAAAATAGGATAATATGAGTGATGTCTTTGAAACTCTAGAGTGAATTTTATACAGCAGGGTAATGTCTACATGGAAATACTGATAACTATGGGGAGTAGTGGGGGTGACAGAAGAGGGGAGGTGTAGATTCAGATGTGGTTACAGTTCTGACCTTGCAAGTAATCAAATTGTACACAATTAGCTGGAAAGAATATGGTGCTTTTTGCAGTGCGAACACAGAAACACACTGGTAGGTTTCCAAAAATCTGATTAGAAGTTGGAGTGCTGAGCGATTTTAAGAACCTGAAGCAACAGCATTTCTAAACAATTCTTAAAATAAACTTGTTAGCCATATCAGCTTCATGCATTAAATTTCGCAACTCATGGAGAGGGAAAAAAATGAGTTGCTTAACTCTAAAGCACACAAGCTTTAAAAAAAGAGTTTTAATGAACTGAGGCTCCAAGAACAGGAAAAGCCTTATGATAAAACAATCCAGTCCTTGAGTCCTTGCCTAACAGCTAGCTTGAACTATCTACCTGACTTACAGTTGAAGTGTCCCGGAAAACATACTTTAAATACTTGAACACCTTTTCCCCCTTATAAAATGCTTTAAATTGAAACTAAAATTTAAGGCTTACACTACAGAGGTCAAATTCAACTTAATGACTATCTCTAAACCTAAGGGGAAGCTAGTGCAAAGGTGAAGAACTGCTGATTTACAGAAATGAAACAAAAACAGGGCAGTCATCGTCACTTCATTTTTTTAAACTGTCGTTGAAATCTACAGGGTTTTAAATGAATATCACTTAATGTAGTAATCAACAGAGGTTAGGAAAGCATAATAATATGCTTCTCTTAGAAAATACAACAAAAAAGATCATTTTTAAAAGGCATACATTCTTAAATGGAATGTGGCTGCAGTAAGCAGAAGGTTTGGGTTATTATTAGATATTGCTTTAAGGAAAACTACTTAAGGCATAGAAGATGAGCCAGGAACAACATGACTGCCAGGAGCAACTTGAACTTTTGCTTCCCATCATAAATATGTCATGCGATGCTTACCTCCCTTGCCTGTGCCTTCTTGTTATTTTTCTACGTTGATTAGTCCAGCTGTACATTCCTGATTGTTATGTTAGTAGGTGAACCCTAGACTAATAATAAAAAGCACTGGCTGGAGCTATCCAGTGGCATTCTTTGGATGAAAGCTCCCGTATTTCGGCTTATCATTTGAAACTCCACAGGGGAGAAGCAGTTTTCTGCCAAGACCAGTGGATATTTCTAACATCATTCATGGGTCATACATACAACATTATCAACTTAGAAAGTAACCTGACCTAGATTTATTAACTTTCAGGTCCCAGCTGCAGTTGCCTTGGCAGAGCCAGTCCACATGATTGTGAGGGCCTTATATGGCCTTGGCTATACGTTCCTCAACCCCTGCTATCAAATCACAACAAAATTATCAGTGGTCAGCAGACTAGTTAGAAAATCACTGTAGTACTCACATGTGGAATGGGATTGCTATCTCAGCACAGTTCTTTAATAAGTCTCATCTTGAGGTAGCTTATAGTGAGTGGGCTGAGTGGTCCTAAGCATGCCTCCTGACCACAGGGTGCCCAGAATGTACATTTCACACACTCTGTGAATTCAAGGTTCAGGTTCATCAATCCCATAGAGCTCTGATGCTTCCCAGGGGAAGGAAGCTTTTCTGCCTTTCCTTTCTTACCCCAGGTAGTATCAAGTGATAGAGCAAGGACAAAAGCCTTAGGTCTACTTTAGTCTCTTGTCTATGTGACTGACAGCAAACCCCAACCCCCTGGATCCTTCCTCAGAAAGCTCAACTCTGCCCTGACCATTAGCCTAAACCCTCCCAAGCCCCCAAACTATTTAAAGAGTCCAGCCTTAACCTAAACCTTCCCGTCATACTACTGTCTTAAGAGTTCAGTCTTCATTCAAGCTGTCCCAACGATTTTATGCTATATAAACACCTAGCTTGTACAAGAATGTGCTCTCTGCCATTTGCTCACTAGTAGTGAGCCCCTCTGATTTATCTCTGAATAAACCTGTTCTGATTGGAGTCTGTGGTCTATTTCCTCTTTGTCTTGCTCTCCTAACTTAACATTTGGTGCCCCATGTGGGGCAGGATGTGAGAGACTGGCAACCTTACCAACTGTGGTTTCTTGGAAACTCATACAGCTTGAAGGTATTCATGGAGAACCTGGTCGTGAAAGAGCTTGCTACTCTCTTCTGCCCTATGCTAAGAGCTCCAGTACCCACTGGGTGAGGACCATGACATCCCTCTCTGAACTTTCCTCTCCTCTCTGCAGCAAACCAGGGGTGAGGCCCACAAGGTGACCATTAAGTGTCTGGCTGTCACAGATCTCTCCATCTCCAGGGTAAGCCCTGGGCTAGACTTCTTGCATGACCAAATTACCACTCAGATCGCTCACCTTCCATTCCATCTTTACTGTCTCCTCTTTGTGCTGCCACACAAACTCCAGCCAGAAACATCTTGCCAGATCTCTCCACCATGTGCAACACTGGACTTGATTCTCAACCCCAGGGACTGGTAATGAAATGGGTTACCTTTATTTTAAATTGTTAATCATTTTAATATTAATATCTCGAGGGTCCTTGCCATCTATTTAGATAAGAATTCTAAATATTGGCTCAAACAGGCAACATGGTAAGGCTTAACATTTATTAAGAGAATGAGAGAAATACACGGGAAGGTGAATGAAGGCTTTATAAAAGAGAGAAGGGGTTTAGGAAAGTGAACCAGGAGTTGCATATCAGGCTTCTCCAAGGAGTAGACCAGAGACTGCAAGGGAGAGAGAGCATGTGAGCAGGAGAGCAGTCACATGAGCAAGCAGGAGCCAGAGGTAGCCAAAAGACCACCCACACCAAGAGGCATGAGGATGAACATGGCGGGAACGGCACTCCACACCTTTTATTCACTTCCAAAGGGGCATGGTTACATAGTGGGCATATACAGGGGAGGTCATTTAGGGATGTGAGATCATGCAGGGGGCAGGGAGGCATGGTTTCCGGCTCATGAATCTGATTAATTTAATCCTACCTGCCTGTCCATATTAGTAAGAAGTTGGCCTCTGTCTTTCAGAGGCACCTGGGGTAGACCTCATTGGCTGTTGCCACTTCCTTCAGAGGGTCTAAGGCCAGTTTCCCGCTCCCTTAGTTCCATGGATGAAAGAGAACACTTTGGGAGGTGTGGAGAACACTGGGGTTGCCTGGTCTAAGCATGCGGGCTCACTCTTTTCTCTGCTGTGAGAAGGTTCTCAGTAGGTTGTGGGAGCCCCTCCTCTGGGGACACCCTGATGAGAACCAAGTCCCCAACCTTCAGGCCTTATTCTGCTTAATCCCTGGGTTCCAAATTTTCTCACATTTCTCCCAACTTCACCTTGGCCTGTCTTAACAAACCTGCCAGCCTTGGGCCTGGAGATAAAGGCCAAAACAATGAATTTTCTTCTATACTGAAGTTTGACCTCAATATAAATTGGACATTGATTTTCAACGACCACAATTCAGCACCTTTAATCAAATACCTTGACAACTTTACACAGAGAAATGGAAAATGGACAGAGTTTCCTTACGGTCAGGATTTTTTACTCTTCTGAGGTTACCTCTCTCTTTCTCTCAACTTTTGTTTCTCACTTCAAATTCTCTTCATGGAGGAAGAAGCCCTGAAATCCCCCCATTCAACCCTTTGTACTCCCTCCCGACCCTCTTCCTCCTCCATCTGAGATACCATCACCACTGTCTCAGGAACATGGCTCTCTGCTCATTGTACCTCCTTTCCTGGTTCTTCTTCCCCCAGTCCTCAGTGGCAGCAGCAGCAGCCACCTCCCATTCCCTTTGCCCTCACACCATCTTTGTGATGCTGACCAGGCCGATGACCCTCTACCAGATCACCCATCGCCCCCTCAGGCCCCCTAGAAACCCCACCACCTCTTCTCCTGCAGCCTTTGAAAAAAGCAAATGTTGCTTACCCCCACCCACTCTGGTTTATGGTGTGTTAACTCCACCCCTTTTCCTGGTGGATGGCAGGAGGAAAACCAGTTATCTCAGCCCAGGGAGTTTCCCTGGCAATGATTCCCCTTCCCCCTCTCTAAAATTTGAATCTTTGATGATATGTTTTAAAAGTTTATAAAAATATTATTTCAAAATATAAATTAAGAAATAGGAAAAATAATAGAAATAAAGTTACAGACGTATATCTTCTTGGTGAGAAAGGTTAGAAGGAAAAAGAACCTTTTGGATAAAGGCATTGCTTGTAGTAATTTTTCCGTGCAATGGCTAGTTTAGACTGGAAAGGAAAAGATAGGACAAAATACCTAGAGGTTTAAATAAGTTGCAGAAGGTGTGAGTAAGTCACAGAGAGTTTGAGAGGATTAAATCTGTAAGGCCGCACAAAACACACCAAACACCCAAGTAAGGGAAAGGGTTTATTGGGAGAAACCCTACAGACCAGAGGGAAGGGGCAAAGGAAAAGAAAGAAGGAGAGAGTAAGAGAGAGATCAAGAGAGAGTGAGAGAGAGAGATCAAGAGACAGAGAGAGGGGCTGGCGCTGTGGCATAGTGGGTTAAAGCCCTGGCCTGAAGCACCAGCATCCCATATGGGTGCTGTTTCCAGACCTGGCTGCTCTGCTTCTGATCCAGCTATCTGCTATGGCTTGGGAAAGCAGTAGAGGATGGCCCAAGTCCTTGGGCCCCTGCATCCACGTGGGAGACCTGGAAGAAGCTCCTGGCTCCTGGCCTCAGATCAGTGCAGCTCTGGCCATTGCAGCCATCTGGGGAGTGAACCAGAGGATGGAAGACCTCTCTCTTTGTGTAACTCTGACTTTCAAATAAATAAATCTTAAAAAAAGAAAAAAAAAAAAAAACAGAATGATTGAGAGAGAGCGAGCCAAGTGTTTAGGAACAAGTCCTCTTAAAACTTTGCCGTGAGGCAAGCAAGGAAGTAGGAGCAGCAAATCTCTTTAGGATGGGTGTAGAGCTGACACTGGTGGTTGGCCCATGGGGTCACCTGGCTTCTAGCAATGGCAGTGGGGGCTAGAGCCTACAATGGCATCTGGGGTGTAGATAGTAAAATGGTACAGTCTTATTTGTGGTGCTAACAAAATCTTGTGAGGGAAATATGTGTAAAAATTGACTATAATTCTTAAAATATTGTTCAGTTTTTTTTAAATGAACATTAATATCAAAGGTATGACACAATATTGAAGTCTAATCCTTTGTTAAAGCAATGAGGTTTTTGATCAATATTATGACAGTCAGATAGGATAATGGGCAGTTAGGTGGTCCCACATGGTAGCTTTGGGATCCACAAGGAGAGAAGGCCTACACTTCCCAGAATGGAGAGAGTCCCTACCTGCACTTCTGGGGACGAAAAGTCCTTGTCAAGGTCCCCGCGGGTGCCTAAAGGTCAACCAATGAGGATCAAACCTGCCTCAACCTTTAACCCCCATGCCCTGTATCTATAAACGGAGCCCTTCCAACCTCTGAGGTGCAACTTCCCCGACCCCTGCCCTGATGGAACCAGGGAACCTTGCCCGGGAGCGGAATCCCCATAAAAGCCTGTATATTGATTCATCAGGCTGGGAAGATTTGTTTTGCGCCAGTCACCAGTTGGAATGAGAAAAAGGGGAGTCCCCTTAAGAAGATATAAATGCTTGCTTCCCCCAAAAGTTATCCTTGGCAAGATCGAAGTGCTGAGTCCCAATGCATGTCTCAACCAAAAAGCTGTCTTTAGCAAGACAGAAGTGCCTATCCCCTCCTTTAGAGTTTCCAATTTTATCATAATAGCCAGGACACAGTTCTACCCCATAATGTTCTCAGTTTACCAGGAAAGCTTAAAAATACCACCTCACTCTCCTGTTGTTTCTTTTGTCTTATCAGGATCAAGCTAGTCAGGACGTACAAGATTACAAATCCGGCCTTTTGATGTGTTTTGTCTAAGCCCTCTAACTGAATGTTAGCCGCTATTCCACTTTGTTTGCTTGTTTTTCCATCCCCCCAAGGATGTGTTAAAAAACCTGGACTCTCACAGTCCCTGGTCAGTCACTCCTGGAGCCCCCTTCCTGGCTGCTGCGGCAGGAGATTTCTGACTTAAATAAAACTTGCTTTTCTCTCTGCCTTGTCTGCAAGAGCAGAGGTCATCTTTGTCTGCCATCCTTTCACACCTAACAATAGACTAGTAATATCTGGAAATAGTCTTGATCTTCAATTTAAAGTGTTTTTGCAAAAACCGCAAAATTTCCTTTTAAGAGTTTCTGTTTAATTGGTTACTCCTTGTCATTTTCTAATCAGGTCTTGTAAATGCCTTTTTTGGTTTTGACTGTTAAATTGTTTCAAACTCTGGGATGAGTCCGATTGCTAAATCTCATATTAAAGATTTTATTTCCCATTTTGATGACAGACCAAGGAGACACCGATTTTGTATTCTACAGATCTTTTTTTTTGACAGGCAGAGTGGACAGTGAGAGAGAGAGAGAGAAAGGTCTTCCTTTTTCCCATTGGTTCACCCTCCAATGGCCACTGCGGCCAGTGTGCTGCGCTGATCCGAAGGCAGGAGCCAGGTGCTTATCCTGGTCTCCCATGGGGTGCAGGGCCCAAGCACTTGGGCCATCCTCCACTGCCCTCCCGGGCCACAGCAGAGAGCCCGACTGTAAGAGGGGCAACTGGGACAGAATCTGGTGCCCCGACCGAGACTAGAACCTGGTGTGCCGGTGCCGCTAGGCAGAGGATTAGCCTGTTGAGCCACAGCACCTACCTACAGATGTTCTCTGTCTTGTGTTAATACTCAGCGGTTTTTAAACAATTAAAGCTTAAGAGTTACAGTTTATTTCAATATATACCTATTTTTAAAATACTTGTGATTGATTTATAACTGTTATCGGAATTTACCCCCTAAAATATGATACGGAATATGGCCCCTTTAAAGCTCCCAAAACCCCATCTGGGTCGCCATATATGTTGTCGGAACTTGGGGTGCCATATGATATCACCATGTGCTCATTAATAAATCCCCAATATTAATAAGCCCATGTGGGTTCTTGCCTCATATTCAGAGAAGAATTCTGAATACCAGCATAAATGAACGAGGCAGCATGGTAAGCTTTTATTCAGTGCAAAAGATGCATAGGAGAGTGAGGACTTTATCTAAAAGAGAGGATACATCTTGGTTCATACCGAGCACCCGGAACCAGGCACATGGAAGAGCATCCAGGCCAGAAAGCATGGGGCAGGGCGTCCCGAAGGCCATGCACCCTGGAGATGCGGGGCTGCAGTCAGCCCCATACTGGCAAGAGGCCAGGGAAAGGAAGGGAAATAGGGCCAGATACACTGTATCCCAAGCTTTTAATCCACTTCCAAAGGGGAGTGGTTAATTAACTTGATTGGCCAGTGGGTGCTCAGGTGTGGCCAGGTAGGGGTATGAGGTCACACAGGAGCATGGTGAAGGCATAGTCTTCCAGCTCACAAACCTAATTAATTTTAACCTGTATGCCTGCCTACTGCATTACTATGATTAAACCTGGTCTGTAACTGAGATAATCACCCTGTTAGGGATAAAAAAACAAAAACAAAACAAAAAACAAAACAAAGGACCAGAATGGCACTCAAGGCTAGGGAGGAAAGGCACACAGTTTATTTATGCATGAGGGCTTGACTAGACTCCTGTCTCAAGAGTCAAGCCCCGATCCTCTGTCTTTCCCTATTGTTGTACCCTCAATTTAGTAAGGCAGTAATGAGGCAGTTTCAAGAAAGTTTCAGGGCAGTTTCTGGGAGCACACTGTTACCTAGGTCATCAGGGATTAACAAATCACAACTGCAAGGTAAGATAGTGTTAAGATACAAAAAAGTAAATTTAAAGTCAATGTCAGGAGGCACACGACTATCTTATCTTGGTTATGAGACTAGGCCTTCATGGCAGGTGGGGAGCAAGTTTCTAAAGTCAGTACTGGTTTGCTTAGACCCAACTGGCCCTTTGATAACAAGCGTGAGTAACTATCGCATTCCCTCAAACTGGCTTCTTTAATGTCCAGCAGGAGAGGGCCTGTAACATCCCCTCCTCTTCTTTAGGATGCTTTAGAATCCTCTAAAAGCTTCATCTTCTAGAGGCTGGTCCCATAGTGGCTGGTACTCTATGCGGAGTAGTTGGAGCTTGACTTTGATAATTGTCACCTGTTAATAAAATTGGTAACAGCATCGAGTATGCAGGGCCAATTATAGCTGTCAACAACAGGAGAACCGGGGGCCTAACACTGAAACCTGCCAGAGGCCTTAACAATCCAGGATTTGCAATCCAATGAGATGTGCAGTATTGGGTGCACTTCTTGTGCTAGGAGGGGTTGTTAGTCCACAGCAGAGGTAGATGGCAACCAAACAGTAGTTAGCATGGGAGCCCCAGCAGGAGTAGCAACTGCTGTTTTCTCTGGCGAAGTCTAGGAGTGCACTCCCATTGAAAGTGAGGCCAATGGACTATTGACCCTGATACCAGGTGGCTGAGGATTTATCAGGTCATGAAGCACACAACTATCAAAAACCCATGTGTTGGCCGGCGCCGTGGCTCAGACTAATCCTCCGCCTAGCGGCACCAGCACATCAGGTTCTAGTCCCGGTTGGGGCGCCGGATTCTGTCCCGGTTGCCCCTCTTCCAGGCCAGCTTTCTGCTGTGGCCCGGGAGGGCAGTGGAGGATGGCCCAAGTGCTTGGACCCTGCTCCCCATGGGAGACCAGGATAAGCACCTGGCTCCTGCCATCGGATCAGCGCGGTGCACTGGCTGTAGCGCGCCGGCCACGGCGGCCATTGGAGGGTGAACCAATGGCAAAGGAAGACCTTTCTCTGTTTCTCTCACTGTCCACTCTGCCTGTAAAAAAAAAAAAAAAAAAAAAAACACCATGTGCCCTGGACAGTAATCTGACCATGCGCCCTGGAACTTAGTGAAACAGATTACTACAAGAAACAAAAGATTTTTCCTACTGCTATGTAGAACATGGCTAGAAAAATGCTCTGTGGCTAGCTCTGTTAGGTAGGAAGTTAATTAGCCTATGGGTATTTGAGGAGGGCCTGAGGAAACTGGCTTCTGCAGAAGCCCCGGAAGCCCCACATCTACACTTCAAAGTCCTGCCCAGACCCTGATGGCCTTCCAGTGGTCCTAGCCTTTCTCCCATGGGAAAGCTCTCTATCACTGAGAAATAGAACCATTATAGCTTTCCTCCAAGGCAGGTACGCCAAAGAAGCACCTTGGCCTGGTGCTAGCAAGACTGTCTGTCTGATAAACTTTTGGGAAGGAATTTCCTAATTTACCCTCAGCAAACCCTTTGTCCTGGAGGACAAACCAAGAGCCTAAACAAAGACTGCACACTCAGCTCTCTGCTCTCCGCTGAGCTGCCTGCCTGGCCTGCCAGGTGTAGTCTCCATTTAACCATGTACCCTTGTTTCCCCCAGTCTGAGTGACTGGGCATTGTCTCTCTGTCCCTTCCATTATGACAGATGTTTTGTCCCCCATAAAACCTTGCTACTTTGCTGTCTCGTGCCTGAATTATTTTTTGCACAAAGACAAGAACCCCATGACTTTTCTCAGGTGACAGCTCCAGTCATTTGGGGAAACCACGGCTAAATCTATAGACAGTAAAAATCTTTTCATATTGGCTCCAACAGAATAGGGTGACATCATGACCCCAAATCCCAGGTGTCCCTTTTCACGTTTTCCAGGCTTTTGCTATGCATTGACCATTTAGCGTTTCAGGTTTGTAGCTGGAATGAAGGCTGTAGATTCCTCAAGCTTCCACAATGCGTAGACTGACCAGCCTCTGGTGTGTGGTCAGAAGATGTCAATGTCTGAGTCGAGTGAGCTCTCTAGAGGGATGGCTCTTGTGGTCACCTGTCAGGGTCAGCAGAGCTTCAGTGGCCCCTCAGGAACCAAGTTAGAGGACCAGGTAGCATGTGGAGCTGGCTTAACCTAAATATGATGAATCAAAGAGATGAAACCTGGAACTCTGAGAGAAGTGGAAATAATGAGCACAACAGAATGTGGTCCCTGCCATAGGGTACTGGAAGAGACATCATAAGAAGGGTGTGGACCTCCTTAGGGAAGGCACTCAGTTTGTTACAGAGCCTCTCCTGCTGGACATTAAAGGAGCCAGTTTGAGGGAATGCTACAGACTTCCTCCCACTTGTTACCAAAGGGCCAGCAGGTAAAAACTGTCTCCTCACCTGCCATAAAGGCCTGGTCCCATACCTAAGGTCTAACCACATACAAGAGATAAGATAGACAAGTGCCTCCTAAAGTTGCCTTTAAGCTATAACTTACTGGGACCTGTACCATAAAACTAGCCTACCTTGCAGATGGGAATTTTCACTCCCTTAGGGCCTAAGAAAACTGTGTGGCCGGTGCTGCAGCTCACTAGGCTAATCCTCCGCCTGCAGCACCAGCACACAGGGTTCTAGTCAGGGCGCCGGATTCTGTCCCGGTTGCCCCTCTTCCAGTCCAGCTCTCAGCTGTGGCCCGGGAGTGCAGTGGAGGATGGCCCAGGTCCTTGGACCCTGCACCCCATGTGGGAGACCAGGAGAAGCACCTGGCTCCTGGCTTCAGATTAGCACGGTGCGCCGGCCGTAGCAGCCACTTTGAGGGTGAACCAACGGAAAAAGGAAGACCTTTGTCTCTCTCTCTGTCTAACTCTGCCTGTCAAAAAAATTTAAATAAAAAACCAGTGTGCTCCCCAGGAATGCCCCAAAACTACCAAGTTACTGCCTTACTAAATTCAGCGTATAAAAGTAGAGAGACAGAGGGTGGGGGCTTGACTCTGAGACACGAGTCTAGCCAAGCCTTCATGTTTAAATAAACTGTGTGCCTTTCCTCCAGAAGCCTCCAGTGCCATTTGGTTTCTTTGGTCATTGTCTGTAACATGTTGACTTCCATTACCAAACAGCCTGGGTGGGAGAGCTGGCCTGAATAAAAGGTAACTGCTATCTCTAAAAGAAAACTTACAGCTCTGCCTGTAATGATGTGACCCTAGCTGTGGTTACTTCGGAAGCTGGGCAGAGTGAGGCACTTCTCACCTGAGAGACTCAGGCCTGTGGTTCTGACCTGGAGTCCTTGACCCTAGTGCAGGTCCATTTCCAGTCACCCAGCTATTGGCTGGCAGAGCTGACAGGGATCTTCAGAGGCCAAAGCCCTCTTGGCTTTCCATATCCAAAAGCAATGCCATCTGGGGTGGACTGGCCTGGTGGGTCTCCTTGACAGCAGATCACTGTGTAAAGCTGTTAGTTGGGCTGCCACCTCTCCTTACGTTGCTCCTGCTGCCTAGCTCATTCCTCTTCCTCCTGGGCTCTGGTAAAGTAGAACACAGGGAAAGACTTTAAGAGGATGCCGCTAAGGGGGTGCTCAGGCCAACAGTAACCTTTGGTGGTCACAGAAATCTGGTCACAGGTGTGTTCCGACAACGTTCTTCCTGTGAGGTTAGACAATGCCCCTGAGGACAGCTGTGTCCTTACTTTAGATCAAACATGATGATCATGTTATCTAGAAACATTATAGATGTTAGTAAAACATTTATCTCAGTTTGGCTTGAAAAAACGGAGGTTTTGCTTGTTTACTGTGCCCATGGCAAAGTAAATCTAGCTGTGAAATCATAAATTAAGCTCTCCTTCAGGTTTTGCGATTGGGTCTTTATATGTGGCCAGGCTATTATTGCAGAAAAATGATAGCAATCCATTTTATGAGGTCTAAAGATCAAATTGTACATTCTAATGGAGAGTCCTCAGAATAGAGCAGAGAACAGAGAAATGAGGAAACAAGTCAGGCTCCAAGATTGCTTCCTGTCAATAGCTTAATATCAAGTGAAAACTTAGAAAACAATTTTAATAGTCAAATAAGCCAATTTAAGAAAACGTTAACCAAAAGTTCCAATGCTTTCTATAAATTTTAACATAAGAGTACATACATTTGGAAACATTTCTTAAATATCTAACACAAGTGTTACTTGTTTGACCAACAAACCCAAGCACAAACATGTCAATGAAACATTTTTAGTTTCTTTTTACCAACAAATTTAAAACATCTGATATAGAGATTTATCTAGGTCTAGGTCACATGAACCAAAAATGTATTTTGGGTTAATTTAGCAGTTTAAATTTATATGAGCAACCTTTTATCTATAAACCAATTAAAACAGAGTTAATAAATTTTCACGTAGATATTCAATATGTACACACATATAACTCATTAAATATTTTCAGGACAGAACAATAAAGCAGTTTCAGTAATAACTTCTTAAAATCTTTATGTTTTTTAAATTACCAATTGATCTTAATTACTTCTTGCTCTTAGTAACCAGAATAAACCATACATTTTCTCAGTTAGAGCCAATATTCCATTATTGGCTTTATCTGCTCACAAAACTCTCCCAAAGTAGTGAATACAATATAGGTCAGGGAAAATGAAGTCTTTTGGAACCTGAAAGGACACATTTAAACACAGAACCAACAATGTTTCAACTTCCATGAGCAGTAAATCTGATTTTCATTGTTTGGAGAATACAAAATTGTAGATGACAAAAGACTTTAAAAATCATGTTTAAAATTATAAGCTCATTAACCAATGAGAAGAGGCACTGGTTAACTCCACACAATATTTTGGAAAGCACCTGTGACTGTGTGATTTTTATAAAACACTTACCCTTTTTAGGCCTCTGGGCCTTTTTCACTGAGATAACAATCATGACTGATAACACAACAAGATTATTAGATTTTTGTAAATTTTGGACAGTTGTATCAGTAGCATCTTACACTATCATAACTTAAAATTTAGCACCACTTTATGTCTTGACAGTACCTTGTAAATTGATTTTCTTTCTTTTTGGAATGCCTGTCAAAAATGCCAAGAAACCTTAAAATATCTGATAGAAATGGGATACTTTAACACCATAACATAATGATCAGATTTGATTTGTGCTATAAAGTGATCACTCAAGTGCTTTAGAATTGGTTTATATTCAAACAAACCATAACTCTTTTCATAAAAAAAAACTCAGCTGTTTTTAAATAATCATAACTTAAGGAGAAACAGAGAACACAAAGAGTACCTAAATAAGATACAAAATCAGTGTCTCTGGTTTGTCACCAAAATGAGAAATGAAAACTTTGAATATAAGATTTAGCACATGGAACCATCTCATAACTTGGAACACTTTTAACAATGTCAGAACTACAGAGGAGAAGAGAGCTTAGTGGAGCTGCTTAAGAAACTGACAGAGGTTGCCAATTAAGTAAAAGCTATTAAAAGGAGGTGCTGCAGTTTTTAGACAGACTTTTGACTATTTCAAAGTATTTACTAACATTATGTATTGTAAAAATATCATTGCTTTCATAGAAGATCAGATTCTAATTTTATGCAAAGGAAAATATATCAATAGCTTTTGTCTCCAAAAATTTCTTTGTCATAACCTTCTTTGACTTCCTCATACCTTCTGCAACTATTTAAACCTTTCTATTTTTTCCGTTCCAGTCTGGAGTACACTAGCCACTAGGATAAATTCTTACAAATCATGTCTCTTCTTTATTCAAAAAAAGTCTTTCCTTCTTAACCTTCCTTACCAAGAACACTTTTTATACTGTGACCTTTTTCTATCTGCTGATTTCTTTGATTTACGTTGAAATAATCCTTTAAAAATCTCCAAATCAAGACATTTTCACATTTTAACCTTAGTTACCTTCTGAAGCCTTGAACTATTTTTCATAAACAGTTTATGAAAACATATTTGTTAATAAACCCAGTTTTTGCACAGAATATAGGGTGCTAAGAGTCCTTACATTTACATTTAGACATATTTATCTCATTTACATTTAGCCAGGTTATGTTTAGCAATTACTCCTAGATGACTTAAGGTACTGATATTATATGTTTATCTGAATTACGGTCAAAATTACATTATATGGAATTATACTCCTGTTTGTAAAAACTCTAACTGAAGTCAGTGACAATAAGCTAGATATTGTAAAATCCACCTTAGGGTCTATAACTAGACAGATTACCCATTGCTATTTTATCCAGATCTGTTAAACCAAGTCATAAAACAAGTTTGGCAAGTTATAAGGCAATTTTTCAGGGCAGTGATCTTTCTAGATTCAAAAGAGGGAAATTCCTTTAAACCCAATGTCCAGTTACAGCTGAGCCAAAATTTTCACACCTGAGATTTTTATTTATGAAGTTTGTCTCTTTAGATTTTAGATCAAATTTGAGCCTAGTCTTACCTAACAAGCACCTTAGGCCAGCACCTGGTCAAAAGTCAGATACCTGGGACCATTTTTGAAACAAATATGTCTTCAGAAAGCTATAAGACATGTCCCAAGGATTACTGTGGGCCAGGAGCTGGTATGTCATGGGTGAGAAGCCCACTAGAGATTGTCAACCTGTTACCGGAGAAATTGCAGGGTTCTTGTCTTCGCGCAATAAGGAATTCGGGCGTGAGACAGTAGTGGGAGGTAAAATAGCAAGGTTTATTAGGGAAGGGATGAAGGACTTGTACTTGTGAAAATTTACCAGAGCCTAACCTGCTGAAAAATAAGGAAGTTTCAAGAAAGGTCAGTTAGGAAGTTTCAAGGAAGGTCAGTTTCTGGGAAACTGTAACTTAGATAACAGGGAATACCAGTTTGGAAACCCCCCTTGTACAATGGCTAAGATAAGTAAAACTGCTGTGTACTAAGATAAGTGAAACGGCTGTGTGCTAAGATAAACAAAAAACCCCTTCCCCTTTGTATTCACTTGCTTAAGATAATTTTGTAGTTTTTGCCTTTAAATACTGCCTGTAACCCTCGTCCGGCACCTCATTCTCTCAGGAGGGAGGGGTCCATTTTGCACAAAACGTAAATAAACCGCCTCTTGTGCTTGCATCGCCGGTGTCCGGAGTCTGAATTTCTGGGTCCCCAGGGTGCTACCCAGGACCCTGCCAGCTTTGGGTCCTTCAGGGACATCCGTAAGAATGGATGGGCACCTCTCCAGACAGAGCCTGAGAGACTGGGGGCGGGGGGAAGGAGGGAGGTTACATGTTGAGTGGAGAGAGTACACCTGGCCAGACCAGGCGGGCGGCTCAGCAGAGAGGCAGAGGGCTAAGCACGCAGTCCAGTTGAGGCTGGGGGTTTTTAAGGAGATGGGTCTTGCTTCCCCACCTCTGCTCCTCTTGGAACAAAGGGTTTTTTGGATGTAAATAGAAAAACTTCTGTCTCAGTTTTCTCCTGAAGGTATCAGACAGGAGGAAACCTAGCTGGTGCTGTCCTGAGTTTAGAGGAAGTGTGAGCAAGACCCCCTGGAGAATGGGGATCAGGAGCAGGGTGTTTGAAATGCAGATACTGGGCTGTATCTGGGAGATTGTGGAAGATTGTCAGGCAGAAGGGGTGGGGACCTCCACCTGGCAGGTTTATCAGGTAGAAGGGGGATGACTTTGAGATGCAGATGCATATGCTGGACATAGATGTCTTCTCTTTAGGCCTTTATGTCACACATGCATAAGCTCATAACTGACTTCCTACCTAACAAACCTACATGCAGGAGACCTTTAAGTATCACTGCCCCATGCTGAAAGATAGGAGACAACTCTCCTCTCCGCTCTCAGCAAGGGGATAGAGTTAACACACCATGAAGCAAAAAGATAAAAAAGGTTCTTAGCAGCCTCTCTCCCTCTCTGCCCTCACCCTTTTTCCAAAGAAACTACAGGAAGAAAGGAGGTAAGTGAGGTTTAATCCTTTAGGCCCTTGTACAAGCTCAACAGAAATTTTTTTTTTTTTTTGACAGGCGGAGTGGACAGTGAGAGAGAGACAGAGAGAAAGGTCTTCCTTTGCCGTTGGTTCACCCCTCAATGGCTGCTGCGGCCGGTGCACTGCACTGATCTGAAGCCAGGAGCCAGGTGCTCCTCCTGGTCTCCCATGCGGGTGCAGGGCCCAAGCACTTGGGCCATCCTCCACTGCACTCCCGGGCCACAGCAGAGAGCTGGACTGGAAGAGGAACAACCAGGACAGAACCGGTGCCCCAAACCGGGACTAGAACCCGGTGTGCCGGTGCCGCAGGGGGAGGATTAGCCTATTGAGCCATGGCACCAGCAGAGGAAAATTTTCTTATGGCTCAGTTCTCCTAGTGTCTTCCTGGGTTGATCCTTAGATCAAAGTCTGAGTGTAAAAGGAATTCCCAGTGTCCTGGAGGCCCAGTATGGGTGCCTTCTTATTACTGGAAATGTCATTCAAATGCTGGGCAGTGAGAGCTTCAGGTCACTGAGCTCACAGTGAGGTGGGAGTGGATGCACTTCCCTATACTCAGCCACCCATCCCTTGTCCCTAGGGTGCCTTGAGCCCTGCTCAGAAGATAGGATTCCAGTGACACAAGGCAGAATGTGGAGGGAGTATTACCCATTTACCAGACTAAAAGGACCAGCTCTGGCTGTCCCAAGTTTCTTTCTGCCTCTAAAGGGTCAGCGAGATGTCTCACTCTCCTGAGGTCACCTAGAGGGGACACTCCACAAAAGTCAGGGCCTGTCAGGAGTCTAGTCTCCTGTGCTCATGTGACCCTTGTCATATGAGGATCACCACACAACTGGTTTCAGGCCCACTCATAACCCATCGCTTGTGCTGTGGGTCAAGAGATTCCAACTGCCAATGCATGCAGGAGCAGCCAAACATTCCCACACCTCTCACACACCCCCTCCCTCTAAGGGACACCCCCTCCCTCTGAGGGATAGTCCTTACCTGGAAATCCACAAGTGAATTTATTGGGGAGTGTTCAGGTTCCCCTTCTGTATAGTGGGGCGGGCCTGTCTTGGACTCCACTCCCTGCAGATTCTTACCTTGTCCAGTGTCTCCAGGTCCAATCATCCTGAGTCTCCCTGAGTCCGGTTGGTAGCAGTGGCCAGGACAGCAGCAATCCCTGCTGGAGGACTTCTCCCTGAAGTCTTGGGAAAGGAGCCTAAGTCGTCCATCCTGCGGGGTCACCATTGTTCCGTCCACGGCCCAAGCCGTGTTTGCTTATTAATAATATTAAATTAATAAGCCGTGTGGGCTCTTGCCTTATATTCAGAGAAGAATTCTGAATATTGGCACAAATAGACCAAGCAGCATAAGTTTTTAAGCTTTTTATTCAGTGAGAGAAATGCATAGGAGAGTGAGCATGTTAGTCTAATCTAAAGGAGAAGGGAAAGTCTGGAAATTAAGTTGGAATCCACACCAAGCAGAAAGCAGGCCAAAAGCCACTTGCAGCAAATGTTTTGAGTAGCTATTAACAGCTTATCACGGGCAGTGGAGCAGAGAGAGAGTGATCTTGGGGTGCCCCTCACCTTTTATATGCTTTTTTAGGGGGAGTGGTTACATGGTTTGGTGGGCAGGTGGGCACCCAGGTGTGGTCAGGTAGGGATGTGAGATCACACAGGGAGTGTGGTGGAAGGTGTGGTCTCCAGCCTACAGACCTAATAGTTTTTGTTCTATCTGCCTGCCTATATCAGTCAGTTTCCTGGTCAGGGAACCAAATTTTTTTAAAGGTTTATTATTTATTTTATTTAAAAGGCAGAGTTACAGGAAGCAGAGGCAGAGAAAGAGAGATCTACCACCGCTGGTTCACTCCCAGATGGCCACAATGGCTGGAGCTGCACCCATCTGAAGCCAGGAGCCAGGAGCTTCTTCCAGATCTCCCACATAGGTGCAGTGGTCTAAGAACTTGGGCCATCTTCTAGTGCTTTCCCAGGCCAGAGCAGAAAGCTAGATCAGAAGTGGAACAGCCAAAATTCAAACCAGTGCCATATGGGATGCTGGCATTGTAGACAGTGGCTTTACCCACTATGCCACAGTGCCAGCTGGGAACCAAATATTATGGGCAAAAGACCAAAGAAAACAAATGGCACTCAAGGCTCAGGAGGAAAGACACACAGTTTATTTATGCATGTGGGCTTGACTAGACTTAGGTCCCAAGAGTCAAGCCCCTATCCTCTGTCTTTCTCTACTTTTATACCCTGAATTTAGCAAGGCAGTACCAAGGCAATTTTCAGCCAGTTTGGGGCAGTTTCAGGGAGCACACTGTTATCTTAGGCCTTCAGGGATTAACAAATCACAACTACAAGGTAAGATAGTGTTAGGATATAAATACAAAAAAGAGTAAATTTAAAGTCAATGTCAGGAGGCACACAACTATCTTGTCTTAGGTATGCAACTAGGCCTTCATGGCAGGTGGGGAACTGGTTTCTAAGTCAGTACCAGTTTGCTTAGACCCAGTTGGCCCTTTGATAAGTGGGAGTGACTCTGTAGTGTTCCCTGGACTGGCTGTATAACGTCAAATAGGAGAAGGTCTGTAACAACCTTAATTAAGTAAATGGATCTTATTTCATGATGTTAAGGGATCCTATTTCAACCAGATATTTTAAGCCCTGCCAACCTCTATGACAGGCATTCTCAAAATTAAAGTTCTAAATTCTTTGGACTTCAGTATCTCCAGTTGGGACCCTGGAAATAACAAAGGTTTCTCTAATCTTGTAGAAAGAATAGCTAATTTGGCTATTTGTATTATATAAAAGGTACTGTCAAGATGTGAAATGGTGCTAAACTTTAACATAATACGGAATAATAATGTCTAAATTACATAAATGTCTAAAATTACAAAAGTCTAATGATCTTGTGTTGTTATCAGTCATGATTGTTATCTTAATGAAAAAGGCCCAGAGGCCTAAAAGGGATAAGTGTTTATAAAATCCTACAGATGTTTTTGAAAATACTCTGGAATAAACAAGTGCTTCTTTTTGATTGATGAGTTTGATAATTTAATCATGGCTATTTAAAGTCTTTTGTCATCCACAGTTTTGCATTCTTCTCTAAAAATTCTTACTGTCAGATTTATGAAAAAGATCCCAACAACGTTCTTACATGTAGGTTTCTGACAACTATAAAATCAACCAACTAGATTAGAAGTTCCAAACCTCTGAAAAAACGTGAACAACTGGTCATAGAAATTAAAGCATTGTTGGTTTTGTGTTTGAATGTTTCCTGTTCTCGGTTTGACAGGACTTTGATCTGTGACTTCTATTATATTCAGTACTTTAGTCTCTAAACAGATGAAGCTAAGCTTAACAATGGACTCCAGGTACAGTTGCCTAGCAACTACTCCTCCTAAACCCTCCTTGGTTTCTTAAATGCAGCTAAGAAAGTTATTGACATTTATTACAGGTCATCAACTAAATCTCCCCCTAAGGGGGACCAGATCAACAACCAGATAAAATCTGACCTCACAGATGAGTAACAAATAAAAAATAGCCACAAGATGATTGATCAGCGATGTGCTCAAAATGGATTTTGAACACAAGGAAAAAATCAAAATCAAAATGAAGTCACTGGTGTCATCCTCCCAAAAATTAACTAAGGCCAAGAGATTATAAAAAAGGGTTCTTGTGCATTATTGCATGTTAATTATTTTGCCATATATTCATAATTAATTGAGTCAAATCAAAAAGGGAGTTTTTTTGTTTTTGTTTTTTTTTTTTTTTTTTTTGACAGGCAGAGTGGATAGTGAGAGAGAGACAAAGAGAAAGGTCTTCCTTTACTGTTGGTTCACCCTCCGATGGCCACTGCGGCAGGCGCACTCTGCTGATCTGAAGGCAGGAGCCAGGTGCTCCTCCTGGTCTCCCATGCGGGGGTGCAGGGCCCAAGGACCTGGGCCATCCTCCACTGCACTCCCTGGCCACAGCAGAGAGCTGGACTGGAAGAGGGACAACCGGGACAGAATCCGGTGCCCCGACCGGGACTAGAACCTGGTGTGCTGGCGCCTCAGGCAGAGGATTAGCCTCATAAGCCATGGCGCTGGCCAAAAAGGGAGTTCTGGGGCTGGCGCTGTGGCATAGTGGATAAAGCCACTGCCTGCAGTGCCAGCATCCCATATGGGTGCTGATTCATGTCCCAGCTGCTCCAGTTTCAATCCAGCTCAAGTGATGGTTTGGGAAAGCAGAAGATGGCCCAAGCCCTTGGGCCTCTGCACCTGCGTGGGAGACCTGGAAGAATCTCCTGGCTCCTGACTTCAGATCGGTATAGCTCTGGCCGTTGCGGCCAATTGGGGAGTGAACCAGTGGATGGAAGACCTCTCTGTCACTCCTTCTTTCAGTGTGTAACTCTTTCAAATAAATAAATCTTTTTAAAAGGGGGGGGGGGTTGATCCAGCCAAAAAAAAAAAGAGTTTCCCTAAAAGAGATTTATAGGTAATTGGAGATGGCTTACGTGGATACCAGGTAAGCCCAACAACTCAGGACTATAACCCCTGACCACATGAGTACCAGTTAAGTCCGAGTCCAGAAAGGCGGGTAAGCTATCTGGGAGGCCTGACATGATGCCTCATTTCTCCTCTATTCTAGATAGAGAACTGACTAGTCTAAAAGACTACACTAAGATGTGCACTAAGATTGATCCTCAGACCTTATAAAAGGAATGACTAGTTTTCTGTAATAATGCCTGGCCACATATAGAGGACCAAATAACATAGCCAAAAATTAGAGCTTAAACCATGGTAAGATTTTACAGCTAGACTTAGGTTGTCATGAGCATAGTACACAGGCAACCATCTCCACCCCCCTTTTCAAACCAAACTAAGGAAGGAATAAAAAGTTTTACAAATAACTTCCAGTTTACAGGTTGGGAAAGCTAGTCATCATGTTTGATCTTACCTAGAATGACATAGCTCTCCTCATGGGCACTATCTTCTCTTACATGCCTGTGACTATACATTTCTAGTTTGGGCTACCAAAGATTAGGGATGGGACTGAACACCACCTCGGCTGACATCCTAAAGGCTGCCTCCTCTGGGTCTACTTCATCAGAGACCAGGAAGAAGAGCAAGGTACACAGCAGGAGAGATGTGAAGATAGGTGACAGGTCAATTAACAACATCTTTGCAGAATGACTTGCCATCAGGGATAGCTAATAATGTCAGTCCACTCTCAAATGGCACCAGTTTTTGATGTGGAAAGCCAGGGCTTTGGGCAAACTGTTCTAATGCTTGAAGCTAGTTTCTAAGAGCTCTGTCAGCTCTGCCTTGGGATCGAAGGACTTCTAGGTTGGAACCCCAGACCCTGTTGGTTCTAAGCTGAAAAAGCTCTTCATGTCAGCCAGCTTCCATGGTAACCACCACTATGAAGGGGATGGCCTTGGGTCAGTAACATTGCAGACAGGACTGTGACTTTTCTTTTAAAGGTGCTGCCTACTCTTTACTAACCTTTTTTTCATGCCAACTCTATTCTTGGCCAGCCATGTGATGGGAGTCTGTGGGATGTCTTCCCTAAGGAGGTTCATATCTCCCTTATGTCTCTTCCAGAAACCCATGTGAAGAGATAGATAGTTCTGGGCTTCACATATATCTGGACAGGCCTTAACACCCACCTGATTATTATCAACCCCCTACTGTCCGTTTCTATTTGTCTCCCAATGGGAAAACTTCCTTTTGATTTGGACAGCACCTTTCATAGGTCCTCTAATAATGACTCTGTCCTTTGTTTTGGACCCTATGTACTTAACCTGCTTGTGAGATCTGTTTCCTCCAGACCTGAAGTAATGGAATTCTGGTTAGCCATGTATATGAAACCTCAAATGTAAGCAGTTCCTGTGCCCCATTAATGCCCCTCTGGCAGCTAAAAGACTGACCTTGCCTCTCAATCCCCTTTTGACACCCATCTCTTTCAGCTCATCAGCACCTACCTTGCTGCTAAGGGGTCAGCATCACATAATGACACCATCTTATCCCTTTGCAGGTTACCATGGGACTCTGCTGTCTATCCAATTCAGTCTCCCAGCACTGGTCTTCAGAAGCTCAGACAGCTCCTCATTTGGGGTGCACATCATCAGCGTATGAAAAGAATAGATGGGCTTGAGGCAGAGGAAGAAGGATACACCATGGGGGACAGCAGGAGAATGTGCTGAGCCTCTTAAATTATTTTGACACAGCACAGCTGTATATCTTATAGCTTTTCACTAAGCCTTCCAGAATCGGGAACTCTGGCATCTGGTGGACAGTGCTGTTCTCTAGCTCTCAGTTTCCCTAGGTTTAAATCCAGGAGTCACCTAGTTCAAAATGCAACTGATATAAGCTAGCTAGTTTAGTAGCACATAGCCCGAAGTGTCTGCAAGCCACAAGTGCTCATGCTATGCACCTACCCACTTGTCTATCAAATCTCTCCCTTCCCAGAATGGATCTCCTTTCTCTGGGACCTGGGCAGGAAAGGCACAGTCTGAATAGCTATGCCCTTTCTGATACAAAAGCGGTCATGAAAGAGGTTGACAACTGGGAGAGACTTTCTTCTCTCTGCAGACCAGGAAGAGAGGAGTGCTGAGGCATCTCACTCTGCCTCCCCAGCCCCACCTCCTTCTTCCTTACGGTCCACTCTTCACCTAAGCCCACACAGGTGTGTGTTTGCTTTCTCATCTTTTAAAGAAACGTTATTATTTTGTGTACATATGAGCCTGTACTTACAATGCTTCTCTAGGTAGAAGGCAAGGAATTGGGATAAAAATTAGACTCCATTTCCCCACTTCATGTTGGCAACTGCAGGCAGGAGTATGAGAAAGCCAGTGAACTCCAGAAACAGCAGTAATGTAAGGGAATCTGAACTGTACATTTTAAAATCCTATCTCTCTCTTCCTCTCTCCCTCTTTCTCCTTTTCTCTTTTCTCTCTCCTCTCTCTCTCCCCAACCCCCAGGCTGTCTTTTCTGAGTTGGAGGCTGTCGGAGGCCACCCGACAAACCACACGGAGACACGCAGCACTCAGTCAATTCATCACCACGTTTATTGCCTCCTCGCGCGTTCCAAGCCAAAGTAGGGGGCCCGGCGATGAGGGACTGGAGGCAGTCTCCCTAAAGAAACCCTTCAGTCTCCAGCCCCGAGCACACAGAAAGACAAGGTTATATACCCCAGACCCCATACAGATAACATTCATTGTGTGCAATCATGCATAGCACAGGAACAGAGCAAGTTTACAAAGTAGCAATGGTCAGGGTACAAGCTCTGCAGATAGAGCAAAGAACATCATAGACCTTCATCAGAAGTCACATCCTGCCTGCAGGAATGTGGGATGAAAAATCTTGTGCCTTCGGCCATCAGGACAATAAGCACAGGAAACAGGATTAGATAAGGGACAGCCTCAGCCTGCTGCATCTCATGTCGGGCCAGGGCCACTGGCCCCGACAGGAGGCTTAAGCACATGTGCTAAATTTCAAATGTGCCTATCCTTGATCCTAATGTTGGTAGCTGCAGGGTTGGAATGGGTAGTGGTGTTAGCTAGCAAGTCAGAGATTGAGCCTATGAGTGTGTGAGAAAGCCCTGAAGACCAACACTTACTGTGGAAGCTCCAGAAGCCCAGCATCTTACACTTCAAAGTCCTGCTCAGACCTTGATAGCCTCCCAGGTGGTCCCAGCCCTTCCCACAAGGAAAGCTCCCAGGAGAAATCTCTCTCATCAGGACCAAATAGGTTACCTGACCTGATAACATGGGGCAATAAAACCTCCTCAGATGCCCTAAGGGAAGTCCCCTTACTCTGCTGAGGACCAGCAAATCTGGGGAGGAATTTGCTAATTTTCACCCAACAAACCCTTCCTCCAGGACTCTCCATCCTTTGTCCTGGAGGAGAGGGCGAGGTGGGTAAACAGACTCCCTTAAAAATGCAGGGAGTCCAAATGGACTGCGCACTCAGCTCTCTGCCTCACTGCTGAGCTGCCTGCCTGGCCTGCCCAGGTATATTCTCTCCATTCAATCATGTAACCTCACTGTCCGCCAGTCCTCTGAGTGACTGGGAGCTCTCCCTGTCCCTTCCATTCTGATGGATGCCCTATCCCCCAATAAAGCCTTATCACTCTGCTCTCTCTCACGCCTGCATTCTTTCTTGTGTGAAGACAAGAGCCCCATGGCTTCCATGGCCTTCCCTCATGTAACAGTAGTGAAAGACGCCTGCACAACCAAGTTTTACTATGCCCTTATTATCCATTACCTAAAGTGTAACCACATTAGCTTGTTAGGCAACTATTAGTAATAAGCAATGCTAGATGTCTTTGACTTTATAATATGTATAAATATGTTGAGCTAAGTAATCCAGTAACTATATTAAATTGATTACTGTACGACCCGCACCACTGCGCATTCCTGGCACTCGCTATAGTATACTCCCCTTCCCTCCATCTGGCCAGATGTGACCCTACCCTGACCCAGGTCCAAGAATGTAAAGTAATTACTTATGCCTATAAGGTTCGAAGCTTTAGATAACAACCAGCCACTACCCCGGAGTCAGCCGGTGATGTTGGGACTTCTGATGGATAGCATTCCCTTAAAACCTGCTTGTACATGATAATAAAAGCTTTGTAAGAATTAGGCTCACGGCTTCTCTGATGCACCCTCTCCTGGAGGCACTGAGAGGCGTGGGTTTGAGCTTGAACTCGTAATAAGAATGACCCTGCTATTTGGCTTCAACTTCGGTCTCTGGTGGTGTGATTTTCGGGGGACCACGGGCTGTGGGCATAACAGTAGCACTCTGGAACACACACTTCAGGCATGGGGTTTTAATGCCTCCTCTGGTTCACTAAGATCTTAACAATGGTGGTACATCCTAGGGAGTAGATTCCCTAGTGGTGGTGATAAAAGGTTCTCAATATTTGGAATGCCAGGAAAGGCCCTTAGTGATATTAATGGAGGGAAGGCCATGGAAGCCATGGGGCTCTTGTCTTCACACAAGAAAGAATACAGGCATGAGAGAGAGCAGAGTGATAAGGCTTTATTGGGAATAGGGCATCCATCAGAATGGAAGGGACAGGGAGAGCTCCCAGTCACTCAGAGGACTGGGGGACAGTGAGGTTACATGATTGAATGGAGAGAATATACCTGGGCAGGCCAGGCAGGCAGCTCAGCAGTGAGGCAAAGGGCTGAGTGCGCAGTCCATTTGGACTCCCTGCATTTTTAAGGGAGTCTGTCCTGGAGGAGAGGGCGAGGTGGGTAAACAAAGGATGGAGAGTCCTGGAGGAAGGGTTTGTTGGGTGAAAATTAGCAAATTCCTCCCCAGATTTGCTGGTCCTCAGCAGAGTAAGGGGACTTCCCTTAGGGCATCTGAGGAGGTTTTATTGCCCCATGTTATCAGGTCAGGTAACCTATTTGGTCCTGATGAGAGAGATTTCTCCTGGGAGCTTTCCTTGTGGGAAGGGCTGGGACCACCTGGGAGGCTATCAAGGTCTGAGCAGGACTTTGAAGTGTAAGATGCTGGGCTTCTGGAGCTTCCACAGTAGGTGTTGGTCTTCAGGCCTTTCTAATACACATATAGGCTCAATTTCTGACTTGCTACCTAACAGTGATACATCTCAGGTGACTGTTTAATTTCTTCTTCTTTTTTTTTTTTTTTTTTTGACAGGCAGAGTGGACAGTGAGAGAAAGAGAGAGAGAGAAAGGTCTTCCTTTTGCCGTTGGTTCACCCTCCAATGGCTGCCGCGGTAGGCGCGCTGCGGCCGGCGCACTACGCTGATCCGAAGCCAGGAGCCAGGTGCTTCTCCTGGTCTCCCATAGGGTGCAGGGCCCAAGCACTTGGGCAATCCTCCACTGCACTCCTTGGCCACAGCAGAGAGCTGGCCTGGAAGAGGGGCAACCGGGACAGGACCGGTGCCCCGACCGGGACTAGAACCCGGTGTGCCGGCGCCGCAAGGCGGAGGATTAGCCTAGTGAGCCGCGGCGCCGGCCTTAATTTCTTCTGTTTCAATAGAAGTTTTGCAATACAAGCCTTGGAGAATTTTCAGGATGCAGGAGCCCCAGGAGTAACTAGTTTCAGCCATGTTTTTTTTGTTTTGTTTTTTTGTTGTTGTTGTTTTGTTTTGTTTTGTTTTGTTTTGTGGTGTGTGTGTGTTTTATCACCCAGGAGCTTAGAAACTTGATGTGTGGTAGTATCCCCTACATGTCAGTCTCTAGCAGGCATGGTAACAGCCTCTAGTCATGCATGTATTTGCCTTCAGATGAGCTGGCACATTATGACAGCAGCACTACCCCTTGGGCCAGGATACCCCAGGAGTCGAGGTTAAGGATGTTTTTATAGGGACATTGGGTAATAATTATCCCATATCAATATGCACAGGGGCTCCCCCAAAAGGCTGGCTAACACAGGGAACCTCATCTTGGGATACAAAAAAGAAAAGATAAGACTAAGGGCAAAATCACATCTAATACAGTGGATTGAAGTCACATGTCTAAGTGTAACTGGGCTGTGTATTATCAGAATCTACTGAGACTGTTCAGCTGTAGGTGACTCTGCATTCATTCCTATAGATTCACTTCTAACAGCACAGTTTCAAGAACTGGCCACGGGACCCCAACCCCCCCTGAGGTGTGGTAAAAATAGCATTTGAAGTGTTCACTAATAATATATTTAGGAGCTAAATGTGAAATGAATCTCCAACATAGGAAGCAGTCTAAACAACAAGCTCATAGAATGACATTCACTTTAATTATCACCCAGTGACCTCAGTCAGCCTGTAAGACATTTTGGTCTGGCTAAAAAACCCACAGTAGAGCATTTCATGTGTAGAAAGCCAGAACACTGGTACAAGCAATGTCCCAACATGAAGGACCTCTGTGGTCCATGCATAGAAGGCAAAACACTGGCCATTAAAGAAAGAATGTCCCCTCCACCAAAAAGAGGAGAAACTTCCACTTCGCTCATGGCCTTGTCTAAAGACTGATGAGGTCTAAGAACCTAGGAGGTTCCACAGCCTAGGCTTCTCATACAAATAGCCTTGCATGATCACTGATGTCATACATAAGAGTGTTGTTAAATTAACAACATGAGTCACTGTGTACTAACTTCATATGCAGGACTCTAAACCACAAGAAGTTGTATTATTTGGGGAGCTAATGGCAAACCCTGCTATTGAAGATTTATTTTGCCTTTATTATGTCAAATATAGGATTTTTACCTGTCACTAGTTTTAGTGATGTTTAAATGTCCAACTACTTTGCTGGAAGAGAATTGCTATCATCCCTAGGTACTTCTCTAAGTTTAAGTCATTTGTTATGCTAGCAAGTCCCAAGGCTGTTTGGATGATCTTCCTTCTGAAACAGAAGATAGGGTAGATCCTCCAGCCTGGAATCACAGAACACCTGGACAGGGCACACATGCTATGCCTGTGAGAAGTTTCCTAAAAGAAAACAATTTCCTCATCAGTGTCAGTATTCCATACAATCAGAAGCTAGAAGGAGACTTCAATCCTTGATTGATAAGTTTCTCAAAAATGGACTCTTGGTTCCATGTCAGTCTCCATGAAATAATATTCCTATTCTGCCTATTTTGAAATTAAATGAGGGAATATATGGTACAGGACTTCAGGGCTATTAATGAGACAGATATTTTAATTCATCCTACTGTGCCTAACCCTTATACTATATTGACACAAATAACTGAGGACACTTCATGGTATACAGTCCTAGACCTGAGCTGAATTTATGTTTGTGTGTGAATGGACTAATTCTTCCGTAAATGTAACTCAGCAATATACATGGGCAATCCTTCTTTTAGGTTTCAGAGAGAGTTTTCATTTATTTAGCAATGTTCTAGCAAAGAAGTTTGGAGAACTTCAATTAAAGAATGGAGCAACGGGGCCGGTGCTATGGTGCAGTGGGTTAACGCCCTGGCCTGAAGCTCCAGCATCCCATATGGGCACTGGTTTGAGACCTGGTTGCTCTACTTCCAACCCAGCTCTCTATGGCCTGGGAAAGCAGTAGAAGATGGCCTGAGTCCTTGAGTCCCTGCACCCATGTGGGAGACCTGGAAGAAGCTCCTGGCTCCTGGCTTCGGATTGGCGCAGTTCCAGCCATTGCAGCCATCTGGGGAGTGAACCAGTGGATGGAAGACCTCCCTCTCTCTCTCTGCCTCTCCTTTCTCTGTAACTCTGACTTTCGAATAAATAAATAAATCTTAAAAAAAAAGAATGAGCGGTGCTGCGGCTCAATAGGCTAATCCTCCGCCTGCGGTGCCGGCACCCCAGGTTCTAGTCCCAGTTGGGGAGCCAGATTCTGTCCCAGTTGCCCCTCTTCCAGGCCAGCTCTCTGCTGTGGCCCAGGAGTGCCGTGGAGGATTGCCCAAGTGCTTGGGCCCTGCACCAGCATGGGAGACCAGGAGAAGCACCTCACTCCTGCCTTCGGATCAGCGTGGTACGCCGGCCGCTGTGGCCATTGGAGGGTGAACCACGGCAAAAGGAAGACCTTTCTCTGTCTCTCACTGTCCACTCTGCTTGTCAAAAAAAAAAAAAAAAAAAAGAAAGAAAGAAAGAAAATGGAGCAATCTTATAACTTAAGGCCCCTCCAATGAAGACTCAGATGAAAAAACCACCCAGGTCTTAAACTTTTTAGAACATGAGGATATAGTCATTTTTTTTTTTAACCAAAGCTCAGATTTCTAAACAAGAAGCAAACTAATTAAGATGTATTTTAACACCAAGAAAGCATGCTCTTTCACTCAAGAGAAAGGAAGCTACACTATGCCTAGTGCTACCACAGACAAAGGGCTTTTGTAGAATATGGATTCTAAGACTTGCATTGCTAGCCGAAGCTCTATATGAGGTTTTAAAGGGTCCTGACATAGACCCAATTTACTGGTCAAGGGAGCATCAGGAAGCCTCCCCACTCAGATTAAAGAGCTATACACAGAATCTCTCACTAGGAATACATAACTTGGACAGAGAAACAAGCGTAGCTCTAGGAATACTAACTCAAAAACTGGGTCCACTTCTATTTTTCTAAACAGATTTAGTGGCTACAAGGTGGCCTACATTCACGCTTAAGGGCTGTTGCTGCCAGTACTGCTGGGAAAAGAAACCTGTAAACTGACTCTAGGCCAGCCATTCAAAATTCAAACACCATACCATGCGCAAGAGGTTTTAGAAATTGAAGGACATCGGGCCGGCGCCGCGGCTCAATAGGCTAATCCTCCGCCTTGCAGCGCCGGCACACCGGGTTCTAGTCCCGGTCGGGGCACCGGATTCTGTCCCGGTTGCCCCTCTTCCAGGCCAGCTCTCTGCTATGGCCCGGGAGTGCAGTGGAGGATGGCCCAAGTCTTTGGGCCCTGCACCCCATGGGAGACCAGGATAAGCACCTGGCTCCTGCCATCAGATCAGCGCTGTGCGCCAGCCACAGCGCGCCGGCCATTGGAGGGTGAACCAACGGCAAAGGAAGACCTTTCTCTGTCTCTCTCACTATCCACTCTGCCTGTCAAAAAAAAAAAAAAGAAAGAAAGAAAAGAAATTGAAGGACATCAATGACTAACAAGTGTGCCTCACAAAACACCAGGTGCTTTTATTATCATAAAGTCATGCTCCTGGTGGCCTCTCAATGAAAGATTTTCAAGAGTATACATGACTCTACCCATCTGGGAAGAGGAATTTTGAAGCAAATAGTTTCTTGGTCATTTAAAGGAAAATTACTGCATACCGTCATAAGGAAAGTAACTCAACACCTAGATACTGCTCAAAAGGATTTTTTTTTTTTTATTATCTCCATGCCTCTTGGAGACCTCAGTCACCAGGTAAAATTGAAAAGGCTAATCATAGTCTTAAGAAAATTCTGGCTAAGCTTTGTCAAGAGACCTCAGAAACATGTTTTAAATTATTGCCTATTGCCCCCTCAGGCTGAGAATGACACCTAAAGCTATAAGTCCATGAAATGATGTATGGAAGACGCTTCCTCACCTGACTTCCTCTTTGATTCAGACTCAATCAGATAAAGTGTGTTCTTCATTGAAATCAGATAAAGTTCTCAATGGAGTAGGATAATGAAACTCTCCCAGTGTCACATCCCAAAAATTGCCACAGACTATCTCCCCAGGAGACATAGTTTTATTATTAAAGACTTGGAAGGAAGGGTTACCCTCAGACCAATTCGTGGAGCTAGGTGCTTCTCCTGATCTCCCATGCGGGCGCAGGGCCCAAGGACTTGGGCCATCCTCCACTGCACTCCCGGGCCACAGCTTGACTGGAGACTGGAGAGCTTGACTGGAGGAGGAGCAACCGGGACAGAATCTGGCGCCCCGACCAGGACTAGAACCTGGTGTGCCGGCGCCACAGGCGGAGGATTAGCTTATTGAGCCATGGCGCTGGCCGAATAGAAGGTATCTTACCAGGTGCTACTTTACACTCTTACTACGGTTAAGCACAAGGCATTCCAAGCTGGGTACATTTCTCAAAGATTAAGCTTCTACCTCTTGAGCCTTAATAGGTACACACAGAGGACAAATTTGCCTACTCTTGTGGACAAATTAAAGATTTGAAATATCTCTTCAAAAGGTCAAGATAAGTAAATTCTAAACTTGTTATAGTAAGGCTATTACAGTTTGTGGCAGACATGTTTTACCTATCTCTTTTGAAACTCTCAGGAAGCTGCTGTTGGCAGGAAACCTCCTAGAATAATACTAAAGGGAACTGCTATGCCTCATAAAACCATTTTTAAATTCTGGTCCATTGCCTGGGGCAACCCAGCCTACAGTTTAGGCCAGCTTCTACTGTAAGAACTAAAGTCTATGGATCTGTGTAAGGCAGTCATAGACAACCAAATAGCCATGAAATATACACCAACAGAACAATAATGAATATATCCAGTGAGTAATAAAACTATTCATTTAACAGCAGGTTTTTCACTAAAAGAGACACTACAAATTCTATACTCAGGCTAAATAGTTCTATAATTTTAGTTAAAGAAGACTACCAATGCCCACCATTTGGGAAACAAAAATATTTTCTTTTCCTTTTTTAAAGGGGATTCCATTGCAATGTTTTTCACCAATGATGTTCAACCTGACAGATAAATTTGTTTCAGAATTCAGCAGCTTCTCAGAATAATGATGACCATGAGGGGCCACAGCCATTGGCAGTGAGTGATGAAAACTGCTAAAGCTATTGAGATGAAGCCATTAGATATGATAGGAAAGATTTCTGAACCCAAGCTAGGCAGGGACCCCACCCTGACCAGCAGGAAGTGGATAGAGAAGATGGATCTTTCAGTACTCCCTTAAGACTAAGGGTCAGAAATCTCCAAGGGAGGGGGATGATACAGGGTAGCTAGTTTAGGACCACAGAGCTAAGGTTGTTTGCAAGCCACAAACCTCTACTCTGTGTAACAGCCTCCTTACCCATCAAACCATCCCTCCCAGGATGGAGCTCCTCTACCTAGGTGGGAGGTGCCATCTGAATAGCCACTCCCCTTCCAACTTCTCGAGAGACCAGCAGTTGGGAGGGCTCTCTTCTTTGTCTACAGACGTGGATGAGGGGAGTGCTAGGGCGTCCTCAGCGAGTTTCCCTTTCTTCATTCGTTTTCTCCTTCTGGTCTACTCCTCACCTACTCTCACCCTGTATGTGTTTGTTCTCACCTTTAAAATAAACACTGTACTGCATATTGCCCATACTTCAAATGTTTCTTTAGGTAGAGGTGAGGAACTGGAATCAAAATCAGACCCTATTTCCCCCAATTCACAACCACTTTGCCAGAGCAAAGCATTTTGTTCCATGAAGTCAATATCCCTATTACATTTCCATCTATTTATCTACTTTCCAGAATTTCATGAAACACAATTACTTTTTTTAATAAATGTGAATTTACGAAGTGCAACTTTGCATTGTTGTGGCTTCTCCCTCCCCCAGCCCTCCCCCTCCCACTCCCTCTCCCAACCCACCCTTCATCGAGTTTCATTTTCAATTATCTTTATATACAGAAGATCAACTTAGTATATACTAAGTAAAGATTTCAACAGACTGCACTCACACAACCACACAAGGTATAGGGTATGAAACACAATTACTAATTAACTATCCTTTCACATGTGTCATGCCAGCTTACTTTAAACCTGTTTATAATTATACCTTGAAACACACATGAAGAGTTTTCTGAGCTGTTAATAGCTTTTGCTAATACTATGCATTTGTTAAAGATAGTTTACCCATATAGACTAATGAACATTAGATACAGTGCTAGAACATCTGTTCACATTAATGCTATATCATTTAACGATTAAAATAGCTTCATTTTTGTTATATGGACACATTTATTTTATCTTCATTTGTGCAGGATACGTTCACTAAGTGTAGAATTCTAGCTGAAGAGATCAGAAGCAGAGCAGCCATGAGTTGAACTGGCACTCAAATGTAATATGCTGGTATTGCAAGCAGCAGCTTAATCCACCACGACACAATGTTGGCCTTGATATTTCTTTGTTTAAAAAAAAAGAGCAGGAACTTAATTTTTGGCCATGTCCACACAAACACATTTTCCATTTCCTTGTGAGGCAGGACAAAGTCTTCCATAACCTGGCAATGCACACTCTTTATCATCTGCCCTCAATATACCCTCCACAGTCATTTTCCCTTATCATCAAGGGTGAGGTTTCCAGGCAGAGATGTAAGTTTGGAGACAAGATACAAGGACTATCCTTTTTTATTTTTTGATTTTTGAGTTGCCATTCTCAGATTGGAAACATTAGCCATGGATGTTTGCTCAAGGTCAGTTTGCTTGGGAGAGAGATGTTCTGAGACCATGAAAGACACGGAGATATACGGCTAATATACACTTTCAATAGGATTTGTGACTGTATTGCTTCAAGTATAAACAATACCAATGACCTGTGACTTAATAAGAGTTTTATGTTAAATAATAAAATTCTGGATACATGATAGTTCTGCATGTGTTTAAAATTTTTTTATTTATAAAAAGGGAACAAATCTCTTGTATTTCATATATACAATTTTAATGGCATAATGATGCTTCACGTGTCTCACTTCCACTCTCCTCCTTCCTTCTTATTTTCATTTTAAGTTTTTCAGTGACATACTTTTGATTTGCTTTATAGTCACAGCTTAACCCTCCATTAAATACAGAATTCAGCAACTGTGGAGTAGAAGCAGGTCACTGTTTCTCAGGAGTATAGACAAGGACTGTAAACAATCAAATCTGAAAATGTCCGTTTCAGTCACAGACAGTCCTCTTTCTGTGCTCTGTGTATTAGTTACCACAGGTCAGGGAAAACGCATGATATTCACCTTTCTGCTTTATTTCACTAAGCGTAACAGGCCCCAGGTGACACAGCACTGAATTCAGAGAGCAGAAAGCTCTCAGCCATCTGCAACTTCAATGGTTTTCTCAGGCCCAGAGAGAAGCTTGTATGACGGCATGCCCCTCCTAGGCGACTTGCCTATAGTGACTACTATAAAACTGCTCGGTCACCATGCCAACATGGAAGGTGCTGATAAGAAACACTTCCTGCAGGGATCTCTGCTGCTTATTTGGGTCTTCAGTGCAGTTCAGCTTCTTTTTCCCAGTCCCATTTCATTCCCTTCACTGACACCGATTCATAATAAATGGTATGTATTGCACCTCAGTCTCCATCACAGCATCTACTTCTGTAGAGCTCAACAAATCAGGTTCCAGAACTTGATAGCTCATTGCCTGATTAGCAATAAAAACTTCAAAGAGTAGATTTACCAGCTTGACATTTTTGATCAATGTCCTAGTTTCTAACCAGTCAGAAAAGAGGTTAAGAAACACTTTATTCACAAGAGATAGTCGATGGACACACATTCATGGCTTTGTACCAGGGCTCTGTTAACCCTCCTTCCTCTGTCGTAAGACAGTGTGAAGAAGTCTGGATCATCTAGACCTTCTGCAAAATATTATATTGGTCCATCATATCAGTGGCTTTGTGAATGGGGATAAACTCTTCAGGAATTCAAGGACCAGCCATGTCTGTTAGATTGCAGGGATTCAATAGCATGCTGGGATATTTGTTCCAAAGCAAAAGGTAAGTCAGTCCACCTTGCATAGTCTACCAAGAAGACTACAATACTGCATCCAGTCAACCTCTCTGGGTTCTAGAAACAGCATGTTTTGCATCTGACTATACTGCTCAGGATCGTATACTAGGTGACACAAAATACTGCCAGCTTTGAATGGAACCAAGAATAAGAATAGGTTCTCTGGCAACTCCACGCTGGAGTGCCAGTTGTCTGACCAGTTCTGTGTATGTAATGTGGCATATTCTATGATGTTAGAGGTATCTGCAGTGGGAAAATACATTGGGTAGAGGCTGTGGCAAGCTCCAATGGAAGTACAGCATAATATCATGGCAAAGGAAATGTGAGTGTTCCAATGACAGTGGGATCCACTGGTGGTAATAGCACATTGCACTACAGAGAGGCTGCCGGTCTGATGGAAAACTGAAAGCTCTGATTCTCTGCAAGAATGCATATCCTGTACACATTGTATCACAGACCATTCTGTAGCATTGCGACCCGGATAGGAAGCTTGAATCCAAAACTTAGTGAGGCTACTCCTGAAGTCCCCCCCCCTATCATTTTCAGTGACCCTGTGCTTCCTTTCACGAAACTCTGGGCCTTGCAGAGTTAGTTCTGCTTCTCAAAGTTTCATAATCTTGTCAGATGACACTGAAAGAATTCTACTAGATTAGCAACTATGGCAGCTTCCTAGACCACTTGGACATTGTATCCAGGGACTTGCAGGTTACTGCAGAAATCACCCTTTTGGCTGATGTAATGGAATCTGATACTCAGGAGGGGTTACACTGTGCATGTAGGTCAAATACACATGGAATTTAAGATCTAATTGGGACCTCCCTGGTACTGTTTTGCCCAGTTTATCTGTAAATGGGAAAACATAATAACCCTGATTTGAGAAGGGGTGTGATAAGGTCTCAAGTGCATTGGGACAGAGGATCTGGGTCACACCAACAGGTAAATCCTGAGGCTAGGAAGTGGTAGGGTCAGGTATAGTGGAGACAGACAATAATAATGAATGCAGCCCCGAGACCAGCTGCAGGGGTCCATCTCACCAACCTCCCTTCTCCAAGTTTCCCTGCAGGAAGAGAGACCCACAGGATTCAGAGGATCCCCACAGAATCCATATGCTGGGTGGGCTGTGGTAGGCAGTCTCCTGCAGTCCACAGTCCATTTTAAATCAGGGTTGAGGCCGGTGCTATGGTGCAGTGGGTTAATGCCCTGGCCTGAAGCGCCAGTATCCCTTATGGGTGCCAGTTCAAGACCCACTGTTCCACTTCCAATCCAGCTCTCTGCTATGGCCTAAGGAGGCAGTGGAGGATGGCCCAAGTAGTTGGGCCCCTGCACCCGCATGGGAAACCCCGAGGAAGCTTCTGGCTGCTGGCTTCAGATCAGCACAGCTTCGGCCATTGAAGCCAACTGGGGAGTGAACCAGCCGATGGAAGACCTGTCTCTCTCTGCCTCTCCTCTCTGTGTAATTCTGACTTTCAAATAAAATGAATAAATCTTTCAAAAAAAAAAAATCAGGGCTGACCAGGTTGTGGGGAGTGACAGCAGCAGACAACTTCTGATGGCTGCTTCAGGCCCACACAGCCTCAGCTGCACAGACTGGCCTTGTGTCAGGTCATGTCCTTCCAGAAGCAGCTGCACGTGGCGACTGACATGTGGTAGAACAAAGGCCCAGTTCTCCTGATCTGACGCAAGAAATTGGCAGACACTACTTGACTCACTCTTCACTGGATTGGCTGTAGTTCCCGGGCCCTGAATCTCTGGGCATCATTTTTTTCTCGGTGCTGCTTGCTTCCTTCCAAAGTGCTGATATTTTATAAACATCCCATGCCCCAAACACCAACTCAGCATCAAGCAGCTCATCCCAAACCCGCTGATAACATGGCACATCCCTAGCTGCTCAGGGGAGTGAGAGTCTGCAGGCGTGCCATGCATTCATTTAGCATCAGATATAGAATACACAATACCTGTATCCGCAATATCGAGATGAATGGAGATACTCCCTGTCATCTGTTCATCTAAGGCCCACCGGTCACTGAACCTTTTTTCTGCCAGCTTGGGTGACTGAGGAAGGAGGGGCAGGAGGCAACTTCAGGGATCAGAAGGGCCCCTGTGTGCATCATGGGCTCCCTTTCTCCATCTTGGCAGCTTAGGCTCCCTGAGATTTGGCCCTGGGGCTGGACAGGTCCTGCCCTGCCTGTCTCCCTCCTTAGCAGCTCTGGATGTCTTTGGGAACTGGTGATGAGCAGTTTTGCTGAGGAGAGGTAAGGTCAGGAACAGTAGCCTAAGCACCACTCTGAGGTTTTTCTACATCAGCCTGGCTTATGAAGCCACAGCTCCCTCTCCTGGGCACCACATCCCTCCTTCCCTGCCTGCCATGGTTGCTCCCGGCTGCCACCCTGCAGCCGCCTGGATCCCCCAGACAGCTGCCTCAGCCCAGAGGAGTTCCAGCTGGGAGCTGTGCAGCCTCCACAATCCCCTGGGGCAGCAGGTGCTGAATCATACTGTTGGACCTCTCAGTAGTAGAGATGCCCACTTGCTCGAGAGGACGCCCAAAAATCCAGACTCCAAACCAGTTGATGTAAAAGCATGAGGTATTTATTGTACGTTTGCGCAAACGGGCCCCCCACCTCAAGCAGTGAGGAGCCCTGAGCGGCAGTTTCACACAGGTTATATAGGCAACGAATTAGCATATTCCTAACGCATGCATAGGATTGGTCAGTTCAGAGGGACCGTTAGCATATGGGAGAATGCTGGCGAAGAATGCTGGTGGAGAGTGCTGGTATAAAATGCAGAGGTGGCACGGGATTGGTTGGTTCGGAGGGACAATTAGCATACCGGAGAATGCTGAGGGAGAGTGCTAAGCGAGAGTGCTGAGGTGTTACAGGATTGGCCGGTCGCAGTGACATCATAAGTGTGCGCCTAGAGACCCTCCGAAGGGAGGGGCAGCTCTGCTCTGGGCGCGCCCAGAGGTTTCCTGGAGGGGAGGGGCAGCTCTGCTCTGGGTGCGCCCAGAGGTTTCCCGGAGGGGAGGGGCAGTTCTGCTCTGGGCGTGCCTAGAGGTTCTCTGAAGGGGATTGACTTTTCCTTCCCAGAGAACGTCCTGCCCGCTAGACTCTGGGGAACATCTAACCTCTTAAGAAGCCCCTGATATTTGCCCAGGCCTAGTTTCTTGTCCCCCTCCCCCATAAGGGTCCTTCATTCCCTCCTTTTCTTTTTGCACAGATTTTAATCCTAAAATCTATTGGATGTTGGGTCTTAGTCCACCCGTACAGGATGGACTGGGTCCGAGGAAAGGTAAGTGCGCCGCTCGCCCGTTCCCCAGCCTCCTGGTCCCGGAGACAATCAGACGCAGCGGGGAGCCAAGTCTAGCAAGGACTCAGTTACCTTCTGCATAATAGTACCTTTTATAACACAAAACTGCAGAGTCATTGGGGCAGGGCTAAGGACCAACCAATTACTTAAAAAAATCACCTTATGGGGGGATTTCTATAGGACTAGCCCTATGTCTATACACTTGTTACTGGTTTTGTTACCTCCCCTGATGTTGCGCAGCCAGTTAGTTTTAGTGGTAAACAACTTTGGATTCCGCCCATCTTACTTCCTCTGGGCGCCATTTTACTTGGCTCCAGCTTGGGCGGGGGCACCCGGGGGCAGCTGCGCATGCGGAGCCCCCGGGCCTGGCCTGGCCATGCTATGGCCGTGCTCATGCCCCACAGATTTCCCCTTTTTGTTTTAGCACGCGATCCCTGTCTTAGGTTGCCCCCAGCCGTCCTTGCCCTTACCCGTCATTGGTAACCCAGGCAGCTTGGCCATGAGCCCTGTCTTAGGTTGGTGCAGGACGCTGGGTGCTTTACCCGTCTTGGGGTGTCGCGTGACTTGTAATTATGGGAGTGGGGTGAGCTTTCTCCACCGCCTGTCTTAGGTTGTTCCAGTCCATCCGGAATCTTACCCGTCATTGGCAATGTGGAGAGCACCGGGGGCGCTTCCCCAGTTTAGGGGATCATAGCCCTCTGTGGCTAGCAGCCTCTGGTAATGAACCTCAACCTGTCTTACCCTAGTTGCCTCTATGCGCTATTGTATAAACTGTATAAGCCTATTCGTTATGCATGGGCCAATAGCAAGGATTAAAAGCAGGGCAAGAAGCAGTCCAAGAAGAGAGAAGAGGTAGGGAAAGAGTCCATTACGGCTCGTCCAAAAGAGGCTTTTTTGTAGTTCTCTTTGTCTTTTTCAGGTGCTTTTGAAGTGTTTTGATGATCTCGTTTGGGTCATCGAATCCCCCGTCACTGGGCCGGGCACTTCAGGATCACAGCGAAGAGTAGTGTCCACATCATCGCCTGTCTTTCGATTTCGATCTCCATCCATTTCTGGAAGAGGAAAGACAAGGGGATCTCCCTCAGGGGCAAACTGCTCCCTGGGTGGGTTGTTACTTGCATAGGGCATAGGCCTGATATTTCTGGCCGGTATTTAAATTGGAGTCAACTCTCCTATGGGGAACACACAGCCAAATCCTCTTCCCAACTGAATCAGTGGGTCAGGCCCTCTCCAGAGTCAGGTGAGAGGGTCTCTCCATCTAACGAGCATCTGAGGTTTAGGGGTTAAATGTCCCCAATGTTTTTGGAACCTTGACTCCCTTGACCCTTTTAAAAAATTTAAAATATTGATAGTAAACAAGGCCTTATGTAACTGTCATAATGATATTTAGCAATGCTTTTCATCAATTTGAACTTAACAGAGACAGTAGAGTACACAATAGATTACCTTGAAAACCAGAAATAAACACCTTGAACATAAGAGTTAGCACACAAAATCCTTACATAACTTAGAACTATTTAACAGAGCTAAAAAGGACCTAACTTTAGAAATGGCAGAGTAACCCTTTAAGCAGACACTGTTAAAAAGAGATGTTACAGTTTTTGCAAAAACAGATTAAGATTTACGACTTAGACCATTTTTAGATATTTACTAACATTAGTGTACATTTTTTACTTTAACTTTAGGTCAATGTAATTTTGGCATTAGCACGTAACTTAAAGAAAACTCTGTAAACAATTTTAAAGTTGTAAACCTTTTAAAACCTTTTATGACTTGTTCACACCTTTTGAAACTTTATACCTGTAGTTACTTTTACATAGTTTTGAATTGTCATGTATGGACAATCTATGAGAATACATGCTAACAAACTCAAAAAGTCTCTTAATTGAATTTAAGATGTGAAAAGTACACAATACATAAGACACTGAGTTATTAATGAATACCACACTATTATCTGAATTAAAAGTCAAAATTACATTTCCATGCTTTTAAGTAACATAAGAATAACTCCTCCTGGACAGTAAACATGGGCCCTAGTACATGTTTACAACTTTGAAAAGATCTTTATCATCGTTAAGAGAAACAAGTTTAAAGCATAAAACTGAGCAAGTGAGCTACCAAGCAAACCGAAGGGCTTTGGCATTAACTGAATTTTCTGAACCAATCTGTATTGGCTTGCTTTAGTTAACAATATAAGGGCTTGTATACACAGAATTTACTCTTATTTTTATAAGACCACTTTAGCTGGAAAGCAAAAACATGAATACAGCATAGGTCTGACACCATTTACAACATTTTAACCAAAGCTGTGGGGTAGATCTGATCAGAGTTAGGTAATTACTTAAACATTAAAGATAGACAAATTTAATAAAACACGAAACCTTCAAGACACGTGCAAACTCTCAGATAAGTTAACTACAGCTGCACAGAAAAGAGCTGGTTATCAGCATAGGAGCCCATTGCTTAGGACAGGGAAACACATCTGAAATAAAGCGGCAGGGAATGAGAGACTTCCGTAGTGCTGGAGAAAAAAGTTTCATTAACTGCAAATAAAGACTCATTAGGTTGGAAAGGGTTAATGGATGAAGGTTTTTGTTCCTTTAGGTAAGGCCAGTGGTAGCCAAAGGCATTTTTTTTTTCTTCCCCCTCCTAGTGAGGACAGCATTGAATTGTAAATGGAGAGGAAAAAAGCAGCCCTTGGGACTAGTCTCCCTAGAATACCTGGCCACGGGCCTGCACGGATGCAACAGGCTACGCTGACTGGAAGAGAGTGCAGAGAAAAGCCATGGTCCCCCATTTACGGGGAAGACTGTGCACCTCGGGGCCTAGCAGGACTGGCTGTGGGGTTGAGTAGGCATGCTGTTTACAAGATCGCGGCCGGCGATTCAAGGGAGGGGAATAACCATAAAGGGGTGGCCACATGGGCGGAATTGGAGGCGCCGTGCATTGAGGCAATGTTGGGCTTTTAGGGGTTGCCGCCACACCTGGAAGTTTCACCTTAGTTTTAACTGCCTCTGGGGATTTATGAGCCTCCCTCAGGCCAGTGCAGGCCTTCCGATGATCAGCATTTATTTTTTCCCAAACAAGCATTTTAACAAACTGATCCCGAAGGTCCCCAGCCAGCAACTTACAACGGAGACTATGTTCGACCCTAACTACAAAATTTGGCAGTGACTTTCCTGGCTTTTGTCGCACCCCCGCGATGGGAGATTTGGTGGGCCCCTTATCCAGCTTGTACCAAGCATTAAGTCCTTCCTGCCTTACTTGTTCACGGTATGGAGCAGGCAGCGCAGCTTGCTGGATCCCCGTAGAGAATCCTTCCCCCGTCCCAGCCAGCATAGCATATGTAATAGGGATAGCTGGCTGGGCTGCTTGGTTAGCTTCGGCTCTCACCCGGCACTCCTCCTTAAAGAAGGCACACCACTTTATGAACTGTGAACTTGTGAGGACTGCCTTGGCCACGTCCAACCAGTCCTTGGGGACGCTTGGGTGATAGGCTATATCTTGTAGCAATGTTTGTGCCCAGGGGGAATTTGGCCCGTCTTCCACCACTGCCTTGCGAAGCTCCTTTAAGTCCTTCCCTTCCCAGAGATACCACTCCAGAGCTCTGTTGCCGCCTGGAGCTAAATTAACAGGGTAGGCCTGAGGCAGCAGGTTCCCTGGCCCAGAGTTCAATTCCCTATGCTGCTTTATGTCCACCAGATAAGTTTCCGCAAAGGTCGCCTCATTTCTCCTCTCCCCTCCTGGGCAATCATAAGTGCCCAGATCACAAAGCTCCCTCCATGGCTCTACATAGTGGGAGGCTGCCTCTGCCCTGGGGAGGTATGGGGGTGGTCCCAGCCCTTCTAGGGTGGATGGGCTAGGCGGGACGCATATCCTCCGTTCTCCTGTTAACCTCCCGCAAGTCCTGTACCGGGCGGTAGTCACCCGTACCAGGCTTCTTTACTGGTAATAGGGGGGGTGTTCCAAGGTGAACGACAAGGTTTTAAAATGCCTAGGTGTAACAGTCTCTGGATATGTGGCCGGATACCTTCCTTAGCTTCCTTGCCCATCGGATATTGACGAACTGACACGGGAATGGCCGTGGGCTTCAGATCTATGATCAAGGGAGGCCGGTTGACGGCCAGCCCTATTCCCGCAGTCTCTGCCCAGGCCTGAGGAAAATCTGTGAGCCACTTGGGATCCAGGGGAGCCATGGTGGACGAGGGCCTCTCGAATAATCGGTGTTCGTCCTCCAAGCGTAGTGTTAACACCTGGAGGGGCCGCCCTCCTGAGTCTGTGATGGTAGCTCCTTTCTCATGGAAGTGAATTTGGGCTCCTACCTTCGAGAGTAGGTCCCTGCCCAGGAGGGGGTAGGGGCAGTCTGGCACTAGTAAGAACGAGTGTGTCACAAGTCCTGTACTCAACTGGACCTCTCGATTGGTTGTCCAGCGATATAACTTCCCTCCAGTTGCCCCCTGAACCCAGGAAGTCTTGGAGCTTAAAGGCCCTTTTTCTGAAGTCAGTACCGAGTGCTGGGCTCCCGTGTCAATCAGGAAGGTTACCGGTCTGCCCCCCACTTCAAGGGTTATCCTGGGCTCAGGGGGGGCTCCTGGCCCTGACTCACCTAGTCGTCTTCTTCCAGGGACAGGATTGGAACTGGTCTCTTTTTTTGGTCCCTGTGTTTTCTTTGGGCAGTCTTTGACCCAGTGTCCTCTTTCTTTACAATAGGCACATTGATCTCTTTTCACCCGAGGCTTTCGTTTGTCTCCCAAGTCCCTATTCTGTCCTGGTCTACTCCTTTCTGTATCCTGCACTACGGTGGCCAAAACTCTACTAAGCTCTCGATTACGTCTTTTATCTCTTTTGTCTTTCCTTTTCTCCTGCTCCTTGTGGATCCTTTCTGTTGTAAATCCTTTCTGCCTCCTTTATTAAATCTTGTATAGTATACCCCTGAAGCCCCTCTAGCCGCTGCAATTTATTGCGGATGTCCGGCGCTGACTGTCCTATAAAGGACATGATTACATCTCCCTGCCGGTCCTCTGGCAGGGGGTCAAACGGGGTGTACATACGGTAGGCTTCCACTAATCTTTTTAGGAAGCCTGCCGGCGTTTCCTCAGCCCCCTGCACTACTGCACGTACCTTGGCCAAATTGGTGGGGCGCTTTCCAGCCCCTCTGAGACCCGCAAGGAGAATCTGGCGGTAAAGACGAAGTCGCTCCCTACCAGCAACGGTGATGTAGTCCCAATCAGGACGGGTTAAGGGAAACGCCTCCTCGATTTCGTTTGGCAGTAGGGTCGGTCGGCCATCTGCTCCAGGGACGTTTTTCCGTGCCTCAAGGTAGACGCGCTGCTTTTCCTCAGTAGTGAGGAGGGTCTGCAGGAGCTGCTGACAATCATCCCAGGTGGGCTGGCTGAAAGACCCGCGCCTTAATCTGTAAAATAATATCGAGGTTAAAAGTGCCGTTCCTTGGCCAGCCGACCTCGAAGGCCGGCCACTCTGAGGAACAGAATTTTGCCCATCGTTTTCTTTTAACCTCCACTGAGAGGTGGCGCGCGCGTTCTCGAACGTCCTTCCAGTGATCTAGAGTGAGACTTAAAGGGGTGGTTATTTGTTGACCCATGGGTGCAAAGATTTCAGCCCAAACAAAAAGAATAGCCAATACACAGACACATACAGTAAACAAGACAAACCGCATGGCTAGGACAAATCGAACGCTATTGTGCTATTTTTGGGAGCGGCTGCCTGACCAGCCCTCCCCGGGAAGGAGGGAGACTTGGTCTCCGACCCACCTCCAGACCACCCCGGGTGCGTGTTCCGGGGGAACAGACCGAGGGTTTCCCCTCTCATCCCGGAGCGTCCTCCGGGGAACGGGCCAGGGGTTGCTGGGCACGCCTGCCTCCCCCACTGGTCCCACAGAGTCAGGTCAGATACTGGCCAGTCAGAATACTCCAGTCAGAATACTCAAGACGAAGACAACAGACAGAAAACACTTAATTATACCTCCAACTGGTCCGCAGAGAATGGGTCTGAGGGCGACCTCAAGCCCCACGTTGGGCGCCAAATGTTGGACCTCTCAGTAGTAGAGATGCCCACTTGCTCGAGAGGACGCCCAAAAATCCAGACTCCAAACCAGTTGATGTAAAAGCATGAGGTATTTATTGTACGTTTGCGCAAACGGGCCCCCCACCTCAAGCAGTGAGGAGCCCTGAGCGGCAGTTTCACACAGGTTATATAGGCAACGAATTAGCATATTCCTAACGCATGCATAGGATTGGTCAGTTCAGAGGGACCGTTAGCATATGGGAGAATGCTGGCGAAGAATGCTGGTGGAGAGTGCTGGTATAAAATGCAGAGGTGGCACGGGATTGGTTGGTTCGGAGGGACAATTAGCATACCGGAGAATGCTGAGGGAGAGTGCTAAGCGAGAGTGCTGAGGTGTTACAGGATTGGCCGGTCGCAGTGACATCATAAGTGTGCGCCTAGAGACCCTCCGAAGGGAGGGGCAGCTCTGCTCTGGGCGCGCCCAGAGGTTTCCTGGAGGGGAGGGGCAGCTCTGCTCTGGGCGCGCCCAGAGGTTTCCCGGAGGGGAGGGGCAGTTCTGCTCTGGGCATGCCTAGAGGTTCTCTGAAGGGGATTGACTTTTCCTTCCCAGAGAACGTCCTGCCCGCTAGACTCTGGGGAACATCTAACCTCTTAAGAAGCCCCTGATATTTGCCCAGGCCTAGTTTCTTGTCCCCCTCCCCCATAAGGGTCCTTCAATACCGTTATTTTTTTTTTTTTTTTTTTGAGGCTCCAGACCCTCTTCTCAGAACACCGCACTTGGTGGATGTGAACACAGCACCAGCTGTTCTGTGCCTCATAAGAAATCTATCTGCTTGCATCTCTCTCTCTCTGGCATCCGTCAGGGCTGCTGGGACTCCTTCCCCAGAATTATGTTCACTTTATTACTACCCTGTAAGTGATAGAAGTGACAGAAATTTCCTGCAAGGCACACAAGGGCAGACTGTCAGTGATTTTCTGGGTCAGGTGATCCAGGGACTGACTAAAGAGGCCCTCCCTGAGCACCATCTTCCCCAGGCAGCTTCTTTAAGGAAGAGCAGCCACTCAAGCCAGGCAGGCTTCTCTGGATGCTTGAAGGTGTGTGGCATGATGTACACTAGATGTCTCTCTCAGCAGAGGAATCAGAGAAATCTGACCACTGGTCAGGATCATGTGACACATAGTAATCCCGGTATCATGCAGTCCACCCTTGATTTCTTTCTGGGCCTTTGTAGACAACAACTTCTAAAGAATTTCCAGGACCTCAAATCCAGCTAAAGACATATTCTCTGCTTCCCAAGCTGGCTATGCTTCCCCTGATATGACATACTACCGTGCTTCAGTTGTCTGTTTCCTGGTCTGTGTCTTCTCACTGCACTCAAAGCTCTCTGAGCCTGTCTTCTGTTCTGTTAGGTCCTAGCATCCAGGACAATGACTGTTATGCAGCATTATCAGTTAATATTTAGCTTAATTCTCACAATAAAATCACTTCACTTATATTATTTAGACCTGGTACACAGGTGCATTGGTTCTTATTTAGGTGAAATTCATAAAGGATAAAGTAGCCATTTTAAGTGAACAGTTCAGTGGGATTTAGTATATTCACAGTGTGGTGCAATCACTTTCTGTCTAGTTCCAAAGGAAATCTCATCCCCATTAACCAGTTGTTTCTCATTTCTTCTCCCACAACCTTTACAATCACCAATCTGTTTCCTATCCCCACAGCTTTTTTTCCCTGAACACTTTATATACACAGAATTGTATAACATGTGGAATTTTGAATCCAACTCCTGCCACCTAATGTAATGTTTGTTATTTTCATCCACATCCAGCATGTAGAATTGACTGTGATGGCCTCTGAGTCATTCTTGGTTGACTGTATGCTTCTAGGAATTTGTTCCTCTAGCATATTTAGCTTGTGCATAATTAATTCTAATACTATTTAGAATCATTTTTACTTTCTCAGTTGTGGTAATGTCTCCACTTTTGTTGGGTTTTAGTTATTTACACTGTATTTTCTTTATTGGTTCAGTTACAATTTTGTTAATCTTATTGGTCTTTCTAAATAACAGATTTTGGTTTCATTGATTGTCACTCTGAGTTTCTTTTTCTTATTCTCCATTTTGTCTATTTCTGCTATAATCTAATTTCCTTCCTTTTGCTTTCATTGAATTTATTTACTCTTCTTCTGGTTCCATAAGAAATAAAATTAGGTAATTGATTTTGGTACTTTTCTTCGAAACAGGTATATCAATAAATTTCTTTTTGAATAATGTCTTGATTACATCTCACAGGTTTTGATATTGCATAAGTTTTGTTTTCATTTGTAAGTATTTTATAATTCTCCTTGTGATTCTCCCTTAATTCCTTAGTTGTATAAAAATGCATTGCTGGTGCTTGTATTGTGGCAAACTGGGTTAAGACACTGCCTGTGATGCCAATGCCAGCATCTCATTAGAGGGCCAGTTTGAGTCCCAGCCGCTCCACTTCCAGTCCAACTCCCTACTAAGTACTTGGACACCTTCTACCTACATCAGAGACCCAGATGGGGTTTCTGGCTCCTTGTTTCGACTTGGCCCAGCCCTGGCAGTTGCAGTAATTTGGGGAGGAAGACAGTGGGTGAAAAATTCTTTCTCTGTCACCATGCCTTTCAAATAAAATAAATATTTAAAAAATTAAATAAAAATAAGTGTTGCTTAATCAACATAATTGTAAAATTTAATTGTCCTCCTATTTTTGATTCCTAATTTTCTTCCCTTGTGTCCATAAAATAAACTTTTTACAATTTCAATTATTTAATTTTTTTTGGTTTTATTTTATGTTTTAAAGGTTTTAAAGAAAGAGAGAAAGTGAGATCTTCAATCTGTTGGTTCACTCCCTAAATGGTTGTGACAGTCAGGGCTGGGATAGGTGGAAGCCAGAAGTCAGGAGCTTCTTCTGGGTCTCCCAAGTGGGTGCAGGGGCCCAAGTACTTCGGCCATCTTCCACTGCCTTCCCAGGCACATTAGCAGAGGGCTGGATCAAAAATGGAAGCGCTTCGACATGAACCAGTGCCTATGTGGGATGCTGGCGCTGAAGGTGAGGCTTAACTTTCTATGCCACAGAGCTGGCCCCGATTATTCAAAATTTATTGGAACTTATTTTATGGCTAGTATGAAATCTATCCTGGGTGATATTTTATATTCACCTGAAAAGAATCCATATTCTGCTGTTAATGACTGGAGATTTCTGAGTCTACCAGTTCTATTTGGTTTGTAGTTGTTGAAGACCTAAACTTCTTTATGTACCTCCTGTATAAATAAATCTTTCCATTATGGAATATGGTGTACCAAAGACTTCAACTGTAATTTTAGATGGCTTATTTCTTCCAACTCAGATGTTTACTGTACTATTTATAAAATTATCTTCTTTATGAGTTGATCATTTTATTAATATATGATGTCCTCTTGGTCTTTTTTAACTTTAGGTCTACTATGTCTGATGTGAATTTTTAAAAAAAATTTTTGATGCATTTATCTTTTTGACAGGCAGAGTTAGACAGTGAGAGAGAGAGAGAGAGAGAGAGAGAGAGAAAGTTCTTCCTTTTTCCGTTGGTTCACCCCCCACCCCCCCACCCCAAGTGGCCACCACGGCTGGTGCATTGCGGCTGGTGCACCGCGCCGATCTGAAGCCAGGAGCCAGGTGCTTCTCCTGGTCTCCCATGAGGGTGCAGGGCCCAAGGACCTGGGCCATCCTCCACTGCACTCCCAGGCCACAGCAGAGAGCTGGCCTGGAAGAGGAGCAACCGGGACAGAATCCAGCGCCCCAACCGGGACTAGAACCTGGGGTGCCAGCGCCGCAGGCAGAGGATTAGCCTAGTGAGCTGTGGCACTGGCCCTGTCTGATGTGAATTTAACCCTCTCAGTTCTCGTTTTGTTACTATTACCTAGAGAATCTTCTTTTCACTTTCAACTATTTGTGTCTTTGGACCTAATTTGGGTACCCTGAAGGCAACATATAGCTGTTATGTGTTTTTGTTGTTCTTGGTATTTTTAAATCTATTATGTCAATCACTATCTGTTGACTAGAGAACATAATTATCATTTAACGTAATTAATAACAAATTTACTTCTGATCTTTTTCCTCTGTTCTGCTCTGTCTTATGCATTTTATTCCTCATTTCCTATATCTTGCATTATTTTGTGTTCAATTGATTTTTAGTGTATAATTTTGATTTCCTTCTCATTTCTTTACATATATTTAAAAAAAAATCCTAATGCTTACTATGGAGATTACAAATAACACTATAAAAATCTAGCTTAAATTGATGTCAATTATGCTTTACTAATCTATACAAACTTTGCTGATATGCAGCCCCATTCCACCTTTTCATGTTATCATTTCCACATCTTTATGCATTGTATACACAAAACAAATTTATAAGTATTGTAATGTATTTTTCTTTTACTTTTAAAATTCCTATTCGTTTTACATATTTCAAAGGCCTGGAGATAGATTTTGCATCTACTGGTTTACTCCCTAAATGTCCATAACAGACAGGGCTGGGCCACACTGAAAGGAACTCATTTTAGGTCTCCCATGTGGGTGGCAAGAACCCAATTACTTGAGCTACCATCCACTGCCTCTGAGGGTACACATTAGCAGGAAGCTGGCATTCAAATCTAGGCACTCTGATATGGCATGTGGGACTCTGAAGCAGAATCTTGCTATTCCAAATACTTGCAGCTGTATCTACCTTTTAAATCAAGTAAGACATAAAAAGAGGAGTTACACATACACACATTACACACATACATCCCAATATTGGCTTTTGAATTTGCCCATGTGATTATCTTTATTGGGTTCTTTACTTTGGATGGCTTTGAGTCAATGTCCAATGTACTTTCATTTCAACTTCAAGAACTTTTTTTTAAATAAAGATGTGTTTATTTGAAAGGTAAAGTAACAGAAAAAGAGCGCGAGAGAAATAAAGGTCTTGTAGCTGCTGGTTTCCTTCCCAAATGGCCACAATAACCAGGTCAGGACCAATCCAAAACCAGGAGGCAGGAACTTCATCCAGGTCTCCAGCTGGGTGGCTGGGGCCTAAATACTTGGACCATTATTTGCTAACTTCACAGGCACATTAGCAGGAAGCAGGATGAGAAGTGGAGCTGGGCAGTGTTGCAGGTGGCAGCTTAAGCCACCACACTGCAACGCCACCTGTTTAAGGAATTCCTCTAGCGTTTCTTGTATTACAGTAACATTTACTCAGTTTTTACTTATCTGGGCATATTTTAGCTTCTGATTTACCTGTGTGCATGTGTGTGATGGTGGTAGGGGAAGATACATTATTTTCCTTATACTGAACTTCATTATAGAGAGGCCAGTATTGTGGCACAGTGGGTTAAACCACCATCTGCAATGCCGGCATCCCATATGGGATCTGGTTTGTGCCACAGCTGCATCACTTCTGAACCAGCTCTCTGCTAATGTACCCAAGAAGGCAGAGGAAGGTGATCCAAGCGCTTGGGCCCCTGACACCCACTTGGGAGACCCAGATGATGCTCCTGACTCCTGGATTTGGTCTGACACAGCCCCAGCCATTGCAGCCATGTGGGGAGTGAACTACCAGATGTCTCTTCTCTCTGTACTCTGCCTTTCAAATAGATAAATCTTTTCTAAAATAAATAAAATACATATAGCTAAATTTACCATTTTTACTTTGCAACTTAAGTGGACAGTTCAATAGTATGAAATGCATTCATAATGTTGTGTAACTGTCACCACCATCCATTTCTATCACTGTTTTCATAAAAAAAAAATCACTCACTAATCTCCTTCCTGCTAACCCCTGAAAAACCTCCGTTTTCAGTCTGATTTTCACTGTGCAAACCTCCTCAGATGAGTGGAACCATATGGCATCCATCTTTTTGGCTGGCTTATTTCACTTAGCATAATATCCTCAAGGTTCATATATACTGTAGAACATATTAGTATTTTTTTAAATTGAATAATATTCCAATACATGTATATACCACAGTTTAAGTGAATAAATAGGTACACAAACTTCTGTTCCTATGTTTTGGAAAGATTTGCCAATTATTTTTCTCTGTTTGAGTGGCCAACTTTTGAGACAGCATGTGGTTGAATTGCATGTTGTTACCCTTTCTGCCAATCTGTCTTTTGACTGCATTGCTTAGTCTATTTACATTTAAAGTAATTCCTAATAAGGGAGGATTTACGTCGTTCATTTTGCTGTTTGTTTCCCAAATGTCTTATATCTCTGTTGTTCCCCAGTTCTTGAATTACTCCTTTCTTATGGGATTACTTGATTTTTGTGGTAAGGTGTTTATATGCCTTTATTGCTTCTCTTTGTATGTTTTCTATGGTTATTTTCTTTGCAGTTATAATGGGGATGAACTATAATTTCTTAAATTTAACTTGAATATTTTCTGGTGTGTGCCCCAAAACACAAGCTGATCATTCTTTTAAACTCATTAAACCCCTAAATTGTTTGCTATAAAAATGGAGTTACAAACCAAAGGTAACAGTATTAGATTTTAGACCTTTAATTTACTTTAAAAAATTTTCCTATATAGGAAAAAATGCAGTGGATTTACAAAGCATTGTGACAATGATACTAGAATGTATAATTGTTCACATAATTACTTTTACTAAGATCTTTAAATTCTTATCTAAATGTCACCCCACAGGATTTCCTTGATTATCTTGTGTGGGGAAGGTCTTATATTACTGAACTCCCTAAGCTTTGTTTTAATCTGAAATGTCCATTTTCCTTCCTTCATTTTTGATGTTTTTCTAGAGATAGGATTTTTGATTGACAGTATTTTTTTCTTTTAGCATGTTGAATATGGTTGTCCACTGCCTTATGCTCTCCAAAGTTTCTGATAAAAAATAGGCTGGACTGGCATCCCACATGGACACTGGTTTGAGCCCTGGCTGCTCTACTTCCAGTCCAGCTCCCTGCTAATGCTCCTGGGAAAGCAGAAGATGGCTCAAATTCTTGGGTCCCTGACCTCATGTGGAAGACCCAGAAGAAGCTCCTGGCTCCTGGCTTTGCATTGGCCCAGCTCTGGCTATTGCAGCCATTTGGGGAGCAAACCAGCTGATGGAAGATTTGTCTCCCCCTTTTCTCGCTGTAACTTTGCCTTCCAAAAAATAAATAAATCTTTAAAAAAAGTATGCTGACATTTTCATTGATAATCCCATATATCATATGCTGTTTTTGCTGATTAAGATTCTATCTTTGTGTCTGACATTAGAAAGTGAGAATAAGGGAGGCTGGCACTGTGGCATAGTAGGCTAAGCCTCTACCTATGGTGCCGGCATCCCATATGGGTGTCAGTTCAACTCCCTGCTGCTCCTCTTCCTATCCAGCTCTCTGCTTATGGCCTGGGAAAACAGTAGAAGATGGCCCAAGTCCTTGGGTCCCTGCACCCACGTGGGAGACTTGGAAAAGCTCCTGGCTGGTTTCAGATTGGCTCAGCTCTGACCATTGTGGGCCATTTAGGGAATGAACCAGCAGATGGAAGATCTGTCTCCCTCTTTCTGTTACTTTGCCTTTCAAATAAATTTTTTAAAAAACTTAAGCAAGTGAGAATAGTATGTCAGTGGGGGCTCATGAAGTTTCTTACCTGGAATTTACTGACTTTCTTGGATATTTAAAGTCATGTCTTTCATCTAATTTATGAAGCTTATGGTTATTTCTTCAAATACTTTGCCACCCTTTCCCGCTGTTCTCTGTAAGTCTGATGGTGTATAAGTTGGTCCTCTTGATGGTTTCCCACAGGTCATTTAAGCTATGTTCACCTTCTATTTTTCTCTTCCTCAAAATTTGATAATTTCCATTGACCTATATTCAGTCCAATTGTTTCTATCTACTCAAATCTGCCTTTTAATCACTGTTAAAATTTTCATTTCAACTATTGTAATTTCCAGAATACCCCTCAACTTTTAGATTATCTGTTCTTTTGAATGTTTGTATCTTGTCCATTCATTGTTCTCTTGACTCTCTTCACATCTTCTGGCAGTTCTTTGAGCATTTTCAAGGCCGTTTCTCGGAAGTGTTTGTCTTACAGGGCTCCCATCAAGTCTTTTTCAGAGACAGCTTGTCGGACCCTCGCCAGTGAGGGTCCAACATAGTCACGACACGGTCACTGTTCATCGGTTCTCAAGGAACTTTATATATGTGGGGAGAGAAGGAAAGTAGGGAGAGGAGAAAAGAGGGGCTGCGGCAGCAGCCGCCGACAATGGCGGCCGCGCCAGCCCACCCAGATCCCAATGTCCCTTTATGCTGATATCGTCCAATCAGATGAAAGGGCGCACATAGCCTCAGGTCGAAAGTTCATCTGTTTCACCTGGTTCTTCCTAGTTTATGCAGAGTCCATTCTGTTTCATGTGTTTCAACGGGTTGTTTTCGTAGGACTTGTGGTCGACCGATTGCTGCAAACTATTTAGAGGAGGTTCTCACAGGTGGCCAGCCTGCGGTTCCCCACGGCTCCCCCTTTTTTGTTATTTATGGCGCGTAGTTGTGCCTGTCTTAGGTTCCCAGCGACGTGCCACTTGCTTCTTAGGTTGCTAGGGGCATGCGCCAGTGATTACCCGTCTTTGGCTACCGCTTCATCATGCTAAGCCATATCTGCTGCTGAGGGTCAGAGAGATACATAGCAAGCATAGCCTGTCAGACCACTACAGATATTTACGTAAATTTGAAATTCAAGTCCTCAGGACAACAAAAGTGATTAAGCAAGACCTCAAGTAACAATGTTAATGCCATTTACAAAGGAAAAAACTGATACAAAAACATTCTTATTTACATTACACAAAGCTTAGGTGTTAGCCTTGAACGTAACTTTCAAAGTACCTTCAAATATATCCAACTCAGATCACTTTGCTGATTTGCTGCAGTACAAATCATGTGCAACATCTTTTTTCCTTAAAACAAAACAATTCTTCAAACAATACTGCAAGTACATCACTAAACACCATGAACTCAGGAGTTTTGCCACACTTTTTCCTATTCAAAAAACTTATATAGAGCTATAGCCAATGCAATCCAATTAGCTACCATATATTCTCCTATTCCCCCTTTTTGTTTATTAAAGTTTTTAAGTACAGGTGAGTCTGTTCAATTATTTCCTGCCCTTTGGGATTATAGGGCATACCTGTAACGTGCTTTATGCCGAATTCTTTTAAGAATGTAGCAAGATGGGCCAAAATGTACGCCGGCCCGTTATCTGTTTTGATAATTTTGGGCACCCCCAAACGGCAAAGGACTGTAGACAGTGTTGAATAACCTGCTGAGTTCCTATTTTTAGAGCCGTGGCTGACAATTCCAGAGAACATGTCCACTGACACGTGCAAACTGCTCTGGCGTCTTTGCATCTGCGCGATTTTAAAGCGTTCTTCAACCTTCTGTAAGATTGCAGCTGTACGAGGTGAGGCGAGCTGTGAATCGCCTTCCAAAATGTTAAACAATGGTCGCATTTCATCAGTGGTTAGTTTACAATAAGGCCGTATCCAGTTAAGTTACCACATAATTTTTGGAAGTCATTTAAGGTCTTAAGTCCTGCGGTTGATGTGACAAAATCTAAAGGAGCCACAGTGGTTGGTGTTAATCTTAGCCCTAGGTACTGGACCACGGTGCCCTTTTGAATCTTTTCTGGTGCAATTTGTAACCCTGCTGTCTGCAAGCATGAGGTTAGCTTGGTAAACGCTCTTTCTAGGGTGTCTTCTCTCGCAGCTGCCAACAGGTCTGCAAATCAAGTTGCTCTAAGACATCCTTCTCCCATGAAGTTACAGGGATAGCACACACGTAAGGTTGTACCTTGCCTGTGGTGCCTTCTTGGTCTTTCCAATCTAGCACTTGCATGCTTCGGGATTGGGCAACAGTGGTGCCTAATCCTACCAAGGTGTTATCTCCTTCCTGGAGGGGCCATGAAGGAGGCCAGTCTTGTTTGGAGATAATACTAACATCTGCGCCCGTATCTAACAGCCCCTTGATTGCTTTTCTTTTGATAATAAGAGTCCATAGTGGGCGCTCGCCAAGAGTCATAGTGAGGGCTGCAAAATGCTTTCCTTGATTACCGCTAGTATCCTTTACAGGACTGATTATTAGCAGCTGAGCAATGGGCTGCAATGGCAACAGCTGCACTATCCCCTTAGTTGATTGGAACATTACTTTGAGCTGTGAACAAGGCAACTGAATAAGCCCCGTTATAACCACTAATCCCTTTAATGAATTTGTAGCCCTTCCTATAGTAACGCCTAAACCGTTGATATCATCCATGGGCTCTCGAGGTTCCACATCTATTACCTGGATTCCCATTTAAGGTGTTAATACTAAATAGTTGGTGGCTCGCAGCTCTGCAGTAAACACTTGCCTGGCCACTTAATCTGGTGGGCAATAGAAGCGAATTGCCTGCCTTATCTTGCTTGAAATAGCACTCATTTGCCCAACCGTATCGAGGGCACAGTCCTGGTTGGCATCCCGATTGTCTGTTCTGTACATTCCCTTTTCATGTGACCTTCTTTTCCACACTTAAAACATCTTTGTCCTAGCCCGTTCCTTGGAATGACCTTCCATGCCCTCCAGGCTAGTTCTCTCACTTGCATCAAAACCTCATTAGGTCAACTAGCCTGGGCCTGTTCATCATTAAAAGCTCCTTCCCCATTTAGCATATCCTTGTTCCAGGCTGGCTGACGGTTCCTAACGTTAGCATGGGCCTGAGCCCTCGCGAGCTCTAAGCCGCAGACCAGAGGAGGAAGTCTCCCCCACCAAGCACTGCCTTAGCTAGGTTCCTCCAGTCCTCTGGGACTAGTCCATTGGTGCCTATGTTATCTAGGACTGCTTTAGTAAAGTTAGCATGTGGTCCATATAACTGTACTGATTGTTGTAATTCCTCCGACAATTTATGGTCCAGGGAGTCCATCCCCAGTTGCCCTGCACGTCCACTATCACAGGGAAAGCCTGATTTATGTGGTGATATTCTTCCCACTTAGGGGGAGTGCCTCGTCCTCCTGCCAGTTTTTCTTGAGGAGGTTCCGGGGAGAAGCCCCCGCCTTTTGTCTCTCTCGTGGAGGAGTCCTCCGGAGGGGGAGAGTCTTGGTTCGAATAGGGGGGTACAGAAGGAAGGGGTCTCTCATCCTATCTGTGTCCCGACCCATGTTGGTCCTCTCTGTCCCCGTCCTCTTTGTCTCCGTCCAGGCTCCCAGATGGAGATTCTCACTGCGTTTCCTCTAGTAAGTCAGCCCCTTCATCTAAGAGGGCTGCTATTTCCTCTGAGTCATTATGGAGAGCTTGGTCCATCAGTTGCCATAGCCTAAGGACTTCAGGCGATTTCTCTGCTGCCCTCAATTGTCTTCCGACCCCACGCCATTGTTCCTGTTCTAACTCACCGCTTTACAGCGGCTGCTTTCACGGGCGTCCCTGCTACTTTTTTAAAAGACAACTTGGTTGTCGAGGAATTCCTTTTTTCTGCGGTACTAACCCTAGACTTTACCACCTAGATTCCCGTGTTTTCCACACATTCTAATTTTTTTTCCGGTAACAACCCTAGACTTTTTACCGCCTAGATTCCCGTGTTTTCCACACGTTCTAATTTTTTCTTTCCTGCTTCCAGTGACCGGTCCGACTATCCGAGTCACAGCACCATTTGTCGGACCCTTGCCAGCGAGGGTCCAACGTAGTCACGACACGGTCACTGTTCATCGGTTCTCAAGGAACTTTATATATGTGGGGAGAGAAGGAAAGTGGGGAGAGGAGAAAAGAGGAGGGGCCGCGGCAGCAGCCGCCGGCAGTGGCAGCCGCGCCAGCCCACCCAGATCCCAATGTCCCTTTATGCTGATATCGTCCAATCAGATGAAAGGGCACGTATAGCCTCAGGTCGAAAGTTCATCTGTTTCACCTGGTTCTTCCTAGTTTATGCAGAGTCCATTCTGTTTCATGTGTTTCAACGGGTTGTTTTCGTAGGACTTGTGGTCAACCGATTGCTGCAAACTATTTAGAGGAGGTTCTCACAGGTGGCCAGCCTGCGGTTCCCCACACAGCTACTCCTCACTTCTTCCTCCTTCAAAGGTACACGATTTTCTATTCATTCACGTGCTTGAAATCTTGGACATTTGGACCAAATACGTGGAAATCATATCCTCTTTCCATCCTTCAGGCTGGCTGGCTTTGTACATTTCTTTTGGTAACTATGACTTTTCTTTTTCATCAGTAGCTATGTCTGTGTCAAGAATCAGTCTAATTTGTAAGCTGAGAGTGCTTACACGTTTCTGGAACCCTGGCCTCCCTGTACATGTAGTTGATTTTGAGTATCTTAGTCTTTAATATCTTCAGAAAGGGAGCAAAAGAGAAAAATGTAATTAGTAAATGGTGTTGGCATTTTAAATCCCTTGGAAGTCTATTGGGGTGGGGGGGACTATGAGAATTCCAAAGGAGAATAAATAAAAACGGAGACAAAAAAAATATTCACAGAATAATGGCATAAAACTACTTTAATTTGATAAAATATATGAAACTACGGATTCAAGAAACTCAATGAACCTCAGGAGAGACATACAGGGGCCTGCGCTGTGACTCAGTGGGTTAATCCCCCACCTGCAGCATCACCATCCCATATGGGTGCCAGTTCTAGTCCTGGCTGCTCCTCTTCCGATACAGCTCTCTCCTATAGCCTGGGAAAGCAGTGAAAAATGGCCCAGATGCTTGGACCCCTACCCCACTTGGGAGACCCAGAGGAAGCTTCTGGATCTTGGCTTCAGATCGACACAACTCCAGCCATTACAAACATTTGGCAAGTGAGCCAACAGATGGAAGACCTTTCTCTATGTCTCTTCCAGTCATTATCTACAAATCTCTCTCTCAAATAAATAAATAAAATCTTTTAAAAAAAGAGAAATTAAAAAAATCTTTTTAGATACAGATGATGGCAATATTTTTTAAAAAAGCATAAAAAAGAACATAAAATGTAGCTAGAAAGAAATCACTTTATTACTTACAAGAAACTGTAATGAAAGTTATCAACAAATTTCATAAAACAAATGTTGCACTGTTGTGAGAAAAACTTCTAATTCTATATTTAGGAGAAATTATTCCTTAAAAATGAAGCAGAAATTCTGGGAAGATGTTAGAGTAGAATACACCAGGGAACTTATCTCACCACCCAGAAAACAATTACACTGAAAAATCTTTCTTTCTGATATAACTGGGAGTTCTGAGACTATTAAAGGATTACAACTTCCAGAGAAAGGCTGGGGTGGTAAACTGTGTTATTTTGGCCAATTTCAGCTTTTATCAAAGTATAAATGACTCAGTACTCACCCTAGATCTGATAGGCAATGTGCTTATGTTATTTTTTTAAATATTTTATTTATTTATTTGAGAGATAAAGCAACAGACAGAGTGGAAGACACAGAAAGAAAGATCTTCCATCTGCTGGTTCACTCCCCAAATGACCTCAAAGTCAGAGCTGGGTCAATTCAAAGCCAGGAACCAGCAGCTTCCTCTGGGTCTCGCATGTGGGTACAGGGGCTCAAGGACTTGGACCAACTTCCACTGCTTTCCTAGGCCATAGCAGAGAGCTGGATCAGAAGAGGAGCAGCTAGGACATGAATCCGTTCCCATATGGGATGCTGGCACTGCAGGCAGATGCTTAGCCTACTACACCACAGTGCTTATGTTCTTGATGCAGCTTTCACTCAAGTTGGCAGTAGTCAGGGTGGGAAAAAAGACTGTGTCTTCCAAATATTTAGGATCTATGATCTGATCACTATTTGCTGCTCCTCATCACAAAGGTACAGGAAGAGATGGGTTACTGTTCTTGCATCATCTCCCATTGGCACAAGCCACTTGAATTTCTCATAACTCACAGGTATGAGAATATCTCATGTATACTTTCATAGATATGTTTGACAGTGTCCCCTGGATCTCTAAAGTTCTATTTGTTTTAAAAATGCTTTTTCCTTTCTGAGCCTCCCAATGGATATGTCTTTAAATTTGTTGATTCCTTATGTTCAAATCTGTTATTGAGATCTTCTAGTAAGAGCTTTTTTTTTTTTTAAATTTTTATTTCAGTTGTTGTGTTTTCAGCTCTAGAAATTCTGTTAGGCTCTATCTTATAATTTCTCTTGACTGGCAGTTATTCACTTATAAATTCTATTGCTTTCCTTAAGTTATTTGTTCATGGTTTCCTTTAGTTATTTGAGCATACTTGAGGTACTTGGTTTACAATCTTGTTTTTGGTAAAGATTTACTTAGTTAATTGAAAGGCAAAGTTAAAGAGAGAGAGAGAGAGAGAGAGAGAGATCAACCATATACCAGTTCATTTCCCAAAGGTACGCAATGGCTGGAGCTAGGCCCAAGTCTGGAATCGAGAATTCCATCCAGATCTCCTACACCAGTGGCAGGCGCCCAGGCACTTAGGCCATCTTCTGCTGCTTCCACAGAAGCATGATTAAAGAGTTGGACCATAAGTGGAGCAGCCGGGCCTTGAACTGGTACTCGTGGGATGTGGGCATTACAGGCAGCTGCTTAACCCATTGCTCTACAATGTCAGCCCATATTTTCAACATTCATGTAGTAAACCCAAGCCTGTGCTTCTTAATGGATAATCTCTACTAATTGCTTATTGGTTGACCATATTTTTAATTTCATGGCCTATGATATTTTTGGCAACTGGACATTTTAAATGTAATAATGTGGTTAACTCTGGAAATAAAATTCTTCCTACTTCTTGTGTGTCTTTAAAAATTATCTAATTTGGCCGGTGCTGTGGCTTAACAGGCTAATCCTCCGCCTTGCGGTGCCGGCACACCGGGTTCTAGTCCCGGTTGGGGTGCCAGATTCCATCCCAGTTGCCCCTCTTCCAGGCCAGTTCTCTGCTGTGGCCTGGGAAGGCAGTGGAGGATGGCCCAAGTGCTTGGGCCCTGCACCCGCATGGGAGACCAGGAGAAACACCTGGCTCCTGGCTTCGGATCAGTGCAATGCGCCGGCCGCAGTGCGCCGGCCGCAGCGGCCATTGGAGGGTGAACCAACGGCAAAAAGGAAGACCTTTCTCTCTGTCTCTCTCTCTCTCACTATCCACTCTGCCTGTCAAAAAAAAATTATCTATTTTCACTGAAAGGCAGAGTAACAGAGCGAGATTGCCCTTCTGCTCATTCACTCCCCAACAGCTGCTACAGCCTGGGGATGGGCCAGGAGTCAGGATCACAATCCAAGTCTCCCACGTGAGTGTCAGGTACCCAAGTACTTGAGCCATCACCTACTGCTTCCCAGGGTGCATATTATCAGGAAGCTAGATCAGAAGGAGAGAACCTGCATCTCAAGCCAAATACCCTGACACGAGCTATAAGCAGTTACTTAACCACTGTGTTACTCACCCTTGTTTTGTACAGTCTATAGCTATATATTTAGTAACTTTTCTAAACAAGTCTTCATAAAGTCTGTATTCTCTGTAATGTATAGTTTCTTAAATCCCTGTATGTGTGACCTACAGCTTCTGGTTTAAAAGGATAGCTACTAGTGAGTCTAAGGATTATCAACAAGAAATAGTCTAATAGAAAAATAAAAAATGGTAGTTGATATGTGTGAAGTTATATTACATAACCTGTGCTTGGTATTTTTTGGCATAGGTAACTGTATAGTTAATTACAGGAACTTTAGCAGCATCTCTTGCCACTATTCACTATATGCCAATGACTTTTCCTCATTTTCTGTTGTGACAAATGTAGACATTTGTAAATATCCCCTGGAAGGAAGTGAAAATTTCCTTCAGTGGAGGGTTACTGTCATAGAACATGGGTTGGGATGCTCTGCCCAGATGATTGCCTCAGTCCTGTCTCTTCAGCCTGAAGCACTCAGTTGCAGCTGCTGGGTTTGAAATGGTTTTAGATTGCTGTGTGCAGTGGAGCCTCAGTTTCTGATGTAGCTATTTTGCCGAGGCTGTGTGCATTCTGAAGCTAGGAGCTTGAGTGTATTGGTATTGCCATAGCTCCCAGAACTGCTTTAAGCATTCTTTTCTGCTCTCTCTCTCATTTCCTCATCTTTCATTAGACATCCAATTCTCCCCTTTGCCTTCTATTATTCCTCTTCATTCTGAGCTTAAAGATCACACGCAAAGCTTTCTCTGGACCTTAAACTTGACCCTATATCTTGGTTATTCATCACTCTTGCTCATCACCTCCTCACACCTCTAGACTGTGCTCCATGAGGTCACAGGCATGCAGGTGCACACTCCTGTAATCCCCGTTCCCTCCACATGGGGCCTCAGTGAATGTCGAAGGGCTGCAGGGGAAAGAGAGCCACTCGATCTGGGCATGTTCACTGACATGTCCTTGCAAGTAGCTAGAGTGTGGTGATGTTTTATCCAGAAAGAAGATCGGTCATGTTGCTGTCTAAAGGGAGATTTGTCAGAGAAAATGATCTCTTATCCTATTGTTAGAGATCCATCATCTAACAGGACCACATTTGTTTATGTTCCTAGTTCTTGCCCGGCTCAGCTGAGACTCTGACCAAATATACGCCATCTATCTTGTTTTGTGCTTTATCTCTCAAGATAAATCTAGTGAGTGATATAGAACCTGGCATAAGGGATGATAATGCAACTGTATTTTAAATGTATTTTGTGCTCTGAAGGCACTATGTGTGGGGCAGAGCAGTTTGAGGGGCTTTCCATGGAGCTCTAGTGTGTCCCAGCTGAGGCTGCCCCACTGACCCAGATAGTCCCTGATTCCGGCCATTCCTCTAAGGAGTCCAGAGTCAGGATTTCCCTGCGTCCACAGCCAAGGTCCTTCAGTTTTGAGTTATGAGGACTTGGCAAGGGCCAAAATCTTTGTTCTTCCCCCGTCCCAGCAACCTGGAAGGACCAACTCTCAGCAGGTAGTGAGAGTGAGAGGAGATGTCTTGAACACTTCCAGATTTCCAAAGAGAGATGCTTAACTTGGAATGTTGAGTGGTATTTGAGTGATGCCAGATAAAAGTTTGCTGATTACCCTCTGGACACTTTTAGAAATAACACAGTATGGGAAGAGAGTAGCATCATTACAGGAACCTGAGGTAGGTGAGTATGAATGTCTCTTCCAATCAGCTCTGTGCTATGTTCTCCACTGGACAATGTTTGGAACAAACTAAAGGTGAGGCTTCCTGCCTAGCACACAATAGGTGTGTTAATAGGCTAATTAATATATGTATATCGTATGCTTCTTGAGTGGTAAATTAAGGAATCCTGGGACTTGGACTCCCAGAGATGCCAGTGGCACAGCTGGGCACCAGATTTCCTCCTGAAGAGCTGCTCTGGCATTTGACAGCAGAATTGGGTAGCAGTGGGTTGTGCTGCTATTGGTACAGAACACACAGGAGGTCTGCAGTGCAGTATGTCCAGTACCGTGCAGTCTGTGTTTGATGCCAGGAAGCTTCACTTTGCAAATTCCAGTCTCTCCTCTGCATTCAGTGCACCTGGAGACTTGAGGCACTGCCCTGGCCAGCACTGGGAATTCTTGCACCCCCTTTCAATCAGCAGTGTCTGCCCAGCATGTGCTGGGCTCGCAGGATACAGTGCTGCCTCAGTCTTCGACACAGGAATTCTTCAGGGAGGTATCCAGAGTTCACAGGGGAGGGCCATCACCTGTGTGTGTGTGAGGAATAATAATAAACATGTTCTCACTGATTTTTGTCACCTTCAAAAATATGCCAGCAAAGCCATTCTGCAGGAAAAAAAAAAAAAAAACACCATGATTTTAGGTACAACTTCAGGAGGTTTAGAAACACAGCCAATAATTTCAACCTTGCAGGCAGACTCACATTTCTCACCCCAGGTCCATCACAAGCAACAAGGTAGAGAATGAAATGTGCTTGTTTCCATCAAGAAGTCATTGCCAACATCCACTCAATCTGCTCAGAGGAGGAATCCACAGGAAAAAACTAAAACTGAAAAGCCAGAGAGGGCTGAAGGATTAGTTCACACTGTGTTTCTGGTGCACGTAGTGGAGACTGTGGAGAGGGGGGGTGGGCACATGGCAGGGGACTGTGTGCCACAGGGTCATTGCAGAGGGTGCTCTGCAGCTTTGACCAGGGCACTGCTTTAAAATGCACACTGACTGCCTTTTTTCCTCTGGTGCTCTTTCTCTTCTGACATTGCCAATTAGCAACCAAGAGAGTGTGCAATGTCAGATCACGCCGTCCAAGGCTTATCATCCCTCCTTCTTGCCCTCACCTCTGTGTTACAGATATGGCACACACACACACACATATATACATACATATACACAAAATTCAAAGCTTAAGTATATACGGAAACATCAGAAATATAAGATATATAGAATATGTAAGATATATAGAAACGTCAGAAATCTCACTTCATCAAAATTAAATAAAATTAGTATACTAAGGGATATATATTCAAGAAAATGTTTATTCTCTATATATTCAATAAAAATCAGTTTACTTTATAAACTTTTTTTTTTTTTTGACAGGCAGAGTGGACAGTGAGAGAGAGAGACAGAGAGAAAGGTCTTCCTTTTTGCCGTTGGTTCACCCTCCAATGGCTGCTGCAGCCGGCGCATCTTGCTGAAGCCAGGTGCTTCTCCTGGTCTCCCATGCGGGTGCAGGGCCCAAGGACCTGGGCCATCCTCCACTGCCTTCCCAGGCCACAGCAGAGAGCTGGCCTGGAAGAGGGGCAACCGGGATAGAATCCGGCGCCCCAACCGGGACTAGAACCTGGTGTGCCGGCACTGCAAGGCGGAGGATTAGCCTGTTAAGCCACAGCGCCGGCCTACTTTATAAACTTTCTAAAGCCGCAGTGTTGCGAGTGCAGACAGAATGCAGACTTCCTGCTCATGCTGTTTTCTGAGTGGCTGTATTCATGTTGCTGTAAAGGGGCTCTCTCCAAACTGATGTCTTATGCTTCCTGGTGCCCTACACTAGATCCTGTTCAGCAGTAGTATAATAAGCTACTAGAAGTTCCCATTGCTTCAAAACATACTGTACATTTTCTGTGAACATTGAAAACCACATGTAGCAAAACAACCCTTCTCCTTGGAAGTTCCGTCTCCTAACCAGTCCAAACCTTTCTCCCGTGGTTTTATCATCTTTTCTTCTAAATCCTGGTGACTACATTCAGATGGGATGTGGAATCACAGATCATCTTCCTTGTACTGACGCTGAAAGACTCTAAGTTGGTAATTATGTTAGATCTTACTTCATTTCCTAAGACCCAGGTGCGTGGCATCTTCTGATCACACCCATTTGTGTATCTGAAGTGTGTGTGTGTGTGTGTGTGTGGATAACAGTCTTCTTTGTGCCTTTCTTCTCTAACCCCACTCATCATGTAGAGGTCCTCTGGAGATAGGATCTGTGATTTTACCATGGTCCTCAATTGATTACTACTTTCTTTGTTCCCAAAGTGTTTTCAAATCTGTGATTTTATCATACACACATGGAGAAGCTGTCAAGGTCTGAAGACCTCCCTATCTTCTCCCTTTGTGACCACATGGAAATCCTCCAACAGATGAAGAAATGGAGACAGAGACCTTGGATGTGATCACAAAAGAGATGGGCAAGGCTGCATTTGGGGCTTTGGTCCCTGGATTTGTAGTCACAGGGTCTTGGCCAGGAAGCTGCCTCATAACTTACCTGCTTCTCAAATGCACTGGGTCCTTGACACAACCTGCTTTGCTCAGTATACTCATCTGGTGCTTCCCGCTACTGCAGCTAGACTTGTATCCTTCAAGTAACTCAGTGTTATCTACAACCAAAGGCTCTTTTTGAGGGAAGCACACCATTCTGGATGGGAGACTCTGGTAGACCTCAGCATGTTTCTACACTCATGCATAAACTGAGGCTTTGAACTTTGTGTGTGTCTTCATACATATGAACATGCACATGCTCTCCCCAGCTGGACGCTAAGGGCATCCTTGGGATTGGAGGTGAAAATCTGTTTCTCTTTTCCCAGAGGTCTCTGGGTGGGTGATTAACCCCTCCTCTAAGACATCACAGACCCAACCTAGTATAGTGACAGCTTATTGCCTCCTGGTACACGGACTCTCCAGTAAAGTAGAAAATCAGGATAGGTGAGTATGGCAGTTCTGGAGACAACACGATTCAACAAATATAGAAGATTTTGACATTCACACATGGTTAATAGAAGAAATAGAAAGGCTATTATGGCTGGGGCCGCGGCTCACTAGGCTAATCCTCCGCCTACGGCGCCGGCACACCGGGTTCTAGTCCTGGTCCGGTCAGGGCACCGGATTCTGTCCCGGTTGCTCCTCTTCCAGGCCAGCTCTCTGCTGTGGCCAGGGAGTGCAGTGGGGGATGGCCCAGGTCCTTGGGCCCTGCACCCCGTGGGAGACCAGGAGAAGCACCTGGCTCCTGCCTTCAGATCAGCACGGTGTGCCGGCTGCTGTGGCCATTGGAGTGTGAACCAACGGCAAAAGGAAGACCTTGCTCTCTGTCTCTCTCTCTCACTGTCCACTCTGCCTGTCAAAAAAGAAAAAAAAGAAAGGCTATTAGTAGAGGTGTTGTGGGGACTAGAGTAGTAGTCCCCAGTGGATTGAAGCCCAGTTCTTGTCTCAGTGTGAGAGATAAACTCTAAGAGAAATAGATAAAGTACAAAAATTGGAGTAAGATTTATTTGGACAGATTAAAGAGATAATACACATTCAGATGTGAATGCGTGTAGCCTTGCTTGGAGAATCACATCGATCCCAGTTTGGCAGCCACTTTTATCCATTAGGGAGTTGTGCCTTAATAAAATATACAAATGGGGGGTGGAGTTTGGGCAGGGTTCATGCACGAGATCATCTCTGGGGAGGTATCATGGTGTCTCCACATGGAACTCAGCACACACCTGCTTATTGGTGTATTCTATATAATGGAAGAGTGAGGATCAAGTGCACCATGGGAAATGGGATAAAAATGTCAAATTGGCACAGAAGGTGGTGGGATTTTAGTGATGCAAGAGTAAGGCACAGAGGCTATTAAAAGCCTCTCAGCTCCTTGCTCTAACTAGTCCATATCAGAGGTTTTGAAGACTTGAACTACAAGATCAAACGTATTGTACTAATTGACATGTAGAAAACACTCCAACAAATAAGGACAGAAAAAACAACTTTATTTTTGTTTCAAGTACATCAACATTCATTAAGGTAAGACATATGCTAGTATATAAAATATACTTGAGTGAATTCAATTTGATTAAAATATGTGGAATATATACTCTGGCAACAATGGAATTCAATTAAAATTCAGTGAGAAGAAATTGAAATATTTTCAAATATTTGAACATTAAACATCCTTCTAAATAATACATGGGTCAAAGAAGACATTTTGAGGGGTTAGATAATATCTTTTTTTTGAAAGGCAGAGTTAGACAGTGAGAGAGAGAGACAGAGAGAAAGGTCTTCCTTCCGTTGGTTCACCCCTCAAATGGCCACTATGGCCGGCCCACCACGCTGATCTGAAGCCAGGAGCCAGGTGCTTCCTCCTAGTCTCCCATGTGAGTGCAGGGCCCAAGGACTTGGGCCATCCTCCACTGCCTTCCTGGGCCACAGCAGAGAGCTAAACTGGAAGAGGAGCAACTGGGACAGAACCAGTGCCCCAACTCCTCTTCCAGTCCATCTCTCTGCTCTGGCCCGGGAGTGCAGTAGAGGATGGCCCAAATCCTTGGGCCCTGCACCCGCATGGGAGACCAGGAGAAGAACCTGGCTCCTGGCTTCGGATCAGTGTGGTGCGCAGGCTGCAGCGGCCATTGAGGGGTGAACCAACAGGAAAGGAAGACCTTTCTCTGTCTCTCTCTCTCTCACTGTCCACTCTGCCTGTCAAAAAACAAAACAAAAATTAAAAAATGAAATTAAAATTATTTTGAACTGAGTAAAATTAAAAATATCATACCAAAATTTATGGAATTCAGTTTTAAACTGTGTTTAGAGAGACATTTGTAGCATTAAACTACTGCACTATGAAAGAAAATATGCTTCAAATCGATTAGTTTCCAATGTAAGAAGACCTAAGAAAAGGAGGAGGTGTTTAGCCAGCTGTTGATGCACCACTGACATCACAGTACTCCTGCCTTGGCTCCTGATTGCAGCTTCTCAATGTGCAGACTTTAGGGGGGATCAATGTCTCCTTTCATCCATGTGAGAGTCCTGGGTTGCTTTCATGGCTCTTACCTGTGGCCTTAGCCCAGACTTGGCCATTGTGGGTAGAGGAGTGAGCCAGCAGATGAGAGCTTTCTCCCTCCGAAATTAATTAATTAAAAAAATAAGTATGAAAAGAAGAATCATTTGGGCTTGGCATTGTGGCGTAGTGGGTTAAGCTACCACCTGCAATACTGGCATTCCATATCAGAGCACAGGTCTGAGTTTCAGCTGCTCTGCTTCTAATCCAGCTTCCTGCTAATGCAGCTGGGAAGGCAGCAGGAGATGGCTCAATAGCTTGCAACACTGCCACCCACATAAGAGGTCCGGATAGAGTTCCCGGCTCCTGGCTTCTGGCTGTTGTGGCCATCTGAAGAGTGAACCAAAGGATGAAAATGTATCTTTCTCTTTTTCTCTCCCTCTCTCTTCTGTAACTGTGCATTTTAAATAAATAAATAAATCTTTTTTAAAAATAGCAAATTAAATACAAAGGAAACAAAAGAAATAATAACGTTCAATACTTTCCAAAGCTTCATGAAAAGACTTATAAATTATTTAAACCACAATAATATTATAATAATGAGAGATACCTAAAATAAATCTAAGACAATTTGGGAAACTAAGCATGTTTCAACCTTTTTTTTTTTAGTTGAAAATTGATGTGACATCTATTCTGTTTTATGTGGCAGTGTTTTATTTCCCTATTTGAAAGATAAATATTTTTAAGCCCAATTCATAGCTTAAATTACTTTGGATGTAACAATTGAATAATTCTTCAGTAATGCCAACTGATTGAACTCACCTGAACAAGAGAAAGGACCAAGAAAAATTGTGGTGAGATTGAATGTAAGAACAGTGTTACTCCAACATATTTAAAAATCCATTAGCTGTTTTTAGAGTTGTTTATTTAAAGATATATCTTCTAAGTAATTTGCTACAATTAGTAAACTTTTTCTCTATATTGTTCATCTGAAAATTGGTAGAAAGGCCTAATTTCAAGAATTACCCTTACAGGCTGGCACCGTGGCTCACTAGGCTAATCCTCGGCCTGTGGCACCAGTACCTTGGGTTCTAGTCCCGGTTGGGGCGCTGGTTCTGTCCCGGTTGCTCCTCTTCCAGGCCAGCTCTCTGCTGTAGCCTGGGAGTGCAGTGGAGGATGGCCCAAGTGCTTGGGCCCTGCACATGCATGGGAGACCAGGAGGAAGCATCTGGCTCCTGGTGTTGAATCAGTGCAGTGCGCCAGCCATAGCAGCCATTTGGGGGGGTGAACCAACAGAAGGAAGACCTTTCTCTCTGTCTCTCTCTCTCTCACTGTCTAACTCTGCCTGTCAAAAAAATAAAAGAATTACCCTTACAAACTTTTATAAGTATGCACAGATGTATATGTCTATGTGTTCAATACAGTGATTTCTCTAATAATGAAATACTAGCAATAACAGTATACATAAATATGGAGAGATTAAGATTCATTTATGCAATGGGATACAGGTGGTAAAAACAAAGAAGTATGTTCTCAGGTGAAAAGTAATCTCAAAGACATTTTTCTAGATGATAAAAGGGGCAAGTGATGAAAGAAGCAGACTTTTGTCTTTGTGTGTTTCCATTTGTAAACACGAGGCATGCACCTCTCTAGGTAGATGACAAATGATACAGATGATAGATGATAGATAGATAGAGGACAGGGTAGAGTTATAGTGTCTCTAGACTATACTTGAAAGGGAATATGAGAAATTGGTAGTTGTAATGTGTCTAAAATTTTATTTCTCTCTTCTTTTTTCCCAGAAAGATGAATTTTTACAATGTAATTAACTAAAAATAATCTGTAGACAGAGAAAATGAAAAAGCAAGTGCTAGCATTTCATCCCTTTGTACAAGGGATCTTCAAAAAGTTTGTGGAAAGTTCATATTATGAAAAAAGCTATGCATGAATTTTTTTAAACTTTTATTTAATGAATATAAATTTCCAAAGTACAGCTTATGGATTACAATGGCTTCCCCCCCATAACTTCCCTCCCACTAGCAACCCTCCCTTTTCCCACTCCCTCTCCCCTTCCATTCACATCAAGATTCATTTTCAATTCTCTTTATATACAGAAGATCAGTTTAGTATATATAAAGTAAAGATTTCAACAGTTTGCCCCCACATAGCAACACAAAGTGAAAAATACTGATGGAGTACTAGTTATAGCATTAAAACAAAATGTACAGCACATTAAAGACAGAGATCCTACATGATATTTTTTTAAGAATTGATTAATTTTCTATGCAATTTCCAATTTAACACCAAGTTTTTTTTTTTCATTTTCAATTATCTTTATATACAGAAGATCGATTACTTACGTCTCATGTGGGATCTGTCCTTAATGTGTTGTCCAATGTGAAGTAATGCTATAACTAGTACTGAAACAGTATTTTTACACCTTGTGTTTCTGTGTGGGTGCAAACTGATGAAATCTTTACTTAGTATATGCATGAATTTTAAAATATTTTTGCACCAAAATAAACTTAAATTTTATTCCATTTTTTCATGAACTTTATGAATTTCTCTCATGCAATCCTTGAAACTTTTCAGGAAACTTGAAATCATTTAGAAATGATTTTTTAAAAAAGGGGCCCAGAATTGTGGCATAGAGGGTTAAGCCACCACTTGCAAACCTGCATCCCCTCCTGGAGCGCTGGTTTGAGTCCTGGCTGCTAATTGTCATCCAGCTCCATGTTAATGTGCAGATAATGGCCCAAGTACGTGGGCACCTGCCACCTATGTAGGGGACCTGAATGGAATTTTTGACTCCTGCCTTCAGACTGATCCAGCCCTGGTTGTTACAGGCACTTGGGGACCAAACTTGCTGCTGGCAGAAGATCATTTCTCTCTCTCTTTGTCACTCTGCCTTTAAAATAAAATAAAATAAATATTTAATGAAAGAATAGAAATATCCACTAATCCCATAATCAGTTCTTTTAATCTGTGAACTCGGAGCCTATCCAACTCTTCACATCCAGCCCACCAAGTACACCAATGTACAAGGAACCTGACTTCTCTAAGTCTCCGTTTCTTGATCCCAAATAATAACAGAATAGAATAGACTGAATAACACTTGGGTGGTGTCTTGCACATATGGAGCATTAAATAAATACCACCGCGCCGACCGGCCCCCAAGCTCTTACAACATGTCCAAATCCAGGTGCACACAGACACTCGACGTTTCTGCAAAGACGCAACAGAAATACAGCTATGTCAGAACTTGTTGTATTTGGTGTGATAACTACAGAAAACTCCTCTGGATGTGCTCATCCCTCTTAGTATGCTTTAGGGTATTAACACTACACTTTCTTCAAAAAAATAATTTCCCATAAGCCCAAAAGTTCTTGGCTCTAAAAATTTTAAGTCTTGGTCTAGAGGGGAATGTTCAGAGCTCATTTAATATTTTCCTCCAATATATGTGTATTTTGATGACAAGGATATTTCACTCTGTCCAGAACTTGTGAGAAATAAACTAAAGAGGAAGCACTGGATCTGGGGCAGATTCAGGTCCAACCACACCTGTGGAATTTAGGAACTCCAGTGCAGATTAAGGTCTGGATGCAAGAACCAACAACTGGGTGACAGGACCAAGCAGGATGTCAGCTTTATGTATAAACTTGACTAGACTTTGGGATACTCAAGACAGACATTTGGCTATGCATTATTCTGGGTATATCTGTGAGGATGTTTCTGGATGAGATCAGCCTTGAACTGTAACACTGATTGTTAGGAAACTGGCGCAGTTTTAGCCAGGTGGCCGCATGGCCCAGCTACCTGAGCCAGGCTCCACCCCCATCCTAATGGGATTCGCTGCTCCTGCTTCCCTGCCTGCCCTCAGGCAAAGTTTTAAAAGGGCCTGTTCCTGAACACATGCTCTCTTGGCTCTGCTCTCTCGGTTCCTCCCTCTAGCCACCTCCTCTGGTCTCTTGGCCTTCTCTTGGTCCTTCTCTCCTGCGCTCTCTCTCTCGGCTCATCTCTCTATTCTATCTTCTCTCCTCTGTCTCTCTCTCTCTTATACTCTCTTTCTTTCTCTCTTTTTCCTTCGCCGCCCCTTCACTCCGGTCCCAATAAACCCTTTCCCTTATTCCGGTGTGTTTTGTGACGGCTAACATTAATATATAACACTGATGGCCTTGCCTAGGGTAGCTGAGGGCCTGGATGGAAAATAAAAAGGTAAAAGAAGGCAGAATTTCTTCTCTCCCATGAATACTTGAGCACACCAGAACTTAAATTTTCAGATCTCCCAGTTTTCAGGCCTTTGAACTTTTACAGTTTACACCATTAGCGTTTCTGGTTTTCAGGCCGTTTCACTTGGGTAGTAATTCGTAACCATTTGTTCTCTGTCTTTTGTCTGTGGACCTAGAAGGTAACATATAATTGGCTTTCCCTGTTCTCAGGCCTTTGGAAACAAGCAGAAAGTACAACACTACCATGGAAGTTCTGTGACCAGGACCTGGACCCTGTCAGTGAGGTCCTCCTTGAACCAGCTGATCTCAGAAGTCCCCACAAGAGAGAAGTGTGTGTGTGTGTGTCTGCGCACACACGCACAGGAGGAGGGCGCAGTGTCTCTGGTGGGTGATGGATGGATAGGGAAGCCTTGAACAAAGGAATTCCTTTAAAGGATTCTAAATTAAAATAATGCTGCCCTATTCTCCAATTAGGTCATGGTTTTCTTTGATCATAATTCCACTCCTGTAAGAAAACCAGGGATTTGGAGAGGGGCAAGGAGGACAGGTGTGGAGCAACTGCCTAATGATACCACATTCTGGGCACTAAAAGCCCTGCCCACTTCTCTCTCAGCTTCCCCACCCTTCAGGTTCTCCCTGGGTTGCCCCTGCCTGGGGCACAGATTGTTTCATAAATTCTTAAGAACATATTTGGAACTAACAGCTTAATCATTATAATGTATTATTCAATCAACTAGAAATGTTTGGGGAGAAAAAAGCACCATGAAATATATCTTCATTTTAAGTGCATCTGCTGTTTCTTAGAAGCAATTAGCTGTCAGTGGATCATCAATTTTATTTTGTTGTATGGCTAAGACTATTTGTTCTAATTAAAGACAAGGCAGGAATTTAAACAAATTTGCCACATCTGTAAATGTGGGACTTTCAGTCCTCTAAGTGCAAAATCTTAAAGGTGCTGGGGGAGCACTTTCTTCCAGACGTCAAAAGGCACCATAGGCTGCAGGAACTATGCTGTCCTTGGCCTTATAGGGTTTTTCAGCCCCCAAGAACCTCAGATCTCCCGGAGTGAGCCCAGCCTGGGCCCCCTCCTCCCGCCTGGGCAGCTCTGACTCCTCCTGAGAGGAGACTGTGCTGAGAGCCCTAGCAGCTCTCTGTCTTGCTGCTGTATTCAGGCAGCCAGGGCCTGTGGTGAGTGTCTCAGCCATTCTAGCTCAGTGCCCAAAAGAGATAAAATTGGGATTTATCCCTTGTCCCTGAATCTCAATTTGGTCTCACACCTATTGTCCTCAACCACACCCCCCACCCCATCCCCTGCATTCTTCCCCAGGCCCCAAAGTCAGCAGGCCAAACTTGAACGACCTGCTGCCCCCTACCCCCTTCCCAGCCTACCTAAGATATAAAAAAGACCTCTGGGGTCTGGGCCTTTTGCCACCTGTTCAGTCGATGTGCACACCATGGTTGGTCACCCACCTCTGTGGATTTATTTTCTCTGAATAAATTCAGTCTTGCTGCAAATTCATACCCTGCCTCCTCTCTGTTCTGTGCCTCCCTTTTTTTTTTACATTTGGTGCCCCATGTGAGGAGGCACCAATCTGTGCCCTTTTTTCTTACAGTGAACGCAAGCAGCTGTTAGTGCGGGGAGCAAAGGCTGGGAGTGTGGTGACTCCTGAAACTGGGACTCTTCCCTGGGAGACTCTTTCTCTGCCTGGGCCCACCTGTCCGGGCTCCCGGTACAGACAGGAAGGGGGGCAGTGCTGAGGGATGCAGATGGGGAGAAGAGAGGAAGAAGGGGAGAAGGGGTCAGCGTTTATCAGACTCCCTGTGGAGAGACATTTAGAGATTTCTGAGAGCTGAGAACTGAGCTTTCGTGACTTTGCAGTCACATCATGCACAACTGGCTGAAAATAGAAGCAGATTTGTTCTTTACTTAGTTTGTCACGTGCATGGATTACTATTGGCGCTGTCTCCTCTCAAATTCCAGGTTCTGGCTTCTCTTCCCTAAACTAACTTCCCAGAGCCTTGCACTGATGCCCCAGCCTCCTTCAGAATTGCTCCCAAGCCCTCCCTGCTTTGCATCACAGGAAGCAGCTGTGGTAACTAGCACCTCCTGGGGTTCTGATCAGAGCCTCTGGGATCTGGCCCTGCCTTCCGGAGACCCCAAGCACAGGACTACTGGCTGGGTGGTGGGCACCCCATAGGGAACAATCTTCTCCTGCCAGTACTTGGAAAGGCAGGTGCAGGGGTGCACAGTGAATGCCCCGAAGGGGGTTGCTGACCAGCCAATGGCCTGAACCACAGGCGGTCAAGACTCTTTCGGCTTCTCCCTAGACTGCCCTGTCTCAGGGTGTTATTTACTGCCTCCTGGTGCTGCACCTTCACTCCCTGCCCTCCTGCTCTTTTGTTTCCCTGTTTTGCTGAGGTCACATTCATTAAGTAGCCAATTGGTCACACATACACTGTAACTTCAGATTTCGTTTTCCAGTGACTCTGGATGGAGATACTATCTGAAGCAAAGGCTGGCTGATAGCAAGAGCAATCGGAGGCATATTAGAGAGAGGCAAGGGCAGGGCAGATGAGGGCGTTGGTCTGGGGCTAAGGGCCATGGAGTGAGGGAAACAGGGGCCAGCACAGGCTCTGAAGCCAGGACATTGGAGAAGAGTCAAGCAGGAACTGCAAGAACACTCATACGATCAGGTAGAACCAGTGCAGTTGTCAAGGTGTTTGGGAGCGACAGTTGGGATGAGGTACAGAGCTAGCTTTTGGTTCCTGGAGTGCAGGGCACAGCAGGTTTGTGGGGGAGAGGTGTGCATGTGAAGTGTATGTGTGTGTATATGTGTGTGTGCAGCCCAGCGCATCCTCCTCTGCCTGACATCAGGAATGCAGCCCACACATCTGGCAATCAATGCAGACTCCCCCGCCCTCCTCATCTCCCTTCAACTACAGTGCTGTGCTCCCAGGGGTCCCAGGCTTGTAATAACCCACTTCGCTTGGATGAACACTTCAGAGTAAAGAATATATCACTGCTCCAGGTTCCCTTGAATTTGATTAAATGCTTCTGAGCAAAACTCATGATTAACACTTGGCTTCACTTGGCATCTCAGAGTGGTCATAGTTTCCATTCTGGTGTGTTCTCAGAGACTTCTGTTCTCATTTCCAGGTCCCTGGACCCTGACCACAAGACTCACTCTAGGTCAGGCAGCACAGCCCCCTCCTCATGGGCTGCTGAAGCTTCCATGAATGCAATGCAGAGACTGTAAGGCTGGGGCTGCAAGAAGGGCCACGTTCTTCCTGTGCTGTGACACAGCCACCATGACGCTCCTGCCTTGCTTGCCAGGACTGTGCCAACTGTGTCACACCTGTCCTCTGCTTCCACACCGGCATCTTCTCCTGCCCCTAGGGATCCCCTACATCTGTGCTGGGAAGAGTTCACGTAGTGCTTTTGGGAACCTAGCGCTGCACATAATTTTTTTAAAATATTTATTTATTATTTCATTTGAGAGGCAGAGTTTGAGACACACACACACACACACACATGGAGAGAGAGAGAGAGAGAGAGAGAGAGAGAGAGAGAGAGAGAGAGATCAATCTTCTATCCACTGGTTTACTCCCCAGATGGCTGCAACAGCCAGAGCTGTGCCAATCCAAAGAAACCACGAACCAGGAGCTTTTTTTAATTTATTTTTTGGACAGGCAGAGTTAGATAGTAAGAGAGAGAGAGACAAAGAGAAAGGTCTTCCTTTTTCCAGTGGTTATCCCCCAAGTGGCCGCTACAGCCAGCGCGTTGCGTCGATCTGAAGCCAGAAGCCAGGTGTTTCTCCTGGTCTCCCATGCAGGTGCAGGGCCCAAGCACTTGGGCCATCCTCCACTGCCTTCCCGGACCACAGCAGAGAGCTGGACTGGAAGAGGAGCAACCGGGACAGAATCCGGCGCCCTGACCGGGACTAGAACCCAGGGTGCCGGCGCCACAGGCGGGGAGGATTAGCCTAGTGAGCCGTGGCGCCAGCTAACCAGGAGCTTTTTCCAGGTCTCCCATGTGAGTGCAGGGGCCTAAGGCTTTGGGACATTTTCCACTGCTTTCCCAGGCCATAGCAGAGAGCTGGATCAGAAGTGGAGCAGCCAGGACTCGAATCCACACCCAAATGGGATGCTGACACTGCGGGCAGTGGCTTTACCAGCTATGCCACAGCACTGGCCCCCTAGATGCACATAATTTTATATACCCAGAATAGAAGTAAATTCTCTGATCCATCAAAGCTCTGACATGCATGTATATGTGTACATGTGCAGTCATGTGTGCAGTGTGTATATCATGTGCATATATGTATGCGAATGTTAACATGTGCATTGTCGTGTCTGTGCATGTGTGTGCATGTATATATGTCTGTGTGTGTGTGCCACTTCTCCTAGCCTTATTTTATTATCTGTGTTGTTTGATTCTAGCTGGTCCACCCTTCTTCCACTCCAGCTCAGAGAGAGAATTTTCTAGTGAGGTCAGACAGTACGTGAAACAAGTAAGTTACAACACTAGGAAAATAACTCATCCAGGGCAGGGCAGAGAGAAGCTTGCAATTTTGAACACAGTGCTCAGTGAAAGAGGCACAGAATCGGGGCCAGAGCTGTACATAGTGGGTAAAGCCGCCGCCTGCAGTGCTGGCATCCCATATGGGCACTGGTTCGAGATCCAGCTGCTCCACTGCCTATCCAGTTCTCTGCTATGGCCTGGGATAGCAGTGGAAGATGGCCCAAGCCCTTGGGCCCTATACCCGCATGGAAGACCAGGAAGAAGCTCCTGGCTCCTGGCTTCAGATCAGCACAGCTTCAGCCATTGTGGCCAATTGGGGAGTGAACCAGCAGATGGAAGACCTCTCTCTCTCTCTCTCTTTCTCTCTTTCTGTCTCTGCCTCTCTCTCTCTGTGCTCCTCCTCTCTCTGTGTAACTCTGACTTTCAAGTAAAATAAATAAATCTTTAATAAAAAAAGAAAGAGGCACAGAATCATGCTCTGGAGAAATTAGGGGAGAGGGCATTCTAGGATGGTGAGGCAGCAGGTGCAAACGCCCTAAGGCAGAGATGTGCCCAGGATGTTCTGGAAGCTATATGGATAGGAGTGGCTGAAGCTGAGCACAGGAAAGGGACTGTGAGTGGGAATCAGATGGGAGAGGGCCCAGTCAGGGACTTTGCTGGGCACTGAGTGGGAATATGAGACCATAGGGACATGAAGCCAGGGAGTGAGGTGGTCTGGATGCCAGGGAATGAGGTGTCTGGATGTGGGTTCTCAGAGTCTCTCTGGCTGCTCTGTAGGATACCCTGCAGAGAGAACCAGGGAGGTAGCAGGAACATCATCAAGGCTGAGATTCTTGGAGACTGGCCAGGGAACACACTTTCTCCTCTCCCATCACACCTCCAGTCCTGGGAGAGGATGCCTGGGACCCTGCTGAGTCCCTTATGGTGTGAGTGAAGGACCCGGGTAAACAGCCAAGGAAGAGAGTCCCAGCTGGCCTGTGGTTTTGAATCTGTGGCCTGAGGGCAGCTCTGTCACTCACCAACCATGTGATGATGTTATTTGAAGAGCTTACTCTCTAAAATTGGTCCTCTGTTATACAGGGTATATCTTTCACTACCTTTGTGCTGAGATCAAAGGGGAGAATAAATGCAACAATGTTTTAGATAATTTAAGAAACATTTAAAAAGTTATTCTCTACCTCGCACAGCATATGAAACCAACAACAAAAAGAAGTACTCATGACAGGGACAGACATTTGGCACATACTCTCGAAACCCACATTGGCACGCCCGGATTTGAGTCCTGCTTCTACTTCCAATCCAGCTTCCTGCTAATGCACACCCCGCAAGGTAGCAGATGCTGGGTCAAGTACTCAGGTGTGCTCATGGCTTTGGCCTGGCTCAGCCTTGGCTATTGTGGGCATTTGAGGGTGCGCTACAAAAGGTCTGCATGTGGACCACTCAAAGGTAACTGAGAGGCTCAAACTGGAAGAAGAGGCACAGGCTGGGTCCCTATGGGATCTGAGCTCCAGCTACTGAGCTCTGGCTTCTGTCCAGGTTCCCAGGGGCATCCACCTCCAGGTAATGCTGCAACAATGCAGCAAATGTGTTCTTTTTCCTACTGTGCAAACCATACTCTGAGTAGCACCTATTCTATTTAATTCTGAGAAACAAATTTCTTGAATTGAGACATTGTATACCTTTTAAAAAATCTTCTTTTAAGTTATATATCATTTTCTTTATAATTAGTATCCAGAGAATAGTAGTTATTTTGCTATTTTAAATTATAGTATATACTTCATAAAATTTTTCTTTTTATTTTATTGATAAAACTGCAGTACATATACTTAGCCTTAACTTTCCAAACATAAGAGAAGGGTGGAATCCTCCCCCTTCACTTAGGAACAGTCCCTCGGTGGGCAGACACGGGGTCTAGGAGACCATGCACAATTTCACCACACTTCTGTGGGTGGGCACTGTGCCTCAGGCCATTCTGTGATTCAGGACACCACTCATGCTCTGTGAGCTGGAGGAGGGGCAGAGGAACAGATCCTGCTAAGGGTACTCTTAGGCTTTCCATCATGAGTTGGGATATCTGTAGGAAGAAGGTTCTAGGTGCGGAAGTCTTGATAAAACTTCCCAGGGGCAGCCAGGGCAGGCTTTGACATCAGAGAGTTGGCAACAGGGCAGTCTTGGCTGAGGATGGACTCAGATGCAGGGCCTAGGAAATAAGATGAGGGGGACAAACAGGGGTTAGCCTCATGCAGACACTATGACACCCAGGTTCAGAGAGGCTGTGATTGGTCCCATCATATGGCTGGAATCCAGGTGCCTGACTCTTCATGACTGTGCCCCACCAGGGCCCATGGTCTTTACAGGATGGGCTCCTCAGTCTTCTCCTTGCCCAGCCTGGGACCCCCAATGCACTAGGTGAGTGAACACTCCCAGAACTGTAGTGCCTTCCCCTCACATAGGAGAGGGGATGAGAACAGCCACTTGGACTGTACAGACTGAGTTCTATCCCCCTTCATGAAGATGCTCTTGGCAACATCAGAACAGCTGAGATCCCAGCTTTCTTTATTGTTAAAGTAAAACAATAATCTTCTCTTGGCTACCCCGGAACTCTGGTTATCAAATGAATCAATAAAAAATAGTTAATGCCTTGAACACCACTCTTTGAATTTACACTTGCACTGTTACTTGTATTAGAGGAAGCAGCAGTGAGTGACAGATGTGAGCACAAAGCTAAGAGTCGGAGACCACAGAGCTACCCCATGCTGCCACCTCCCAGGTCTCAGATTTCTCATCTTAAAAGTTGGTAGGCAGAGAACAGCTACCACCTTCTATTCAGTCATCATCTCACTCCCTGAACAGAGCACTGGCCGAGTCCCTCATGCCCTTCCAGCCCTGGAATTCAGACACAGCCACTGACAGAGTCTTCCTGTGTCACAGCAAGAGACAGAAAAGTCAAACGAAGCAGGAAACCCAAAAAGGGTAAGATGCTCCCTCTGGTGGTAGCCCGTGAGAGCTTGTTTCAGCTGAAGACAGCACGGAGCAGAGAGGAGGCTCCTGGCCAGTCTCTGAGTGCGGCACGTTCCCAGGAAGCAGGAGCTGGAGCATGGGTCAGACAGTGTGGACCAAGCACAGGACATGTAGGATTTTACAATGTATTCCTCAGAGAATACAGTGAGGTTGCCAGCGTGGGGATGATTTGCCTTTAACAAACTCACTCTGACACTGAGTGAATTGTGGATGGCTGGAGGGGTGGGCAGGGACAGAGACAAGGTGCTGGGGACAGAGGGGGCAGGTCAAGAGGTTATTGTAATTATCTAGGCCAGAGATGATGGCGTTTTTACTATGGGACAAAATTGGGCCCAGGACAATGGACAACCAATTCACTGGAGATGAGAGTAGATAAGAGGAAAAGCTTTATTTCAAGCAGCCGGCAGTCTTGGGGAAGAGTGGATCTTCTGATCTGAAATGTGCTCTTTTCACTGAACAAATCAGCAAGAGGATTTTTAAGGAAAAAAGGTAGTGGGTCAGGGGGAGGAGGGAGCTTAGAAAAAAACTATGGGTCTGGCCAATCGATTGGTAAGACAGATGTCAGGATGTCTTCTGATGATCTGTCCAGGTGCCAGTCAGGTGGCATTCCCTGATACGGAGCTTGGCTGTTGGCAGTTGGGGTTGCAAACTTTTCCCCTAGCTGAGATGTGAGGTCTGCCTTCCTAGTCATTGCTTTTCAGTTGGCTCCTGAAAGGCAAGCATCATTACTCACGAGACTGACAACAAGTCATAAGACTAGTCACAGGGTAAGTTACAAGACTGATTGTTTTTAATAGTTAAAATGTGAAAAGATGGGATGGGAAGATACATTTGTTAAAGCTCCATTTTGACTTGGGCTGGTGTTGGTAAATGGGGACCAGGGTGAATTCAGGCTGAATGATTGAAGAAGGATTCAGAGAAGTGATGATGAGCTGTGTAGGGGAGAGGAAGGCTCAGGGCAGACTGCTGTATCTTCAGTCTCACACATTTGCTCTTCTCTGATGTGAGTTCCCTTACAGAGAAAGGAAGACCTAAGTGAGAATGGATTTCTGGGGAGTAATCAATACTTGTTTTTAGATACGTTGAATTTTTGTACCTGCCACATCTGTTATTAAAAGCCAGGTCCCTGTCCCTGGTGTCAATCAATATAAAGAGGATAAGATTTTGGGATGAAGGAAAGAGAGCATTTAATTTATTGACAGGTGAGAGGGTAGAAGACTGCTAGTGTCTCAAGAACTACCAGTATGTTGGATGAGGCTGTTTGGGGATTTTTAAAGGGGCTATGTAGAAGAGGATGCTGGTATGGAGAAATCACAAAAGAGCTGCAGGTCTCTGGTGTTAGGCATTGAGGCTTGTAATCAGTTTCAACACTTCCCTTTTCTATTTCATCATGGTGGTGCTTGAGGTCCTTGGGGGTTGAGATGAGATCGAGCCTGACCAGGCCCATCCCTCTTGGCAAAAGAATATAAGGAACAAGGCAATATGTGCATTAGAACATGGGTGGAGCATGAGCTGGCTGTCCAGCCCTGAGGTATCAACTTCCCATCCTTACATCTAAATAGTTAAAATTGTTTATGTTACTTTATACTTACTTACACACCAATGTGGAGACAAGGTGAAGGCAGATGCTTACAAGATGTAAGAAGTTGGAGTTCAGGGAGAAACGGGGTTGAGGAAGCAGATGTAATAGTCATGGTGGGATGGTCTTCCAGTTTATAACACCTGAACAGCTGGATGGCCAAGCAGGAGAGGGAAGGGATGAGGGAGAAAAACAGTCCTTGGTGACTTGACTCAAAAGGGACTGGCAGGGGAGGGGGAGCCAGCACAAGAGAAGGAACAGGAAGTGGGGTGGTGGGAACCAGGGCTGATGGTGCATGATGCTGTTAGCATGATGGTGAAAAGCTCCACCAGACTACTTTCATGATGAGTGCCTGGGTATTGGCAGGGGAATGGGTGGCCACAGCCCTAAGCAGAAAAGACAAGAAACCACCTAGGCCACCGGTTTATTAATCTCTTGCCCAGCATGAACCTAGTAGGAGGGAAGGGCAGTGTCCTTACCGGTACGCAGTCCTCAGTTGTTCATCTCTTCCTACTTGCTAAGGACTTCCCCCTCAGCACCGCGGGGTACTGGTGCATTTCTTCACTCCTTCTTTCACCTCTGGCTGCAGACCTGGAGATGGCGGCTACTGCAGCAGGAAAAGCAGAATAAGGGACCACAATGTATCACACATGGACATGAAATCTTTGGAAGAGGCCCTGCACAGCTACCTTTTGGCAACTTGCATGTACACAGAACCCAGGTGGATGCTTTCATTCAAAAGACACCCTGAGAATCGTGAGCTCATCCATGACTTCCCATTGTATCATTGTATGTAGGCTATCAGGTATGTGATTTACTTAGCTATTTGTTTTGACTTGGGATATATGATTTGAATAGGATGTTTTAATTTTATTCAGGTTATGAACCCATGTAGACAGTAGACCAGGCAGCGATGTTTTGGACAAGAAAGGAGATCACATATCAAATGTAGTTTTACTGGTTTGAACCTTGAGTGGGAGGTAGGGAGGGCAGAGGGAGCGAGTTGTATAGAAGTTGGGAGTGACAGGGCAGGAGGGGCACTGCAGGGGAAGTCTGAGGTTGTCTCCGCATTTTCTCCTGGAGTTCATAATACCTGGCCAGATTTGGACACTTGCAAGAGATGGCAGGGTCCCTGCTCCAAAAGTAAGAGATGTGAAGTGGCTTAGCTCAGAGTGGACATGGTGCTCTCAGGAAGCTGATGCCTCTGTCGTCCTCAGAGTGGTTGTTTTCCTTGTAGAGGGTCAGGAAAAGACCCATCAGCCAGAGCTCAGACTGAGTGCCTCTAGGCAAGTGTCTTCTGCGGGGTTCTGCTTGGATTTGCTCTCTGGTTTTGACTTCTTGGGTAGTTCCCTGACTTCTCAGGAGGAAACTTTCTCTCCCCTGAATCACATATGCTTTGTTTTCCTCCAGAAGGGACTATTCTTCAGTAGGGTAGAACTAGCGGGGTCACTGGGGAAAGCATTACCTTCACCATTGCAATGCCTCCACTGGGAGAAGGAGACAGCAAGGTTTGAGTGAGAGATGCTCTGGCTGTCTCCACCTTTCCCGGTTGGGATATTTGATGCTGTTGTGATCAAGTGTGCCCCTCTCCATACCTCAGAGTGGTCCAGGACTTGGTGAGCTTCTCCTCTTCAGGACTCTCACAGGAAGCTTATACCCACCCCCAAAGACCTGGAGTGAACTATTCCTGAGCATCCCGTGTTTGTTTACTAAGACCCCGGGAGAGATCATGAATGAAGTTTCAGGACAGGAAGAAATTGTAGCGTAGTGGGCACTTCCTCGACAGCAGGCGTTCCAGTTCTTCAACCCTCTAGCAGCAGTGGTACCCACTGTGCAGGGGAGGAACAATGACCTAGACCAGAAACCCCCACCCCACCCCCCTTAGAGCGCACTGCGCTGCTGGAAGCGATCCACGCTATCAGATACAGTTGCCTCCAGTTGCATGTGACTACTGAGCAATGTGCATATTTCTGCTGAGGAGTAAAATCTTAACTGCATCTGACTTCAGTTGAATTAAGTGCAATAATAAATAGCCACGTGTTGCTAGTGGCTACACACATTGGACTCTGCATATCCAGGGAGAAAATTAATGTGTGCGAGATCACACAGCTAGTACGGAACCAGGCAGGAGGTCAGACTATATTTCCTCCCTACAGCTGCTGCACTGTGCTGCCAGCTGCCTGGTGACAACAAGAAGTTAGAGAGTAGGGGAGAATTGAGGACAACTGACTGCAGCGTCTCCTCCCCAAGAGTCCTCCCTGAGTTGAATCGCAGGCATTTTGCTCTTGTTTCAGGCACTATCTGCCTCCAAGGACGTTTATGCTGAGAAACATCAGGGAAGAGGGCTGGAAATGACTGCACTGAGACACTTGGGTGGCCTAAGTCTCTACAAGACACTTGTGGATGGAGGGAGAGTGTCCAGAGGAGGGGAGAGAGAGGCAAATAAGGTCAAGTTGCTATTGTAGGAAGTTGAACATCAGCATATGTGTGTGAGAGCAACCTCAGAAAAGCAGAGCATCTGTAAAAAGAAAGGAGGCAGCCTCTAGCACATCTGGGAAACAGCCTAGTATTTTACATTACAAAGTCCTTCCCTTAGCCCATTAACCTCACAGGTGGCCCCAAAGTTCCCTCAGGGAAGACACCCCAGGAGAATCCTCTCTGCCCTGTGCCATGATAACCTTGGCTAATAAAACCTTGGGAAGAATTTTACCTGTTTCACACCAAGCAAACTCTGCCCTGGAGACAGGGTGGAAAGGAAGGAGAAGTGGGGGAAGAACTGGACCCTATTCTCTCTTCAGTCCCAGTCTGAGTGCTGACTGTGCTCTCAGCTCTGCTGAGGGCTCACCTGGCCTGTCAAGTGCATTCTTTCCATTAAACTCTGTAACCTTGTTGACCTCAGTCTGAATGACCAGGCACTCTCAGATTCTATCGGGAGAGGCACACATCCACTCTGAGGGATGCCTCACCCCATTAAACCTTTCTTACCGCTATTCCTCTGTCTCACATCTGGATTTTTTCTTACATAAAGACAAGAACTAATTCCGCTCATATCCTCTGAAAAAGGAGGTGCTGAAAACCTCAGACTTCATCAGAAAACCTGATTCTGCTCAGGTATTTGCCAAACCCCTTTTCCCTCAGCATTGAACTCCTTATTCTCTGTCTCTAGGTTTCTTCTACAGAGCTTTGATGCCTGCTCCTGTTTATGACTTTTCCTAATCTGATCACAGAGAAACGATGCTTCACAAAGGGCCTCGGAGTTCATCTGACTCCATCTCTGCTTGGCTGTGCATGTGTGCAGGGAGCACAGGATGCTTTGCAGCAGAGAGAAAGAGCCTTGATCGAGGAGAGATGGTATCAGTCCTGGGTCAGCCACCAAAGTGGAGCTTCAGCATCTTCCTGTGTGAGGACAATAGTAATGTTGTACCAAACAACCATTGTTCTGAGAGCTTATCCCAAATAGCTATTTAGTTTTACATTCATTAACTCGGTTAATCAACACATCAGTACTGTTCCCTAGACACAGTTACTATGCCAAGATCAAAGACTAGTAAGTGGAGAAGCTGCAATTCATACCTGGGGCTGCCCAACTCACCTCTAGTGCCTTCTTTAAAAAAGATTTATTTATTTATTTGAAAAGCAGAGCAACAGAGAGAGAGAGAGAGAGAGAGAGAGAGAGAGAGAGATCTTCCATTCATTGGTTCACTTCCCAAATGGCCACAATGGTCGGAGCTGCATCTATCCAAAGCCAGGATCCAGGAACTTCTTCTGGGTGTCCCACGTGGTGCAGGGGCCCAAGGACTTGAGCCATCTTCTACTGCTTTCCCAGGCCATAGCAGAGAGCTGGATTGGAAGTGGAGCAGCCAGGACTAAACTGGTGCCCCTCTGGGATGCAGCCACTGCAGGCGGTGGCTTTATCAGCTACACCACAGCGCTAGCCCCTGTAATGCCTTCCTAACCGTAAGCCATCACCTGTGGGAATGTTTATGGTGTTTTCAGAACCCAAGCAGGTCAGCAAGTGAGAGGAAAACTCTGGCTGAACCAAGGGATGGGCTCACAGGTCTGAGTGTGGAAGAGGGAGATCACGTCTGAGCTGTAACTACATTGCCAGCACCATCCTTTCTGGAAATTCCCCTGCCTTCCAGCTGGTCACCTGGGTGCTGCTGGTGGCGGGCTTGACCTGTCCTCTGTCTGCGGAGTCAGGCCCCTTCCCAGGCAGATCACAGGGGTTCCTACCCCCTCCCATTAGACTCTTCAGCTTAGTGACATTTTTAACTGTTTCAGATGGCATTGGTTTCCTTTTGTTTTCTCTTCCACATCTTTATAGAAGATTTATGTATTTATTTGAAAGTCAGAGTTACACAGAGAGAGGGAAAGACATAGAGACTAAGAGAGAGAGAGAGATCTTCCATCCACTGGTTCTCTCCCTGAATGTCTGCAATGGCCAAAGAAGGCTGGGCCAGGCTGAAGCCAGGAGCCAGGAACTTCTTCCATTCTCCCATGTGGGTGCAGGGGCCCAAACACTTGGACAATCTTCTGCTGCTTTCCCCAGGCCATTAGCTGGGAGCTGGATTAGAAGTGGAGCAGACGGGACATTAATCAGCGCCCATATGGGATGCTGGTGCTGCAGGGGGGCTCTGCTTGCTATGCCGCTGTGCTGACCCCTCTTCTTTATAGTTTTTAGTTGTTGCATTACCATGAAAATTCTAAAGCAAAACAAAACACTGTGATCCTACGCCACTGCCAAAGGGGATGTCTCCTGATGGTGAGCGAGTTGTTTTTTATGGTGATTTTTCCAGCAACTAGTGTACATCCAAGGTTTCAGTTGACTCTCTAGACTAATGCTGGCCTTTGGGGTCCAGGCAGATTTAGAACTAGTAGTGGCTGTCAGAGTCCCTTGATACTTAGACAACACAGCATGTTCAGATTGGGTTGGTGGAGACATACAGATCTGCACCTCTCAGCCAGACACAACGCCTGTCCACATCCAGCCTCTCCCAGATAGGCAGCTTTGCCGATGCATTCATGATGCATGGAGGAGCCCACATGCTTGGCACTGGTTAGGGTTCGAGTTCTAGTCCATGGACTGCATAGTAGAGGTGGTCTAAAGTGCAAAAAGCAAGAAGCAGCACTTTATCTTACTCATGTCAGTGTCTCAAGCCAAATGGAAATAACCACACTGATGCCACAAGGGCCAGAGTGAATTCAGGGTCTTAAGGTCCCTAACATAGGCAGTTTGTGATGGAAAAGATCTCAGTGGACATGGACTCACAGGGGCAGGTGGGACCTCTGCTCTGGGCAGCCCATGGACAAACCATTATGAGGGGACTTTAAAACATTTATGGAAATATAACATTTTGGTGCAAACAAAATTTAAAGTCCTGCATAGTTTTTTCATAGTATACATATCCGTGAACTTTTTTTGAAGATCCCTATAAGAAAAGGACTTGTTGTCCCCTTCCCCTAAGGAGAAGTCTTACAAGAGAACAATGTGGTGAAGGCCAGGGAATTGAGAGTCTTTTCTGCAGAGCTTAGGAACACGATTTCAGGGTAAATTTGCTCCCATGATTGTATTTCATTTCAGAGCCATTAGGATAATGTTGTTATTCTTTCCAGGCCAGTGGCATTTCTTCTTTATTTGCATGATCTGCAGGCTCCTTCGCTCTTGTGCTGAGAAATGCTTATATTTGTCAGGTGGAGGTTAAAAAGGCAGGGCACAAAGCTGTTTACCAAGGTCAGGCCGAAACTTCCTGGTTCTTCCTCCCCATCCATCCAGATGGCTTCCCAAGCAGGACTCTCCTCTGGCAGCAGACACATCCCGTCCATCTCCCAGGCTCCCGTGGTCCTGAGGCCCACCCACAGCATCTGTGTGATGGGGTGAAAGCCTGTTTGCATCACGTGCCCCAACACTAAAACTGTAGAAAGGCAGGGTGCCCTTGAAGTGCACGACACACATAGAATAACCTTCTTGTTCGGTCAGGGAGTTCTAGGAGGGCCACTGCTGAAGAGCTGTGTGTTTAGAGAGGTTTAAGGCAGGCTTTGTCTTAGTCTGTGAGCAAAGCGAGTCCGCGGAGTCAGGCCGCAGGTGTTAGGGGTTAGATCTTGGTTGCTGTCTCATGTCTGCTACCTACCAATTGGGTCAATCTGGAGAAGGGGATTTAAGCCGCTTCACTTAGCTTCTCCCATCAGTAAAGTGATGTTGATGACCCTGTCCCATCTTCTTTTACGGTTGTTATAAGGTTAAAATGAGATATTGTAGATGAAAATCCTTTACAGAATCTAAAGTAGAGTACAGATGCAAGTTGTTAAGCATAGTGGTTAAGACAGTTGGATTTGGAGTTTATCACTGGTGCTAGATCCCAGCTCTGCCACTGACTTGCTGTGTGACCTCAAGTGTTTTGACTAACATGTCTACCAGTCAGTTTTCCTAATTACAAACTTCAAGCAAATAGTTTATTCTTAAAACCTTGTAATCAGATTTATATGTGTTAATATATACGAAGTGCTTGTATTTGTATCTGGGACATAGTAAATAATATTTTAATGTTTAATGTTGTTATTATGCCATTATTGTTGTTGTTATTAGTAGTAGTATCTATTGTTATTGTTTATGTAATATACAAGCATACTTCAAAAAGTTTGTGGAAAATGAAATTAAAAGATGTTTTTCTTGGGACAAAACTTCTGAAATCCATGTATAGTTTTTTTTTTTCATAAAATGAAAAATTTTTAAAAAAGATTTATTATTTATTTTATTTATTCATTATTTATTATTTATTTGAGAGGCAGGGTTACAGAGAGAGAGAGAGAGAGAGAGATCTTCCATCCATTGGTTCATTCCCCAAATGGCCGCAACACCTGGAGCTGGGCTAATCCAAAGCCAGGAGGTAGAGTTACAGAGAGAGAGGGAGACACAGTGAAATGGAGAGAGAGAAAGAGAGGGAGAGAGAGCTACTATCTGCTGGTCCATTCCCCAAATGACCACAGTGGCCAGAGCTAGCACAGGCAGAAGCCAGGATCCTAGAACTCTATCCAAATATCCCAGATGGGTGCAGGAGCCCAAAGACTTGGGCCATCTTCTGCTGCTTTCCTAGGTGCATTAGCAGGAAGCTGGAGTAGAACAGCAGCTGGCACTCATATGGGCCCCAGGTGGCAAGTTAACCCACTGTGCTGCAATGCCAGCCCCCAAATTTTGCTTTTATATAACTCCATCCCCCCTTATAGTGTCATTGTCACAGATTACATCTTTATATATTAGATTTTTCAATAAATCCTTATAGTTATTAGTTTATGCAGTTGTCTTTTTATTAAAGGACCAAAAGTAAATTCATTCCTTTACATTTATCTGTGTCATTGTTGCCCATCCTAATGTTGTGTGTTTACCACTGTGGATTTGAGTTAATAGCTAATGTCTTCACTGAAGCCCGACCCTTTCCCTGCATCACTTCCTGTGGGCAGATCTGGGTTCTACTGCATGTACACTGTGTGCTTGATGTTGCCTCTCAGGTTTCTGAGGCTCTGTTCAATTTTATCAAGTCTTTTTTTAATGTTCCACAGTTTGGATAATCTCAATTTATCTATTTTCAAGTTCATTGATTATTTTTTCTCCTTCCTCAAATATGTTGTTAAGCACGTCTAGTAAATTTTTCAAGCCAGTTGTACTTTTCACGTTCAGAGCTTGGATTTGGTTCTTTTCTTTATAATTTCTGTTTATTATTGCTACTCTTTGGTGAGATGTAAATCTTCAGTTTTTTAGCACTTTGAACATATTTACAGTCACCAATTTTTAGTCTGGTATGATCAATAATCGGGCTTCCTCAGGATTACTCTCCATTTATTCATTTTTTTCTGTGCATTGGCCATATTTGCTTTTCTTCTTTGTATGTCATACATGTTTTGCTGTTTCTGAAAACTGGACATTTTATATTGTATTATGTTTTTATGTGGCAACTATAAAAACCAGATTCTTGTCCTTCCTAAAGGTTTGATGTTGTGATGTTTCTGAACTAATTCTATGCAGGCTACATTCTTTGCTGTGTTCAGCCACTGAAGTCTCTACTTAGTTTAGTTGTCAGCTAGTGTTTGCACAAAAGTTCTTTAAACACCTGCGACCAACAGAAACTCCAGTCTCTGGGTGTATTTTGAGCGTCCCTTCCACATTCAGCCAAGCAGTTTAACCTCTTCCCTGGTCCTCAGTTCTTGCTGGTGTAGACCCTCAAACTTGGCCAGAAATGAAAGCATGGGGCCTTGTCAGATCTTGTTAAATTTTTAATTTATCTTATGGGTGGGGGGTGAGAGAAAGGGAGAGAGAGAGAGAGAGAGAGAGAGAGATCTTCCACACACTACTTCACCACAACAACTGAGGCTAGACCAGTCCAAAGTCAGGAGCAGGAAACTCAGTCTGGGTCTTCTGTGTGGGTAGCAGAGACCTAACCAACTGAACCATCAATGCTGCCTCCCAAGGTGCCCATTGGCAGGAAGCTGGAACTGATAGTAGATCTAGCATCTTAACTGCTGTGCTAACACCAACCCATATGTCAGGTGTTTTCCTGAGAAAATACACAGTCCTGCTCCTGAGTGACTATGTCCCTAGGAATAGGTCTGTGACTGTAAAGTCCCCATGGACATCTCATTTTTCAGCACCTCCTTTGTGCTCTTTGGTTAATGTTTTTAGACATGCCCTCACCTCAGGCAGCTACAACACTTTAAGCATTTAGCTGGAAATGTTTCTGACAAATTCTCTCCCATCAACCCTACACTTAACACCAAATACACAGTAAGCAAGGTTAAATAAAGTAAGGTTAAATAAACTCTCCCAGTTCCCTTCTCTAGGGAGCCACCAGACAGGTCACATACTGGCAATTCTTTGGGAATTAGACTTTAAAAGCACTCCAGCTCCAGCTCTGTTCTGCTCCCTTTTCCCACTGGGGTGCAGGCTTCTATATTTAGGATAAAAAGACTGTTAGATTGAAATTAAACAATAATTCTTGAAAAGAAATATGAGTGCTCTCTCTCTGTAACTGCTTTTCAAATAAATAAATAAATGAATAATTTTTTCTTTTTAAAAGAGATTTATTTATTTGAGAGGCAGAGAGAGAGAAAGAGAGAGAGAGAGAGAGAGAAAGTCTTCCATCCACTGGTTCACTCCCCAAATGGCCACAACTGCTGGAGCTGGGCCGATCCAAAGCCAAGAAGCAGAAGCTTCTTCTGGGTCTTCCATGTGGATGCAGGGGCCCAAGGACTTGGGCCATCTTCTACTGCTTTCCCAGGCCATCAGCAGGGAGCTGGATCAGAAATGGAGCAGCCAAGACATTAACTGGAACCCATATGTGATGCTGGTGCCATAGGCGGAAGCCCAACCCACTATGCCAGAGCACCAATCCCAGTAAATCATTTATTAAAAAGAAGAAAAATTATGTTCATTCTTTTTTATTTTATTTTATTTTTGACAGGCAGAGTGGACAGTGAGAGAGAGACAGAGAGAAAGGTCTTCCTTTTTGTTGTTGGTTCACCCTCCAATGGCCGCTGTGGCCAGTGCACTGTGGCCAGAGCACCGCGCTGATCCGAAGCCAGGAGCCAGGTGCTTCTCCTTGTCTCCCATGGGGTGCAGGGCCCAAGGACCTGGGCCATCCTCCACTGCACTCTCTGGCCACAGCAGAGAGCTGGACTGGAAGAGGAGCAACCGGGACAGAATCCGGTGCCCCGACCAGGACTAGAACCCGGTGTGCCGGCGCCACAGGCAGAGGATTAGCCTATTGAGCCATGGCGCTGGCCTATGTTCATTCTTAACAAGAACAGGATGAGTTGTGAGGATGGACTGAAATTATTCCTGGCCTCTTTCATTGAAGAGTTTGACATTGATCCAAACTGAGAAATGAGTAAGACAGGAAGAACCGAGGTATCCTGGGGAAGGAGAAAACACGAGGACCAGCTTACCCGATGATCTACTCTTTGATTACAATCAGTTAGCCATGGTACCCAAATGCCAGCCCCAGTGAGCACCCCATCATTCCATCATGCACACCTCCTGGAACCAGGCACACGTGTCACTTATTTTCACTGCATGGGAGGACCTGCCAGTGTAGCTGAGCTTTTCAGGTGAACGACTGACTCAGAGGATGATATGGAGTGAGGGCTATGTGTCAGCAGTGAATTGGCTGATGAAGAAGGATCAGTCCAAGAGGCAGAACGACTGCTGTGTCTGGGGAGGCAGAATCAACCCTAAATTTAGCACACTGAATTTGTTAAATAGGTATTGGATACTACCAAAGGGGATATGGGGAAGCTGAAATACAGCACCAGCCCCTGAAGTAACAAAAATAATCTTTTAGTTTCTTTTCTCTGCAAGGAACATGAATACTTCTGAGGATCAACCTAAAGATTAGGTGGGATAGCATGCCAAGTGAGATGCTGCATAGAGGCTTGCCAGTCAGGAATCATCGCTCTCTTCTCTCTGCCTAGCATGAACAGATTGCTATAAATGTATCATGAATTGTTTGCAAATAAACTTTCAAATCTGAAGCTAATATTGTGACTACTAATTCCTTCATAGGTTCTAATGTCATACATATATTTCCTATAGTCATAAAGTTTTAAAACTCTAGACATTTGTAAATACTTACTCTGATGTTTCAATATTGGAATTTGCTTAAAGTTCTCGCTCCATTATTGGTAATTTGGATTCTTGGGAAAGGGAGCAAATATTCCTGGGGGGATGTGGTGCTTTCTCAGATCAGAACTGTGAATGGGGCTGGATAACCTTGGCTTCATATTTATGGAATTTATAGATATTTGAAGTCAATCAAAAGAATAATATCAACCCTAGCTATCATGTAGCTAATATTTCTTCTTCCTTTTATCATTATTGATTTTGTTAGCCATTTTACTGTATTGATCTTATTCTAAATGTTTTTTTTTTTTAATTTTTGTAAGACAGACCTAATCTTTGTTGGGAGTAGAGAGTATAGATAGTAGAAAGTAAAGACAAATGATATATACCATACATTTAATATCAACTTATCAAAGAGAGTCATTCAATTTCAACCCTTCTAAATTTATGGCATTGGGGCCAGAGCTGTGGTGTAGTGGGCAAAGCTGCCGCCTGCAGTGCTGGCATCCCATTTGGGTGCTGGTTCGAGACCTGGCTGCTCCACTTCCAATCCAGCTCTCTGGTATGGCCTGGGAAAGCAGTAGAGGATGGCCCAAGTCCTTGGACCTCTGCACTTGTGTGGGAGACCTAGAAAGGCTCCTGACTCCTGCCTTCGGATCAGCTCAGCTCTGGCCATTGCAGCTGATTGGGGAGTGAACCAGTGGATGGAGGACCTCTCTCTCTCTCTCTCTCTCTCTCTCTCTCTGCCTCTGCCTCTCCTTTCTCTCTGGAACTATGACTTTCAAATAAATAGATCTTGGAAAAAAAATAAATTTGTGGCATCAATATACGTGCAGAAATTTCTCTGGACTAGACCTCCATGGGCAAAAGCCTACCAAGGGCTTTTAAAAACGTGAAAACAATACACTTTTTTTTTTTAAATAAAAGATTTATTTTATTTATTTGAAAGAGTTACAGATATAGGTAGAGCTAGAGTGAGGGAGATGTCTTCTATTCTACTGGTTCACTCCTGCAAATGACTGCAACAGCCAGAACTGAGCTGAACTGAAGCCAGGAGCCAGGAGCCAGGAGCCAGGAGCCAGGAGCCAGGAGTTTCTTCTGGGTCTCTCACGTGGGTGCAGGGGCCCAAGGACTTGGGACATTTTCCACTGCTTTCCCAGGCCATAGCAGAGAGCTGGATCAGAAGTGGAGCAGCCAGGACTTGAACCGGCACCTGTATGGGAAGCTGGCATTGCTAGTGGCAGCTTTACCCATACGCCACAGCGCTGGCCCCAACAACGCACTTTTAAAACAGCTACAATGACATTTATTACAGACATAAAAACAAAAAATTTTACAGCATATTAAACATACTTAAGGAAGGGAACCTTGTGGAGAAACAATCTGAACACCAAATTAGAGTTTGGTCTGCAGCTGACAGAGAACCTTGGGACAAGGACTTGATGCACAACCGACGGCAACCACCCTCCCCAGCCCAGTTCCCTGGCGAGGGTGAGCTCTCTTCCCTTCAGTGGAACTCTGCCTGAGAAGAGTGCCTAGAGGATGGGTTTTCTGAATCATCAACTACACCAAACAAGGCCATGGGATCTCTATGGACCACAGGAAAAGTTAATGAAAATCAACTAGGGAAGGAATGGAGGTAACAGAAGCTGCACAGTAGCTTACTGACACTGGAAGAGCAATAGTCTTGATGAGAAGGTGGAGGAGGACAGGAGCTGCTTTATCAAGTAAGGAAATAGCCATTCTTGGCTTCACATTGCTCCCTTTTTTATTGCCAGGTCCATTTATTCATTTGTTTGCTTCATTTCCACATGGTGCACTCAGCCCTCGCCTCTTTGCCTCACTGATTTCTTCCTTTACACAAGCCCTAGAGATAACCCAGTGGCCACTGGCCAGCGATGAAAGCTGTATTGTTCAACTCTCATAAACACTTCTGTGACTAGCTTGGAAAAACAGTTTGAATCCTGGCTTTCAGTTTCATGGGTAGGTAGGTAGGTGTGTGTGTGTGTGTGTGTGTGTAAGTGATGCATGTGTATATGACTGTTTTACTTCTACAAAGAAGTAAGGAAAATGGATTACTTAACTTTTTAAAAATGGAAATAGACAAGACCATCAAGTTCATTAACAATGACTTATTGTTGAATAAGTCACTAGAAAAAGACTACAATAATGAAACAGTATTTTCAATGTAACATTGTGATCAAATCAGGCCCTTGGGGAATGTAGGGTAGAGGTATCTCCTTATTCTTTTTCCTACTATTGTTCTCCTGTAAAATACTTCACATTCTTGGAGTGTTTAAGCTTCTTCCTTTGTATCTAGAAAATTAAATCAGGAGATGCTAAGACAAATGTCACCAGTTTGCCTTTGTGGTTAGAAATCATGTTTTTCTTTCCATTCTTCACCTATCTCGGAGTCTGTGATTGAAATTGGAATCTTTCTAGATAAAAAGTTGATTCTAAACATAGCATTGCAAGAAGGTCAGAGGTAGTGCTGGCAGGTCTGGCATATTGTGGGGAGAGGAGAAGGACGATAGGAGTCCTTGGTATGGAGAGGAGATGGGGTGGGAGGCAGAGCTGGTGTGAGGTGTTGGTATGAAAGAAGGAGTTTAGGACTTCTGAGGACAAATTCTATACTCTGTTTTTCATTAAGTTTCGCTTTGAGTTATCCAATGTCTTGGCCCCCTCAGGAAGCTCTAAGAGATACCAGAGACTGGGCAACTTATAAGCTACAGAAATTTGTCTCATGGTTCTATAGGCTGGGACATCCAAAATCAAGGTATTGGAAGAGTCAGTGTCTGGTGTAGTCTGACTTCCGGGTTCAAGGATGGCCATCTCCTCGCTGTGTCCTCCCACTTACAGGAGGAAGAGGAAGCTGTCTGAGTCCCACTCATGAGAGCTTCACCCTCATGACCTAATCACATCCAAAGGCCTCACCTCCTGACACCATCACTTTGTAGTGAGGATTTCAACATGTGAATTTGGAGGGGGGACACAAACACTCCCTCCATAGCATTTGACCTCTGACTCCCCCAAATGCATGTTGTTCTAGCATGAAAAATACATTCATTACACCCTATTAGCCCCCAAACTCTCAACTTACTCCAGCATCAACTCCAAAGTCATATCACACATGGACTGGAACCTGGGAGACCAGAAGTAAGGAGTGATGGATTTCAAGCAGGTTCAAGCTCTGAGGCACACTTTATGGGGTCTTGAGGCTCAAGAATTATGCTCTTTTGCTGGATGTTGTGCTCCCCAGGCTCACTGGGGACAGACTCCCCACCATCTGGACCCCCTGCAACTCTACCTACCAGAAGTTGTGCCCCAAAGATCTGCTGCATGGCCCTGTCCCCAGGATCCTAGGCAGAAGCTCATAGGTTGGTTGAAAACAATAGTCTCTCCTTTGGAAATCGATGAGGCAGTTTGATGGTTTCTGAATTGCTTTCAGAGTCAGTTTTCCTTGGTCTTGGAAGATCTCTTGTATTCCCAAATAGCTCCATGGTCCTCTCATAAAATCTAAGAAGTCCAATAGCATTTTTTAAAGTTCTTCTCAGGTTAGGCCTTCAAGGTATGAGCCTTGGAAGCATGCAAACATTCAGTCTATAACACTGGGTTATCTCCAGAATAATTCATGTTGTTTTGAAATGTGTATTCACTCATAGACTGTTTTGAATTTTACACCTGGCTGCTGCAGGCTTATCACTTACTAAGTCCCTTCTGCAGGAAAACCACTCCACAGAAGGAATTAATAGACTTTGGGCTCTTGTGAGTCTTACATGCCCTTCATTTCCAGATTGTGCTATGAAATTGGAAGAATCATGCTTCTCTATTCTACCACCCTACACACCATGAGATATCCTGACAGTGATTTAGATGAGATCATACTACCAATGCCGTTAACAGCCACACCTGACTTGTCCCACTGCATCACAGTTTAAAAGTCATTCTCACATACATTCTTTTAGTGGAATAATGTAACAGCCGATGTCAGGTTGTTATCTTGGAGTTACAGTGTCACATAACGAAACCAAATCCCCACAAATCTTATTCACAACTCTGGGACTACATCTGTAACGTTTTATGTGCTTGTAAAGCAGGAAGAAGAGCAGATAAGAGTAGGAATGTCAACTGTCTTTCACGGTAGGCAAAGGAAGGTCTTTCTGAGAAGCTTCAAGGCATCCCATTTACATATACAAACTGCATCAAATGTCCGTGCCCTGGAAACAAAGAGGTAGAATTCCAGGTGACATAATGTTGCATCCACTCATCAGCTAAAACCAGTGGCAGTCACACTTGAAATTTATTGAAAATGAGAAGCAAAGGAGAGACAAATGAGAGGCAAGGTAACCGATCAGGACCAGCCACCAATCAGAACCAACACTCCTTACCAGAGTGCAGCCCCCCCAACAGAGGGTTACACAGCTTTTTATAGTATTCTCTACACTAGGGCTCACAATTTTGAACCGGACCCCTGGTATGCAGTGAAGAATAAAAAGGAAAACCAGAATACGGTTTTAAAGTAACAGTTAATAATAACAAACCCAATAACAGATCCAAGATATGGTGGTAAGATAACAGTGAAGGGCACATTTTGGTCAACCAATTCCTGGGAATTTGGGCCCACATAGTTTCATAAGATACACCCTTAGCCTTTAGCAAGCAAAGCTAATATGTACAGAAGCAAGAGATCTGCAATTAGCTTTTAGCCACACTCACTCCATTTTGATTCTGATTTTACAGTAATGAGACGTTCATTGTAGTTTTACATCCATTGGAGGCACGTGGCTTCCTCCACTCTTGCCCCACTGATGGAGGAAATGGGGAGGAAGAGTCTGCCAAGGGAGAAGATAAAAACTCAGGGACACGAGAGACCTGCACTCCTTCCTAGGAGTCTGAGTCTGAGATCCCCAGGTCCTCATTGGCAGGCCTTGTGGCTGGGGTCTTCCCAAGGGGCTGCTTCCTGCAGTGGAGGGCAGGGGCCTCCGCTATGGCAGTCAGGCCCATACAGACTGGGCTTTGTTAACAGCCCAGCCTAACCCCACACACCAGTCCCGGATGCTTCCCCAGGGAAATGGTCCTTGTTCCAGTTATAGGAGACGATGGCTCTTCCAGGAGAGTGGCTGGCTCTGAAAGGTCAACGTGTCCAGCCCAGGCCACCGGAGGGAGTCAGAGTGTTGAGGAAGGAAGAGCATGGCCAGACCCTCAGCGCCTCAGGCCCCTACTGGTCTTGGCTGGGTGAAAAGGGAGCTGGAGAGGATGCAGGCTCTGAAGGACTCTGATGGGAACAGCCTGAGGATGAGCAAGGCCCTCTGGTGGGTGGATCCACCAACCCACTTGTCCAGACTCCAGGAGGGATCATTTATACGTTTACGAAATTGCTCAAGACTACAGTCAGGCGTTCATCTGCTGTATGTGAGAGCCTGTGCCTTTCCTTCTCTTTCAGGAGAGAGGGCAGGTGGACTAGACAAAGGGGGAACAAAGGCAGTGGCCAAGAAATTCTCCCATGAGCTTGATGGCACAATATCTGAGAACTATTTCACTGCTAGAAAGACAGCCTGCTCCAGTTACAAGTCAGCATGGTTTGACTGACACCTGCTTTTCTGTATGTGATCTTCACTGCCACCTGCTCCCTCCAGGGGACAGCATAGGGCTCTCCCCCTCTCAGGGGCAGGATCGGCTTGCTCTGAGCTTTGATATTACCACTCTGCCAAGTTGATATAGGAGCCAATCAGGGAGATAGGATCAGACCCAGGAGCTGGAGGTCACATACCCCCTGCCTTCTGCATGATCTCACCTGTATCCACCCATCTGTTAAACAGACTGTAACTACTCCCTTTGTGGAATTGGATAAGAGCGTGGAGCATGCTGAGCCAGAGCTGTTTTGCCGCTTCTCATGCCTGCTCTCCGGAGCTGCTGCCAGCTGCCCTCCCACTTGCATGCCCTCTCTCCCTTTCAGCCTCTGGCCTGCTCCCTGGAAAAGGCTGGTATGGAACCACCCGTTTACTCTTTCTGATCTGCTTCCCCTTAATAAAGCCCCCATGTTCCTGTGTATTTCTCCAAATAAATCCTGAACTTTACCATGCTGCCTGTCTCATTTGTGCCTGAGCTAGCCATTGCTGAAGATTTAGAGAAGGGGAGTAATGGCCATGTGACCCTGCTCGGATGTCTCCTGACAGAAGAGAGGAGAGAGTGCAAGGATCAGGTCTCGATCTGCTGCACTCATGTTCTCTGCCCACCCGGTGGTCTCAGGTTGGCTCTGTCAGTCAGCCAGGTGGGAAGAAGGACAGCTGGCGTAACATGTTCATCAGTTGTGTCTTGGAGGTTGGACAACACTGCACGTGGGAACCATGGGTCATGTACACACTGGAAACTGTCCCAGTCTCCATCTCCTCCTCACTTGTAGCTGCTGGGGGAATTTGCTCCTCTTCCTCCTTTTGTACTAGAGCTTCTTGGTCCATCTTTCTACAGTCACACAGGTGGAGTAAGATTGAGATCAGGCAAAACTTAACCTCAGAAGACCCCACCAGGATTCACAATGTAAACAGAATCACTAGATTAGAAGGGCGGCAGCTGAGACAGGTTTATGGTGCTGCGGCCAGTGGAAGATCAGAGGACATTTGGAACATTTTGATCAATTCAGTAGTCACACACAGTATAAAAAATCCTCTTTGAATCACAGCCTTCGGGAATCAAAGGCATGAGGGTTACCTAGGCGTAGACGCCGAGTGTCTCTGTCCTCAAAAGTGGCAGCTTTGCAGAACAGGATTTCAAGAAAATGGCAAGGACTGGAAGCCCATGGAGCAATGAGGAAGCCTCACCATGAGGAAAGGGTGTTTCCATTCTGAGCTTCCTGAGCCTGCTTGACACAGGGTGCTTGTGCTGGGTTATGGGGGACAAGGCCAGGGCAATGGCCAGCCCGGGAGAGAGGAAGGCAGGGCTGTGCTCGCTACACCTGGCATGACTGGAGCTGCTCTCATTAGAGCCCCATGGCACAGCCGAACAGAGAAACAATGACAGTGTTCAGATCACAAGTACAAATGAGCATCAAGTCCTGGTGAAATCTTCTCATCGGAAGGAAGTAACCTGATTTGATCTGCTGAGCTACAGGGAGAGCGGAGTGAGTCGTGTGTATCTGTGGGTTGTGCGCGCATTGCCGTGTGGCTGAGGCTGGTGAATGTTCCTGTCTCAAACATCACTAACCCTGAATTGACCTTTTTTGAGCCAGTTTATAAGGGTCTGCAATTCATTCTGTGAGAACCGGTCTCATCTCCCCCTTTATTCTCCTCTCTCCCTCTTCACTCCTGGCACCCTCTGTCTGCTACTGTCCCCTCCCTCTCCCTCACTGCCCCTCTCACTGCTGCCTTGAGCCTCTGGCGATCTCACTGTCCTGTCACCACCATCTGTAGCCACGCAGGCGAGAGAGGCTCGCGCTGCTGCTGCTTCCCCATCTGCTGTGGCTGGGGCCAGGGAGGGGAGCTAAGGTCAGCATGTGAAGCAGCTCAAGAGTAGGAGAGGTTAGAGGGGATGTTAAGAGGGCTGCTCAGTCAGAGCCGTGGGGATCCTCTGGCTGGCAGCTGTGCTCTCTGTGAGTGATGGCTGACTGATCTGCAGAGCTCACAGAGTGCTGTGCCGCCGGGCACTGCTGTCCCTGACAAGGCTCTCGGTGGCGTCAGGCAAGGAAACCGCAGGCCACGCCTCCGCCACTGCTCCAGTTTGCCACTTCATCCTCGTCACTTTCTGCTCATTTGGGAGCCAGAAAGGAATACAAGGGCTGGTATCAAACAACTTTTCTTCATGCCTGATCATGACACCCATTGCAGCTGCCTTGGCTTCTACATCTTCTGCCCTGGCCAAATTTAAAGAAATGTCCTTCATCTCTGTCACCTGGGACAGGCGTGGCCTGGCTCTCAGACTGCGGCCACAGAATGCTGCTCGTTGGGAAGTTCCCTGAGTGTGGGATCAGATGCGAGTGCCCAGTCTCTTGATTCACCTGTACACCACAGCCTCCAGACCCCAAGGGTCACAGCTAATGTGTGATGAATCCACTCCCCTCCCCTTCGCGTCACTGCTGGCCATATTTCACACAGCCATGATGCTGAGTTCAGGTGATCGCTGGTGTCCCAAAGGGAAGTAGAGGCACAGATAGGTCACATGGCTACACGTTTAATCCACAGAAGCTCCTGCACTGAAGGGCATAAGGATTCAGTGGGTTTTCAAGGTACAGTAAACAAGCTATTTAAATACGGACTATTATGCAACTCCAGGACCACCACTGTGCACACTGTGCAGTCTCCAGCAAGTGAGCTCTAAGACTCTCACCATTTACGCCAAAGGAGGGAGAACCAGTGGGCAAACATCACAAGGTCCCTGTGAACATGAGGCATCCAAACCAAAGGTCCCGGGAAGTGCAGCCTTTTTATGTTTCCAGAATTCATGGCAATAAATGTATCTTATCCGAGCCCTTTACACACAAGGGAGGAAGCTGGGTTCAGGGAGGGACAGTCACCCAAAGTCACCCAGGGAATTAGGTGCATGGCAGGCTTAGGGGTCAGTGTGTGAGTGTTGCCCCCCGCTCCCTCTGCCTCATTGTGTCATTGTGTCGCTGCAGGTGTATATTCCCCCTCCCCCACTCCGCCACCTGCGGTACATAGAGACCTCGGGTACTAAGTGACGAGCACTCACTGAATGCAGAATGTATGGACCGTGGATGATGCATCCTGTAAATGACTGAACAGAGGGCTGGTTGTGAATGGCAGAGGTGTCATGGAGAACAGGCAAGGTGCTGGATTGGGGCACAGGTCTCCTGCCAACAGGGGCTGTGGCAGGGTGCAGCAGGTGCAGAGGATGCAGGAGGCTTCCCAGCAACTGAGCAATGGTGATGGTGCAGTGAACGAGACTGGAGGAACAGCAGGGGCCATGACTGCCTGAGGCTTCTAGAACAAGAGAAGACACTGTGGTTAAACAAAATGTCACAGGACACTGCAGATGGGTAATAAGCAGACTTATCACCCAGCACATGTTCTTAAAGATCGGGAGTGCGAGTGTGAGTGTAGCATGGTGTATGTGGTGTGTGTATGTGTGTGAGCATATGTGGTGAGTGTGAGCTGTGTGTGCATGGGTGTCAGGGGTGGAGGGAACCAGGAGTGCTGGTAGGGAGGGTGGTTGGCATACTATGTGATGTTGGCTATTTTCACACCCAGGTGGCAGATGACTGTGGCATCAATGCAGCTGGTGGCAGAAAAGAGGAAGAGCTAATGGGGCGAGGGTAAAGCTAATGTGGCATAGCGGGTAAAGCTGCCACCTGAAGTGCCAGCATCTCATATGGGTGTTGGTTCAAGTCCCAGCTGCTCCACTTCCGATATAGCTCTCTGCTATGGTCTGGGGAAGCAGTAGAAGATGGCCTGAGTCCTCCGGCCCCTGCACCCAATTCAGTAATTTATACTTACCATATAAAGAAAAAGAAAATATCTGACCAAATATTTTCAAAATTATCAAGTTTGCTTCCTTCTTTATAAAGACCTTCTATATGATTTATTCTAAGTATCAGTGGAAGAAACAAGATCATTATGGTTTATGGTAGGTTGGATTTGGCATTCATACTGAGCTTTTTATCTTCACCCTCACCATATGGTCCTTTAGCACACGCTGTCATTTAGTGGAGCTCCCAAAAGTTTCTTCTCACCTGTTGTGCCCATATCATTCCAGGGGACAGGCAGCCTCCAGTGCCTTCTTCCTCCTGTACCAGTCCCCCTCTGCTTTCTTCCCTTATGGAGTCCAAATCTCATTCCTTTGGTTTGTTCAGTAGTTTAGTGCAGCCCCAGCAGTTCCCCCACCTAATGCAGTATCCCATCCTGCATGAAAAAAAGAACCATTATTTCACAACCAAACCATACTCTGTGAATTCAAAGCTTCACATGCTGAAATGTTATTCACTACCATGGCTCAGTCTCTGCAGCTCTTTTGATTGACATGGCTATATCAAGTGTCTCCATGGACATATTTGCAGCTCTGTAGATGCATGATGTAGATGCTCCAGAGGTGGAAAGAAGCAGGTATTAAAATACAAAACCCACTAATATCTTAATTAAACTCAACAAGTAAAGCCCATGAGTATCCAGCCTCTCACAGAACTCACCAGGCAAGACTGCTGACATGACTGTAGATGCTCCAGAGGTGGAAAGAAGCAGCTATTAAAACACAAAATCCATGAATATCTTAATTAAACTCAACAAGAAAAACCCATGAGTATTCAGCCTCTCACAGAACCCACCAGGCAAGACTGACCAACCCTGCAGCTAACACATCACTGTCTCTTCCACTGTCCTTTTGGGAATCATGTTGGTTACATGGTCTCCATCAAGCTCAGGGGACTCTCAGAGCTGTAATTCAAAAAGCTTGTAAAATAGGGAAACTTAAACACCTTTGGCTTCCTCGCGCAGAACAGGTTCATTTCACTGAATCAGTAATGACCTTTGGAATTTTGTAAAAAGCATCAGTAATGACCTTTGGAGTTTTGTAAAAAGCATAAGGGCCCTGGCTCCAGCAACACTAGAAGCTCTGATGTGATTGGCCTGGAGCAGAGCTCAACTACTGTATCTTTAAAAGCTTTACAACAAATGCAATGCTACCCACATTGATAGATGGTGCTTCTCAAAGGTAAATGTGCAGATTTCAGTTGTATTTCTCTAAAGTAGAGCTTACTACTTTTGGGAGCATTTCTAACACGCTCCCAAAGAGCGCCTGGCTGCTGGAGCATGGACCATACCCGGTGCATCAGGCTTCTAGACCATGGTTCTCAACACTGGATTTATGATGCGCATCAAAATCATCTGGCCCCTCCTCTACCGGATCAGCACTTGCAGCATCACCAGCCCCAAGCCTCACCACAGCAAGTGCTGAGGAATGTGACCCAAGCTCGCTGATGACCCAGATGTTCTTTCTGTGAAATTTGATTCTGGGGATCAGCAAGCCAAAGGCTGTACAGGTCAGAGGATTTCAGTCTTGGTCACAGTGCTGCAATGATACAGTGACTGAACCCCAAACTCAGCTTTCCTGAAAACCATTACAGCCCATTTTCAGTTAGTGTTTTCTGAGATGATTCATATTATTTCAGATAAATCTATAAAAATTATTTATTTGTTTAAGGGGGGGAGAGAGAGAGGGAGAGGGAGTAAGAGAGAGGAAGAGAGAGGGAGAGAGAGGGAGAGAGAAGAGCTCATACTTGCTGCTCCAAATGCCTACAAAAGTTGGGCTGGGCCAACATCAAAGCCAGGAGTCAGAAATGCAACCTAGGTCTCCCTTACAGGTGACAGGGACCCAACTACTTTGACTTCCCAGGGCATGTATTAGCATGAAGCTGAAACTGGCAGTGGAGCTGGGACTTGAACCCAGGTACTTTGATGTGGGATGTAAGTCTCCCAACTGGTGGCTTTACTGCTAGGCCAAAAGCCAACCTCAAATTATTTTTCTACATTGTTAGAAAAGTTACCCATTTTTCACCTACAATGAAAAAATTTCGCTCATACTTTCTGGATGTATTATATAATATTGTATAATTAGACTTATCCTGTATGCTAGTATTGTTTTCTTTTTGTGGTGATAAGGGGACATCAACAGTGCCTTATTCCTCCATCCCAGTCTGAAGCTTAAGACTTACAGAACAAACTCATCACTTACACTGCCTTGTGTTGAGGTTTGACCCTGAATAGAGAAGTACTTTCAGGCGGGGGTTGATAAGATGTTCATACAGAATGGGTCAAAATTCTTATCCAAGGCCAAGGACTGGCCAAGGTCAGACTGTGAAACAAGAAGTTTGTGATGGGGACTTTCCTTTTTCCTCTTCCTCAGCATGCGCCCTACAGGGATGTCTAAACCAAGGATACCCAACACCCTTCACAAAAAGCATGTCCCTGTCTTAATTCTCACCTCTCCCTGCTGCTTTCAAATGTAACAGTTGAACAATCTGAGTGAGCAAAGATGTAAGTCAACATCCAATATCAGCTCAATAATCTCAACAATGACTTTGAGGCTGCATGTTCTAATCAAGAGTTGGAATGTTAACAGTGGATTTCAGATATGTACCCCAGCATCAATTAGCATCTAAGAAAAATAACTCCCACTTCTCTCTCCCTTACCACGATCCTGCCCTCAACGTCTCTCTGTACCCCCCATTTTATTGCCCCCAGGGATGAGTCAAGGTGGCAACGAGTAACATCTATCATCCCACACACTCTTCCTACAGTACAACATGGATAACCCAGCTGAGAAGAGATGTTGTCATTGTCCCCTTGCATCTGCATGGGTCTCTGTTACTGTCTTGATGAACAGAGGATGGTGAAAGGGACACCATTTGACTTCTGAGGCTAACACATGAGAGGTGATACAGCTCCTGCCTGGTTCCCTTGGGACATTTGTTCTTGGAGCCCAGTCACCAGGATATGAAGAAGCTCACAACTGCATGCAGAAGCCACCTGCAAATATTCTGGCCATGAGGGTGGGGGGGTGGGTCTGGGGGTGGGGGGTAGCCAACAACAACCTTCAACCACCTTGTGGGTGAGGGATTTTCCAGGGGGTTCTCTGTTGTTGAGTCATCTTCAGACTGCTGGTATTTTGAGCCGAGGATGTGGGCAGTGTGGAGCAGAGATAAGGCCCACTCAGATCCCTGGGTCACAGAATACAAGAGCAAATAAAATAGTTGCTATTTAACATGGACAAATTTGATTTGTTAGGCAACAATAATAACTGACAGAATCAAGTATAGTAAATTCTAGATTGATGCCTAACCACATTGTCTAGGATTCATTTTCAGAGGAAGAGCATAAGAGTGTGGCCTCTTTTCTCTCTTCCCTGTCCAAGTGGCTACAGGGGGAAGCACCCAGAAGGCAGACAACTTTCTCTCTGAATGTTCTCTTTCTCTGACACAACAGCAAAGGTTGACCAATTGTGCACTGGGCATAGCAGACACCCATGACCCCTTGTGCTCTGTCTCCTCTGGTTATGGTTAGAATTCTCTTACTGGCCTGTGGTGTTACGGACAAAGACCACAGAAACCCAGCAGTGCACTCAAGACTTCAGGAGGAAACACACAGTTTATTTATGCATGTGGGCTTGAGCCCCAATCCTTTGTCTTTTCCTACTTTTTTTTTTGACAGGCAGAGTGGACAGTGAGAGAGAGATAGAAAAGTCTTCCTTTGCCGTTGGTTCACCCCTGCAATGGCTTCTGCGGCCAGCGCACTGTGCTGATCCGAAGGCAGGAGCCAGGTGCTTCTCCTGGTCTCCTATGCAGGTACAGGGCCCAAGCACTTGGGCCATCCTCCACTGCACTCCTGGGCCACAGCAGAGAGCTGGCCTGGAAGAGGGGCAACTGGGACAGAATCCGGCGCCCCGACCGGGACTAGAACCTGGGGTGCCAGTGCCGCAGGCAGAGGATTAGCCTATTGAGCCGCGGCGCCAGCCTGTCTTTTCCTACTTTTCTACCCTAAATTTAGCAAGGCAGCAATGAGGTAGTTCTGGTAGTTTCAAGAGGCAGCATAGTGTTGCCTTAGGCTCTCAGGAACTGAAAATCACAATTGCAAAGTAGGATACTTTTATGATTCAGGAGCCAGTACATTATAACTTAAAGGCAACCTTAGGAGGCACACAACTATCCTATCTCAGGTATGAGGTCAGGCCTTAGGTGTGCGACTGAATATGGCCAATGAGGAACAGGTTTTAGGGTCAGCAGCGGGCCCTGTGATAACAAGCAGGGGAGAGCCAGCAGCATTCCCTCAAACTGGCTCCTTAATTGCAAGCTGGAGGGGGTCGGTAACAGGGGAAGTCAATTCTGAAGTCTGGTGTGAGTACATGAAAAGGAAAGCACTGACCAGCATCCTGTTCTAAAATGTCTTAAACCACTCATAAAATTTCCCATTAGGTACAATCTAGTTTATGGACTCCTGTTTTGAGGCTTGAAATCAAAGCCCCAGTTAATGATAAAATGTTACTTTGCTTTTCCTCGCCAAGTTAACGCATGCAGGTGTTTCCATTGGAGATCTCATGTAGAGGGGTGGTTGGCGAGTTTGGGGCAGAATGATATCATAAGGGCATCCCAATGTTCTGGAACTCTAGGCCGGAGTTCCACACAGAGACTGCCTACCGGAAACCCAGTCCTGTGCTGTAAAAACCTGATCATTTTCCCCATGAAGACAGCAGACCCACCAGAGTTATCCAGAGCTACCAGGTGACAGGTGAATGAGTTGGCCCCAAAGAGTATGTCTCAGTTGTGCATCTCAGATTTGTAAGACAGTTTACACAAGACTCAGAGTCTCCATTTCACATCGGTAGCATATCGTATTCAAAGGATGATGTTTCTCCTCTAAAAAAAACTGTGCCCAGACACTGGCAAGGACATTAATGTCATGAAGAAAAGAGGCAGCTGTAAAACAAAGAGGCAGTAATCACGGGACAGCACTGGAGACGAGGGATGCAGTGAAGATAGGGCTCATATGCAGGGGTCGTGGGAAGTGGCAGCTGCAAGAGGACAAGGTCCATTGGAGACGTGTTCTGTCCTCCACAGGGACAGTCAAGCCCCCAGCCTGAAAGGGATGGTGTATGAGGGCAGCTGCCAGTAAAAAGCTGAAATGCTCCAAATTCTCAATACATATCTCACAGAATAAAAGGTTGTTTTTTTTAAGTTGCAATAAAAAGTGGATTCTATGATCAAGTGAGTGTTGGGTTAAGGAGGATCTTCAGCAAGTGTAGCATGGATATATCCCAAATTTATTTGACCACCAAGGGGAACATTAAGGCATGCTGATAAACTTGAGTTCTTGAAGATTATTTCCCTGGACAGCCATGTGTCCTAGTGGTCTAGACACTGGTTGGAACAGCAGCAACCCACATCAGAGTGCCCTGGTTCAAGTCATGGCTCTGCTCCTGACACTAGCTTCCTGCTTTTACAGACCCTGGGACCCTGTGGTGGTGAATTAAGTGATTAAGTCCTTGCTACCCATGTAGGTAGCCTGGATTGGTTTCCCAGCTGGCTTAGGCCTGTCCCAGTTCCAGCCATTGCAGGCATTTGCAGAGTGAACCAGTGGAGAGGAGTGCATATTTTTTCTCAGTCCTTCTGTCTCCAAATAGATAAATGAAAATTTGTAGCCAGCACTGTGGTATGGCAGGTTAAGCCAACATTTGTGACTTCAGCACCCCATATTGGTGCGGCTCTGTTTCTGATCCAGTTCCCTCCTATCGCACCCTGGAAATCAGCAGATCATGGCTCTGCCACTTATGTGAGAAATCCAAACAGAGCTCCTGGCTCCTGGTGCCAGTCTAGTCCAGCCCTGAATGTTGTGGCCATTTATAGAGTAAAGCAGCAGATGGAAGAGACCCTCTGTATCTATCTATCTCTATCTGTCTCTTCTCTCACACTCTGCCTTTCAAATAAACACATCTTTCAAAAGATCATAAAAAATTTTAGAAAAACAATTTCCTTTGGATGGTGGGATTATGATTAGTCTTCATTTTCTTCTGTTGGTTTTGTATTGATATCGTCTAGCTTTATTAATAATTTTAATATTAATATTGCGGGTCCTTGCTGTCTATTCAGATAAGAATTCTGAATATCAGCTCAAATAAACTAGGTGACATGGTAAGTTTTTAGCATTTATTCAGTGAAAGAAATACACAGGAAAGTGAGGGCTTTATAAGAGGGAGAAGGAACTTAGAAGTTTATCAGGTTTTCCAGGGAGTAGACAGGAGGCCGCAAGGGAGAGAGAGCACGTGGGCAGGAGAGCATGTGGGTGGTGAGGGCAAGCAGGCATCAGGGATGGCCAAAAGGCCACCCCACACTGAGAGGCGTGGGGTGAATAAGACGGCAGGCCCAGACGCTCCAGGCCTTTTATACAGTTGCAAAGAGGAGTGGTTACATAGTCAGATTGGCAGGTGAGCGTACAGGTTAGGTCAGGTACAGGTATGAGATCATGAAAGGGGGCAGGATGAAGGCATGGTTCTAGCTCACAAATCTAATCAATTTTATCCTATCTGTCTGCCTATATCAGTATCACTTGTATAGTGAGTATATGCTGCCTTGGTAGTGAGAAAGAGGATTTGTTTGTTTATTTTTAAAGATTTATGTATTTATTTGAAATGTAGAGTTACAGAGAGGCAGAGGCAGAGAGAGAGGCCTTCCATCTGCTGGGTTATTTCCTAGATGGCTGCAATGGCCAAAGGTGCACCAATCCAAAGCCAGGAGCCAGGAGCTTCTTCTGGGTCTCTCACATGGGTGCAGGAGCCCAAGGACCTGGGCCATTTTCTATTGCTTTCCCAGGCCACAGCAGAGAGCTGGATTGGAAGTGGAGCAGCTGGGACTCGAATTGGCACCCGTATGGGATGTTGACACTTCAAGCCACGGCTTTACCTGCTATGCCACAATAGCGGCCCCAAGAAAAGAGGATTTAAATAAATACAATGCAAGATACAAATCCTCTTTCTCTCTTGGAACTGTGGGTGAGGATGAAGAAGGGAATAGAGCACTTCTTCCAACTTTGGGGTCAGGGTGGGGTCAGGTCTCCTGACTGCTGGAATCCAACCCCCTCCCTGTGTTTTTCCATTTTTCTCAGTGCTGGGGCTCTGAGCAGGCATGGCTAACAAAGAGCTCAGAACCTCCGGCTGCATCTCCCTTTTAGCCACAGGGCTTTCCTGGGCTCAGGAGCCCAGCTTCTCAGACCCCTCCCTCTAGCTGATGCTACACTGCAGATTTTTAGTTTATTGCTAAGGGCAACTCATTCCAAACAGAGTGTGGGTACAGAAAAAGGAATAGACAATTTTTTCCCAGAGTTGCTAAAATTCATTTTTCTTCTCCAAGTTTAGAAAACATAATTAATAAAACATCCGAGGTTAGGCAGCAAAGATACTTTGCAGAAACTCTTATTATGTGAATAACTGAATGAATTACATACATTTGCATCCTATTAAGTGCTAAGAAGTAAAGCAGCTTTAATAGAATTGGATCTATTGTTACCAAAATAATCTAAGGCTAGGAGAAAATGTTAAGACCAGATGAACTTGGCTCAGAATTTTAAATCCTGCTTAGGAATTCTAGGGTTTTATAGAGTAGGAGTCTTTCTTATCTTGAAAACATTTTTTAAATCATTAAAATAAATATTACTACAAATCTTGCGATCTTCAATTTCAATACCCTCATGCATTGTTCATACTACTTTTTGAACACTCTCCAGATGTTGAATCTGTACAGGTTTTGCTTTAGCACACTATGTCTTGCAGATGTTACTGAAAATAGAATCATTTGCTAAAGATCTATAAATAAGGTCCTGCAATTTTCTAAGGCACGGAAATCACTTCTGCTCTAAACCCAACATGTGGGCTTGGGCTGACGGTGCTCACTGGCCACATCCCAGCCCTCAAGGCCCCAAGGAATTATTTCAGTCTAACCTCACTCAGTAAAGGACCTGGGCCCGGATCCCACCCCTCAGGAGCCCTTCCCATCTGCTGGTCCGCAGACAAAAGCCCACGTTTGAAATGCGGTTCTATTTCACATTGCTCCGTGGCCTCGGACAGTCAAGTGTGCTGTCTGAGCTCTGTAGTATCCATTGGTGAATAAGAAGGAAGAGCACCTCAAGTCAGAATCAGCCCAGTACAGTCACAGCTACCAAATCTTACCCAAGCAATGGAGTTTTTATCTTCCACTAAACAAAACCAGGAAGTACAGACAGGTAATAAAGGGGATTTGAAAGTTCATAAACAGCAAGAACACAGCACATGGCCTGTGTGTAATAAATACCACAAATCCCCATTCGGTTCCCTGTTCCCACGGATTTTTTTTTTTTTTTTGAAAGAGAATTACAACTAAATGCGGTAGACAAGAACTGTTTGCATTATCAGAGATCCAAGACTCTTTGTCCACAAGCAGGCTTATCTGAGAAAAGCCTAGGAGTGAAGGTTTGGGACTGGACTGGGCCCTGCCGTGCAGGGCACTGGTGTTCTGCTTGAGGACACATAGGTGGCCCCCAGAGTGAATGGACTGCAAAGCCATTGACTTAGCAATAGAGAACATAACTGTTCCCAGGGGAGAGCAGGGATGGGGTCACTCATCTCACTTTAGCTGCATCATGGGGGGGGGGGGGGACTCAGCCAAACTCGAAGGTGGAACTTGCTCAGGCCCAGGGTGGGGTGAGGGGAGGGCTGCGGCTACGTTCATCTGTCCACTGAGGGCAGAGCAGGTGTGGGGCTGGACTCCACCTGGCCCCAGGCTGCAGAAGGTACAGTGATTCATACCTGGTCAAGATGGGTCCCACCTCTTCTCTCTGCCATTTCTGTGTGATCCTTGCACATCCTGCCAATCAGCTGTTGTCTCTCTTCTGCTTACCATTGCAGTCACCTGAATTTCAACTCCTTGCTTTCCTGATTCTTATTTTTTGCCTTAGTCCTCTCCTCCCTTTTCCTTGTCAGCCTTCTCTGAACCTGTGCTCTTCTTCCTGATTTTTTTTTCTTCTGATTTTCATTTTCTCCACCTCCCCTTCCAAATGACCATCGCTGTTTTCCTGCTCAGCCTGGAATTCCTTGTGCCTCTGAGGAAGCAGCTGTTTCCTGTTAGCCCCATCACCTGAGACATCCCTGGAGGGCTGCCTGGCAGCATTCTGACTTCTCAGGTGTCTCAGGTAATTAAAGCCCATTATTTTGCTAAAGCCGCCCGCAGTTTGTTCCCTGCCACTTTCTACCAAAGGCCGCAGTCTAAGGGGCCTCCTTGGGATGGGTGCCTGTCTCATCTCCAGCCTGTGCCTACACCCTATACCCTATCCCCAGCTCCAGCCATCACCCCTTGCTGCCTGGGCTGCCCCTGGGGACCCTGCCCTCCTAGGGTTCCCTGGCATCTTCGCTTTCTCAGCCATGGGACTGGCTGCATTATAAGGCAGGTAATACGATGATATGGGATAAGGTAGCTAACTGAGCTGGGGTCGGGAGCCACAAGGTCCTTTCCCTAGTAATTCCATCCTGTCAGACACCCTGCTTCCAGGATTCCTTGGGATCCTGGGAAGGGTTACCATGCTAATATGAGGACTTTTAAAGAGGTGTCATAAACCGCCCAGGTACCACATCACCTGTTAAAAGGAGGCGTTGAGAGGTTCTCTCTCTCTCTCTCTCTCTCTCTCTCTCTCTCTCTCTCTCTCTCTCTCTCTCTCTTTCTCTGTTCTGTAGGAATGAGAAAAGGTGCTGAAGGTGTCCCCATCTGCCTACTTCCCTTCCCCTACCCCCTTCTGTCTCTGGCCCACTCTAACTATGCGCGTGTGTGTGTGTGTGTGTGTTTGCTTTCTTACCTTGCAAATCAGCTTTATCACGTTGTGCGTGCACATATGCCTGTGTTTAAAATGCTTTTTAAGTAAAAGGCAAGGGCCTGGACTAACAAGATTATCCATGTGGGTAAAGGAGGAGAGGAAAGGCCAGGAGAGCTGCAGCCTGTCCAACGTCCGGTGAGCCCTGAAGGCTCTGCTGCCTCATCCCCTTCCCCTCTGCAGAGTCAGGGAGGCTCCTCGCACATGGAGGGCTGCTTCCCGGAGACATTCACTGCCTCCTCAAGCTCAATCTCAGGTGGTAAAGGGAGACGATCGTAAGCCTGCCACCGCGTCATGAAACGTTGAGCTCTCGGTGCCTGCCACAGGGACTTGGCGTTAGGACACGCACTTGCCGTGTGCTCTTGGATAAGTTATCTCACCTGCATGAGCCTTACTTTTCTCTTCTATAGCACAGAAATGACGTCCCAGGACCATGCCTAGGACTGCTTGTCAGGATGCGACAATTATGCCTCACCCATGCCTGATAGGGCCTCCACCCCTCCCCATCGTCCTCATCTGTCTTCTTCCCCTACAGTCCCTCCCTTTCCCCTGCCCTTCCCCCTTCCTCCCTGAATGTTACAAGGACAGGGAGAAGCCTAGAGCTGCTGGCTGGGGAAACTGGAGCAACTTCCCCAAGGATACCCTCTGCCCCCTGGCTTGCCCAGACCCTGGCAATCCTTCTCCTTCTTGGAAAAGCATTTTCAGCTTCTATCAGTTTCACTCCTGGACCTCCTGGGCTCCAGTAGAAATGGAGGTTGTTAAAGTTGCTGGCTATTAATGATGATTTCCTTGTATCCTATAACTTCACTATATTCATTCATTAGTTCTAACAGTTTCGCATTATTAATTATTGCTAACAACTATCTCAATGGAGAGAACTGACACCCAAAATGAATCTTGCCAACGAGGGATTGAGAGGCACAAAGCAAAGAGTGACAGGAAGAGGATCTTCAGGTGCTGACTGGGCAGGAGTGAATCCAGCAGCTCCCTGAAACTCTTGGAGTATCTGTTGACTAGCAAAACCCTGACCTCATATATCCCAACCCCTGAGCTTTGCTTTTCCTAACTGTTTCTGAGATGCCTCTCTGAAACCTGTACCAGTTCTCAAGTTCTTATCTCACAGGACCCTGGTCAGCCTGGGGTGTGACAGAGGGTAGGTGGTCCACGTTCCTGGTGACCAAGCTGTCAGCTGCTCAGTTGTTAGGTGCACCTGAGATGAAGCTAGAAGCAGGAGTGTCAGCCAGATGGTCAGGGGTACATGTTTAGTTTCAAGGTCACTGGTGGGAGATTTCCTTGGTCATCCTCTGGCAGGTGTTACCTCCCATCATCTGAAAGAGTAGCCAGTGGTCAAAGCCCAGCACTGGGCCACTCCCACTGCCAGAGAACAAAGGGAGCAGTCGTCTCCTCTGATGCCCATTCCATCAGAAGGGGTCTTTGTGTTAGAAATCCATGATGAGCTTTGCACAAATGAACCTGTGTCTTCAAATGGAACCCACAAAGCAGGCGTTTTAACCTGCACTTTGATATGAGAAAACCAAAGCTCTGTGTGATTATACACCCGGTGAATGTCAGAGTCAGAATCCAAACCCAGGTGTGTCTGAAGCAAGCCCAAATGTCCTCACCACCCTCTGCGGCTCCCTCTCCATGTGTGACCTGGGCCTGGCTAAGGCCAGGGTCCAGCAAGCATACCCACTGCTGCACAGGCTCTCCCCCTAGCCTGGACCTCTGCCTCCACTTCCACTAACTAGCCGACTAACTAGCTAGCTGACAAAGTCTCTGTGGAGCTGCATTCACATGATGCATTGGTGATGGTGACAATCACCCTGACAGTCACGCTTATTGAACTGCCTCTTGAAGTGGCCTGTAAGAGCCTCTTTAATGGAGTCTCACAGTTCTGGGCAGTTTATTATGCAAATGAGGCCTCAAATGCTCAGTGCTCTTGGCTGAAATGTGTTTTATAAGATAAGATGGAAGTTTTTTTCACAAACCAGAATAAATCGGCATAAAGGACAATAGAACTGGAAAGGTTACTCTCTACAAAGGGAGACGCTCAGAGTCTTAGAAACTGGACACAATGAGAGAAGGCTGTACTCAATGACCCTGGACTGAGAGATGCTTAAAGGAAAGCCTGAATGTTAATTCCAAACTGTATGCCCATCTATCCTCTAATCTGAGCTTCCAGCTCCGGTTCACAGCCTGGAAACTCGTTTACTTGCTCCCTTTGATCATGGCTGCTGCCTGGGAAACCGCAGGGCCCTACAGCCTGGTGAGTGCAGACCCTCTGCGAGTTCAGCCTTCTGACTCCACACCACGGCCCTGGTGATTTAAACAAAACTCCATTGTCAAAGGTCAGGATGCAGAAGGAAGAGATGGGATCAGCATGAAGGAAGCCAGGCAGAAAGCCAATGTGCTTGAGTGTGTTTAAAGGATAAAATCACATTCTAGAAGCTTTTACCATAGATATTAAGATGAGGAGAACACTCAGGCTGTGTTCAGGAGCCCCAACCAGATGGCTGTCTGTAACATGTGCTCAGAGAACACACTCATCTTGGCCACAAATCTTAACTCCTCTACTCTCATCCTCCACTTTGCAAAAGATCAGCTCATGGATTTACATGGCCCACAACAACTGTCCATTTGGGGCTTCACTTTCCCTCACTATTGTCAACTTGAACCAGGACATCATATGAATTCTGGATCTCTTCCTAGCACTCATGCTTCTTTTTTTTTTAATATCATATTTTATACTTATGGTTTTTATTTTTTTTAATTTATTTTTTATTTAGTAAATATAAATTCCAAAGTACAGTTTATGGATTACAATGGCTTCCCCCCCATAATTCCCTCCCACTCACACCCCTCCCATCTCCTGCTCCCTCTCCCATTCCATTCACATCAAGATTCATTTTCAATTATCTTTATATACAGAAGATCGATTTAGTATATATTAAGTAAAGATTTCATCAGTTTGCACCCACACAGAAACACAAAGTGTAAAATACTGTTTCAGTACTAGGTGTAGCATTACTTCACATTGGACAACACATTAAGGACATATCCCACATGAGATGTAAGTACACAGTGACTCCTGTTGTTGACTTAACAATTTGACACTCTTGTTCATGGCGTCAGTAATCTCCCTAGGCTCTGGTCATGAGTTTCCAAGACTATGGAAGCCTTTTGAGTTCGCTGACTTCAATCTTATTCTGACAGGGTCATAGTCAAAGTGGAAGTTCTCTCCTCCCTTCAGAGAAAGGTACCTCCTTTTTTGATGGCCCCGTTCTTTCCACTGGGATCTCACTCACAGAGATCTTTCATTTAGGTCTTCTTCTTTTTTTTTTTTTTTGCCACAGTTTCTTGGCTTTCCAACACTCATGCTTCTTAAACATAGTTACTGGTTTAGGAAAGTTCATCTTTTTTAAAGGCATATTTATTTATTTCAAAAGCAGAGTTACAGAGAAGCAGAGGCAGAGATAGAGACAGAAAGAGAGAGAGAGAAGGAGAGGAAAGTAGAGAGAGAGAAGTCTTCCATCCACTTGTTCACAACCCAAAGGGCTGCAACAGCAGGAGCTAGGCTGATCCGAAACCAGGAGCCAGGATCTTCCTCCAGGTCTCCCATGTGGGTGCAGGGGCCCAAGCACTTGGGCCATCCTGCACTGCTTTTCCTGACCGTGGTGGAGCAGCTGTGACTCAGCACTGCAGGTGACGGCTTTACCCACTATGCCACAGTGCTGGACCAGAAAGTTCATCTTGGAATAGATTGAGGTCGGACACCTAGGCTGAAGACATTCATAAATGAGTCACTAGCAACATAAACTAAAAGTTTGTTAGGATTTTCCACATAGAGTGGCTCTTTTGACTCAGTTCTGATCTTGGGATAGTAGATGGCCAAGCCTGTCAGGGAGGAGAAAGACTGCCACTCAAGCTTTTTCCATATGGCCCCTCTAGACCCTATTATTACACAGGGGAAAATCTCTCCAGGGATGTGCAGATCATCTGTCCAGATTCATGAACCAGGACCAGGAGGGAGGTGAGCATGAGCATCAGCATGGTGACGTTTTCCCACTCATTCAGCAAGGGCTGGACTTAGCTCAGGAAATGCTGGATGTCCAGGCAACATTAAAGAATGGGCAAAATCAGCAATATCAGATAGACATGGCCAAGAGATGGCACTACCCAGGAGTTAGCTGATTTGGGTTGTCAGAGAAGAGAAGGGGTGAGAAGTACAAGGGTAGTTTTAGGGCTGCAGCCAGAACAGGTAGCAAACCTTTCTCCATGCCTGATACCTGGCTTCATGTCCACAACACCGACCCCACTGTCCAGGACAGCTGCTGTCCGCACATTCTCACTCCATGGCTACTGGGGCAGCAGGTAGAGGTTGTGACACTGCTTATTTTATTTTTAACACATTTCTCTGTATTTGTTAAGCCAACACCTCTATTTTCCCAATTAAAAGATCTCAGAAGCCTAGGGTCTGAGCCCTCCTCCCCCAGCTCCCACTGTCAGCCAAGATCCCATCCAAGTTCCGCAAATAAAATACCAGCTGAGTAAAGGTTCTAGGCTCAGTCTTGTCCATGACTACTTGCCAGCCTAGTCCCCCTGGGTCCAACCACCCTCCCACAAGGAGATGGCTTCTCATTTGCAAATGTGCATCTACTATTGTCAGACAAAGTAGCTTCCTCCATAGAGATGAGAAGATGTTAAACAAGGACAGGCAAGGAAATGGGTGGAGTGGGGCAAGAAAACCAATCTATGTGTCTGTGCATGTGTATGATTGTGTGTTTGTGTGGGTGTGTGTGCTTGTGTGTTTATGCATATTTGCACATGCATGCGTGTGCATTTGTGAGTGTGCATGTGTGTATGTTTATGTACATGAGTGTGATGCTGTATGTGTGTACATGTGCATGTGTGTGTATGAGTGTATATGTGTATGTGTATACTTGTGTATGCATATGTGTGTAGTTGTATGTGTATTTGTATGTGTGTGCATGTGTGTGCGCGTGTGTGTTTGTATGCATGTGTGTGTTTTGTGCAAGTGTACATGTGTATTTAAGTGCATGTATGTATGTGTGTTGGTGCATGTGTGTGTGCTTGGTCTGCATGAATGTGAGTATGTGTGTGGGAGTGTATGTGCATGTATGTTCATGTGTATGTGTGTTCTAGTGCATGTGTGTGCATGTGCGTGTATGTGCATGGGTGTGCATGAGTGTATGTGTGCTTGTGCATAAGTATATGTGTATGTATGCGTATGTGTGTGCATGTGATTTTATGCTTGTGTGTGTGTGCACGAGTGTGTTAGGGGGCTGTCTCTGTAGCTCCCCTGTCCCCAGCTGTCCAGTCCAGGTTGAAGAGCCCCCGTCATTACTGCTGATACAATTAAAGAAGGTGCATGTGGAGTTCTGGAGAGAGAATAGGCAGGAGAAAGACAGGCAGAGAGTTCTTAAATGAGTTTTCAAGAAAAACTCCTCGAAGATTAATTGTACAAAGAAAGCCTAATCTTTCAGCTAGCTGGAGATAGTCCCAGTGGGAACACAAGAGTATGAGCTGTCTTCTGCAGCAGATGGCACACAGCAGAGAGTGTCTGGACTTCAAGTCACTTCCACTCATGAGTGCTGCCTACACAAATGTAGGCCCCAGTCTTCTTACCTTTTAAAGAGCATGAACAGTAATAACCCTTACTGCAATGGCTGTTTAGAACAGATATAAGATTGCTAACAGAGGTGCCTGGAATAGAGGTTCTTGTCTTCCCACAAGAAAGAAAAAGAATTTCAATGAGACAAGAGAGTAGCAGTAAGCAAGGTAGTGAGATTTAATGAGGTAGTGCATCCACAGAATGAATGGGCACCTCTCCAGACGAATCTGAGAGAATGCCCAGTCTACATTCAGAGTGGGGCTTATAACGGAATAGGGTCCAATTCTTCTCACTATTTCTCTTTCCCTCCCACCCCTTTTTCATGAAAAAAGAGTTTGCTAGGTATGGAAGAGCTTAAATTTGTCCCTGGGTTTTATTACCCCATGTTATCAGACTGGGTAGCCCACTTGGTCTGGGCAGAGAGGATTCTCCTTGAATGAAGCTAGGACTACCTATAAAGTTATTGGGCATATGGGCAGGACTTTGTAGTGTAAGATACTGGTCTACTTCCAAGGCTGCGACATTCCTTCCCAGGGGTGCCTTGTCTTCCTTTCTCACACTTAGGCTAACGTCTTTCTTCCCACCTTACAGGATCATGTGTGCAAATATCATGAGCACATTATTTTTCAACCAATGGATTTTGTTTGCTTTTTTCCATTTCTATTATTCCATGAGTTATTATCTGAATATCTATGGCTTTGGTCAAACAATAGTCACACAATACATATTTGTAGAATGAATAGCTAATGGGGTATCTGACAAAGCGAGTGAATATCAGATTACTCTGAAAGATGTTTAGATGAAAGAAAAACTTGCTAAGAACAAATCAATTCCTCTCTCCTGCCACTTCCCCCTGCCCAGCCAGGCAACCAGAGGAGAGGGACTTTCTCTGATTCTTCTAGAAGCCGAGAGCCTGTAAAGTGTTGACTGTATCAATGGGAACCACTTGCTCTGCTGAGCACACCACAGGGAACAAAGACCTTGACTGGGAAAAAGAATCATAGCTGCCCCTCCCTTGGAGAGCAGGAGCCGCTACAGAAAGACTCCCCTGGAATACCAACACCACCACACCAGAAAGAACAAGTCCAGAGGGGCGCTGCTTCCTCGGGCAAGGAGGGATTTCTGCTTCCAAGACATCCTGGACACACGTGTCCTGCACAAGAGAGGAGCTATTATACAGGGGAACCCGGAATAAGAGAGATCCCATCACGGCAGATGGAGTCTTTGTCTTCAAAATAAGGTGGGCTGCCTGCCAGGGCTGGTGCTGACCGCAGTTCCTTAGAGCTTTGCCTTTGCAAACTTGATCTTTGGAGGATAGCCGTCGGTGAAGAACACAGTTTTGCTTTTGATCATTTGTAATAGCAGAGGACATCTCTCCGATATCCAAAATTTGGATAATCCACATTAAAGTCTTGACTATTTGTAAATTAAATTTCATTAGAAAAATAAATATACTTTAAAAGATTTATGTATTTGTTTAAAAGGCAGAGAGATAGAGAGAGAGGGAGAGAGAGCAAGAGAGAGAGAAAGAGGGAAAATCTTCCATCTGCTAATTCACTCTCCGGATGGCTGCAAACGCTGAAGCTGGGTCAGGCTGAACCCAGGAGCCTGGAACTGAATGCATGTCTCCCACATATGTGACAGGGCCTAGGCACTTGGACCATCTGCTGCTGCTTTCCCCAGCGCATTAACAGGGAGCTGGATTGGAGGTGGAGTCCCCTGGACTCGAAAACACCCTCAGATATGAGATGCCAGTGTCGCAAGGTGGCAGAACTTGCTGAGCCACTACGCCAGCCATGATAAAAACATTTTATGTACTAAATATTAATGACTGAATTTTATCAAACTTTTATAAAGGCTTATTAAATTTTTAATCACCACTAAAACATGTGTATATCTCTGTTTCCATATTTGCTAGCATATTTTCAGAATAGTTAAGTTATCATATGTGTCACACTTGATAATAGGAATTGTTAAAAACTTTGATAAATTTGTTTGAAAATGCACTTTTTGATCCATGTCACCCTCTCTGGAAGTAACAGCAGCTCACTTCCTTCGAACAAATCTAAAGCTGTGGCCTCAATCATCATTTTGGTCACTGCTGGTATTGTTATGACTAGTATCACTAATTATCACATCCCACAGTGTGCTGTTCTGGGCACAGAGGAAAGGCCCTGGGCCAGGTCGGCGGATCTGCAATTATGAAGGAAGAAAGAATAAACAGGAAGGAGGCCCAGGCTGCTCCCACCCCTCTCCTGCCTCCAACCCAGAGCAAACAGTAGCCAGCTTGGCACACACACAATGGGGTTTTTCCAGAAATGGTGTTCTCTGCACTAAATTTCACTCCTCCTTTCTTTGCATTCATGTGTGTGTATGAGTGGGTGGATGAGTGAGAGAGATGGGGATGGGTGGGTTTGTGGGTTGTTGACAGGGCACAAACAGTCAGAAGAAAAGACACAGAAAGAAGGCAGGTGTTGTAACACCTCGACTTTTAACTAAAAGTTAACTTTTAGTTAAGACATTTTTCAAGTCAAGGTTAAAAATATCATATATAATAACAATAAACAACATAATTAGCATGGCTCCTAGTATAGATTGAGACTCCAAAACTGACATTATTACTACTATTTGACAATATTTGAGTAGGGCTGGAGACCCAGAGTGTCCATCTGCCTCCTGCCTGAGCCTCCCGAGCTATTCCCAGCACGGCTCAGATTCTGCTGAGAGAGGGAGTGCAGAGGGAGGTCCTGCTCCTGCTGGGGACCACGGCACAAAGCTGGCATCGGATCACTGTGAGTTCTCCGGGTAGCTTTCTTTGACTGCAACTGTAGGGTAGATTAGCCCAGAGAACACATCAATCACAAGAAATAATCATCTCCTTGAGGGTTCTCCCGCTTCCCCAGGGTCAGTCTGAAAGCAATGGCTGTGGCTGGAAAGGCTTGGTCATTAAAGCCACAGTTCCAATGTGCAGCTGCTGTCCCGGTGCCCATAGTTTGAGACCTCAGTTGTTCTACTGTTCCCATTCTCTCCTTTACTCATTTGAGATATGAGCAGCCAGCTCAGCCCTGGGAGCCTGGAAATAGACTGAATTACTGAAAAATCGTCCCAAGCAGAGCTCAGGTGGAAGGCTCCACTCCCTCCACTGAGGTCTGAAGCATTTGAAACCGAGCCCCAACAATGTAAAAGCAGGATACAGCCTCTTGTCTGTCCCCCTTAGCCCAAGGTGTCCTTGCCTGTTCTTTATCCAAGGGAATTCACTGACTTGAAGGAGTGACAGAGCTGGCCTTACAAGGTTATGATCACCTGACACAAGGAGTCATTTGCTTCTGCATAAATAAGACCCTGATGCCCGTATTGTCCTGGGGTGCCTTGTATAAGGGAATTCCAGGACCAGGCAGAATGTAACTGCCACCTTCAAGGAACTCCCAGACCGACTGGAGCCCACCTAGCCATCATAAATTCTCCAGAGAGCACGGCACCACTGACCAAAGGAAGGTCATGAGCACCACTGACCAATCATGAGCGTGACTGACCAGTCCCAAGTTCCCCAGACCAACCAGGAACTTCGACACAAGCTGATCACGCACCCCTCAGTCCTGATTTCAATCTATAAGAACCTTCACCCCTAACTCCTCAGGGAGCCTAGAAATTAAGTAATAGCTGCCCATCTCCTTGCTCTGTGCTTTGCGGTAAATACATACTTTCTTCCGCCACCCCGATGTCAGTGATTGGCTTTCTGCAAGTCTGGCGAGCAGATTCAGTTTGGGGCTTCTATAGCAATGTTTCCAGCCAGTTTGGGGTGTTGTTCGGCAACAAGTTCAGTGTGGGTTTCTTGCAAGCAAGGGGGCTCTTCTTTGTATTTCGGGTCATTTCTCCTGCTCTACATATAATTGTAACTACTTTTAGAACCATACAGAACTAACAAAAATCCAGCTTTGCCTTGCTGAAATTTAGTTTCAGCAGCTGGATGAGGCAGTGGGTTCAGGAGTCTGCTTAGCGTCAGGGCTAGCCCAGTCCTGAGTTAATACAGTAGCACAAGTCCCAGAAGCTGACCTTTGTGAGAACCATGAGGCTCTTTGGTTTTTAAAACAATTTATTTTGAAGGCAGAGAGACAAAACTAGAGAGAGGTACTGTATCTACTAGCTCACTCCCCAGATGGCCACCACATCCAGGGCTGGGCCAGGTGAAGCCAGGAGTCCAGGACTCAATCCAGGTTCTCAGGTGCACAGCAGGAACCCACGAATCTGACCGTCACCTGCTGACCTGTGCATTAGCAGGAAGCTGGCATCTGAAACAGTCAGGACTTGAATCTGATGGAACAAGGAAATAAGCCTCAGCCACTACAGGTTCTTGTTACCCTTGCCTTCTTTTTTTTTTTTTAACTTTTTAAAAAATTTATTTGACAGGTAGAGTTATAGACAGTGAGAGAGAGAGACACACAGAGAAAGGTCTTCCTTGCATTGGTTCACTCCCCAAATGGCCACTAGGGAGCTGTGCCGATCTGAAGCCAGGAGCCAGGTGCTTCTTCCTGGTCTCCCATGCAGGTGCAGGGGCCCAAGCCCTTGGGCCATCCTCCACTGCTCTCCCGGGCTACAGCAGAGAGCGGGACTGGAAGAGGAGCAACCAGGACTAGAACCCGGTGCCCATATGGGATGCCAGCACCATAGGTGAAGGATTAGCCAAGTGAGCCACGGCACTGGCCCCACCCCTGCATTCTTTCAAGAGTCCAGTTCCGTCTCACACTCTGCATTGTTCCCCACCCTATCCCCTGCATTCTCCCTCAGGTTGGAAGCCAGTGGGCCAAACTTGAAGAACCAGTATGGAGAAGCTCATCTCTGCCTACTGTGCCTCACCCCACTTCTAGCCCACATAAGATATAAAAAGGCCCAGCCTGCTGGGGTCTGGGCCCTCTGCCATGTGTTAGGTCTGTGTGCATGCTGGCAGTTGATCAACTTCTGCAAACTTATTTTCTTTGAATAAATTCAGTCTTGCAGCAAGTTCATACCCTGTCTCCTCTCTGTTCTGTAACCCCCTTTTTCTTACAGAACCCAGGCATTCCTGTATGGAATGCAGGTGTCCACTGTGACAAATACCTGTTCCTAGTCAGCTCTCATGTTTTCCGATCCTATTGTGTCTGTCTGAGCCACCTCCTGCTGTATGTGAATGACAACACAGTACCCCTACTGCCCAGTGAGCCTCTCCACACAATGGCACAGAGACTGGACCTCCAACCTGCTCCTGCAGCAGGGACCCATTCCCCACGTAGGGCACTAAGGTAGCTGACAGGCAGCTGCTGTTTACATTTGAGAATGCAATCATGCCCCACTATTCTGGTCACTCAGAAGACCCTTCCTCCCCTCCCCTCTAAAATGCTCCTTCCAAATGCCCCGGTTTTCCTTCTTTCAGTAAATGGAGTCACCTACCTCCTAGTTGCTGACGGTCAGTGTATCCTTGCTCTTGTTCTTTTAAACGTCTCCCTCTTGGGTCTCACCCAATCTAAAAGCATGAGGCTCTTCTCCACAAGAGGTTTCGGGTGTGCTTGTCTCTGTCCACTCCACTCGCTCTGCCTCTGGCTCCCTCTGTCTGTGTTGCTGCAGCAGTTTGCCCAGCTGTCTTGCTGTCTGTCCTGCTTGCTGAGAATGGGTCCTCCACAGAGCAGCCAGAGATGTGCCAAGGAAACCCAGGTCAGACTGCACTGCCACATGGGTGCATACTAAGCGCCTTCCTGTGGGGAATGCACACTGCCCTGTGCCAACTTTAAGGCTGGCCCTTATCTGCCTCGACCTGCCTCCTACCTCTGCCTGCCCTCCCAGCCTGCAGCCTCTCCTGGCTACTTGCAAAGTTTCAGACAAACTGAAGCTTGCAAACCTGGGGGCCTCAGTGCTTGCTGTCCCTCCTCCAGACTGCAGAATCAGCTCTTCCTCCTCCTCCAGCATCCAGGTTACCTGACACTCAGACCTGTGTCTCCTCAGCTCTCTGCAAAGGAACACCTGTTTAGTAGCTATGCCATGAATTCTCTTTCGATGTCATGTATCCCAAGCCTATATTAATCTTGTTGTTTTAAAATATGTATACTTCTAAGCAAGCAAACAAGGATGACTCCTAGCTATCAGAACAAAAACTTAGTGAAGACAGAAATGGAGTCCCCCCAACCCTTGGTTCTATGCCATATTCTCTCCCTACCAGTGTCGAGCCAGCACCAGGTGCGTAAGAGGCCCAGGACCCAGATTATGGAAGGAGTAGAAGGCTTCCTGGGGAGCATGGGGTTTGAGCCATGTTTGGAAGGACAGGCAAATTTTGTATGGGAACAGAGGGGTGAGGGGTAATTATCAGCCACCAAGGTCCACAGTCAATTATGTGAGTGACAGGGCCTGCATTGTGATGCATGGATTAAGCAAGCCACTACTAAGATGCCAGTATCCCATATTGAAGTATCAGTTCAACTCACAGCTGTTCTGCTTCTGATCCACCTGCTAATACACTTGAGCAAGCAGCAGAAGATGGTCCAAGTCCTGGGCCCCTACCAACCACATGGGAGACCTTGATGGAGTTCCGGGTTCCTGGCTTCAGTCTCACCCAGCCCTGGCCATTGTGGTCATTTGGAGAGTGAGCCAGTAGATGGAAGATCTCTCACTCCATCTCTCTCTCTTTCCCTCTCTGTCACTCTGCCTTTCAAATAGATAAATAAGTAAATAAATACCAACAGAGGTATGTGAGTGATGTGAAGACACAGATGGGGGTGGCTGGCCCGGGGCTTGTGGGTGTAATCTGGGGGAAGGCGCCGGAACATGAGAAGGAAAAGATGGGGGATGACTGTGGTATTAACATTTCTGCCCAACATAATGGAATGAATTGAGTCCTCTCAGAGTCATAAATGGAAACTCTAACTCCCCATAGCTCAGAAAGTGACCATATTTGGAGATAAGGCCTATTTAAACTTGGGGTTGCTAGGATGGGCTCTACTCCATCTGACTGGCGTTCCTGTAGGAAAGGACACCAAGGAAAGGCCATGAGAAGGGGCAGCAAGAGTCCACAGTCTGCTAGGACAGAGGCCCCCAGAGAACCAAACCTGCTGGAATGCTGATCTTGGATTTCGACCTCCAGAACTGTGAGGAAATAAATTTCTCTTGCTTCTGCAGCTTGCTCATTCAGACACAGTCTGCATTTATTGCTTCAGACAGCACTGCCAGGAGGGGATCAATCAGGGTTAGCCCAGGAGCTTCCCACACTGGAGGAAGCAAAGCTACAGTAAGGAAATCCCCTTGGGGCCACTCCGGGAGCAAGCTCTGAGAAAATCAATCCAGCAGAGCTGGGGTCTTACGGCCCAGAGACCAAGCCTGCAGCCCCCTGCATTCAAAAACCGGGTGGATACTGGACCTTGCTCTCAATATGCCTTGCAGGTACTTAGTCGGGTTTCAAAAGCCCTTAAATATAGATTAGAGAGAATATTAGGTTTCAGGCTTGAAGGGCTAGTTTCTAGCCATAATTTCTTCATTTCAGAAGTCACACAACCTTTTATGTTATTGTTTTGTTTGCAGTAATTTTTTTTAAAAAGAGTTTTTCTTTTTATTTATTTCAGCTACAGAGAAAGAGGGGAAGACAAAGAGATAGACCTTCTATCCACTCACTGCTTTACTCCCCAAATGACCATAGTGGCCAGGGAAGGGCAAGGCAAAGCCAGGATCCAGGGGCTTAATCTGAGTCTCACCTGTGGGTGGCAGGGCCCAAACACTTGAGGCACCTTCCAGGACTTTTCCAAGGTGCATTAGCAGAGAGTTGGATCAGAAATGGAGCAGCTGGGACACAAGTAATCGCTCATATAGGATGCTGGCATTGGGCAGCAGCTTAACTTGCTGTGCCACCATGCCTGCCCCTGCAGCAATCATTTTAAACAGGAAATAACTTGGTGGGTATATTGGGAGTACCAGAAAAGAGAGTAAGAGAGTTAGTTCTCAATGCATCCTTTTTCTTTTTAAAATTTTATTGTGCTAGGAGCACTTAACATGACAGAGGTTCTCAATGGTTTTATTTGCACAACGCAATGTTGCTATCTTCAGGCACAAAGCTGCACTACAGGTCTCCTGCAGTAGTCACTCATCACGTGTAACTGAAGTTTAGACCCCGTAAACAACAATTTCCCCTGTCCCTGAGCTCCCAAACACTGTCCTGCTCCCTGCTTCTGTGAGCTGAACTATTTTAGAGACTGTATACATTGAATCACATAGTCTTCATCCTTCTGCAGCTGGTTTACTCCACTTGGCGTCAGGTCAGAGTCTGAGGTAAATCCCGGTTATCTGAGAGCCAGCTAGGTAAGCTCCTCATACCTCCACATGTGCATTTCTGACCCAGGGATCACTGTGGCGCCTTCCTTAGAAGATCACGCTGTAGAAGAAATGTGAGTGCAAGGATACATGTTTTAACAACGCCGCTCACTCAATTATATGTAGTGTTACAGTTACTCTCCCGCATGTGCCCTTCATAGAAAGATAAAAAGCAGTCATTGTCCCTTCACTCCTGAGAGCTTTGCCAAGGCAGGATGCAGTGTTCATGCGGGGAATCTACCGAACGTGGTCCCTTGTTCTCAGATGACGTATTAGTGCAGCTCAGGGTGCTGGCCTCCAGCTTCAAGGAAGTAGGATGCCGTTCTGACGAGGTGGCAGCAAAATTGCAGACATGAGAACTGGATCCTGGCTTTCTAACAATTTGCCCAGCAGGGAAAGCCTCTGTTCGGTTGAACTCATGTGTTACAAGAAAACAAGGATGTTTACCATGGAAGCAGCATTGCTTCCACCCTGAAAGGCTTCAGTGCTGTGAACATTCTGAGCCTTTCCCAATTAGAAATTTGCTTCCAAACAATTAAAAATAAAAGATTTAATTCTATTCAACAAATTACTTATGTTTAGAAAAATTAATAAGGAATATTCAAGCAATAGTACCTTTCTAACCATGTAAGAATACGAAAACAAAGCAAGTATCAATAGGAAATTTATTTGTAAATGAGACACCAAGTTGTATACATTTGCATCTTATTCATGGAAATTGCTTCCTGAAATTACTATGAAGCGTGAATATTAAGTGCAGTAATCATGTAGTCAAAACAGCAGCTGTGTGAGAAAGACAGCCGCTAGGAGAAGGGACACTATTACTGCCTTTAATGGGATAATTGTTTCCTCCCACCTAGTAATTCTGAAGTTCAGTCTGCCTGTGAGTCAGCTGAGCTGATCTGTTTGGGGATAGGCTTAAAATTAGTGTGAAAAAAGAACTGACAAAGTGAAAATACAGACGTGTACTCTGTCCCCTTAGGTAGATTTCATTCTGTGTGTGTGTATGTGTGTGTGTGTGTGTACCAGTGTGAATACATATGTGTGTGTGCCTGTGCCGGTGTTTATAACTCATTATTTTTTTTTCAACAGTTGTCATGATACTGGACACTACCCCCACCATCTTTTTTGGAAAGCTTCTCTTGGAGGCTCTTGCACCTGCCTACCCCAACTCTGGCTGCCAGAGTCCACTGATTACCGGGCTGACTGTGCTATTCATGGGCACCTTCTTCCTTAGTTCTCCTGCCCATCTTCTGCCCTCAGACTCAGCAGCTTACTACTCACTTGACTTGACACTTAACACCTGGGTCTACAATCCCTGCTGTCCACACTGCCTGTTTCTTCTTCATCAGCTCAGTGGGGGACAGTGTTCACAATTCTAGGATCAGAGCAGGGCCATCACCAGTGTTTTTCTTACTCCTTGAATGAATCCCATTATCCCCGCTCAGTACAAACCTGGGCCCCTGCTGCCAGCATACTTGTGTTGGTAGCCTCAAGGCCTTCTGTCATTAATTTCATGACTTTCTGGCTATCTATGTCATGTTATATGTATTCAATTTGTTACAGGTGCAGAAAAAACTGATTATCTTCATTGTCCACCTTAAATCTATTATTTATAGTTATTGAAAATGAAGCTTAGATTTCACGTCTCATGGACACTCGGTTACAGTGGCAATGCCCTTGGCCTAGAGGGCCTGAACTGAGCCTTCTTCATCTGGGCCCTGGTGGGACAGAGCTTTACTGGAGACAAACCACACAAAGCTATGACTGGTTCCAAAGCACAGTCTCAGCCCTGGCTGGCATTATGGCTTATTTTAAAATAGGCTTACCCATAGTGAAATAATTATGTCCTGCATGCTACACTTCATTTAAATTCTATGTTGTTTCTTCCCCATCCTCACTTTGAGCAATCGTCAATGTCATTCTCAACTGAAGTAACTGAAACCATGAAACAAAAATCCTCTTCATGTTCCAATGGAAGCTGGGGAAGTAGCATTCACTTTTCTGCATGTTAGCTATATTTTCTGTTCCTCCTGATAAAATAAAGAAAGTAGTGTTTCTCCTATTAAAATAGCAAACACAATGAGGTGGAACATATCTTCCCATTCTTCAAATGTATATGGGAATTGAAAAATTAAGTAATGGATGGCAGTCACTAGGAGCCACTTTTCTCCTTGTTGCAAGGTAAGTAAGGGAGGGGCTGGAATGATTCCTATGGCACTGAATATCACTGGGGATATCAGGATGAACTCATGTTTAGCTTATTACAGATACAGATGGTTCCATGTGGAAATATTTACGGAAATGTGTGTAGTCACAGGTTAGCATGCACAAGGGTATGTCCCTGCTCTGTCAGCATTGAAGTCCTGGAAGCAAGACAACCCTGTAGCAGAGAGTACACCCAGCATGCAAGTTTCAGTTTATTGTATTCTGATAAAGGGATCCAGAGATTCCTGTAGAATGGTGGATTGTAGGCCTAAGAAAAGAAAAGAGAGTAGTCTAGAGCATATTGTAGCGCCACCAAGTAAGGAGGTCACACACACACACACAAACAGCACATACACACGTGGGTGACAGCACCCAATAAAGAAGATGCCAACAAAAAGAATTCCCCAAGACCGAAGCTGGCAGAATTTTAGCAACAAAATGAATAAAGGGGTAATAAATTATATTATAAATTGTATTAGTCAGGTATTCATTACTTTTTTAAGATTTATTTATTTATTTGAAAGTCAGAGTTACATAGAGAAGAGAGGCACAGAGAGAGAGAGAGAGAGAGAGAGAGATCTTCCATCCGCTGGTTCATTCCCCAATTGTCTGCAACGGCAAGAGCTGTGCCCATCTGAAGCCAGGAGCCAGGAGCTTCCTTCAGTCTCCCACATGGGTGCAGGGGCCCAAGGACTTGTGTCATCTTCCACTGCTTTCCCAGGCCATTGCAGATAGCTGGATCGGAAGTAGAGCAGCAGGACTCCAACCAGCACCCATATGAGATGCCGACACTGCAGATGGCAGCTTTACCTTCTATGCCACAGTGCCAGCCAAGGTTTTCATTACTTTTAACCAGAACAGTGAAGAGGAGCTTTTTGTGAAGGAAAAGGTACATTTCAGCTTATAGTTTGGAGGGACACAATTCAAAATCAGATGGCCCCATTGGTCTGACATCTGATGAAGATGGAGGCTGGCAATGGCAGAGCATGTGCAAAGGAACAATTGCGTGGTGATCCGGAGATCAGAGAGAAAACCTAGGCCAAACCCCACCTGAGTGGCAAACTTTCTCTTGAGAACTGTTCTCTGAGGGCAGGCACCCAGTGTCCTGAAGACCACCCACCTGAGCCACCTGTCAGATATCAGAATTAGATCAAGTCTCTGCCCTTAATCAGTCAACCCTTCACATAAGACTGCAGCAATTAATCATCTGAATGAGTTTGGGAGCCAAATTCTGTTCAATCCATAACATGAAGCATAAAATTAACACCCACTCTTACCATCACTATTCAATATACTTCTGGAAGTATCGAGCCACTAGACAAGACAAAGAAATCAAAGGTACAAAGATCCCTGTTTACAGATGATATGATTCTATGTGTAGGGGAACCAAAAGATTCCGCTAAGAGATTATTGGAACTCATAAGATAATATGTCAAAGTTGTAGGACATAAAAATCAACACACAAAAATCAATAGCATTTGCTTATGCAAACAGTGCCATAGTTGAGAAAGAACTAGTAAGATCAGTCCTATTAGCTACAGAAAATGTAAATGCCTTGGGATAAATTTAACCAAGGATGTGAAAGGCCTTTACAATTAAAATTATAAAATATTAAGTAAAGAAATACAAGAAGACACAACAAAAATGGATCATGAATTGAAAGAATTAATATCATCAAAATGTCCACACCACCCAAAACATTTTTGGATTCAATGCAATTACAATAAAAATACCTGAGATGTTCTCATCAGATCTAGAAAAAAATGACCCTAACATATATATGGAATCACAAGAGACCCTGAATAGAGCCAAAGGCATCACAATACCAGATTACAAGACATACTGCAGGGCAGTTGTAATCTAAAATGCCTGGTACTGGCACACAGACAGACATGTGAATCAGTGGAACAGAATAGAAACTCCAGAAATTAATCCACCCATCTATAACCAATTAATCTTTGACAAAAAAGGTAAAATCACTCCCTGGAGAGAGGCTAGGTTTTTCAACAAATGGTATTGGGAAGATTGGATCTCTGAATGCTGAAGTATAAAAGAAGATCCCTACCTTACACCTTATACAATGATCAACTCATAATGGATCAGAGATCTAAACCTATTATCTGAAATCATCAAATTACTAGAAGAAAACATCAGGAAAACTCTGCAAGACATTGGCATAGGCAAGGACTTCTTGCATTAAACCCCAGAAGCACAGGCAATAAAGGTAAAAAGAGACTAATGAGATTACATCAAGCTAAGAAGCTTCTGCAAATCAAAGTAAAGGGTTAACCAACAGAATGGAAGAAAATATTAGCAAATTATATATCTGATCAAGGATTAATATTAAGGATATGTAAGGAGCTTAAGAAACTCAACAACACCAAAGCAAACAATCCAGTGGGAAAAAAATGAACAAAGGACAAAAACAGGAATTTTTCAAAGGATGCAATGTATATGGCCAATAGACACATGAAAAATGCTCAGAATAACTGGCCATCAGAGAAATGTCAAAAAAAAAAAAGATTTTACCTCACCCCAATTAAAATAGCTATCATCCAAAAGTCAAAAATTTAACAAATGCTGGTGAGGGTGTGGAGAAAAAGTTACCCTAATACACTGTTGGTGAGAATGTATACTTGTACATCCATTATAGAAGACAATATAGAGATTCCTCAGAAATCTGAAAGTAGATCTACATTATGACCCAGCCATCCTGGGAATTTATCCAAAGGAAATTAAGTCAGCGTATGAAAGAGTTATCTGTACTCCCATGTTTAAAGCAGCTCAACTCACAGTAGCTCAGATATGAAATCAACCCAAATGTCCATCAACTGATGACTAGATAAACTGTGGTATTTATACATGATGGAATACTACTCAATCATACAGAGAATGAAATCCTGCCTTTCCAACAAAATGGATGAAATTGGAGACTGTTATGCTTAGTGAAATCAGCCCCAAAAAGTTTTCTCTGATTTGTGGTAATTAATATACCAGAGTAGAAGAAAATGTAATGCATGTGAACAAAACTGGCATTTTGAAATTTGATTACCATTTATAGCCCTTATCTGTACTCCTGAGGAAAAGTGGTTTTTCTATTTACTACTTGTTGAATTCCTTATTTAGTGGATTCCTTATTTGTGATTATAAAGTAAATTGAAAGTATGTCATAGCAAAAATTTAAATAAAAATAAGAAAGGAGGAAGGAGGGTGGGTGGGAAGTATATTCTTAAAACTCTATATACGAAATACATGAAATTTGTTCCCTTTATATAAAAGTAAAAACATGCCCTTGAGTCTATAGTGCTATGAAAAGTAATTGCATAAATAGAGAGACAGGCAAGAAGACCCAAACATCCCATACAGAAGAATTCCAAATAATTTAAGTAGACACTCTGCCTTCTATGAGGTGGAGCACCACTTCCCTCTCTTTAAGTGTGAGCTGTTTACAGTGACTTTCATCCCAGAAACACAGTAAAAGGGTAGTTGCTCTGCAGTGGAGAGACCTGCCAATCAACCTTCGAGCAGAAGTCAAGGTTGACACCCACGCTGATTATTTGAAGGTATATCCTGATGTGATAAGCATGGTTTACTCTGAGGTTTTTTTTCTCCTCCAAACTCAGGAACCCAGCCTCATCATGAGAAAAGCATCCAAACAATTCCAATAAAGGGGCAGTCTAGAAAATTTCTAACTAATGTTCCTCAAAGCTATCAAGGTCAACAAAAACAAGGAAAGTCTTGGAACTGACAGAATCAAGGGGTCAAAGGCGACAGAGCTACCAAACATGATGCAGGACCTGGGTAGAATCCTGGCTGAGAAAAAGACATTAGGGAAAGATTAAGGCAATTTAATAAAAGCAAGGACTTAGTAACAATATATCAATATAGTTTCATTAAGTATAACAAATAACATACTAACATAAGATGCTAATAATCAAGGAAATTGGGTGGGTGAGAAATATACAGCAACTCTGTTTCATATTCATAATGTTTTGTACATCTACAAAGGGTTATTTAAAAAATAGTAACACCTTGGGGCTGGTGTTGTGGCACAGCAAGATAAGCCGCTGCCTGTGATGCCTGGTATCTGATATGAGCACCACTTGGAGCCCCAGCAGCTCTACTTCTCATCCAGCTCCCTGCAAATGCACCTGGGGAAACAGCAGGAGGTGCCCCATGTACTTGGGCCCCTGCCACTTACATGGGACACGTGGATAGTATTCAAGGCTCCTGGCCTCTTCCTGGCCCAGCCCCAAGTATTGTGGCCATTGGGGAAGTAAATCAGTAGATGGAAGATCCTTTTCTGCCTCTCTCTCTTTCTCTGTCTCTCTGTAACTCTTTTTTTCAAATAAATAACTCTTTAAAAAAATAGCAACACCTTAACTCCTTACTTGGACACCCACATTCCTTATGAGAGTGCCTAGGTTTGAGTCCTTGCTGTAGCCCCCATTCCAGTTTTCTGCTACTACACACCCTGGAAAACAGCAGTGATGGTTCAAGTACCTGGGTCCTTGCACCATATGGGAGACCTAGATTGGATTCTCATATCCTTATTTCACCCTGGCTCAGCCATGGCTGATGCAGGCTTTTGGGAAGTGAATCAGAGAATGGGTGAGCTCTCTCTGTCTAAAGCAAATAAAAATGTAATGCAGCCTGGGTGTCGTGACCCAGAGTCCCTACTCTCATTCACTACTCCAGATTTCTGGGCCTGCTCACTTGCTCTCTGGATTTGATCCTTCTGCTTTTCCTGCAGATTTTGTTTCCAGAGTGATCAGCCCCCTCCTGTCTCTTCCTTTTTACCTTTTCTTCTTCCTGGATCTCTCCCATCAGCACTTTTTATTTCAAAAGCAATCTTCAGTTTCTTTTTAATGATTTAAATCTCCATAACATTCTCTAGAGAAAAAAAGAGGATGTCCATTTTATTACACACCCAGGAATCTCATATGTTCTATTAAACGTGATCAGTGATGTCATGCCTGAACAATTGGATTAGCATCTTGTCCTCTTCAGGAAGTGCAGGGGATCAGGGAGGCTGAGAAGTTGCTTCCATTGGCAGGGGACAACTTTCAGACTGATGGGCCAGCAGGATGTCATCTTGCTCAGGATGAGGGTCAGTAGCTGCAGCACAGAAGCAAGAAAGCCGCCCCAGAGGAGAGACCATGCCAGAGTCAGGAGTCAGGGCAGAGAGCGGTAGCTTTGGGATCTGCAGAAGAGAAGGCCCACACTTCTGGGAATGGAAAGTCCCTACCTGCACTTTCTTGTTAAGGTCCTTGCGGGTGCCTAACGATCAACCAATGAGGATCAGACCTGCCTTAACCTTTAACCCCCCAGGCACTGTATCTACAAAAGGAGGCCTCCCAACCTCTGATGGGTGACTTCCCCAGCCCCAGCTCTGTTGGGACCGGAGAACCTCACCTGGGAGCGGAATTCCAATAAAAGCTTGTAAATTAATTGATTCATCTGGCTAGGAAGATTTGTTATGCACTGGACTCCCCGGACACCTTGCAGAGAGAAAGACTGAAAAACACACTGCCGGCGCCGCGGCTTACTAGGTTAATCCTCCACCTGCAGTGCCAGCACCCTGGGTTCTAGTCCCGGTTAGGGCGCCGGATTCTGTCCCGGTTGCTCCTCTTCCAGTCCAGCTCTCTGCTGTGGCTCAGGAGTTCAGTGGAGGATGGCCCAGTTCCTTGGGCCCTGCACCTGCTTGGGAGGCCAGGAGGAAGCACCTGGCTCCTGGATTCGGATCAGCATGCCGGCTGCAAAGCGCTCCCCATAGCGGCCACTTTGGGGGTGAACAAATGGAAAAAGGAAGACCTTTCTCTCTGCCTTCTCTCTCTCTCTCTCTCTCTCACTGTCTACCTATCAAAAAATAAAAATAAAAAAATAAATAAAAAATCTTTAAAAAAAAAACAAACATGCTAAGCATCAGGCTCCGGAAGATAGCTAAACAAGCATCAGGAAGTGCTTTTCCCCCTTACGCATCCAGTGTATTTTTGACTTATTTCTTTAAAAAATATTGATTGATCTGAGGGGGAAAAGAGAAATGAAGAGAGAGAGAGGGAAAGAGATATGAACAGAGAGAGCAATTAATTTTTTTAATAAAGAATCTAACTTTGTTTTGTACCAGGGGTCCTGAGGATAGAGTGATGAACCGGATCAGATTTATGCTGAGCTGAAGTAGCTATCCTGGAGCTGTGGAGCAAAATGTAACTTCAGGCACTCACTGTTTTCCATGGCTTTCTTGCCTGAATTTCTGTTTGCCTGCTGCCTAAAGCTCGGCAGCATTTTTTTGACATCAGTCTTGAGTGACAGATGTGTTCTGTGATTCTTGCTTGTTTTGGCATCCCATGGAGGACCTGTACATCTACTTGTCCATCCTGACTTGCTGCCCACCTGCCAGGGGACATACCACTCCCTTGGTGAATGTCCTGATTTAGGGTTTGCTTGAATCTTCAGAAACCCATCCATCTCAGCTGTCCCTATACTCTGTCAGAGACAGACTCAAATCTAGTGTGTTCTTGTAGAAGGAAAGGAAGACCTAATATTGCTCTCACCAATTTCAGTGTCTATTTTTAAATTCTCAGCTAAAATCAACTCAGGAGAGCTCCTCTATTCAATAGCTTCAGAAAACAGGCCTCCCTCTTCCCAGCCATCTTCCTCTTTTGTCACTAAGGCGCACTTTCTCACAAAGGTAACTGCGGAGGAAGGCACTGAGACAAGTCAAACCCATCTGCAGCGCAGGAAGCCTAGGGTACAAAGCACATCTTCCACAGGGGAAAGTGCACGTGGGCTCACAACCTTACTTGGATACAGGGAGGAGAAAGGGGGCAGAGAAGAAAGCAAGCCTGAGTTCCACCACCTCTGTCCACAAGATTTCCACGAGTTCCTCAGGTTGTCATGAGAAAAGGGTCAGATTTGACACTGTTACAGACAAAGGGGTTAGATAAAGGAGACAGCAGATGGGAGGTTCTTGTCTTCATGCAAGAAAGAATTCAGAAAAAAAAGTAGTTCAGACGTGAGCCAGGGGGTTGCAATAAATATGCCAACCCAGTTTAAGGAAGAGAATACACCTGACAGACCAGGAGGGTATTTCAGCAAAGAACTGTGAGCCCAGACTCTTTTGGACCTCAGCTTTTATGGATATGAATACAGATCCCCCCTTTTCTCTTCCCCTCTCTGTGTCAGGGATATTGCTGGGTGGAGGGCTTCCTAAGTGCAGAATTCCTGAAATTCTTCCAAGAACTTCATAATGGACCTAATAGCACCCTTGGTGTAGGGTGGGGAAGATTCTCCTGAGCTGTCCAGGAGAGGGCTGGGACCTACCTAACAAGGGTATGTAACAAAGAAAAGACTTTTGATGTGAAAATGCTTGTTGCTGTGTTCCTTCTGAGAGGAGAAGTGCCATGGGGGCAAGAGGCACAGAGTCACCACACAGACCCCGAGGGAGTCAGGTGAAAGCGGGCCAGAGGCGAGCAGCCCACAGACTCCTTTATTTCAGCTGGTACAGCAGCTTCTATAGCCAAGGCAGCCAATCCGGTCAAGGGGTGGTTTATGCCCTAACAATCACTGTCTATTGCCAGACAGGCTCCATTGCCAGGTGGTTTCCCAGGTGGTTTCTGAAGCCATTCCTGAGTAACTGGCGTTTGCTTGCCACTGGCCATCTTGGCATGGCCTGCTCAATCCACCACATTTCCCCCTTTTTGTTTATTTTTGAGCAACAGGAAGCATGATTCTTGGCCATACCATTGTTGGCCCCATTTCCATGTGGTCTCTGTATGCGGCTGTGCTTGTCTTAGGTTGTCCCCCAAGGGATCTTACCTGTCATTGACTAACCAGCCCTCAAAATGGGAGACCACTGGCGTGCTTGCTCAGATAGGGGTAGGAATGAGGAACAATGGTAATCAGGAATGGTGTGACCGCACACAGGGTGTGGGCCATTCGAGTGGCTGACCAGAGCTAAGTGGGGTATAAAGCAGTAGTCTACATCTCTGTGGCTATGGGCAATTCCTCAGGACAGGATGATAGGGCAGCAGATTGACAATCGTTAGCAGGTGCGTCTGCTAACAAGGAGGACTCTCAGTCTTGTTCAGCTGGTTCTGGCTATCAGTTGCAGGCTTGATGTTTCTGGCTGGTACCCAAACGGCTGTCCCGCGTTCTCTGGAGACACAAGCATATCCTCGATCCTTGGCTAGCAGAAGCCTTTCTACGGGTGTTGGAATCCAGGGCCTGAATTCTGCATCTGCTCCTACATTAATGGCAAACATGTGGGTGAGATGGGGTCTAGAGGCTGTCCTGAGAGCCTGGGGTGCCTGGGGACTGCCACAAACATGGGGCTCCTCACTGGGTGTAGATGGGATGACCTTGCCTGGGTTATTGCCTCGAGGTCGTCTAAGTGTATCCCACGGATATTTGGGGGGTGGCTGACTAGGCATTGCTGTGCTGTCTGCTGTCATGTCATTTTCACTGTGGGAGCTCTCTCTCCCTAAGTCATCAACTGTTGCATTTGAGTTAGCGGCCTAGAGTGTCAGGGCCTTATCACTCACAGATTCACTATGTTTGGTAATCTGTGTGGGTTTCTGAGAGGGGGCTATCTCTCCCACGTTTGAGCAGAGTCACCACACAGACCCTGGGAGTTGGGTGAAAATGGGCCAAAGGTGAGCAGCCCACAGACTCCTTTATTTCAGTTGGTACAGCAGCTTCTATAGCCAAGGCAGCCAATCCGGTCAAGGGGTGGTTTATGCCCTAACCAATCACTGCCTGTTGCCAGGCAGGCTCCTTTGCCAGGTGGTTTCAGAAGCCATTTCCTGAGTAACTGGCACTCGCTTGCCAGAGGCCATCTTGGCATGGCCTTCTCATTCCACCACAAATGCTGGTCTGCTTTCAAAGCTTGCTTCTATATTTCTTCCCTCAATCAATAACACAAAAATTTCTATTTTCTTCAAAATCAAAATTTCCTATCTTCTTTGACTCTTCTTACACACATAGGCTAATGTCTACCTACCTACCTTAATTCTCAGCCTGCTAACAACACTAACTACTCTTTTAAAAAATTAATTTATATATTTGAAAGGCAGAGAGTGAGAGATCTTCCATTTGCTGATTCACCCCTCAATGGCTGTAACAGCTGGAGCTGAGCTGATCCAGAGCCAGGAGCTTCTTCCAGGTCTTCCATGCAGGTGCAGGGGCTCAAGGACTTGGGTTGTCTTCCACTGCTTTCCCAGGCCATAGCAGAGAGCTGGATTGGAAGTGGAGCAGCTGGGTCTTGAACCAGCATCCATATGGGATGTCAGCACCGCAGGCGGAGGCTTTACCCACAATGTCACAGCGCTGGCCCCACATTAACTATACTTAACTATGAATACCCTTGGATAATCTCAGCCTAGTCAGTCTTCAGCCCAGTGCCTGTAAAGAACTGGGAGAGGCTCTAAATCCCTCCTCCCCTCCCCCACAGCTGCATCTCTCACTCTTCTCCTACTCAAAAAAAGCAGAGGGACTCAGGAGCCACCAAAGCAAGAGAAACAAGGGTCCACAATAACAGATAAAGTAGCAAACACGTCCAGAGGACAGAGCCCCTCCCTTCACTTCCACATCAGAGACACAGGTGCAGGGGCAGCCCCATTCCACAGAGTGCTCTTTGTTTTCCTCCAAATACTACCCAGGTTTTCTTAAAGGAGCTGCACTTCCTACACTGTGGAAACCCAACTTCATACATATGAAGGGAGATGCTTTGTTGCTGTATCCTGTAAGATTAACCAGAGGGCAAAACTTGGCCCATGTGAAGTTTTGCAACCTGAAGGATTGGGGACTTCTTCCACCTCCTCTGAATGCAGTCTACATATGCAGAGAGAGGTGCGAGATGTGGATGGACAAGGATCTCGGCCCTTACAGAATAATCAGGATGGTTTCTCCAGGGAGTCACAGAGATTGCTTTTCCTGGAGTGTTCTTTGAGACTGCAAATCTGGAAAATTTTCACAAGTATTGAAAACAAAGGGATAATTCAGCAAACCCTGGAGGTCATTTTCTATCTGGTATCTCAAAACTTGAAAGGTATTGAAGGGGAAGCCACTGAGTACACCAAGATCTGCTATAGACCTCTGCCTTGTAGTAGTCCTCTCTCCTCTCCCCACAGCACCTGCCAATCTGCATGCCCTGGCAAGGAGCAGCTGGTTCCTTCTGCGAGGTTTATAGTCTACCAGAACCACCTGGTGACTTATAGGGGAGGTGAGCCCTTTGTCCTGGGCCCATTTAGTGGCATCCTTTGGAAACTGGCAGCAGAGCAGCTGAGGCCTTGGCCTAGTTCTGGAAGCTGACAGAAGAGAAAGAGTAGACTTGACATACCCAGGCATGCAAGGAGTTCCATCCACAATTGGGCTGCTGATTGAAGCCCACATTCAGCTCTTAGGAATTTGGGGGTGGGGGTGAGGCAAAGAATGTGGCACAGTTGAGAAGGGGCTCCTATGAGTTATAGAGAAAGACTCCCTATTGGAAAAGGCATTTGTTGCAAACAGTAACACAATTAAGAGTCCACTTGGGATGCCTGAATCCCATGTTGGAGTCCTAGCTCTGTTTTTGTATCTAGCTTCCTGCTAATATACATTCTGGCAGGCAGCAGGGCTGATTCAAACATTTGCATCTATGCACCCTTCCCCCCCCCCCACACCCACAGGGAAGACCCGGATAGAGTTCCAGACCCCCGGTTTTGGCCTGACACAGCCCTGGTTGTTACAGAATTTGTGGTGTAAACCACCCTTCCCCCACCTCCTCTCTCTGGCCCACTCTAACTATGCCTATGTGTATGCATGGTTGCTTTCTTATCTTCTAAATGAACTTTTATACTTTGAGCACCACACATGTTCCTATGCTTAAAATGCCTTCTAAGAGGCCGGCGCTGTGGCATAGCAGGTGAAGCCACTGCCTGCAGTGCCGGCATCCCATATGGGCACCAGTTCAAGTCCCAGCTGCTCCACTTCTGATCCAGCTCTCTGCTATGGCCTGGGAAAGCAGTGGAGGATGGCCCAAGTCCTTGGCCCCTGCACCTGCGTGGGAGACCAGGAAGAAGCTCCTAGCTCCTGGCTTCGGATCGTCCCAGCTCCAGCCATTGCGGCCAATTGGGGAGTGACCAGCGGATGGAAGACCTCTCTCTGCCTCTCCTCTCTCTGTGTAACTCTGACTTTCAAATAAATAAATAAATCTTTAAAAAATGCCTTCTAAGTGAAAGGCAAGAACCTGGAAGAAGAATTTAAACCCCACTTCTCCCATATCAGTTTGACAGTTTTCTCAATACCTAAAAATTAAAAGCTTTGAGGAGGCCGGCACCGTGGCTCACTAGGCTAATCCTCTGCCTATGGCGCCGGCACTCCAGGTTCTAGTCCTGGTTGGGGCGCCAGATTCTGTCCCGGTTGCTCCTCCTCCAGTCCAGCTCTCTGCTATGGCCTGGGAAGGCAGTGGAGGATGGCCCAAGTGCTTGGGCCCTGCACCCTCAAGGGAGACCAGGAGAAGCACCTGGCTCCTGGCTTCGGATCGGCAGAGTGTGCCGGCCATTTAGGGAGTGAACCAACGAAAGGAAGACCTTTCTCTCTCTCTCTCTCTCACTAACTCTGCCAGTCAAAAAAAAAAAAGCTTTGAGGGAGGTGTTTTGTCTAGTGGTTGGAGTGCCTGGGTTCAAGCCCTGACTCTACATCCAATTCCAGCTTCCTGCTACTCTACTCCTGGGAAGCAGAAGGTGATATTTAAGTAGTTGGGTCTCTGTCATTCACATGTCAGACCAGAGTTCTGGGCTTCCAATTTCAGACTAACCCAGTTCTCTCTGGTGCAGGCATTTGGGGAGTGAACCAATAGCATACACACACACACACATGTGTGTGTGTGTATGTGTGTTTCTGTCAAATAAACAAGATATCAAAAATTCAAGTTTTTTAGTTTCATTCTTTATTTTCATAACTTCTATCCATTCTTCAAAACTCTATGCCATTTGCTCTCTCTCCATTTCTGACTATGTCCACATCCATTCACCTATCAGTGTCATCTAGCAGTCCTTATCTGAATGTTCATTCTACTTCGAAGGGTTCGGTGTTCAGCCTGATGTTGACATTGAGCAGAAACACAAGAACTGTGATTGTCCACATAAATCCACTAAGTCTTTTCCTGTTCACCATATTATTTCAAGAATGTTAGCTTCTAACTATTGCTTAGTCAGTACTTCCACTTTTACACTCTACATGAAGGGACAGAATTTATTTGCATTTATTTTCTGGAATACAGGGAAATACAGAAAGTGAGAAGTCACAGCCACTACACTTTCAGTAAATTCTGTGTGCTTGATAAGATCTTCCACCTTTAGGACACACCTCCTGTAAACTTGGTTTTGCCACCAGGACTCCTCAAAAGAACACCTGTACTTCCACCAGACAAACCTGTGTACAGAAATACACAGGCATTTATGCATAGATTACATATGCAGGAAGAACTTGAAGAAAGAATTAGAAAAAGGCAACTGGTTACATCAAATCCAAATTGCTAAAAACTAAAGATAAAAAAAGATCTTTAAAAGCAGGAAGTAAAAAAAAAAGGAAATTTCTCTTCAAAAGGAGCAAAACGGCACTATTAGCTAATGTTTCAACAGAAACTGGAAGACAATAGGAGGGCCATTTCATAGTAGTAAAGAAAATGTCTACTTCAGACATTTCAGATATAAAAGGAAAAGTAACACATTTTTAGATTTAGATAAGTGGAAAGAATTTATTATTGGAAGATTCACAGAAAATGAAATGCACCCAGTCCCTTCATATCCTCCAGTTCTGCATCTGTGAGTTCAATCAACTGTAGATTGAAAATATTTAGAAAAAATTGTACTGAGTGTATCTAGATATTTTCCCTGTCATTGTTCCCTAAATAATATACTATAAGAAGTGTTTGCATATAGTTTATGTATAGGTATTATAAGTAATCTAAGGTAAAGTACAGGGAGGATGTGCATAGGTTATGTGCAAACATGTGTGCATAGGTTATATGTGTTTGATATTAGGGACTTGAGCATCCATAGATTTTGGTATCTTCAGAGGTCCTGGAACCCACCCCTTAGATATGGAGGGGAAATGTACTTAAGGGGATTTTCCTGAAGAAGAAATATTACTTCAGGTACAGACACAAAGATTCCAAGAGAAAAGGAAAACCATGCAAAGAATAAAAATGTAAGGAAATAGAAATAAATATTAATATTAATATTCTGTGTAAGGATAATGATGTTATTGTTTTCAAGTATGTTTAGACTTAAAATTCACAATGCAGATAGTCCAAGTTTGCATGAATCTAACAGATTTACAATTCCCTATGACCTCAGTATCTAGAGTTGGAGAAGTTTAATAGGGTCAAATCGCAGACACCTGAGTTGTCTTTACAATGTTTTTACAGCAGAGATATTGATGCAGTTGCACCTACCTGGTTTTGTGCTAAATCCTTAAATGCAAGAATTGAAACACAAAAGCAAGAAGAAACTAGAGAAATCAAAGCAAAATTTTAATAGACATAGTTAAGAAAGTTAAAAGTTGGTTCTTAAAATAGAATAGGAAATAGATAAGTCCTGGACACATTGATTTAAAAAAAAAAATAACAGAAAGGAAAAAAGGTAATTTGCTACCAGGATTGGAAAAGCAGACAACATAGTTACTACAGGTCACCAAATCTCTAGAAAGAGAATATTTAGACAACATGATGTCAGTAGATTTCAATAATTACACGGCAAGGGCAGATTTCTAGAAAAGCACAACTTTTCAAAACATACAGTACTGAGAAAAATCTGACTGCTTTGAACAAGTATTGAATTAAACATATCATCTAAAACCTTCACAATACATATTCAGGCCTACAAGGGTTTGCTCGTTGATATTTTGTTGATATTTTCAATCTTTTTTTTGTTTGTTTTTGTTTTTAAATGTAGAGTTACAGAGAGGCAGAGGCAGAGAGAGAGAGAGAGCGAGCGAGCGAGAGCGAGCTGGTTCACTCTCTAAATGACTGCAATGGCTGGAGCTGGAGCTGGAGCTGGACCAATCTAGCCAGGCGTTTCTTCCAGGTCTCTCCCACAGGTACAGGGGTCCAAGCACTTGGGCCATCTTCTATTGCTTTCCCAGGCCATAGCAAGAGCTAGATGAGAAGAAGAGCAGCTGGGACTCGAAGAGGACCCCATATGGGATGCCAGCACCGCAGCTGGCATCTTTACCCGCTGCACTACAGCGCTGGCCCCCAATGCTTTCAATCTTTTAAGGAAGAAGTAACACTGGACTCACTCAAACATTTCCATGAATATATCAGTTGAGAAAGGCAAATGTCTCCCTAGACACAAAATCAGAGTCTTGCTCTTAGAGGCTTTGGGACATAGAATAAACCAGGAGTGGGGGACTCTGGGAAAAGAGTGATTAATTCCTAATGGGAAGGGTAGAAGTGAGGGATGTGTGTTTGATGTAGCTGCTTAAGTCGTCACTGGGGACACCCATTTCCCATGTCGGAGCACCTGGGTTGAGTCCTGCTACTCTGTTTCTCTTCCAGCTTCCTGCGAATTGCATCCTGTGAAGCAGCAGGTGATGGCTCAAGCGCTTGGCTCTCTGCAGCACAGGTGGGAGACCTGGATGGAATTCTGAGGTTCCCATCCCAGGCTTTTGTGGGATTTGGGGAGCAAACCAATGGATGAAGAGCTTTCTCTGTCTTTCAAATAAACAGAAAACAGAAAATACAATTTAAAAAAGAAAGGCAGAAAGGCAGGCAGGAAAGCACCTCTGACGTGCAGGCACGCCTTCTTTCCTTCCACAACACCTCTGAGCATCTACCATGCATCTCGAGCTGAGCTGGACACTCTGGGTCATAGGATGGAGCAAGCACAGAGAATGCGTAACCAGGAGAGCAGTCAGGGAAGGCTTCCACAAAGAGCTGCCATCTGGACGGAGAAACTTACTGAGGGACAAGGGAACTGAGGGTTCACAGAATAAAGGAACCCAAATTTACAGCCGAGAAGAGTGAAGAGATTTGGCCATGGAGAAGTGCAGTAGCTCAGTCTGAACAAAGGGAAGGGGAGTGGGAGGGTGGGAGAGGCCAAAATGAGCACTTCCTTCTGAATGGGAGTGGAAAGCAACATAAGGTGTTTGAAGATGGACAAGTGAAGGCCTGGTTTGCACTTGGGTTTAAGACATAACGGGGGCTGACGCTGTGGCATAGCATGTAATGCCGCCGCCTGCAGTGCTGGCATCCCGTATGGGTGCCAGTTCAAGTCCTCGCTGTTTTACTTCCAATCCAGCTCTCTGCTATGGCCTGGAAAAGCAGTGGAAGATGGCCCAAGTCCTTGGGCCCCTGTACCTGCATGGGAGACCTGGAAGAAGCTCCTGGCTCCTGGCTTTGGATCGGCACAGCTCCGGCCGTTGCGGCCAATTGGGGAGTGAACCATCAGATGGAGGACCTCTCTCTCTGCCTCTTTCTCTGCCTCTCCTCCTCTCTCTGTGTAACTCTGACTTTCAAATAAGTAAATAAATCTTTTTTAAAAAAAGACATAACAGAGCTCATGATCATTGAGCTTGTCTCTGTGTGCAGCACTTGCTCAAGGCCACGTACTGGAATATGTGTCTCTCTCCAGGGTGGGAAATTTCCTGCAGGGTCCAGCCAGACCGAGAAAGAGAGCAAAGATGACATTTCAGGAAGACGTTCCTTCCATGAGCCAGGAGGGAAGTGGTGTGCTCAGGACTGCGTATTTACTATCATTACGTTCATATTTCCGTCAAGTGTTGTTTCTCTCCTTCACCTTTACAAATTTATCCCAGGTGACACTCTTTACCTCACTTTAGTGTTGTGGGCTGAAAGGAAGTGTGACTTCTGTGGGCTTTGCCTGTTGTCACACTCACCTACACTCTGTCTCATCACACACTCCCTGCTATAGGTTATGCAGGTTTCCAGCATCTCTGAGCCCTGGTTTCCTCATTAGCACCACTAGGATAATAATACCGAATTGCTGTGCATATGAAATAAGATCTTTTTTTAAAAAAAGATTTATTTATTTGAAAGGGAGAGTGACACACACACACACACACAGAGAGATCTTCCATCCACTGGTTCACTCTCCAAATGGCCACAATGGCCAGGGCTGGTCCAGGCCAAAGCCAGGAGCCTGGAGACCCATCTGGGTCTCCCATGTGCATGGCAGAGACCCAAGCTCTTGAGCCAGCATCTGCTGCTTCCCCAGGCTCATCAACAGGGCACTGGATTGGAAGTCAAGCAGCTACAGCTGAAGCCAGTGCTCCACTACAGAATGCTGGCGTCACAGGTGGAGGCTTAGCTCACTGCACCACAATGCTGGTCCCTAAAGATCTTTTTGAAACATTGGCTCAGAGCCTGGCCCACAAGAGAAACCTAGCAAATATTTTTCCTTTTCTCCTTCTGATCAGAAAGGCTTCCTTGAGCGTCTCCTTCCTGCCTTGGGCCTGTGGGAGATTATCACATGTGATATACTGAGTTGCATTTACACGCAAAAAGGATAACCAACAGAAGGGAAGTTTGTCCCTCCAAGGTAAAAGAGCTCATTTCTGGCCCCTGGGTCACAGCTCAGAGGACACTGTCTCACACCAAGGTTGAGCTGAAATGGGCAAAATCGTGCTGTGGATGGGGAAAGGTGTCAGGCTGACCCAGCCGGATGTCACCTGTGTGGATAGAGGACAACACCCAGCAGTCAACGGAGCCTGGAGCTGTCTGCAGGGCATGCAGGCCCTCTCCTAACTCCCACTGACCTGACATCTTTCCTCCACGCTGGGGCTTCACACAGTGACTGATCTTTCACTGATTGCTTCACAGCGCCCCCTGCTGGCTCCCTACTGAGGTGTTCACAGGGTGCTCTCTCCATGTGGAAAGTCAGCGCCCCCTTAACTTCTTGGCAAACCACCATTCACCCACCAAGGCTCAGCTTCAAGGTGCTCTTCCCCAGGATGCCTCCCCTCCCCCACTCTCCTCCTCTGTGACCTTGCTAGTTCCTGACCTTAGTCTCCTGGGACATCAGCCACACTGACACCCTCGTGCCTCACCTTGAGGATCCTAGGGGATATCACCCTCACCAAGAGGAAACGCAAGGCAGCTCATCACTGCCTGCCCTCCTGCCTCCCAGGACAGAGCAGGTCCAAGGCTGAGTCTGGGGCACTGGGCATTGCTTTTAGAAAAGACACAAGTCTGTGCCAGGGTGTGAAGCTTCTTGTGCACTTGTTTGTCCATTTGTCATCATTGTCACCCCCACTTCAAAGATTAGAAACAAGGTTTGGGGAGAGAAAATGGCCAGATTAAAACACTCTCCTGGCAAGTGTTAGAGCATTCACGTACATGTGTGGCCCTTAGTTTCAAATCCACAGCTGAAGTTTTCCCCAGTCTATTCCTCTGATGTACTGTCTCTTCTCCCTGACCAAGATACCCACCTCTGGCTATAACAAGCATCTCCCTGGATTTCCAGGGAAGGAAACTGTTTCTGTCACTGAAGCAGAGCAGCAGCTGCTGCAGGCTGCGATTACATGCAGCTGTAGCTCACACTTTTTACACCAGATTTCTCCTTTGTGGATTCCTACAGCCATACTCCCAGCCCCTTCGCAGGTCTGGATCATCGTCGATGTTTCCCTTTCTCACTGTTGTCATGCAGACTCAAAAGGATATTGCCTAAAAACTGACACAGAGCCCAAGAAGAAATACTGGCCTGGTGCCTCTGAAAGTGCGGTCCCACATGCAGCCACCCTGCTGCTTGGGCAGTGATTAGATATCCAAACTCCCAAACTTCACCAGGCTCGCAGAATCAGTCTCCAAGCATGAGGCTCAGTGGCCTGTTGAGCGCTCTGAGAACCACCACACTGGAGCAAAGACAAGGGCTCAGTGGTGGATTGGTTGAAAATGCGTGCCCCACAACAGCACAGCGATAGCCTGGACTGCCCCGTTCTCTGCTGGGGCCCCTGCCTAATGGTGCTTCTGGTGGGCTCGTCAGCTCTTCCCTTCTCCATCTCTTCTCTGCCCTCGTTGTCCAAGAGGAAAGACAGGTGGTATCAGTTCACCATAGGAAATGGACCAAAAATCAATCCCAACAGAACAACGAGCCTGGCTTGTCTCTTATCATCCCCAGCCCTCAGGTGACTGAGCCAGAGGGTTCAGGTGGGCCTAAGGGCCAGGTCTTCACTTAACCCTTGATGTCGAGCCTCCATGAATATGTTCATGTGGGCTCCCATGTCAGAGGGCCCTTCAGTTTGTTTAAGTCCTAAAGCAACACCCTTCACCTTTTCCTTGAAGCTTTCGTACATGACTTCCTGCTTGGTTTGTGTTTGGTGTAGTGACAGCTCTCGGCATTCAGCATCAGCTACCCTATGTGGCCAAGCATCTTCACGTGTGCAGGTTCTGCCTCCTTCAATTCAACTGAGAGTTCTTTGTGGGCAGCAATCATGACTTACACGTGCAGCTGTTTGTATCCTTCAACAATTCTAGCACCATACGTCTCAGTTCTGAATGCAAATTAGATTTACAGAAAGTGCCTTAAGGAACACTCACACTCAAGCCTCAGCCGCGGTGCTTCTGGGTTGATTGTCTTTAGGCAGCGAAGCAGCAGTTGCATTCAGAAGTTCCCATGGGTCTGAGGTCACAGGCAGTGAAGAATTGCTGACTGGCTTTCCACGAGGCACAGGACAAGTAATGATAATGGAGTCACAGATACCTGACATTAACCTCCAGTCAATTTTTCAAGACTGCTCTTGCTGGTCATGCTTTTGGTAGCTGATCTCCATGCAGAGAGGCACTTAGTTGTCCCAAGATGCAGAATTGCCCATTTGCCCATAGATAAGGTCCTCAAGGGAGAAGGAAAGGCTTTGGCATAGAGTTCAGTGCCCCAGTATGGATTAGATTGTGGGTGAAAGATAGGAGGTGTGCTTTCTTTATTTTTTATTAGATTTTATTTATTTATTTGAGAGGTGAAGTTACAGAATCAGAGAGAGAGAGAGAGAGAGAGAGGGTTAGTCTTCCATCCACTGGTTCACTCCCCAAATGGCCACAACGGCCAGAGCTGAGCTGATCTGAAGCCAGGAGCAAGGAGCTTCTTCCGGGTCTCCCACGCAGGTGCAGGGACCCAAGGACTTGGGCCATCTTCTACTTCTTTCCCAGGCCACAGCAGAGAGCTGGATCAGAAGAACAGCAGCCTGGACAAGAACTGGCACCCATATGGGTGCTGGCGCCACAGGTAGAGGATTAACTGGCTGTGCCACGCAGCGGCCCCGGTATACTTTCAATGTCTTTCTGAATGGGATGCTGTGACTGGTTTCAGTCTGTGCTCTGCCTTGCGTGCAGTGACCCTGGGCAGTGAGGGTGGGGGTGCTATTGTGATTCATCCTGAAGTGCCTGACACACTGGCGTCCTGGTAAATGCTGCTTGAAAACCATCACTGATGTTGAGGTTCCTTCTGATTGTTTAATCCCTTCTGGTTATGTGCATAAAGCTAATAAAATACGTTACATCCTGAGGTAGGTACTGTGATAGATACTGTGGCTGAGACTTCTGTACTGTCCCTTTCCCTGACACCCATTACTCAGTCTGGGGACTACGCGAGCAACCAACCCAGCCACCCACGCTGGGCTTTTATAGCTGCATAAATTGATTCTCCCTGTGCTTAATTTAAAACATAGCCTGACAATTTTCTGAAGAGACTCCCAGCTAAGCAGCTCTGGTACCTCTTGCAGCTCAAATATCAGAGCCCCTTCCCAAGTCCTCCTGCTTGTTTGTTCAACCTTGCAGTCCATTAGGAACCCTCCTGTAAGCTAGATTCTCCTCCTCTCTCTGAATCTATCCATGCGGATGCCAGATGGGTCTTCCTGAAGCCCAGTCTGATACGATCACATACAGCTCAGCCTTTTTGTAGTTACTCATTGCCTATAGAACATATTCTGTCACTCAGCACACTCTGGGATCTAACCCAGGTCTGTTCCCAGCACAGGGCAGGGCTAAGTGTGCAGGCTGCAGACAACGACTGCCCTGGTTTGATCCAGGATCTACCAAATCTACCAGTTCCTGGGCATGCATCTTGGTGCATGACACTGAATTACTTCAGTTCTTAGTTCTCTCATCTGTTGTGAAGGCAGTTACGCTGCCTGCCCTGACTGGGATGACTAGGGCCTAGTATAGCATAAGCATAAAATAAAGCAATTCTGGAATTAACACTGTTAGCATTGTTACATCCATTATATTCTAAATCGACTGTGATCATAATAGTAACAATAACACATAGTGCTCTATTCTCCAGAATAAGTTTCCATTAGAAACTGATTTCAGTCTCTCCCAGGCAGGCTTCCCCATGGCCAACACAGTAGTCCTTGAACTTTGCTGCTTCCTGTGTGGAAATGCTTTTTATTACATTAAACTCAAAGAGGGAATTCGCTTAGTTGTGTGCCCAAGTACCATTTGTTGGTGGTCGCCTGGAGGGACATGTGGAGAAAGATATTTAGTGTGTCTGTTCTGATGGGTGCGGATGGAGGTGGTAGGCAGTAGGCGCTAATCAATTGTTGGTGGGAATTATAAGCACGTGTGCAGGTATTTGCCATTCTAGGCGTAAAAGCGCTCACTAGCAAGCCCTGCTTCAGATGCAGCACCTCACATCTTCCCCATCTCGGGTCTGTAACAGCCATCATCTCTGCCAAGTCCCTTAGCTAGCAGGTAGCATCCATGTATTCCAGGGATTAGGACGTGGAATGCACTTTGGGGAGCATTAGTCTGCTTATTGTGCCTCTGTAGGAAATTGTAGCTGATATTAAAATTTTATACAGTGGTTATGATATATTCATTACTGTTTCAAGTGCCTTTGGTACATAATTTAATTAATCCTCTCAAAGGCTCTAAGGAGGGAGGTGCTGCTATTATCATCCCTCTGATAGTGGAGGGAGCTAAGGCAGTGATGGGCCCAGTAATCTGGCAGACTATTTCTGGGTGTCTATAGGAGAGCCAGGATTGGATCTGGGTATTCTGCCATGTTCTTAACCATTATGCTAAGTGTATTGATAATATTCATATCTGCTGAGCAGACACATAGCAGCAAAATTACTTTTAGGATATTTGAAACAACGATGAGCTTTTCCTCTTTGGATAAATCCTAAATATTCACATGCCTACACACATACACACATACCACACCTGTGCAAGAATACTTAACAAAGGTGGGAAAATGGAATTAAGCCATGTTTATTTTGTTGCAAAATATTGAAATCCGTGCATTTGTTCATACTCTGCATTTTCCATGGAATTTTAAAGGCCTCTTGTGGGGTGTATATGTGTGTGTGTGTGTGTGCCTTCCATATGTACAGGAATACATGTGCCTAGGTACCCAGGTTATGTTTTCTTCACCTGTAGGATTTCTGCACTTGGAGTCTTTTCATTAATGTCGATTTAAAGGCTCTATTATTCTTACTGCCAATCAGGAACCATGCATTATATATTATGGATTATTACTATATGCCATTGACTGAAGTACCTAAGGACACAGGCCTTGATTGTGCCCTAAGGACACAGGCCTCTGGTATCCATCAATTTGGACCAGAGCCCCATTCCCTGAAAGTCCCCTTCTGGCCTAGGTGCTGAAATTGTCGGAGGTGGTGAGGACTACTACAGTTGAGTCTATGGGGTTCCATCTCTACCACTACGTGTTTCACATGAAACAGGTTTAGCTTCATCCTCAAAACAATGAAGAATCATTGAAGAATTTTTAACAATATGGAGAGCCTCACCATGATTAGGTACTGAGCATGTCACTCTTGGTGCAGGCTGGGATGATGGACTTTGGAACAGGCAGACAGCCATTTCAGGAGTCAGGCAGAGGAATATTACAGCTTAGACTTAGTTATGCTTGAGGCACAGAAAGTGGATATATTTAATAAAATGTTCAGTTACTAAATGACTCAGTAAGGGATTAGATATGGGGGTAAGAGAAAAAGCCAGGGGTGATTGCCATGTTTAGGGTTCCTGTCCTTGAATCAATAAAAGATGGCCAGGTTGGGGCACTGGTCAATGAAGTACTAGCATAGCTTTGGACATGGTGAGCTTGATGAAGAATTCAAGGAAAAAAATCAGAAGAGACTTTAATATATGGACCTGGAGCTCAGAAAGAAAGTAGGTACTGAGGAATGTGTGTCATATATGTGTAGACAGGCATGTAAAAGCATTCACATAGATGCTGTTATAAATACTCCCATAGTGATTGGAATGATCCTCAGTACAAGCATTTGTACAAAAGAGAAATGAGGACGAGCCTGGAGCCCTGTCCTGAACACCCTGGTTTATGTGTAAGTAGAGGAGGGGTGTGTGCAGGCCATGAGTTGCTCAGTGCGCCTGCTCTTCTTACTCACCCAGCAGCAGCACCAGCTGAACACGTGGCTGCACCTCCACAGCCTTGGTGGGAAGAGGAAATCCCAGTCAGCATGGTCTAATTTTAGAAGGCAACTGTCCTCATTAAGTTTGCTTCTGAAATCCACCGCAGTCTCATAATGGATATGTTTTTCTTTGAATCTCCAAGACAGTAGACCTCATCCTCTTCCCCATCCTAGCAGAAGGCCCTTGAGAACATTTCTTGCTTTTCTTCTCTTTTTTCTTTCCGAGAGCCAGTCTCAGTCTCTCCTTGGTGATAAAACTTGTGTAGCAAATGCTGGTGTGTGCAAGCACCATGTAGAATCAGCTGTAAGGGAGACAGAAGCTGCTCTGCAGAGAGCACAGGGAAAGGTGCAGACAGTCCAGTCCTGGGGGCCTGCATTGTCCTCAGTGAAATCATTCCTGGGGCACAGCTGAACCCCAGCCCTTACTAAAGTTTACTTCCTTCACACGATAAATGACACTTTTTGCAAAGGTACTCTCTCATTTTGGGTTCTGGCACTTGACCTACATGGATTTACTAATTCCTCAAGCTCTGTGGCCAAGAGTGCAGCTGTGCCTGCCCGTGAAAGGATGCCCACTGACAGCCGAGCTGAGAAGAGCTCTCTGCTGGCAGAGTGTTCTGCACTGAGGGTGGGTGGCAGGGAATCAGCCTAAGATGGGGGTGGATGTGTATGGTTTGCTCATGAATGATGTGTTACAGTCTGGTAATTGCCCTCTGGGATCCGAAGGTGCCATTATCTCTTACAAGGTAATGAAGCTGTGGGATGACACCAATTTTCTTAATCTGCTGAATTCTGCTGATTCAATTTTTGTCACTTAAGTGGAGGGGAGTGGGAGAAGGAGCTCTCCTACCATTGCAGGGGAGGCAGCCTTACCTCCAAGGGCCTCTACTTGACTGCAGGATTCCTCCAAGATCTGATTCAGCACCTTGAGGTACAAAGAATGAACCTGCACTGGCAGGGGCTTTAGAGGGTGCAGATAACTTCATCATAGTCCAGAATAATATTTCTGTTTCTTAAAAAGTTTATTTATTTTTTAAAGGTTTATTTTATTTACTTGAAAGAGTTACAGAGAGAGGTAGAGATAGAGAAAGAGAAGTCTTCTATCTGCTGGTTCACTCGCAAGTGGCCACAATGGCTAGGGCTGGACCGATCTGAAGTCGGGATCCAGGAGCTTCTTCTGGGTCTCCCACATGGGTGCAGGGGCCCAAGGACTTGGGCCATCTTCTGCTGCTTTCCCAGCCACATTAGCAGGGAGCTGGATTGGAAGTAGAGCAGCCAGGACTCAAACCAGTGACCATATGGGATGCTGGCACTGCAGGGTGGCACTTTAACCAGCTGCACCACAGTGCTGGCCCCAAAAGCTTATTTAAAAAAAAAACTTATTTAAAATACAGAAAGACAGATACAGATACAGAGAGCTCTTCTATTCACTGGTTCACTCTCTAAATGCCTGCAATAGCTGAGGCAGGGCCAGGCTGAAGCTAGTAACTAGGAACTCCATCCAGGTCTCCCATCTGGGGGCAGAGACACAAGTATGTGAGGCACCTGCTCCCTGCCAGGGTGTGCATTAGCAAGAAGCTGGATCAGAAGCAGAGGTGGGGCTTGAACCCAGGCACTCTGATACATGATGCAGGAATCCTACACTGGCTTAACCAGCTCTGCTACAATGTTTGTCCCAGAATAATAGTTCTTAGTGAAAGAATTGTTTTCTCTTGATGACCTGAATTGATTGAAATATGACTTACAGGGCCGGCGCCATGGCTTAACAGGCTAATCCTCCGCCTTGTGGTGCCAGCACACCGGGTTCTAGTCCCGGTTGCCCCTCTTCCAGGCCAGCTCTCTGCTATGGCCCGGGAGTGCAGAGGAGGATGGCCCAAGTGCTTGGGCCCTGCACCCGCATGGGAGACCAGGAGAAGCACCTGGCTCCTGGCTTCGGATCAGCGCGATGAGCTGGCTGCAGCGGCCATTGGAGGGTGAACCAACAGCAAAAAGGAAGACCTTTCTCTCTGTCTCTATCTCTCACTATCCACTCTGCCTGTCAAAAAAAAAAAAAAAAAGAAAAAAGAAAAGAAATATGACTTACATACTATGACTTACATTAACATCACCAGATTCCTTATAGACAGCAGTGATTAGAAGCTGTTATGCAAGATCACAATTCATGTACCAGGAGGACTGCTGATACTGCCTTTCATTGGTCTTGCTCCTCACAGTGAGTTGCAGAGTGAGCACCGGCAACCTCACTTCATAGGTGGAGAGGGAGGCTCAGAGAGATTGGGTAACATAATAAGGTTCATTTCTCTGGCAAAGGGAGGGCTTGGTCTCCAACAGGAGTCTTCTAATCATAAACTTAGAACTATGGAACTCCCTCCCCTAGTCATCTCTGCATTCCAACCACATTTGTTACTCTGAAGTGGTGAGGAAATGGCCTGGTGGGCAGGTGCTAAGGGTTCCTTCCTGTTATCTACAGACTTCCCACCCCTTCTCCTGGGGTTATGCTCTCATGTTCTTCTCAGTCCAGGGACATGGGTCCAGTTGGAGCAGTGGGCTGGACCTGGTGAACTCTAATTTCCGTACCAGTCTGATGGCCTGAAGGTCTGTGCATTTGGAGGCTGAGCTGTCACTTGGCACTGCTTGCTGTAGTCTTGCTCGGGCAGCACAGAGATAGTGAGAGCAAGCAGGGCCGAAGCAGGCAGCCAAACTCCTGCCTCCTCACCTCTGTGAGCCTTTCTGCTGGTGCCAACCAGGCTAAAGGAAAAGCCTTCTCTTTCCAGCTGGGGCCTGAGGGTGTGGCTCCTACTAGAAGATGCTGGCTATGCCCTAGCTACCCGCCCCAGGGTACATTTTGGTCCTGGAAAGTTTTGGACTCAGATTTTCAGCACTGTGCTGGCTATTGCTTCAAGACAGATGGCTCTTTCTTGAGGCGTCTTGCAGCTTGCTCAGAGTCCAGCTCCACTCCCCTTTAGAAATAACTTCTCTTAAGTAGATAAAGCTTTCATCCCAAAGGCATGCTCTTTGTCATAAATGTCATTCCTAGCTCTAGAATTAATGTAGACGATGAGATAATGTCTTCTAGAAATGAGGGCGCCTCCCCACCCAGCTGCCCTTCCTGTGAGGACAATGTGAGTTCTCACATCTTGGCCCCTCACCCATCAGGACCCCAGAACAAAGGACAAACATCCCCATCCAGGGACACAGAGGCACACACTGGGTATGGCTCTGAGCCACACAGACAGACAAGGCTCCAGGAGGGTGTGTGTGTCAGCCACGGCAGGTGGGCTAGACCGTGTGTGAGGAGTATGCTCAGTGAACACTTGCCACACTGCCTGGAGGAGGCTGGGACAGCAGGGGTGGGGCTGCGGCAGACTTGGATACCAGAGGACGTTGAGCACGAGCAGGGCCTGAAACCAGTCATGGACGTTACAGGGGGAGAGTGCCCCTGGGTTCTGTGAATGGCTTTCCTGAGGTCTGTGAAACCTGGGCAGGGGCCAGATGAAGGAATTTGCAACCCAGGGCTTCTGATGGACATGGAGACTGTGGCCGCAGAGCTGCCTGAAGAACTTGGATGCGGTTCAGATGGAAACGTGCATTCTTTCGTAAGACATATTTGGTTATTATAGACTCATCCACCACACAGGTTGTCAGAAAATTTCAAGGAAAGACTCAACCAAGGAACCTCCCCTGTGATCTATTGCACTGCCCATGGACAGTCCTTAATAATAACGTATATTTCAAATGGCTAAGAGTAGATTTTAAATTCTCACTAAAAAAAGTTAAGTGAGGGATGAATATGTTAATTAGCTCGATTCAGTAATTCCATAATAAATACATACAGCGAAAACATCACACTATACCGTATATATGCATGCAATTTTTATTTGAACATATAAAATAATTAAGCAATAAAAACCTCACCAGAAGTTTGCCCATAGCATGGGTCTAGAAATACTGATTTTTTTGTGTGTGCAACCCAGCCAGATGCAGCAGTTCTTGCCCCTCTGCACCAGGGTCGGAACCAGCAGTCGTGAGGGGATGAAGACATCGCCCGGGGTAGGGCTGTTGCTCTCCTGCTGCCCTCACAGGGGCAGATCCCATCCCCCAGAGCCCTGCCGCTCCCCTGCTCTGTGGCTGTCCTCAGTCCCTTCTGTCACTTCCTGGGTGAGGTCTGTGAGTTCCAGGTGAGCTGTCCAGAGTGGAAGGTAGTGAGTGGCAATATCTCAGTGAGGGGCTGAAGTCCACTGTTCCACTTGGTAGCACTGGCTTTTCCCTGTCTCACACCTCCAGTGATGGGCCCTGGCCATGGATCTGCAAGGGACATGAGCCCTCTCTCCTGTGCCTGAAGGGGACATTCACAGAGTCCTATATATCTGGACTGGGCAGGATGGTGTCTGGTCTCTGGGTCAGGGAGGCCGCTCATTAATATTCTTAGACACACTAATCCCATTGAAAGGCCAAGAAGGAAAGTATCCGTTTTTATCAACATCTCAAAAAAGAGGAGTTCTGCTTTTTTTTTTTTTTTTGACAGGCAGAGTGGACAGTGAGAGAGAGAGAGAGAAAAGTCTTCCTTTTTGCCATTGGTTCACCCTCCAATGGCTACCGCGGCCGGCGCACTACGCTGATCTGAAGCCAGGAGCCAGGTGCTTCTCCTGGTCTCCCATGGGGTGCAGGGCCCAAGCACTTGGGCCATCCTCCACTGCCTTCCCGGGCCATAGCAGAGAGCTGGCCTGGAAGAGGGGCAACCGGGACTAGAACCCGGTGTGCCAGCGCCGCAGGCAGAGGATTAGCCTGTTAAGCCACGGCACTGGCCAGCTTTTTTAAAAATCTCCATCTCCAAAGAGGAGTCCCCAGTTGCAGAAAATCCTCTCCCATTCATCCCTCTGGTCCCCGAAGTGGCCTACTCCCCATTCTGTGGAGTAAATGCTGACAGCCACAAACCACCCTGTGTGTTCAGAAGTATCTTCCTCGTCGCTGTGGCACAGATGAAGCCAGAAAAGGGGGCTGGGCCGATGAGTACTGGTGGCTGGAATCCGTGCATCTTGTGTGACACTGAATTGCAATTGAGCAGTTCAGCTTCAGCTGACCCAAGTGGATCGTTTTCCCAGGGACTCTCAACCTATGTCCTAGAAAGGTGCTGGAGAGGTTGTTCAGCCAAGAGGACTTCACCCCCAGTGCAGCATCACAGCCATCTTATAGATACGTGATGTTGAGTCCCCAACACGTTCCTCTCCTCTCTCACTCATTCACATGACATCCACCATGCACCAGGCATGGCCCTGAAGCAGTAAGCATAATTTTAAAGTCACACACACTTGTTTGTATTTATCATCTCATACAGTTTTTGAATAGATCAGCCAATCAGTCTGAGTCCCAGCTTCCTTAATTATAGAAATGATTCAAAAACACCTACCTCGTGTTTTTAAATCATTTCTTTTTTTTGAGTTAAAATAGCATCTTTATTGTTGTTTATTACCTTTGAAGGTTTTATTCTGCACGTAATAACTTTGTGCAGTTTTACCCTTTTTTAACTTTTATTTAATGAATATAAATTTCCAAAGTACAGCTTATGGATTACAATGGCTTTCCCCCCATAACTTCCCTCCCATCTGCAACCCTCCTTTCTCCCACTCCCTCTCCCCTTCCATTCACATCAAGATTCATTTTCAATTATCTTTATATACAGAAGATCAATTTAGTTTATATTAAGCAAAGATTTCAACAGTTTGCACCTACACAGAAACACAAAGTGAAAAATACTGTTTGAGTACTAGTTATAGCATTAAATCACAATGTATAGCACATTAAGGACAGAGATCCTACATGGGGAGTAAGTGCACAGTGACTCCTGTTGTTGACTTAACAAATTGACACTCTTGTTTATGGAGTCAGTAATCACCCTAGGCTCTTGTCATGAGTTGCCAAGGCTATGAAAGCCTTTTGAGTTCACTGACTCTGATCATATTTAGACTAGGTCATAGTCAAAGTGGAAGTTCTCTCCTCCCTTCAGAGAAAGGTACCTCCTTCTTTGATGACCTGTTCTTTCCACTGGGATCTCACTCACAGAGATCTTTCATTTAGGTCTGGTTTTTATTTTTGTTTTTGTTTTTGTTTTTTGCCAGAGTGTCTTGGCTTTCCATGCCTACAATATTCTCATGGGCTTTTCAGCCATATCCGAATGCCTTAAGGGCTGATTCTGAGGCCAGAGTGCTGTTTAGGACATCTGCCATTCTAATGAGTCTGCTGTATATCCCGCTGCCCATGTTGGATCGTTCTCTCCTTTTTTTTTTTAATTCTATTGGTTAGTATTTTCAGACACTAGTCTTGTTTATGTGATCCTTTTGACTCTTAATCCTATCATTGTGATCAATTGTGAACAGAAATTGATCACTTGGTTAAGTTATTTCTATAATAACTTAAGGTCATGTGATAATTAAATGAGAATGTAAGTAAGGCAGTCATATTCACCTTTTAAGTAATAAAAAGTGATGATGACTCCAGACTCTCAGGGCACAGTGCCCAGCCACAGGGAGCTCACAGCTTCTAGGGTCTCTAGTGAGAAGGAACCAATGACAGCAGCCAAGGGCCAAGAGTGTACATTTCTGGGCACCACCACAGAACACAAATAGGACAGACTTGTTTCCTTAGCTCCAGCTCCTGCCCAATACATGTCCCAGGTGTCCATAGGCTATTTTGTCAGTAGAATGCAGTCACATGGGTTTCAAGTTACTATTTTACACTTTCTCATGTACAAAACAAGCTGTTTTGGCACAGAATGCTAACACATTTCCATGGAAACCACTTCACTAGCTGGGACTCATCTCACTGATGCTGCAGAATTCTGAGCTTGAGAGTCTTTGGAAAAATTGACTAGTGGATATGAATAGACACTTGTGGGCATTTGTTTTCCAGCATACGTGTGTGCATGAACACATAGCACTCACGCAATCCATTTAATGACTTTTTTTGCTTAGAGTTTTTAGAAAGCAGATTGATTGTTGCCTAGGGAACTATAACATCACTGGCATTATGTACATTAACAAAGCTTTTATTGTATCAAAAGCTTGGTGTGCATTCAAGCAGATTAATAAAGAAAGATAAGGGTGGATCCAACAGTTAAAAATAGACATGGGACAGTGGATGGCATCATCGATGAAGTAACGAGTTTTGGGGAAACCAGCTCTGGATGCCAGTAACAACTACCAGTGTCTGTAATGACAGGCACCACTTGAAACATACTCCATAGGTGTAAAACCCATCCTTCTTGCCCCCCCACGATACTCTCTACCCACATACACACATGCACACACACAGACACACAGACCTACTGAGCATAAACTCTGCCTAGTTCTCAAACATTCATTTATCATTTACTAATAGCCAAACACTGTGAAAAGTGCTGTAAATAGTACAGAAATTGAAAAGGTACTCATGAGTAGTTTTAAAATTAATAGGGAAGGTATGCAAAGAGTGGTTTGCCAAAATTTCACAGAAAGGCCATTTCTCAAAAAGCTAACCACGCAGGCTTAGACAATGCACTTAGTTTTCACTGTTTCAGATTTTTCTTTCCTGTAAAGACTATAGAGCATGGCATCCAGGAGTGAATTAAAATATCCTCAAAAGGACCTAGCAAAGAAGAGGGAAAGGTGTACACATTCTTTTTGGAGCCATTAGAAAGAGCTTCATTGTGGAAAGTGTGGCAGAGTCAGGCTCTGCATGGCAACAATCAGATTACAGGTGACAAAGCTTGTGAGAGCACAGTGCAGGCCAAGAATCCTGAAGCAAACAGCCAACAGCACAGGGAGCCAGGAATGGGGGAAGATACAGTGAGAAGGGGGAGAAAAAACTAGGAAGTAGGCTGGGGCAAGATTCTGGAGCGATCTGTGTGCCCTGCTGAGATACCCAGATATCTTCCCATATTAAGGTGGAAGCCATCAAAGGTATTTGAGCTAAGGCATGTGATTATCCAAAGCAGGGGCATGGACACAGACCACACACTGAGTTGAATGCAGATACTGTATTTGCTCAAGAGGGCAAGAAGGGTTTCTTTCTTTTTTTTTTTTTCATTTAAAAAAATTGAGTACCTATAGGTGGAACCTACTCAGCTCTAGTATTTTGCAGATTTGTTGATTTGAATGCATAGGTTTACACGAGTATGCACCCTATCTGGACCTGGAAAGCACATGAGGTTTAATCCTTGACTAAGTCAAGTCATGAGAAAAATTAATCTGCCCCAGGCCAAAAGATGCAGTTAAATCAGAAAAGGAGAAACAAAATAGGAAGGGTGAGTTCCATACTCCCATGCCTGGGCCGTCCAGCAGCACCTTTCTGGTTAGAAACTGGGCTGTGGTGCAGCAGCATGAGCAGGGGGGCTCAATGGCAGGATGGCAAAGCCTGCCACTCAGCCAATCATGGCTTTGCAACCAGCTCTGATGACTTAGTGTAGCCCAGGTCCTGTATGGCACCTGAGGTACAGAGATAGAGAAGAAACGTTTTTAGGTGTAAAGCTCTAGCTCAATTTTCCTATAGAAAACCACATTATACATTTACAATACTCTGTAGGTTGTGTGCAAGGCTTTGGGAAAGTCAAAAATATATCACACTCAGTTCTGGCTGCCAACAAGCTCATAATTTAACTGAAGAAGCAAGATACTAGCATACAAACTTTTTATATTTGCTTTTTTTTTTTTCTTTAAAAAATGAAGGATTGTGGTGGAATGAGAAGACCATGCCAAGATGGCCGCTGGCCAGGGAGCATAAGTTACTCAGGAATGGCTTCAGAACCCACCTGGCGAAGGAGTCTACCTTGCAACAGGCTGTGATTGGTTAGGGCATAAACCACCCCTTGACCAGATTGGCTGCCTTGGCTATAGAAGCTGCTGTACCAACTGAAATAAACGAGTCTGCAGGCTGCTCACCTCTGGCCCACTTTCACCCGACTCCCGGGGTCTGTGTGGTGACCCCGTGTCTCTTGCCCCACCACGCTTCTCTCAGAATGAATCTACGGCAACAAAGGATAAATTCCAAGGGAAGGGATGGCTCAAAACAGAACATGATTAATTACCAAACAAAATTGAGTCCGTATTTGCTACAAATTAACTATGTATTCTTAGAGATGTTGCTTAATCTCTTTGGAAATGCTTTTTCACTTACAATCTGAAAAGTAAAATGATAATTCCTACCAGATGATAATTGTGAAAATAAAATCAGAGAAGCAGAATTTACAGTGTAAAGGACCTGCATGGCATCCGCTCAGCATTTTAGATTCCAGATGAGGGAGACTCTTCTGTGAGATATTTCCCTAAGTTATTGAGCTGATAACACTAACTGCTATTAAGTTTGTCTTTTAATGTGTGCGTATTTACTCTCTAAATGATTTCTAAATCCTATGCCCTACAGGTCAAGTACTGAACAAGACTGACCCAGTGCCCCGCCCTCTCGGGGCTCACAGTCTCCCAGGGAAGATGTCTCACACATAACTGCACGCAGGATAGAAGGACCGGGACAGAGGGGCCAGACTTGACCAGGGAGGCAGGAGAGGCCTCCTGGGGATGGGACCTCTAGCCCCAACCAGGAGGTAAGTGTTTCAGAACCTGAATTTCAGAAGTGGTAACCCATCTATGGTGGTGGACAGACTGAGAATGGAACACAAGTTTGTTGGCCTGATGGTCAATACCCATTCTTTGAATATATCTCACAGACTTTTCAGTTAACCACCAATCATAAACAATCACAAAACTGCACACGGAGTATAAAACAACAAATTTCATAGGCTTGGAGAACAGGCAACATGCAACTGTTGCCCAAAGTCACTATATGAAGTCAGCCTGGCATTCCATTGGGCAGCATTTTGAGGATCACAGCAGAGATAGAACCAAACAGTGCCTGGAAGAGTCCCTGTGTTCAGAATACAGAGGCCAGGGCCTGAAGTGAGCATGATAAATATAATTTACCTAGCAGAGGGCCAGCAAAGAGCAACCTATGCCAAGAGACAGCTCCAGAAATCACAGAGTCTCCTTGAGTATCTGGCTAAGGGCCACCTGCATGCCCACGGAGTGAAACACCATGAGTCTAAGAAGAAAATAACTTATGGGGAAAGAAAAATTGTAAGCCATAAAATTCCTAGAGCTTATGCAGATTGAGACTGGTTCAAAGTCTCCATCAGTCACAGTGAAGAGACCTCATATTCTCATGGATATAAAGGCACGTGATGTTCTCTAGAGGAAAGGCTACATCTGAAATGTCATCCAGACATTTGTTTTAAAGATTTATTTATTTATTTGAAAGGCAGAGTTACACAGAGAGAGGAGAAGCAGAGAGAGAGAGAGGGGTCTTCCATCCGATGGTTGCTGGCCGCAACAGCCAGCACTGTGCTGATCTAAAGCCAGGAGCCAGGAGCTTCTTCTGGGTCTCCCACATGGATGCAGGGGTCCAAGGACTCGGGCCATCTTGTACTGCTTTCCCAGGCCATAGCAGAGAGCTGGATCAGAAGTGGAGCAGCTGGGTCTCGAACCAGCATCCATATGGGATGCCGGCACTTCAGGCCAGGGTGTTAACTTGCTGCGCTACAGTGCTCTCCCCTTCAGACATTTAAAAAGACAGGTTTACATATACCCAACAGTTTGAGAAATCAACTGACTTCCAGTAATCAAACTGATTTACCAGTTATCTAAGTGCTTGCAAGAACAAAGTCCGCCACTGTTTGAAAGTTTGAAAGAAACCAACCTAAAGCAATACTCAAAAATGTAAAAGTTCTGGCAACCAGTAAAAAAGCTACTAGTTGGGTAAAAACTCAAGATAATGTGAATCATAGCCAGAGGAAAAGCCTATGGCTGGAAATTCCCAGAAAGGAGACGGACTTGATGGAATTAACAGACAAAGATAGCAAAACAGTCAGGCATGCTCTCTATATGCTATAATTTAAAAACAGACATGAATATGATAATAAGAAGAATGGAAGATATAAAGATGAACCACATGGAATGCCCAGAGATTAAAAAAATTGTAACATATGAAATAAAAATGTTGCCAGATAGCGTTAATGGCAGATTAGACAATGAAAAAGGAGAGATAAACTTGAAGGTATAACAAGAGAATCAATTCAAATAAATTGTGGGCAGAATAAAAAGACTGGAAAATAAGCAAAAAGATAGAGATACAGGGAATGATACAAAAGGTTTAATATTTAAAAGGTCTTCAAAAAGTTCATGGATGATGTGTATTATGAAGAAACTACATAACTTTCACAACACAATCATTTGTATTTTTATTTTCTACGATTTTTTGCAATATCTTCACATATGCATTTGAAATTCCAGAATAGGAGAAAAAGCAAAAAAAAAAAAAACTTGAAAAAATAACTACACAGAATATTTAAAATTTGGTGAAAACTATTGAACCATATGAACAAAAAGTGCAAGCAGAGATCAAAACAAAACAAAAAACAAAGTCAAAGCAGGATGTATCATAATCAAAATGGAAAGAACACAATGATAAAAAGAAATCTTTAAAAATACCAGAAAAAAAGCATATTAACCACAATGGACAAATACAATGATCCTAAGGCAAGGCAAAAGACAATGAGGTAACATATTTTTTAAAGATTTATTCATTTAATTGAGAGGCATAGTTACAGACAGAGAGGTTTTCCATTTACCGGGTCACTCCCCAAATGGCCAGAGCTGGGTCCATCTGATGCCAGGACCCAGGAGCTTCTCCTGGGCCATCTTCTGCTTTCCCAGACCATCAGCACAGTGCTGGATTGGAAGTGGAGCATCCAGGACTCAAACCGGTGCCTATATGGAATGCCGGCACTACAGGCAGATGCTTATCCTACTATGCCATAGCGCTGGCCCCAGGTAACATATTTAAAGATTTCAAACAACACAAACACACACCCCTAGGATTTGCTATTCAATAAAATATCTCTAGAAAGTAAAGGGAAATCATTTTTCAAACTCATGAGAGCTGGGGAAGTGTGTTGCCAGCAAATCTGCACTACATCAAACAGTAAATCCAGTTGTTAAGGAAGGACTCTGCATCTACAAAAAGAAATGAAGCGGCAGGAGCTTGGCAAGTGGCTTAAGCCACCGCTTGCAACAAATCACCCCATGTCAAATGGGCTGTTTGGGTTCTGGCTACTCTGTCTCGAATCCAGCTTCCTGCCAAAGTGATCGTGGGAGGAAGCAGGTGAAGGTACAGTATTTGGATCCTTGCCTCCCATGTAGGAGATCCGCATTGAATTCTGGGCTCCTGGCTTGAGCTGGCTAAGCACTGGCTGTTGTGGGTAACTGGGGAGTAAACCAGTGAATTGAAGATTCTGTCTCTCTCGCTGTCTCCCTTTCTGTCTTTCTGATAAATAAATCTTCAGATAAATTCCTCAACATCACTAGTGATTAGTAATCAGCAGATAAAAGCTGCAATGAGATCCCATTTCACAACCGTTAGGATAGATGCTATTTTTTTTAAAAAAAGGAAAATAGCACCTGATAGTGATGAAGTAGAGAAATGAGAACTCTCCTGCCTGGTTGTTGGTGGGAATATAAAATGCTGCAGCCACTGTTGAACACAGTTGTGCAGTTCCTCAAAAAGTTAACTGTAGAGCTACTAAATGATCCTTGGGTCATGTCCTCAGGGGGTAGATATTGCGAAAGTATTGGTTATATAAGCTTAGCGTGTCCCAGCCCTTCTCTCTGTTTTCTGGCTCACCAGGTGATCATTCCTTTTGCACAGGATCCTTCGTTGCCAACGTGGGCCCTTATGACCACAAATGAAGGGGACACCTGATCTGACAGTGGACCTCTAAGCTGTGAGATGAAACGAAACTTGCTCTTCATAAATAACTTCTCTCAGGTGTGTAGTTGAAGTTATTAAAAGCTGACTAATACAATGGATCTGAAGTTTCATTTTGGAGTGATGGAAGCATTGGGGAACAAGCTAAAGATGGTAGTCAGAACACATTGTGAGAATACTAAATGCCATCTAATTATTCACCTTAAAATCCTTAATTTTGTATGTGAATTTCATCCAGATACACTTTTAAATAGGTTTTAAAATGTATTTCATTTGAAAGTCAGAGTAATAGAGAGAGAGGGAGAGAGGGAGAGAGGGAGAGAGGGAGAGAAGGAGAGAGGGAGAGAGGGAGAGAGGGAAGGAAGGAAGGAAGGAAGGAAGGAAGGAAGGAAGGAAAGAAGGAAGGTCCTCCATCCACTGGTTCACTCTCCAAAGCTTCCAACTGGACTTGTACTACGCCAGACTGAAGCCAGGACCTGGGTCTCAGTCAAGGTCTCACATGTGAGTAACAGGGACCAAAGTACTAGACACATCATCTGCTGCCTCCCAGGGTCTGCATCAGCAGAAACATGGACTCTTAAGTGGGAGCAAAATTTGAACCCAGGTTCTCTGATATAAAAAGCATCTGCCTCAAGCCATATTTTCACTACTATTCCAAGCATGCACGGCATAGTAGCTTTTCAAAAAGATGCTGATACATTGTTGCATCATGGTGAAACTTGACTGTAAAATAAAGCAAGCCAGCAGAGAACAGATGTCATGATTCCATTTATATAAAATGTCCAGAAGAGGCAAATCCTTAGAGATAGAACATAGATTAACAATTCCAAGAGTTGGACAGGGTGGGGATGGACAATGAATTCTAATGGATAAGATGCATCTTTTTGAAGTAATAATTTCATCTTAAAATTAGATAGTGGTGGTGGTTGCACATTCTGTGACTACGTTAGAAACCATTGAATTTGGCCAGCACTGCAGCTCAATAGGCTAATCCTCCGCCTAGCGGCGCTGGCACACCGGGTTCTAGTCCTGGTTGGGGCGCCGGATTCTGTCCTGGTTGTCCCTCTTCCAGGTCAGCTCTCTGCTATGGCCCAGGAAGGCAGTGGAGGATGGCCCAGGTCCTTGGGCCCTGCACCCCATGGGAGACCAGGAGAAGCACCTTGCTCCTGGCTTCGGATCAGCGCGGTGTACTGGCCGCAGCAGCCATTGTAGGGTGAACCAACTGCAAAAGAAAGACCTTTCTCTCTGTCTCTCTCTCACTGTCCACTCTGCCTGTCAAAAAAATAAATAAATAAATAAAATTTAAAAAAAGAAAAAACACTGAATTTAATAATTTAAAATTTCCTGGAATGTTTACTATATTTCAATCAATATAGTATAAACAAACATTATAGTTAGAATTAATATTTATGGTAATCATACAAAAGACAAAAGTGATAAATAGAAGTATAGTGTTATATAATTCTTGGGTTTTACAACAATGTTCTAGTATCATTTGAAAGTAGGGGCTGCCGGCTGGCGCCGTGGCTTAACAGGCTAATCCTCCACCTTGTGGCGCTGGCACACCGGGTTCTAGTCCCTGTTGGGGCTCCAGATTCTATCCCGGTTGCCCCTCTTCCAGGCCAGCTCTCTGCTATGGCCCAGGAAGGCAGTGGAGGATGGCCCAAGTCCTTGGGCCCTACACCCTCATGGGAGACCAGGAGAAGCACCTGGCTCCTGGCTTCGGATCAGGGCGATGAGCCGGCCGCAGCAACCATTGGAGGGTGAACCAACGGCAAAAAGGAAGACCTTTCTGTCTGTCTCTCTCTCTCTCACTATCCACTCTGCCTGTGGAAAAAAAAAAAAAAAAAAGAAAGTAGGGGCTGCCATTGTGGCTTTAGCAAGGAGAGCCTCTCTCTGCGATGCCGGCTTCCCGTTTGGGCACCAGTTTGAGATCTGGCTGTCCACTTCTGATCCAGGTCCCTGATCCAGGTCCCTGCTAATGTGCCTGGGAAAGCAGAGGAAGATGGTCCAACCACTTGGGCCCCTGAACCCATGTGGGAGATCCAAAACAAGTTCTTGGCTTCTGGCTTCAGCCTATCCTAGTCCCTGCCATTATGACCATCTGAGAAGCGAACAAGTAATTCAGACTTTTAATGAATAAATGAATCTTTAAAGAAAAAGAAGAAAGTGAAGGTGTATATTGTAATTCCTAAAGAATTCAAAGTGATCTAGCTAATAAGTCAACAATGGAGACGAAGTAGAATTATTTAGAAATATTAAATAATCTTTAATGGACAATAAAATGCAAAAATAAAGCAAAAAACTTATCACATTGCCGGCGCCGCGGCTCACTAGGCTAATCCTCCGCCTTGCGGCGCCAGCACACCGGGTTCTAGTCCCGGTCGGGGCGCCGGTTCTGTCCCGGCTGCCCCTCTTCCAGGCCAGCTCTTTGCTGTGGCCAGGGAGTGCAGTGGAGGATGGCCCAGGTCCTTGGGCCCTGCACCCTCATGGGAGACCAGGATAAGCAGCTGGCTCCTGCCATCGGATCAGCGCGGTGCGCCGGCCGCAGCGCGCCAGCCGCAGTGGCCATTGGAGGGTGAACCAACGGCAAAAGGAAGACCTTTCTCTCTGTCTCTCTCACTGTCCACTCTGCCTGTCAAAAAAAAAAAAAAAAAAAAACAAACTTATAACATGAAAAGGAAATATAGGCAATAATTTTAACCTTGAAAAATGTCAATAGGGGCCAGGATTGTGGAGTAGCTGGTAAAGCCACTGCCTGTGATGCCAGCATCCCATATGGACACTGGTTCGAGTTCCAGCTACCACACTCCTGATCTAGCGCCCTGTTAATGTGCCTGGGAAAAGCAGTGGAAGGTGGCCCAAGGGCTTGGGACCCTGAACCCATGTAGGATACCCAGAAGAAGCTCCTCGTTCTTGACTTTGGCCTGGCCCAGCCCTAGCCATTGTGTCCATGTGGGGAGAGAACCAGCGGATGGAAGTCCTCTCTCTATCTCTCCCTCTCTCTCCCTGTAATTTGTCTTTCAAATAAAAAATTTAAAGGAAAATAACATTAAATCTGAATTGTTTAAACACTTTCACAAAAGAGAAAACTTTCGGAGTGGTGAATTGCCCTAATGTTAAAACTGCCTTCATTCCATATGAACGTGCCTTGGTTTGTGCTCCACTCCTGATTCAGGCCCCTGTCAGGGCAGGAGGTAAGCAGCAGGTAGTGGCCCAGGTAGTGGGGTCTCTTCATCCACACAGGAGAACGGAGCTGAATTCCTGGGTCCTGGCTTTCAGTTGCCTCCGTCCTGGCCACTGTGGGCATTTGAGAATTGAAACAACCAATGTGAGCTCTGTCTGTCTGTCTGCCTCTTTGCTGCTTGAATTACAAACAAACAAAAAAACTTTGGCAGAGTTGATTATAATGAAAAAGAAGACACAAGTGCTTGATATTCACAAGAAAATCACTTTAAAGAAAAACACAGAAATGTTAAAAAATCACTGGGCACAAAATGATATACTACTATAACTTTTTAAAAAAGATTTATTTTATTCATTTGAAAGAGTTACAGAGAGAGGTAGAGACGGAGAGAGAGGTCTTCCATCCACTGGTTCACTCTCCAGATGGCCGCAACGGCCAGAGCTGAACTGATCTGAAGCCAGGAGCCAGGAGCTTCCTCCGAGGCTGCCATGTGTGTGCAGGGGCCCAAGGACTTGGGCCATCTTCTGTAGCTTTCCCAGGCCACAGCAGAGAGCTGGAGTGGAAGTGGAGCAGCAGGGACTAGAACTGGCGCCCATATGGGATGCTGACGCTTCAGGCCAGGGCATTAACCTGCTGAGCCACAGTGCCAGCCCCTATACTACTTTAACATTAAGGTGCTGATGTAGCCATGATAATAACAGACAAAGGAGACAGAAATAAGACTACTGCCAGGGCTAGAGAAACCCTAAGGGTAAAAACTCTAATGATAAAAGGGTAAATGATCAAGAAGACATAATGATTTTAAATCTGTGTGTGTTCAATAACAGGGAATCAAAATACATGATACATGAAAAAAGGCCAACAAAATGAAAGGAGAAATAGGTACATTCACAATTATGCTTGGAGATGGAAGCACTCCTTCAGTAATTGATGGGACAGACAAAAGAGAACCAGTGGGTGCATAGAACGGTTAAACATGGCTCCCAGCCACTGTGACCTCATCGACAGCTGTAGGCCACCCTGTCCCATGACTGCAGAACACACGCAAATGCACACAGCATCTTCACCAAGAGACTTCTACTCATTTGCTGTTTTACCCAACAAATATCAATCAATTTAACAGCATCAACATCTCACAGAACTTGTTCTCTAAACACAACAGGAAAAGATTAAAAAAACCAAGACCAATAACATTTCAAAAACCACCAAATATTTGAAAATTAAATAGCACCCTTATAAATAACCTGTGACTCAAAGGAGAAATCAAGAGAATTAGAGAACATTTGAACTATTTGAATTACATGAAAATAATCACTTGACACATCACGATTTGTGGTGTGCAGATGAAGAATTGCTAAGACAGAAGTTTACATGCAAACTTAAAATAGAAAAAGGGCCCAAACTGAGTTATCTAAGCTTCTGCCTTAAGAACCTAGAAAAAGAAATGGAGATTAACTCTATAACAGGTATGGTGAGGGTGCAACAGTATATGTTTTAAGTCCTATCCTTTGCAGGCCACACATAAAATAAGATTAAAACAAATCCAAGGGAAATACAATGGCAGTTTTATCATCTCCCATCAGCTGAGGACAGAGTGAGTCCAGTAAGGAAGGCAGGTATTTCACTCTTCTTGGTGTGTAACTCAGTTTCTGACCCTTCACAGGAAGAATCCTCAAAAACTGATGGAAGATACATATGGCAGCCCTGCCCACAGAGAACAGAGTAATTCTACCCCTAAAAGGTTGCTAGACACCTTCATGGTGGGAGAGCGGACTGGTAACCTAGAAAAAAAGCATATGAAATTTGACCTTCTAGGAAAGACCTAGTCGGGACCCCTAGGGACAAGGAATCAGCATCCTGGATGAATTTCCCAGTCCAGCGTGGCCCAGCAGAGGATCTGAGGACATGCACTGATGGGGTCTGAAAACCATAGTACCTCATGTTACCAACTGACCAAGACTCAAAAACATTCATGATTAACACTTGAACACCCTTTATAGGTTTAAAATATATTGCAGTTAACTTTTAATATTGAAATTTTTATATTTAAAAATTCAATATTTAATATTAAAGAATATAAAATACATGAGCCAGCTTAAGAAATAAAACATTGACAACATAGGTATATATCATCATTTGCCTCACTAGGGTAGCTGCCATCATTACCAGTCATTTCATACTGGTATGTATGTGTAAATATGTATATACATATATATATATACATATATATTCTTTTCATTTTTAAACTTTCTATGAATGTTGTAGAATATTATCTTGAAATTTAATTTTTTTCATTTAATATTGTGCTGAATATTCATCCACGTGACAAATGTCATTTTTTTATTGATTTATATGTTCTGTTTTATGACAACATGATAGTTTATTTCTCTATAGTTGATGGAATGTATTTCTAAGTTTTTGATGTATGACAATTTCAAAAACTTCCTTGCTTTCAACATCAATATTCACTCCTGATGTTCTGCAAGCCTGTTATGGTCCAGCCAACACAGACAGTACCAGCCTGGATCCCAGGATTTCCTTAGGGTTCAGTCCTGCCCTCAGGCTGAAGAGAAGAGGCAACGTGGTTGTGCTTCTCAGCAGAAATGATAAGAGTGCTCAAGTCTCAGTCAAACTACACACGCAAGTTTAAAACCTTTGCTCACAGCGCACCTGCTAATAGTAGATTGTCCAGTATCAGTTGGACAGGAACATATATTATGACTTCTGTAGTGACAGAAACTGCAGAGCCACACAACAAAGGTTGTGGACACACAGTTCTCATACAGAGAGTGAGTGAAGAAGCAAGAACAGGGCACTCATCTGTCTAGGACCGTCATCCTTACATGCTGTTAGTGAGGTTGCAAATTGACGGGCCTGCGCTGGAGAATAATTAACATTAGCTAGTAATGATAATGATGACTTAATTTATAATAAAATTATTATTTTTTCAAAGATTTTTATTTATTTATTTGACAGGTAGAGTTACAGACAGTGAGAGAGACAGAGAGAAAGGTCTTCCTTCCATTGGTTCACTCCCCAAATGGCCACTACGGCCAGTGCTGCACTGATCCAAAGTCAGGAGCCAGGTGCCTCTTCCTGGTCTCCAGGCAGGTGCAAGGACCCAAGCCATCCTTCACTGCTCTCCCGGGCCACAGCAGAGAGCTGGACTGGAAGAGGAGCAACCGGGACTAGAACCTGGCACCCATATGGGATGCTGGCGCCGCAGGTGGAGGATTAACTGAGTGAGCCACAGCGCTGGCCCCATAATAAAATTATTGTACTCCGAACTATACAACAAACTCTCACATTCGTGAGGAGTCTTCAAAAAGTTCAGGAAAATGCTTATTATGAAAAAACTATACATGGACTTCAAAAGTTTTTGCACCAAAATAAACATATCTTAATTCCATTTTCCACTAACTTCTTTTTAAAAACATTCATTTATTTATTTAAAAGTCAGAGTTATAGAAAGAGAGGGAGAGATGAAGAAAGAAAGAGATCTTCCATCCACTAAGTGTTCACTCCCCAGAGGGCTGCAATGGCCAGGGTTGGGCCACGCTGAAACCGGGAGACAGGAGGCAGGAGCTTTATCTGTACCCCACATGGATGATAGGGACCCAAACACATCAGTCATCTTCCATTGCTTTTCCAAGGCTGTTAACAGGGACCTGGATCAGAAGGGGAGTCTGGGACACAAACAGGCACCCATAAAGGGAAGCTGGAGTTGCAGGCAGTGGCTTTACCTGCTGGGCCACAATGCAGTCCCCTTTTTCCACAAACTTTAAAGCATCCTCATACTCATACAGAAACATTTTTCATTCCTCATATAAAAAGATATGTATATTTGGTATTTCAAGCAATTTTCTAATACACTCTTAAGGGTGGATGATTTTACTTCTAATTTTTAGATAAAAACTCTGCAGCCCAGGGTCTCAGGTCTAGCAAGTAGTGAATTCATCACTAAGGGTCATGATTTTTATTCTAAAACTAAATAATCTCTATTTCACCACAATGCCCACCCAGCATCAAATCCTCTCCCACATACACATTTATGACCACATGGACTATGGGCAAATTCTCCCATCAACTCATTTGAGAGATCAGTCAAGGGACTTCTTTTGGCCCACTTGGCTTCTTTAAAAGTAAATGTCAAACATTGGCAGGCAAAGCTGAGAATAAGATCTAAATATTTTGACTACTAATGGCAAAGCATCATGGTATTTTGAAATGCCAAGATAGTGCTTTTACTTCTTCATCCAGACTTGCAATACTGTATCAATATCAGTGTCTTAGGTCAGATTCCCAGAGCCAGAGATAGGAATTCTTGACTGATTTAGAGAGGAAGTACCCCAAGGAAATAGCTGTAAGGGAGTAAGGCCAACAGGTAGGAGGAAGGGAGAAGAGAGGTGAGCACGTGGTTGCAGAGCTCTGACATCAGCCTGATCCCATGGGGAGTTCTGGAACAAAGTCCGACCCATCTTGGTATGGGCACTGGAAGTTTATACTTTGGCGTCATTCAATCATTGGCCTCAGATATTACCAGCAGTGTCTTCTGGCTGGCAGCCCCTCTTGGTTGAAGGAAAATAGTGTGGAGAAGTATGCACAAATAAGCCATCCGTGGACAACACCTGCAGCACCCAGCTCAGTGGGGAGTTCTTAAGACAGGAAAGCACCTGCATCTGCTAACTTCAGGCCACCTGCTATTTCTGCTCCTCCAGGAACTCTTATGTGCCACATGAACAGCCTGGCCTTGCCTTTGAGGAGGTATAATTGTTTCCATCCAGTCATTGCTCTCACAGTTAAAGACACATTTCAGGAGCTAAGAGGGTCTCTGGGATAGAACAAAGCTCTTGGCCTTATTCTGATTCTGATTGGCAAGTATTTAAACTGGTTGATATTGCTAAAGAAGAAAAATGAATGGTTTTAATCACCAAGGGAATTTTGGAAAACTAGCATAATAATTAACAGCAATGTTCCAGAGCCCTTGGTAGTCACTTTAAGAGAAGTTATTTTAAGCCATATGCCAATCATGAGGTGTAATTATTTCAGAAGCCAGTGTTTAGAAGAAACTAAGGTAAGTGCAGAAAGAACTGGGATTGTAAGAAAGTCACTTAGCTCCAATCCCCAGTTGGCTTGGGTGATGTCTGAGCAATGGTATTACCATTCTTCTCCTCCTTCTCCTCCTCCCTCCCACTCCTCTTCTTCTTCTTCCTCTTCATCACCAGCATTGTAACCCTTGGCTGAGCAGTGATCTTTCACTGCCCAACTGACTCCTTGACCTACATCACTGGCTTCACCCAGTCCATGGATGCACCCCAAAACCTTGAAGAGCAGTAGAATTTGACAGAAGAGACCACTTTTTCACCTTGATTGCTGGTGTAGGTGGCCAAATACCTGCTGTTGAAGTGCTATCCATGATAAGACAAAAATATTAAAGAAAACTTGAAGAGAAATTAATATTATTTATGAGTACAAGAATTCTAATTGCTTTCACAAGGAAACAAATAATTCATTTCCTTTGAGACAGTCTAGAATATGAAAGAGTTTCCTTTAACAAGCAGGAGTCCCCAAAGGATAGATCCAGCTATTAAAATTATTAACTACTTGTTATAATCAGCAAATATTCCCAGAGACAGGTCATCTGTATAGGAATTAGGTGAGTGGCTTTAAGGCGACAACAGAAAGTCTATTTCAAAGAACTTGAATGTGCTTGGGAAATAGGAAAAAAGGAAGATATCCATGACCCAGAGTAACTACAAAAACTGTTAGGAGAGACAAAGAGGGGCACTATATAATGATTAAGGGATCCATTCAACAGGAAGATATAATGATTATCAATGTATATGCACCTAATTACAGGGCACCAGCTTATTTAAAAGACTTGTTAAGGGACTTAAAGGGAGACTTAGACCCCAATACAATAGTACTGGGGGACTTCAATACTCCACTCTCAGAGATAGACAGATCAACAGGACAGAAGATCAACAAGGAGACAGTAGATTTAAATGACACTATAGCCCAAATGGATCTAACAGATATCTACAGAACATTTCATCCTACATCTAAGGACTTTACATTCTTCTCAGCAGTACATGGAACCCTCTCTAGGATTGACCACATACTAGGCCATAAAGCAAGTCTCAGCAAATTCAAAAGAATTAGAATCATACCATGCAGCTTCTCAGACCACAAAGGAATGAAATTGGAAATTGGCAACTCAGGAATCCCTAGAGCACGTGCAAACACATGGAGATTGAACAACATGCTCCTGAATGAACAATGGGTCATAGAAGAAATTAAAAGAGAAATCAAAAATTTTCTGGAAGTAAATGAGGATAACAGCACAACATACCAAAACCTATGGGATACAGCAAAAGCAGTGTTAAGAGGAAAGTTTATATCAATAGGTGCCTACATCAAGAAATTGGAAAGGCACCAAATAGATGAGCTTTCAAGTCATCTCAAGGATCTAGAAAATCTGCAGCAAACCAAACCCAAACCCAGTAGGAGAAGAGAAATAATTAAAATCAAAGAAGAAATCAACAGGATTGAATCCAAAAAAACATTACAAAAAATCAGCCAAACGAGGAGCTGGTTTTTTGAAAAAATAAACAAAATTGACACCCCATTGGCCCAACTCACTAAAAAAAGAAGAGAAAAGACCCAAATCAATAGGATCAGAGATGAAATGGGAAACGTAACAACAGACGCCACAGAAATAAAAAGAATCATCAGAAATTACTACAAGGACTTGTATGCCAGCAAACAGGGAAATCTATCAGAAATGGACAGATTCTTGGACACATACAACCTCCCTAAATTGAGCCAGGAAGACATAGAAAACCTAAACAGACCAATAACTGACACAGAAATTGAAACAGTAATAAAGGCCCTCCCAACAAAGAAAAGCCCAGGGCCAGATGGATGCACTGCTGAGTTCTACCAGACATTTAGAGAAGAACTAACTCCAATTCTTCTCAAACTATTCAGAGCAATCGAAAAAGAGGGAATCCCCCCAAATTCTTTCTATGAAGCCACCATCACCTTAATTCCTAAGCCAGAAAGAGACGCAACATTGAAAGAGAATTACAGACCAATATCCCTGATGAACATAGATGCAAAAATCCTCAATAAAATTCTGGCCAAAAGATTGCAACAACACATCAGAAAGATCATCCACCCAGACCAAGTGGGATTCATCCCCGGTATGCAGGGATGGTTCAACATTCGCAAAACAATCAACGGAATACACTACATTAACAGACTGCAGAAGAAAATCCATATGATTCTCTCAATAGACGCAGAGAAAGCATTTGATAAAATACAACACCCTTTCATGATGAAAACTCTAAGCAAACTGGGTATGGAAGGAACATTCCTTAATACAATCAAAGCAATATATGAAAAACCCATGGCCAACATCCTATTGAATGGGGAAAAGTTGGAAGCATTTCCACTGAAATCTGGTACCAGACAGGGATGCCCTCTCTCACCACTGCTATTCAATATAGTTCTGGAAGTTTTGGCCAGAGCTATTAGGCAAGAAAAAGAAATTAAAGGGATACAAATCAGGAAGGACGAACTCAAACTATCCCTCTTTGCAGATGATATGATTCTTTATTTAGGGGACCCAAAGAACTCTACTAAGAGACTGCTGGAACTCATCGAAGAGTTTGGCAAAGTAGCAGGATATAAAATCAATGCACAAAAATCAACAGCCTTTGTATACACAGGCAATGCCACGGCTGAGGAAGAACTTCTAAAATCAATCCCATTCACAATAGCTACAAAAACAATCAAATACCTTGGAATAAACTTAACCAAAGACGTTAAAGATCTCTACGATGAAAACTACAAAACCTTACAGAAAGAAATAGAAGAGGATACCAAAAAATGGAGAAATCTTCCATGCTCATGGATTGGAAGAATCAATATCATCAAAATGTCTATTCTCCCAAAAGCAATTTATACATTCAATACAATACCCATCAAGATCCCGAAGACCTTCTTCTCACATCTGGAAAAAATGATGCTGAAATTCATATGGAGACACAGAAGACCTCGAATAGCCAAAGCAATCTTGTACAACAAAAACAAAGCCGGAGGCATCACAATACCTGATTTTAGGACATACTACAGGGCAGTTGTTATCAAAACAGCATGGTAATGGTACAGAAACAGATGGATAGACCAATGGAACAGAATAGAAACACCAGAAATCAATCCAAACATCTACAGCCAACTTATATTTGACCAAAGATCCAAATCTAATCCCTGGAATAAGGACAGTCTATTCAATAAATGGTGCTGGGAAAATTGGATTTCCACATGCAGAAGCTTGAAGCAAGACCCATACCTATCACCTTACACAAAAATTCACTCAACATGGATTAAAGACTTAAATCTATGACCCGAAACCATCAAATTATTAGAGAGCATTGGAGAAACCCTGCAAGATATAGGCACAGGCAAAGACTTCCTGGAAAATACTCCAACAGCACAGGCAGTCAAAACCAAAATTAACATTTGGGATTGCATCAAATTGAGAAGTTTCTGTACTTCAAAAGAAACAGTCAGGAAAGTGAAGAGGCAACCAACAGAATGGGAAAAAATATTTGCAAACTATACTACAGATAAAGGATTGATAACCAGAATCTACAAAGAAATCAAGAAAATCCACAACAACAAAACAAACAACCCACTTAAGAGATGGGCCAAGGACCTCAATAGACATTTTTCGAAAGAGGAAATCCAAATGGCCAACAGACACATGAAAAAATGTTCAAGATCACTAGCAATCAGAGAAATGCAAATCAAAACCACAATGAGGTTCCATCTCACGCTGGTGAGAATGGCTCACATTCAGAAATCTACCAACAACAGATGCTGGAGAGGATGTGGGGAAAAAGGGACACTAACCCACTGTTGGTGGGAATGCAAACTGGTTAAGCCACTATGCAAGTCTGTCTGGAGATTCCTCAGAAACCTGAACATAACCCTACCATACAACCCAGCCATCCCACTCCTTGGAATTTACCCAAAGGAAATTAATTTGGCAAATAAAAAAGCCATCTGCACATTAATGTTTATTGCAGCTCAATTCACAATAGCTAAGACCTGGAACCAACCCAAATGCCCATCAACAGTAGACTGGATAAAGAAATTATGGGACATGTACTCCATAGAATACTATACAGCAGTAAGGAACAACGAAACCCAGTCATTTGCAACAAGATGGAGCAATCTGGAAAACATCATGCTGAGTGAATTAAGCCAGTCCCAAAGAGAAAAATATCATTTGTTTTCCCTGATCGGTGACAACTGAGTGCCAAAGGGGAAACCTGTTAAGTGAAATGGACACTATAAGCAACAATGAACTGATCAGCTCCTGTCCTGACTTTAGATGTACAATGTAATACTTTATCCTTTTTAGTATTTGTTGTTGTTGTTGTGGTTCTAGTACTATTGGTTGAACTCAGTAATTAACACACAATTATTCTCAGGTGTTTAAATTTTAACTGAAAAGTGATCCCTGTTTAATCTAAGAGTGGAAAAAGAGAGGGAGGAGATGAACAATTTGGAACATGCTCAATCGGACTGGCTGCAAATGGTGGAGTTAGAAATGTGCCAGGGGATTCCAACACAATCCCATCAAGATGGCATGTACCAATGCCATCGCACTAGTCCAAGTGATCAATTTCAGCTCACAATTGATAGCTCTGATAGGTCTAAGAGTCAAAGAGATCACACAAACAAGACAAGTATCTGCTAATACTAACTGATAGAATCAAAAAGGGAGAGAAAGATCCAACATGGGAAGTGGGATACACAGCAGACTAATAGGATGGCAGATGTCCTAAACAACACTCTGGCCTCAGAATCAGCACTCAAGGCATTCAGATCTGGCTGAAGAGCCCATGAGAGTATAGCAGGCATGGAAAGCCAAGATATCATGGAAAAAAAAAAAAAAGACCTAAATGAAAGATCTCTGTGAGTGAGATCCCAGTGGAAAGAACGGGGCCATCAAAGAAGGAGGTACCCTTCTCCGAAGGGAGGAGAGAACTTCCACTTTGACTATGACCCTATCGGAATAAGATCAAAGTCAGCGAACTCTAAAGGCTTCCATAGCCCAGGCAACTCATGACTAGAGCCTAGGGAGATTACTGACGCCATGAACAGGAGTGTCAAATTGTTAAGTCAGCAACAGGAGTCACTGTGTACTTACACCCCATGTGGGATCTGTCCCTAATGTGTCGTCTAAAGCCAAGTGATGCTATAACTAGTACTGAAACAGTATTTTTATACTTTGCGTTTCTGTGTGGGCACAAACTGATGAGGTCTTTACTAATTATATACTGAAGTGATCTTCTGTATATAAAGAGAATTGGAAATGAAAAAAAAAAAACCTGGTGTTCAAATGGAAATGGCATAGAAAATTAATTAATTTGAAAAAAAAATTATGTAGGATCTCTGTCTTTAATGTGCTGTACATTGCTATTTAATGCTATAATTAGTAATCTAATGGTAGTTTTTTCACTTTATGTTGCTATATGGGCAAAATGTTGAAATCTTTACCTAATATATACTAAACTGATCTTCTGTATACAAAGAGAATTGAAAATGAATCTTTACATGAATGGAAGGGGAAAGGGAGCGGGAAAGGGGAGGGTTGCGGGCAGGAGGGAAGTTATGGGAGGGGGGAAGCCATTGTAACCCATAAGCTATACTTTGGAAATTTATATTCATTAAATAAAAGTTTAATAAAAAAAAAACAAGCCAAACCCCAATTAGTAGGAGTAAAGAAATAATTAAAATTAGAGAAGAAAGAAAATTGAAACAAAAACATGAAAGATCAGTGAAAGGAAGATTTTTTTTGTTGAAAAAATAAATAAAATTGATGTACCATTGGTCCAACTAACCAAAAGAAAGAGGGAGAAGACCCAAATCAATAAAATCAGAGATGAAAAGAAAGATGTAACAAATAAAAAGAATCATCAGGAGTTGCTACAAACAGCTATATGCCAACAAATTTTAAAATCTAGAAGAAAGGGGTAGATTCCTGGACATATACAATCTACCAAAACTGAGACACGAAGACAAAGAAAACCTAAACAGACCAATAACCAAGATGGAGATTCAATCAGTAATAAAGACCTTCCCAACAAAGAAAAGTCCAAGACTGGATGGCTTCACTGCTGAACTGTATCAGACTTTTAAAGAACTAATACCAATTATTTTAAAGCTATTCAAAACAATTGAAAAAGAGGAATCCTCCCAGATTCCTTCTACGAATCCAGCATCTCCTTATTTCCAAAACCAGAAAAAGATAAAGAAAGAGAGTCATAGATCAATAGCCTTGATGAACATAGATGTAAAAATCCTCAACAAAATACTAGCTAATTGAATCCAATAATGCTTCAGAGAGATCATTCACCCAGACCAAGCAGAATGTATCCATGGTATGCAGGGATGGTTCAAGATATGCAAATTAACAAATAAGATACATCACATTAACAAACTAAAGAATAAAAATCATATGATTATCTTAATAAATGCAGAGAAACCATTTCATAAAATAAAACATCCTTTATTGAGGAAAACCTTAAGCAAATTGAGTATAGAAGGAACATTCCTCAACACAATCAAGGCAATTTATGACAAATACACAAAAATGTTATGAGAAATCAGCATCTTATTGAATATGGAAAAGTTGGCAGCATTTCCACTAAGGTTCAGAACCAGACAAGGATGCCCTCTCTCGGCATTGTTATTCAATATAGACCTGGTAGTTTTAGCCAGAGCCATTAGGCAAGGAAAAAAAAAAATCAAAGGGATACAACCTGAAAAGGAGGAAATTGAATTATCCCTGTTAGCATATGACATGATTCTATATATAGGGGAGCCAAAAGACTCCACTAAGAGACTATTGGAACTCATACAAAAGTTTGGTAAAGTTGCAGGATATAAAATTAACACACAAAAATCAATAGCCTTTATATACACAGACAATTCCATGGCTGAGAAAGAACTTCTAAGATTAATCCCATTCACAACAGCTAGAAAAAAAATTAAATACCTTGGAATAAATTTAACCAAAGAGATGAACAATTTCTACAATGAAAATTACAAAACACTAACAAAAAAAAAAAAAGAAAGAAAACAGAAGATACTAACAACCATGTTCATGAATAAGAAGAATTAATATCATCAAAATGTCCACTCAATACTATCAGAAGTAATTTATAGATTCAATGTGATCCCAATCAAAATACCAACAACATTCTTCTCAGATCTAGAAAAAACTATGCTAAAATTCATATGGAACATGAGCAACCCCAAATAGCCAAAGAAATCTTTAACAACAGAAACAAAGCTGGAGGCATCACAATACCAGATTTCAAGATATACTACAAGGCAGTTATAATCAAAACAGCCTGGTACTGGCAAAAATAGATGTGTAGTAAATGGAACAGAATATAAATTCCAGAAATAAATCCATACATCTACAACCAAATAATCTTTGACAGAGGAGGTAAAATTAATCCCTGGAGAAAGGACAGTCTCTTCAACAAATGGTGCTAGGAAAATTGGATCTCCACACACAGAAGTGTGAAACAAGACCAATCCCGATCTTAAGCCTTATACAAAAATCAACTCAAAATGTGGTAACTAATAGAGTACCAAAAATGTAATGTATAGGAGTGAAATTGACATTTTGAGATTCAGTGATTGTTTATAGCCCTTGTCTCTACTATCAAAGAACAATGTTTTTCCTTCTATCTATTGAAATCTTCTTAGTGTAGGGTTAATCTTATGAGCATAAAATGGACTGAAAGTAAATCATTGTAAAAATTAAGAGAGGACATAAGAGAGGAAAGAGGGGGAAATGTGGGAGTGTGGGTGGGAGGAGGGGTAGGGTGGGAAGTATCACTATGTTCCTAAATCTGTATATATGAATTACATGACATTTGTTTGCCTTAAATAAAAATATATACTATTAAAATTTATAAGGAAACAAAAATCCAAAACAAAACAAAACAAAAAAATACTTGTGTTCATGAGTATTACTCCAAATATAGCTTATCAAACTTTGTTTTATTCATTTTCTGTACCAATACTACTATAGTTTTAATGATCTGTGATGACTTTAAAATTTATCATATACAGATGAAATATCCATCTTCCCATTTGATTATTGTTTATAGCCCTTGCCTATATTCCTAGTAGAGTATTTTTGCTTTTTACTTGTTGAACTTAAAAAATATTTTATCTAAAAAAATGTCTCTAGTCTGATGGTCCAAAATCTCTGCTGTTTCTGAATAGTCAGATTTTGTTTCTTGCTTTGTTTCTCCAGACTGGTTTGTTGTGTGTGTTTGCATGTGTGTGTGTATGTGTGTGTCTGCATATTTTTGACTTTTAGCATCCTTCTATTTATTTTTTAAAACTGGATATGATGAATTAAGTAACAGAAATTGAAGTATAGAGGACTTTAGTGAGAAGCTCATGTTTGTCTTGCTAAGAGTCATATTTTGTTTACTATTTGCAGTATCTGTGTGCTGTAGTTGTATGTGACACAGCCTAAAATTTCCATGATTATCTTTGTTTATCTATCAGTGTCTTATGTTTCCCTGGGGATTTTATTCTTGAATCCGATCCTCATCCTTCATTTACCTGTATTCCACTCTTTCCACTCTTTATTATACAGGAACCTCACCGATACGTTGGCAGAAAGTGTGGAGAGAGCAAGTTTTCTGGTTGCAGTCTTTTAGTTAGTCTGTCCTCCAGGCCATGACCCCGTGGTGCTTCTCAGATCCTCCCCACCTGTGGTGAGACAGGAAGGCTGGGGGAAGATGAAGCTGGGTATATTCCCAGGGTCAGGTAGGCTGTGGTTAACCAGTTACCATCTGGTTAAATAATTTCCTTTAAAGCCAGTCCTTAATTGAGGAGATACTGTTGTTTGAGTATTTCAGAATGGTGTTCTCGCTTTTCTCTGCTGGCAGCAGGAAGGAATTTTTCTTTGAACATCAAGTTGAGGACCAAGTTGGAGCTCCTGGAGAAGTAACGCAAGTCTGTGGAGCCTCTGAGGTCTGACTCAGTCTAGACCACTCAGTCTAAGTGCTCCTTCTTATATTGTTCTTGTGGTGGGCTTCTGCTTCCACAAAGCTCTTCATATCTTCCTCTCTAGCCAGTGTTTTGCAGAAGAAATTTTTCTTATAACATCAATCCTCCAATTGATGTGAGAAGTACTGTAAATTTTGAGGGTTTTTTTTTCAGTTTTTTTTTTCTTGTGGCAATTGTTGTGATGATTTTCACATCCTTTATGTATCAGATAAGAAACTAGAGGTTTTTAACTAAAATCAATTCCAATCTTATAGAAATGGAATCAAGCAGGATTCAGCTTGATTAACAGCATTCAGTTAATAGAATTATTCTGAGACTATTCCAAGTTGTATTGTATATTGATACTATTAGACTATTTTATTGTGTGGAACAAAGTGTTTGCTTATTCATTCACTTGTCAATAGACATTTGGGCATTTAAATTTTGCCTAGAACTGAGTCTTTGTGTGTGGTGGAATGAGAAGGCCACGCCAAAATGGCCACTGGCAAGTGAGCGCCAGTTATTCAGGAATGGCTTCGGAAACCACCTGGCAATGGAGCCTGCCTGGCAACAGGCTGTGATTGGTTAGGTCATAAACTGCCCCTTGATTGGATTGGCTGCCTCGGCTCTAGAAGCTGCTGTACCAATTGAAATCAACGAGTCTGCAGGTTGCTCCCCTCTAGACTGCTTTCTCCCAGCTCTCTGTGTCTGTGTGGTGACTCCGTGCCTCTTGCCCCCACCACGCTCCTCCTCTCAGAACGAATCCATAGCAACATATGGCGCCCAACGTGGCTGAGAGAGACAGCGTGACGGACTCGGCGAGGTGCCCCTTGATTTCGGCAAGTAGGTCCCTCGGTGTTTTGTGTGCTGTTTGGTTCTGTGAGGGTGAGCACAGAACCCTGTGAGGGTGAGCACAGAACCCCCTCCTACACCCCTTTCCTTGTCCTTGTCTGAAAGAGCCCGTTGCAACCAGCTTCCTTGCGGTTTTGCCTTCTGTAACACTGCTTGCTTGCTTGCCCCTCCTTTTTGCAATGCAGTTTTAGCTTCTGTGCACTCTGTACACTTACTCACCCCTGGTTTCACAAGTTCCCCTGTTGCAGACGGTTACAGACCAAAAAGCCCCTCGATTGCAGACAGTTACAGACCAAAAGTCCCCTGGTTACTGACCAAATCCCTGAAACTGAGAATCGGCAAACAATTCTTGGAGGTGTAAGATTAGGGACCACAAGTGCATATTGCAGTTTTTTTTTTTTATTGTTTAAGATTGCTTCTTCACTTCTTTTTAGACAGCAGCAGCTTTCACTTTTGACAGCACCAATGAAATGCTTAGGATTATAGGAAAGCCTAATAGGGAACAAGAAAATGCTTACATATACACCTGTTTGTGCTGAATTATATAAGCTTTGTGTAAACTGGGCTGGGGGCTCTCCTCTGCCATACCACTGTTACTGGGAAGGCTGGGAGAGTCCAAGTTCGAACTTGCAATAAACAACCCTTGCAGTTTTGCTTCAACCTCGGACTCTGGTGGTCTCTGATTTTGGGGAAGTCGTTCATCGGGCACTTCATGTCCTCGGACTAAGTGACCCCAGGTTAGCACACACCGCCCAGAAGTGTAACGCCACTTCTCAGCTCCTCCTTTTAGTTTTGGTTCACCCAGTGAATTCACATAAGGGACTGATCATCCTAGAATTCGGAACCAAGTCATCTTCCCTCACTTAAGAGAGGTGACACTCTGGAGACACCGTGTGGGCATGCAGCCTTGACCTAACAAATCAAGGAAGTCCCACACTAAGCACAGGACATATGTACAATCTGATACACCACTATCTGCTTGTCTAACGTAGGGAATCCCCTGCAGAATGCCATCAGCTGCTGAGGTGCTAAGAATTTGCTTTGTTATGGCAGCAGTGCTGTGGGTGTCTTTCCTTTGGCTAGAGTTGGCGTGCCGTGCCGCTCTTAAGCGTTCAAACATGGGAAAGATAACCCCCTCTCAGAAGCCCACACGGATTACCAAACATAGTGAATCTGTAAGTGATAAGAGCCTGTCACTCCAGGCTGCTGCCTCACAAGAAACAATTGATGACTTAGGGAAAGAGAGCTCCAACAGTGAAAATGACATGACAGCAGACAACGCAGCAATGCCTGGTCAGCCACCCCCCAAATATCTGTGGGATGAACTTAGACGACCTTGAGGCAATAACCCATGCGAGGTCATCCCATCTGCACCCAGTGAGGATCCCCACATTTGTGGCAGTCCCTGGGCACCCCAGGCTCTCAGGGCAGCCACTAGACCCCATCCCACCAGCATGTTTGCCATAAATGTCAGAGTGGATGCAAAATTCAGGCCCTGGATTCCAACACCTGTAGAAAGGCTTCTGCTAACCAAGGGCAGAGGATATGCTTGTGTCTCCAGAGAACGCGGGACAGCCGTTTGGGTACCAGCCAGAAACATCAAGCCTGCAACTGATAGCCAGAACCAGCTGAACAAGACTGAGAGTCCTCCTTGTTAGCAGACACACCTGCTAACGATTGTCAATCTGCTGCCCTATCATCCTGTCCTGAGGAATTGCCCATAGCCACAGAGATGTAGACTACTGCTTTATACCCCACTTAGCTCTGGTCAGCCACTCGAACGGCCCACAGCCTGTGTGCGGTCACACCATTCCTGATTACCATTGTTCCTCATTCCTACCCCCATCTGAGCAAGCACTCCTGTGGTCTCCTGTTTTGAGTGCTGGTTAGTCAATGACAGGGAAGAGTCCCTGGGGAACAACCTAAGACAGGCACATCCACATACAGAGACCACATGGAAATGGGGTCAACAATGGTATGGCCAAGAATCATGCTTCCTGTTGCTCAAAAATAAATGAAAAGGGGGGAATGTGGATTCAGCAGGCCATGCCAAGATGGCCAATGGCAAGCCAGTGCCAGTTACTCAGGAATGGCTTCGGAAACCACCTGGGAAACCACCTGGCAACAGAGCCTGCCTGGCAACAGGCTGTGATTGGTTAGGGCATAAACTGCCCCTTGACTGGATTGGCTGCCCTGGCTATTTAAGCTGCTTTACCAACTGAAATAAAGGAGTCTGTGGGCTGCTCACCTTTGGCCCGTTTTCACCCAACTCCCGGGGTCTGTGTGGTGACTCCACACCTCATGTGTCTATATACTTCCATTTATTTTGAGTATTTACCTAGGCTGAATCATGTAGTAGGTGTATTCTTTTTTCTTAATAAAAAAAGATTAATTACTTTGAAAAGCAGAGTTAGAGAGAGAGAGAGAGACAGAAGAGACAGAGATTGTCCATTGATGGTCCCCAAATGGCCAAAATAGCCAGTGCTGGGCCAGGGTGAAGCCAGGAGCCAGGAGATTTTTAATGTATTTAATAATTTATTTATTTAATGATTTATTAATGATAAGAAAATCTATAGATGTACTTGTTTATCATCTTATACCTTCTGTTGTGAAAAATCAAACACATATTTGCATATTTTGAAGTTAACTTTTGTTATCTTATTGTAGATTTCCATGATCTCTTTTTATAATCCTTATCCATTTTTTGATAAGATACACAACTAACAAGATTTTTCATTCTAACTTTTTTGGTCTTTTGATTTCCTTAAGTGTCCTTCAAATAATATTTCTGTGAGTATGTGAACACCACACAAATATTAATTGATTTGGTCATTTGGAAATTTGCTATGGGTATCATAGCTCAGAAACTGTTGACAGTTATAATTAAGGGTCCCAAAGTTTTCTCTTCTATTAACTTTTATAAGATTTTATTTTTGGTTCTTTATTTACAACTGAGATTTTAAAACATTTAAAACAATTAAACAGACTTATTGAGTTATCTATTTGAAAATGGGGTGAGAGAGAGAGAGAGAGAAAGGAGGGAAGGAAGAGAAAGAGAATCTCCCATCTTCTAGTTTATTCCTCAAATGCCTTCAATAGTCAGGACCAGGACAGGTCAAGACCAGGAACCAGGAACTCCAATAGGTCTCCCATGTGGGTGGCAGGAACCCAAGTGCTTGGGGCCAATATTTGCTTCCTCCCAGGCACATTAGCAGGAAACTGGATCAGAAGCAGAGATGAAATTCAATCCCACTGAATCCAGTACAGGTTGCCAGTGTCCCAAGAAGTGGCTTAACCCACTGTGCACGTCCTCTGAGATTTATTTTGAGTTAATTTGTCTATATGTTAAGAAATATGAATTGAGCTGCTTTGTTGTGATCATTGTTTTGTTTTATTTTTATATGGGTATCCAATTACCTAGCACCATTATTAAAAAACTGTACTCCAGTGCTATTCCATTACATCTTTGTCAAAAAGCACATGTCCAGTGGATTGTCTATTTTGTCTCTTTGTTCTAGTTCATTGATATAAATTTGTACTGACTGTAATATAAAACTATCTTGATTATTATGGCTATATTATGTCTCAAAAACAATAGTGTTAATCCCTAAACTTTGTTCTATTTCAATGTTGTTCCAAGTTCTTTTCAATTTCATATAACTTAAAATTAGGTTGATAATTTCAATAAGGAAGGCAGCATAAATTTTCCATTTAAATTTTATTGAATCTGTAGATCAATTTGAGGAGAATTAACACATTAACAATTCAAGAGATATAAGTATGGCAAATATCTCACCCATTTGGCTTTGTTTAATTTATCTCAACAATGTTCTTTAGTTTTCAATGTACCGATCTTAAGGCTCTATTGAAAAATTAATCCATGCTTTATGTTTTTGAAGACTTTATATAATTATATATCCTTATTATACTTTTATAAAGTACCATAGGAGACAGGTGTAGTGGATTAAACTGCCACTTAGAATGCCTGCCTTCCACATTGGAGAGCCACTTTGAATACCAGTTCCTCCACTTCTGATCAGCCTCCTGCTATCGTGCCTGGGAAAGCAACAGATGATGGCCTAAGCACTTGGACTCCTGCAGACCTGCATGGAGTTCCTTACTCCTAGCTTTGGCCTGGGCCAACCCTCCCCTCCCTTCCATCTCATTGCCTTTCAAATAAATAAATAAAACTTTTTCAAAAGAGAAGTAAACAAGAGGAAAATATAGAAATCAGGAAAGGTGGAGCTATAACGCAGAAAAGAGACCAAAAAAAAAAAATATAACACTTGAAGCATGAAGGCTGAAAGGTCCAGCAGGAATGTCTCTGGGGGAAAAAGCACCATAGGCTGAATGGTGTATAAACAACAGGAATTCATTTCTTGCTGTTCTGGAGGCTGGAAGTCCAAGATTAGTGAACCAGCATGGGCTGCCTTTCCCTTGTATCCTCATGTGTTGAAAACTGCTTGTGTGTGTGTGTGTGTGTGTGTTTGCTTAGGGTGGTAATCCAGCTTCTGAAGGTTCCACATTCATAACTGAATTTTCTCCTGGAGGCCTCAGCTCCTCATACACACAATGAGGTTTTGGGTTTCCTTGTATGAGTTTCTGGGAGAAATTAATCCCTAAAACGCTATTCCATAACCTCACTAAAATTTATATATTATGGTAAATTTTTTGGTAGAGTAAATATTTTGGAGCTCCTATATTGACTATTCTGATGTCCAAAATTACAGTTTTACTCTTCCATTTTCAAACTGGATGCCTATCATTTCTTTTTCTTACATTTTTTGTCTCAACACAATACAGAAAAGGAGTGGAAAGAGCAGAGATCCCTGCCTTGTTACTGATCTCAAAAGGAATTTTTCATTCTTTTGCCCTTAAATATTCATACGTGAGTACTGTAAGTTGTGATTTTTCTTTTTTTTTTTTATTTTGACAGAGTTATAGACAGTGAGAGAGACTGAGAGAAAGGTCTTCCTTCCGTTGGTTCACTCCCCAAATGGCCACTATGACCGGCGCTGCACCCATCTGAAGCCAGGAGCCAGGTGCTTCTTCCTGGTCTCCCATGCGGGTGCAGGGCCCAATGACCTGGGCCATCCTCCACTGCCCTCCCGGGCCACAGCAGAGAGCTAGACTGGAAGAAGAGCAACTGGGACAGAATCTGGCGCCCATATGGGATGCCGGCGCCGCAGGAGGAGGATTAACCAGGTGAGCCACGGCGCTGGCCCATGGTTTTTCTATTTTAAGATTTATTTATTTTATTTGAAAGGCAGAGTAAGAGAGAGAGAGAGAGACATCTCTCATATACAGGTTCACTTTCCAAATGGCTGCAACAGCCTGGGCTGGGCCTAGCCAAACCCAAGAGCCTGGAACTCCATCCTGGTCTACATGGGTGGCAGGAGCCCAAGCAGTCAGGCCATTTTCTGCTGCTTTCGCAGGCACATTAGCAAGGAGCTGGACGAGAAGCGTAGCAGCGCAGACTTGAATGGTAGCTCATATGGAATGCTGGTGTTGCACACAGTTTAACCCACTGTACCATAACACTGGCCTCTGTCAGTTGTGGGTTTTGTTGTAGATACACTTTGTCAGCTTTGGAACTTTATCAGTTTTGGAAGTTACCTTATTTTTTTTCACTTTTATTTAATAAATATAAATTTCCAAAGTACAGCTTATGGATTACAATGGCTTTTTCCCCCCTATAACTTCCCTCCCACCCGCAACCCTCTCATCTCCCGCTCCCTCTCCCATTACCTTCTATTCATACTTTCCTGGCAGTTTTTGTTAGATAAAGGTGTTAGCTTTTTCAAGATGCTTGTGTGCATTAATGGATATAATTACATATTTCTTTTTTATTTGATCAAATCATGAATTATATTGACTGATTTCCCAATGTTAAAACAAACTTGCATTTCTGTACAAAGCATACTAGCATTCTTTTTTTTAAAAAATGGTTTCTTTATTGAAAGGCAGAGCAACAGAGAAAGAGAGCTATCTTCCATCCACCAGTCCACACCCCAAAGGGCACCCCAGGCAGATTCCTGAGGGTGGTACCTGTGCTCATCTCTCTCCTCTCCAGCACTCAGTGCTGTCATGGTTTCCCTCTATCTTAGCTCCTCACCCCAGGAGTCAGCCCAGCTCTGCTGGGTTCCGTTGCTTTGCAGCACATCCTGAAACCCTCCTGAGCTGAGTGCACTGTAGAGCTCACCAATTCATTTCATATCTCTTAGAGTTCATTTTTCTCTACTGCTTTCTGCAGCACCTTCGAAACCTTTATTGCACACATTTCTTCCATTACTTGGTCTTAGCTTGATGGGCAAGTCCTTGATACATAGAATTAGCTTTGAAATGCAGTACCAGGATCTGATAGATGGTAAAATGCAAAGGTGGATGGACAGATGTGTGACAGGTCATGTACAGGAGCTGTAAATAGCAGAATCTGATTATAAAGTATATGAATGCTTACAATAAAAATTCTATCAATTTCTGGGGCCAGCATTGTGGTGGTAGCAGATTAAGCTGTCTCCTGCAATGTCAGCATCTCATATGGACACCAGTTTGGTGCTGCCCTACTTCCAATCTAGCTTCCTGCTAATGCACCTGGAAAGGCAACAGAAGATGGCCCAGGTTTCTGAGCCCCTGCACCCATGAGGGAGACCTGCATGAAGCTCCCGGCTCCTGGCTTTGGCCTGGCCCAATTCCAGCTGATGCAGCTATCTGGGGAGTGAACCAGCAGATAGATGATCTCTCCCTTTGTCTCTCCCTCTAATTCTGTAATTCTGACTTTCAAATAAAATAAATAAATTTTAAAAAAAAATCTATCAATCTCTAATGTTTGGAGATTTCTTAAAACAATGTTAGTGAGAAGACCATGACCTAGATTTGGATAGCTCTAAGTCACTCACTGTGTGATCTTGGGAGGGAAGCCACTTGAACAAACTACTTTTCATGATATGGAAATCCTGCAGGAAGTTGCTAGTTTAGGGAAAATATCGCTGTTATATTTTTCTACCACTTTTCTGTGGATGGTGACCTTGGAGATAAGGTAGATTCATTTCCAAGAGTTCCTGTTTGTGTGGCCTGTGTGATACCCATCCCAGTGACCAGCTGTCTGGCCAGTATAGCAAAAAGTAAAAGGAAGGAGAGAAACAATGACAACTGACAATGTCACACAGCAGAGAGCATAGTTCTGGAGGTGTTTTTAAGGAAGAGTCTATGGGGCTGTTATATATTTTTCTGCCACTTTCCTTTCAGAAAATAATAGATTTATGGCTGGTTGATGTTTGAGACTGATTTTTTCCTGCTTTCATCACAAATTGTTTATAAATAGACTGAAAGTAGCAATTAAATGTTTGCAAGGTAAGTTCTAAAATGGACTTGGAGACCTGTTCAGCCAAGCTCAATGTTCTCATGGAAAATACAATCTCTGAACCCCCTGATGGTTTGGCAAATGAGGGAAATTAAAAGACAAGAGAACTAGCTGGCAGCAGCTTGGACATCCATGGGACAGTTGGCATGGCGTGGTACAGAGCTGCACTGATCTTATATCTATTCATTTCAATGTGCTCAGTACTGGTGTATGTACAGCTGGTTGCTCTACTAATGGGCCTGTAAATAAATATAATTGCCACCCTGGTTTAAATAGGCCTTCCTAAAGGGGTATGAGACACAGTGGCACAAAGCCAGGGACATTGTTGTATGCCATACAGATTCACAGCAATCCCAGTCAAACTCCCAGCAGTGTGTGAATGTGTGCATGTAAAATTAACAGATTATTTCGAAAATTCATATGACGATATAAAAGGCTTAGAATATTCAATGTAATCTTGAAGGTGGTCAAAGCTGAAGAGCATACCCTTACAGACTGCCAAGGTCTTTTATAAAGTCATAATGGATTGATCAGTGTATGGGTGATGTGAGGGTGGACAATCTGGCCAATGGGACAAAAATAATGCAAAATAGTAGTGAGGAGTGCTCAGCAATTGTCTGGTTCAACTCAATACATCTCAAGAGCAAAGCCCAACAGGGACAAACCGTTTTCAAGTAGTTTAGCTGCAATCCAGAAAAAAACTCAAAAATGGCACTAAAATGTAAAATTAAAAACATCTGTGACCCAACAAAAAGCTACCATGTAGGAAGAAAGCCATAAATGTCATCCCTAATGAGGATAGCATTGTTCAGGAGGGGCTTTTTTTTTCCAATTGAGCTAATTTAATTTCCCTGAGATTATATGCCATAAACAATACAAATACTACCCATTGGAACATTAGTTTTCAAACATCACTGTGCAAATGAATTGGCAAGGTGTCCTTGTTGAAATGGTTCCTGATGAATCTAGGTGGAGTTTGATGTTGCCATGTCTGACAATCTCCTGGGTGATGGTGAGACTGCTGGTCCACAGACCACACTTTTCCAGTTGTTTAAGACAAAGAAAGGCAGCTCGCACCTGCAGGTTCACTCCCCAAATGCCAGCAAAGGCTGGGGTTCAGCCAGGTGGAAGCTGAGAGTCAGGAACTCAGTGCAGGTCTCCACAGCAGGGGGCGAGGTTCCAACTCTTGGAGCCAGCACTGCTGCCTCCCAGGGTGCACACTAGCAGAAAGCTGGAATGGCGAGCACAACTGAACTTGAATCCACGCACTCCGATATGGGATGGAGGGCTTAGAAGCAGCACCCAGAGCCGGCACTGTGCTGTGCTGAGTAGGGCCACTGCCTGCGGTGCCGGCATCCCATATGGTTGCACCAGTTCAAGTCCTGGCTGCTCCACTTCTGATCCAGCTCTCTGCTGTGGCCTGGAAGGGCAGTGGAGGATGGCTCAGGTCCTTGGGCCCCTGCACCCGCATGGTTCCTGGCTTCGGACCTTTTGGGGAGTGGACCGGTGGATGGAAGACCTCTCTCTCTCTCTGCCTCTGCCTCTCTGTGGCTCTGTTTTTCAAATAAATTAATTAATTAAAGGCCGGTGCCACGGCTCAATAGGCTAATTCTCCACCTAGCGGCGCCGCACACCGGGTTCTAGTCCCGGTCGGGGCGCCGGATTCTGTCCCGGTTGCTCCTCTTCCAGTCCAGCTCTCTGCTGTGGCCCGGGAGTGCAGTGGAGGATGGCCCAAGTCCTTGAGCCCTGCACCTGCATGGGAGACCAGGAGAAGCACCTGGCTCCTGGCTTCGGATCAGCGTGGTGCGCCGGCTGCAGCGTGCCAGCCGCAGCGCGCCTGCCGCAGCAGCCATTGGAGGGGGTGAACCAATGGTAAAGGAAGACCTTTCTCTCTGTCTCTCTCTCACCGTCCACTCTGCCTGTCAAAAAAACAAAAAACAAACAAAAAAAAACCCCCAAATTTAAAAAAAAGAAGCGGCACCCTTGTCATGGACCACAAAGTACAAAATATTAGACTATGTACGAGAAACTGTAAGAAAATAGTTAGAAAAATCATATTAACAAATGACTAAAATTACTTGTGGAAAAGTGCAAAAGTGTTTCATGTATACTAATACAAATCTTTGGTTTTCAATATTCCCGTGTGTCTTAATAAATTATAAAGCCTCATTAATTCATAGGCTTGCTTTTTTTAAATTTAACTTCAAAAAGAAACTGCTGTGATTTTAGCAATAACAACATGGCTATATTAAAGAACTTCCATGGAATGTGCATATTTCTGAAAGTGTGGAAGACACAATCTTTGGGTAATTCTTATGAAACTACAGTCCATTGCATAACCCCCTGATTATTGGTTGTCCTTTTGTATCTGCAATGGAACAAAATAGAGTAAAAAAATGAGATATATGAACTGTGACAAGGGGTAGTGTTCTAAAAATTTAAAACTTCAAGACAGTACAAGTAAAGTAAATGTATGTGGGTTGTGTTGACTGAACATTAAGGAAACACTTGGTACCAGAGGACATCAGGTGCCAGACACCTGGTGCCAGCCACTGAGGGCAGGCGGGAATAGGTGCTGATTGGTGATTGGCACCATGCCCCCACATTTAACTGCTGATGACAGAACATGGTTTTGTCTTTAAAACCCACCCCCCCCACCCCCACCCCCGCTATTGCAACTCAGTGCTGTCTTCACACTTGCCCTTCGAGAACAACAGCTTCGAGCTGGCTAATAGACTCCTAACTGGACCTCGGAGTCTCACTGTGCTTTCACCCCTGCCCCCAACCCCATCCCCGCTACACACCTAGTTTAGGACTCAGAGTCCTTTCAGTATATGTTGCTGGGACACTCACTCATCCATATGGAAACTTTGAACCAAGTCCAGACTTTGGCAAAGTCCAGATAGCTCCTCATTTCAGAAAGTCTGTGGCCCACCTCTCAGTTCTGGATGGAATTCATATCTGTACGTGAAATGTCAACCAACAAAGCCCCTAGTGACAGACAATATTTTCATGACCTGAAGATAAAGAGTTCTCTGAAGTTTTTTTTTTTTTTTAAAGTAAGAGATGGTAATTCTAATTATAATTAAGAACTTCTGTTTATAAAATTCTGTTAAATGCAGCAAAAACATTTCAAGAGTTCAGTACACTTTCCTGAAAAAGGACTCACATCAGAATATTGACAGGGGCTAGTTCAGGTGACTGTAAAAAAAATAGGCAAAACCATGAAGCAGCGCTTAATAAAAGGATATCAATTTGCTGATATACATAAAAATAGAGAAATGCAAATTGAAGTCACAAAGAGCTACTGCTATATACTTACCGGGAGGGCGAAAATGATAAAAAGAAAACACCAACCGGAAACAATCTTGTTTGGTACAGATGTGAGAATCAAAACCTGGAGCAGAAAGTTATGCTAGAGGAGCCGAGGATTCTCTAAAAATTCTGAGACACCCTGGCCTTGCAGGGAAAGGTCTTTGGAGGCTGTAGCCACTGTTTTGTGAGGATTATCTTATAGGAATTACCTACAATTCTATTATCAGGTAAATCACCTCACCAGGCCAGCTGCAGGCCACAGGCTAGGTTTTTGATATTCTATAGTCATGTTCAATTGCCTCATCATCATTTAAAAAGGCTATTTTCCAACTGATTATATTGAGTGATGCTTTTATCACATCCTATCATATCAGATGACCTTATCGTTAACTCTATTTTGTTCCATTGATCAGATTGTCTCTTTGCACCACTGCCTAAATTAAGATTGCTTTATACTAGAACTTCAAATCCGCACAAGGATGCCACTCAGTTTGGGGTTACATCTATTTCCCCAAAGATGGGCAGAGGACTTTCAGTAAGTAATCTGGAGCGATACTGAAGTCAAGCCAAGCCAGTCACTGGAGAATAGATGTCCTTGATATCAAAAGCCAGGGCTCTCTTTGCTGCATGATCAGGATGGTTGCCACAGAATCTCCTCTGAGATGTGTCCCCATGGATTGACTGACTTTCCCAAGGAGATGACATCTGTGCCCCTTTCAGCGGTCACAGGGCCCATTGATCGCACCACTTGATTTGAGTCGACATGCTTATGAAGCAGTCTTTCTTCATAATCACTCTGCTAAGAAGCATTGCATGGGACAGGGGGAGAACTCCTGGAGAATGACACTATCTGCCCTAGGGAGGTTAAAGTCTAGAGAGTGGAGTTGATAAATTCATTTAGCATTTAAATAGTCCAAGTCAGACTGGCCTCAGAATCAGCCCTTAAGGCATTCGGATCTGGCTGAAAAGCCCATGAGAGTTTCTCAGGCATCGAAAGCCAAGACACTGTTGCAAAAAAAAAAAAAAAAAAAAAAAATGACCTAAATGAAAGATTTCAGTGAGTGAGATCCCAGCGGAAAGAATGGGCCATCAAAGAAGCAGGCACCTTTCTCTGAAGGGAGGAGAGAACTTCCACTTTGACTATGGCCTTGTCTAAATAAGGTCAGAGTTTGTGAACTCAAGAGGCTTCCATAGCCTTGGCAGCTCATGACAAGAGCCTCGGGTGATTGCTGATGTCATAAATAAGAGTGTCAATTGTTAAATCAACAACAGGAGTCACTCTGCACTTGCTCCCCATGTAGGATCTCTGTCCTTATTGTGTTGTAGTATGTGAATTAATGGTAAAACTAGTTTTCAAACAGTACTTTATACTTTGTGTGTGTGGGTGCAAACTGTTGAAATCTTTACTCAGTATATACTAAGTTGATCTTCTGTATATAAAGATAATTAAAAATGAATCTTAATGAAAAGTGGGATGGGAGAAGCAGTAGGAGATGGGACAATTTGGGGGTGGGAGGGTGGTTATGGAGGGAAGAACCGCTATAATCCAAAAGTTATACTTATGAAATTTATATTTGTTAAATAAAAGCTTTCTATTAAAAAAAGAAAAGAAAAAGATATATAGGAATTCAAAAAAGGATAAAACCAGTAAGTGGTCAGGACTAGTCTCCTGCATTCGACTGAGAGAATGAGAAAGACTTCAGCAGTGAAAATCTAGCCAGTGGCATGACTACAATGTCTTAGGAGAACCTCACATGGCACTGCTCAGGGGGAATGACAAAGGTGCTGACTCCCTGAACAGGGAGTGAGAGACGGCAGGAGTCCCATGGCAATACCTGGTGAATAACGGGCAATAGCATGGCCCCATTCCAACTCAATGTGCTCTATCCTACCATGCCCTGCCCCAGCTTCTGCCCCATCTTCCTCCAATGGCCTCATGCTGGATTGCAGCAGTAAGCCTTACACTGGCTGGCAACATTCCAGAGCTTAGAGACCCATCAAGCCTGGCCCATCTGCTCTGGGATACTGTCTAGTTTAGTGTTAGCAGTTAGCTCAGAGAAGAATGAGGACTGGTACCTCATCCCTCCAGTGGCCATTTCACTTGGCTTTGCCCTGGACCCCAAGTTTTGTGGAGATCATCACTTGGCATGAGAATCACATAGAACTTCCTGCCACTGAAGAGACCTCTTGGTAGAAACAGACCATGGTATCAATGAGGCTTTATTGCCTATTTTATTTCTTTTAGATTTATTTTATTATATTGCTTATTTGAGAGGCGGGGGGGAGAAAGGGAGGGAGGAAGGGATGGAGGGAGAGAGAGAGAGAGAGAAAGAGATTCCATCATTGGCTCACTCTCCATATGTACAGATCAGCCAGAGCTGGACCAAGCTTAAGGCAGGAAATTCAATATAGGCCTCCAACCTGGGTGATAGGGACCCAATTATAATCTATCATTACTGTCTCCCAGGGTCTACATTAGCAGAAAGCTGGAGTTAGAGGCCAGAATTAGGAATCAAACCCTGGTACTCAGATGTGGATGTGAGAATTTTAACTGGTGTCTTAACTGCCAGGTCAAATGCCTGTACCCACCGACCATTTTAAAGATAGCCAAGATCATACTTCAAGCCAATATTTGAGCTAGAACTAGGATTCAAGGCTTCATTGCTGAAGTGCAATGAAATTCTCCTAGGTGAAGAGGAAGAACAATTTTGACATAAGGCTGGATTTTTGGTCTAAGAAAATGTGTTCAGCTGGCGTCGTGGCTCAATAGGCTAAATCCTCCGCCTGCGGCGCCGGCACACCAGGTTCTAGTCCCGGTCAGGGCGCCGGATTCTGTCCTAGTTGCCCCTCTTCCAGGCCAGCTCTCTGCTGTGGCCTGGGACGGCAGTGGAGGATGGCCCAAGTGCTTGGGCCCTGTACCCCATGGGAGACCAGGAGAAGCACCTGGCTCCTGCCTTTGGATCAGCGCGGTGCACAGGCTGCGGTGCGCTGGCCGCGGTGGCCATTGGAGGGTGAACCAACGGCAAAGGAAGACCTTTCTCTCTGTCTATCTCTCAGTGTCCACTCCACCTGTCAAAAAATAAAATAAAAATAAAAATAAAAATAATAAAAAAAGAAAATGTATTCACCAACTAAATTACCCGAACATCAGCCACGCACTACTAGGAACTCAGAGTTCAAAGAAGACATGCTTCCTTGGGTAAAGAAGCAGAAGGTTATAACCATAAACTTATGTCCAGAGATGGACTGGCTGTGTTTACTTGTCAAGCAGCAGAGGGAGAAGTATTAGGGTTATGGTCCAGGGAAAATGAGTACTTCTATATTTATTGTATCCTAACATAGATTAAAGCTTGCTTCAGGACTTACTGTTAGGAATCATATACCTTTGTTTCTAGAACAAGCCAGGTCAAGCTTCCTGGTCCTTCTTTCCCTCGTCTTTGAAAAGGTTTGACTGTTGTGCAGTTCATTCATCTGTAGGTTCTCTGGCCCTGCAGATCAGAGCAGTTTCTGTGCTCCTTAAGGGAGTAGAGCCATCTTTCCCCAAGGTCTCTGTTCCCCAGGGAGAAGCTATTTTGGGGGTATGTGTTTATTGGCTACTGAGCTGTTGTACAACACACTGTCACCCAGGGGACATCCTGCTGGGCCTTCAGTAGCCACGAACTCCAGGGCAACACCTACTTTGTTCCCTCTACCTTACCTGAAACACTACCCCCAACCAAGTGTAGTCAACCTGAAGGGGCAGATTCTCCTCTTTGACACCCACCAACAGCACTCTCAAACACACAAAAGACAAAAAACAAAAGCAGCAAACATTCACTCTATCTTAGTCCACTGTGTACCTGGGACTGAGTAATTGAAAGTGAACAGACTTCATTGGCTCCCAGTTTTGCTGGCAAGGGACTTCTTGCTCTGTCACCTGTGGCAGAAGCTGAGGGGCAACAGAGAAGAGCCACACCTGAAAGTCTTTCATAAAGGCACTAGCTCCATTCAGGAGGGTGGAGCTGTCATGGCCTGATCACTTCTTAAAGATCCACATCCTCTTATTTAATAGTAATTATATTCTGACAGGAATTTTAGAGGGAATATATATTCAAACCATAGAATTATGCCCTGATTTCCCAACAACTCATGTCCTTCTCATAGAAAAATGCCTTTATTCCTTCCCAATAGCCTCAGACGTGTTTCCAGCACCAACTCAAAAGTCCAAAGCCAGCAGTTCATCTAAATCAGATATGAGGGAGAGAAAGGGAAAATCATCTTGAGACAGATCCGCCAACAGGAAGCCTGTGAAATCAAACCAGTCACGTCCTTCCAAAATCCCATGGTGGGCCAGGCACAGAATAGACATTCCTATTCCAAAGTGGAAAGAAGGCAGGATGAAAAGGGACAAATGGCCCCAGTGAAGTCCACATCCAACAGGGAAACTGGCACTAGATCTTAAAACCAGAGAATAATATTTTGTGACTTTATGCTCCACCCTTGGACTCCAGGGATTTGGACAGCCATATCCCCACTGCTTGTCTGGCTCAACCTGTGTAGCAGCAATAATGGATTGAAGTTTAATGCCTGCAGCTTTTCTCAATGGGGACTGCATGCTGGTGCTGCTGCAGCTGTAGGGTCTTGAGAGTTATCCCTACTCCCATGATTTACTAGGCGTCACCCTAGGCGGGACCCTGCAGCTCTCTGTTTGGGGCCCAGATCTTTGTGAGGCATCCTTTGAAATCTCCAAGGCCCCAGAGCTGCCGCATGCCCAAGGTCTGCATCACCTGGATGTTGTGGAGGCTCTCTGCTGTCACTCTCTGGAGTGGCAGCCTAGGCCAAAGCTGGCCTGGCTTCAACCATGGCTGGATCTTGCAAGGCATGCAGTACCACATGCAAGAAGCAGACACCTGAGTTCATACATGGAAACACTGCCCTCAAGGCCTTCCTTGGGGACTGTGATGGGAGCTGCAGTCTTGGGCTCTCTGAAATGCCTTTGGGGTCATAGTCCCATTGCCCTCATGGATGCAAGTCTGGCTTTCTTCTACCCTACACAAATCCCTTCAGGTTTACTCGGGCTGTATCCTTGATTTCATCTCCTGAAAATGTTTTTCATTTCCTTCTATATGGCCAGGATGAGAGTCCTTCAAATCTCTAAATTCTGTTTCCTCTTTTCTAGTTATAAATTCCATTTTGAAATCACTTCTTTCTTCTTGAATTTTAGTTTATAAAGTCAAAAAGAAGCCTTGCAGTGCCCAGAAAGCTTTGATGCATACATATTTCTTTCACCAGATATCATATGAGTTGTTCTTAAATTCTGCCTTCCATCAAGCCCTCGGGCATGAACACAATTTGAAAACATCTTAACCACTCTATAATAAGGATGGCCTTTTTCTAGTTTTCAATATCTTATTCCCATTTCCCTCTGAGACCTCATTAAGAATAGCCTTCACTTTCTGTATTTCTACCAATAAACAAATGACAACCACTTACATAATCTCTAAGAACCTTCCAACTTTCTCTAAAACTCTGCTCCTCCTTGGAGGACTACTCGGAATAACTGTCAATGCTCCATTCATGGCAATGTAGAATCTTTCTAGCCTGCTGCTCCAAACTCTTCCAGCCCCTACTCCTTACTCAGCTTCAAAGCCTTGTCTACATTTCAGTGTTTGTTGTAGAAACAGCCTTGGTTCTTACTACCTATTTTCTGTGTTAGTCATTTTGTGCTGCTATAGCCAAATACTAAGGTTTTGGCAATTTACAGTGAACGGAAGCTAAATTCATGGGGCTACATCTGGTGAGGGCCTTCTTGCTGCATCACCCCCTAGCAGAGGGACAGACAGGACCCAGCCCTGAACACTGTTGCAAAGGCGTTAAGCCCACCCACGAGCGGGGAGTCCTCATGGTCAAATCACTTCTTAATGACAAGTAAATCTCAATATAAGTTTTGAATGGGACGGACTTTCAAAACATAGCACTCCTTTTAACTGACTCTGAATGAATGAGGTCTCACCAATGGTCCCTTACCTTTTATGTTGCTCAGGGTTCTCTAGAGACCCAAAATCCATGGGATATAGAGGAAGATACAGAGGCAGAGCTAGAGGTAGAGGGAGATAGCGATTTGGAGAAGCTTTAGTAGAGATCTTGGCTCACATGACTCTGGAGGCTGAGAAGTTTCATAGTATGCTGGCTGCAAGCAGGAGAAGCTGCGAAACTTGCAGCTCTGGCCAAGTCTTAGACCTGAGAACCACGTAAACTGACGGTACAAGTCTTGGGCTGAGGCCAGAGCCTGAGAATTCAGGACACTGCTGGCGCAAGGCCTGGGCTATCTGTTCTCATGTACTAGGGTAAGTGAAAAAGATGCAGGTATTTCCTGAGGTCAAAACCTCCCTTCCTTCCCTTACTCCCAGGGAAAAGTGTCTCAGACAAGGAGAGAGAGAATTCACCTTTTCGCTACCTTTTTTTCCATCTAGGTCCTCAGACAACTGGGTGACACCCGCCCACAAGGGAGGAAAGCAGATCTTCCTCTCAGTCTGGAGATTTAAATGCCAATCTCCTCCAGAGACATGCTCACAAGCACACGCCTGAATAATGTTTCACCAGCGCTCTGGGTGGGCCTTCATTCAGACAAGTTGACACCTAAAATCAATCATCATGTCTGTGACACAGTATTTAGCTCCTCGTGGGGGACCTGTAACGCACTTTGTTTTGTCTGACCCTCAGAACAACACTGACAGGTAGATGGGGAAGGGGTTGCAATTCATGTTTACCATGAACAGAGAGATCTTTAGGAAGGATCATTGGGATGGCCTCACACCTATGACCAACCACTAACAGAACTAGATTCAAGAAACTGACTTTGAACTCAAAAACAAAGTGTAAAGATGTGAGATGTTTGATTTCCTGATTTGCACAGCTATTAGGGGGGATTCATGCAAACAGGATTTGTGTTAGTGGAAACTGGGTGATTCCCTCTTCTGCTCAGCACACATAGTATCTTATGAAAGTGTAAGAAACTTTCGAGTTCGAACTTTAACCTGGGTTCGCCCTTGCTGCCAGCTTGTTCCTACAGAACCGACCCCCTGTCCTGCCCTAAGGAAACACCCTGGCCCACCTGTGGTCACCTCACATCATGCACCTGTGTGTCCAACAGCTGTGTGACTCTGCGCGATCATTCCATTAGTCTGAGTCTCAGTCTCCTGGGCTATAAAATAGGAGTACTAATTCCAGCAGAAATGGCATTTTGTTGCAGGGATAAAATGAAATGCATGGGAGAAACCATTGTAAAACTCAAGAGCTGGGGCTGGCATTGTAGTATAACAAGTTAAGCTGCCACCTGCAATGCCAGTATCCCATATGGGGGCCGGTTTGAGTCCCGGCCACTCAGCTTCCAATCCAGCTCCCTGCTAATGCACCTGGGAAAGCAATGGAATGTGGCCCAAATACTTGGCCCTTGTTACCCAAGTGGGAGACACACGGGGAAGCTCCTGGCTTCCGCCTGGCCCAGCCCCAGCTGTTGTAGCCATTTTCAGAGTGAACTAGCAGAGGATGATTCCGTCTTTCTCTCTCTCTCTCTCTCTCTCTCTCTTTCTCTCTCTCTCTCTCTCTCCCCCTCTCTCCCTCTCTATCTTTCCTGCCTTTCAAATAAATTTGAAAAAATAAATATTTTTAAAAACCACAAGAACTATATAATTTTTATTTGCTTCTAGTGTTTCTAAGGCACCCTACTTCTCCTGGATTTTTATTCTGATGGTTATATGTCAACAGTCTCACCCATACCCAGCACGATGACAGCACCCTGTCAGTTTTGGAGGGCTCTAATGACTTTCCTGCTAGTGAACAGCTTTTACGGTCACTCATTCTACAACATGTGATGAACAACTGCTAGGTCTCAAGCAGTGATTTCCCTGATCATTCTGTCTTGGCCACTCATTTCTTTATAACCTCACTATGTATTTTCAAGTGAATTAACAAGTACCAGATATACAAGGGTACTTCAAAACATTCGTGAACAAAATTGAAATACATGATCATGAGGAGTCTTCAAAACACTCATGAAAATGAATATTATTTTTAAATGCATGGACTAAAGAAATTATACCAAAATAAAATTCAGTTCCTTCCCAGAGTTTTTTGAAGTATGCTTATGTGGCTTCTGGTGTGGTATTGATTTAAGGGCCCCAGAGAAACTAAAACTTATGGCTTTGCTTCCATGAACAGTGATGCAAAACATCAGGTCCTTGGTAGTGAACCTCCATATGCAGCCACTTGCAGCAAAACGGAGGTCTCTGGATTCCCTTTCCTGGCCTCTAGGACCAATCTTGACTGTGGCCCAAGTCTGGCCTTCTGCCACCTCCAGCTCCAGGACTAGGGCCTCAGCTGATGCCCCTGTGTTATCACTCTGTCTCTGAGCCCCAGTTCTATCCTCAGCGCCATTCTCCTGTTTGCAAGCTGCCCTGGACCCTGTGAGGAGAATGTCCAAGTCCCTCAGCATCCTCCCGAGTCAGCTTCCTGCTGTTACCAGCTCCTGTCAAACGCTGAGCTCTCAGTTCCAGGCTGGTGTCGGTACTCCTGCTCCTTGTGGAGGTGATCGCTTGACGCCAACTGGCGGTGCCCCCAGATCTTACCCAGACTGTGAGCTAGATCATCCATCCCATTTAGCATCTTGAGCTCTGCTCGTCCTGACTTCCCACCTTCCCTCTTTTCTCTTGAGGTGAGGAGTCCAATTTAAATATTTTACTTCAACCCCCCCCCCCCCCATTCCTGCTCTAAACAGACTGATTGAATCACTAGGCAGGGAAGGTAGCCAGATGAATTCTATCTTCCTTACTGGGTGTTGGCCAGTTGCCTGAAGTTTCCATGAAATCACACATGGTCCCAAGGACTGTGAGAGATACCAGTTCTGCACTGACCTATAAGACATCCTGTGTTTCTCATCTATGCAGAATAGAGATGAGAGCTAGCATGAGAACATGATGGTGGTCTGAGTCTCTATGTGGAATCAAAGACTGCATTTTAACTTTGGTCTGTAACTCCAGTCACACGTTTAATCCCAGAGGTCACTGATCATCCCCACAGGCAAAGCCTTCACAAAAAATGAGTAATGCAACATGGGCTCGTGCGAGTGCAGAAGACAACATGAGAATCAATGTCCGACAAAACCCTAATGAGGACTCGACAACAGGTCAGCCACATTAGCGTCTTCTCCACAAATACTGCAAATTGCCCACCAAACGGAAGGAGACTCGGTGGAATTAATTGCTACCTGGAAAGCAATTTCACACTACAGTAAACAAGGAAAGAGAAAAATGATAAATGCATTACACCCTCCAGTTCTTAGCCTGAGTCATTATGTTAAAAAGAGATAGATGAGAGAGAGAGCAAACGGGGGAAAAAAAGAAAAGAAAGGTAATTCCATTAATGACCACAGCTTGACCTGTTCCGTTAAACTAGACAAGGAGGTCTGGAAGCAATGAACTGTGTCAGGAGGTGACAGACTTACAACAGACAGGCGTCAGCCAGAGCGGTGACACCGAGCACGGGAGACAGACTGCAGGGGAACCCTGGAGGGAGGAAGCGGGCAGTGGTGCTGAGGGCGCGACTGTAAATTATGAGAGGAGACTAAAAACACACAGGTATTTCTTGTGGAAAGCTCTCCACGTACTCCACGAATTGTTAGCACTCTCTTGAGCTTTCCATGAAGCACTTTGCAAAGACGTTTGACTCTCAGGATGAAAGACAGAGGTGGGAAGGTGTGCTTGTTTCTCAAAACCAAGATTGTTCCCCTTTCTCTCTGCATTCTTGCTAGCTTAGTGAAGAGATGGAAATAACACTCAGGTACTAACGTGACAAGTTGTTATCACTTTGGATCCGTCTCTTGAGTACTGAAAGTTGGCGGGCTTCACGGGAACACCAGTCATGGCATTTAACTGGTTCTAAGGGGAGCTGGTCAGGTGGTGTTCTCGGAGTGGAGGATTTTACAATCAGCCAGGCTGGCTTCACTGTGCAAACACTCTGTGGAGCTGATGGCCCTGCATAGAAATGTGTGGATACAGTGTTTCTTGGAGTGTGCAGTATCCCTGGGACAGTTCCAGGATTTCTTGACTCACTTCACAGTGGAGAGTCCTCTTATGTTCTAGAACCTGATGCTCTCACCAACTGTTCCCAGGGAAATGCCAGAGACCTACTCTAAGCAGCAAAAGAGCACACAGAGAAAGAACATCTAATATAGAGCCAGAACATTTCTGAAGCGGGAGAATGACGCTGACTCATGCAAACAACACAAAGCTTATTATGGATTACACGGAAGTTATTTTAGTTTGTTTAAACTGGAGTTTATATTCTAAACTGCACGGTTAGAGACATCATTGGTATTACATCCCAGGGAACAGTATACTCAGCACCACTCCACGCCTGCCTCATGCAACCCCTCCAAAGTAGCAATTTTCACCTCATTATAACATGAACATGGCACATGAGAAAAGCTGGCTTATTACCATAACTGTAAGCCTTCCTATCTCTTTCATTCATATGGATCCTTTGAACAAGGGGTGACAGGACCCAGTCTGAGCCTTTTCTGAAGGACTTTGGGCCAGTGAGAACAAAGCCAGCTTAAGTCCAGGCAGTTTTGAGAGCCATGGGCTTGGGTGGGGATGCATGTTCTTGTCCTAGCGTAGGGTTTACAGGCACAGGTACCTGACAGAGAAGCGAAAATAGCTTACTCCCTTGAGCTCATAGTTCAGAGGATGTTTTAGGAAAATTTATCTTGCAACACTATACTTAGAAGGGCCAGGAAAGCCACAAGAGAGTCAGAGTTTTGAACACAATGAGATTAGAACATACAGCATATGAGAATACGTGCTGCATAGGCAGGAAGAGCGTTTCCTACAGCCTGGACACTCACCTTATCCTTGTAATATGTGCCCTGGAAAACTGCTTTGCAGAGAGAGATTCTTTGGGGAGTTACACCTTCCTATTTTCTCCTTTCCTTGTCACAGGTAAATAAAGTTTTCCTCTGAGCAGCTCTCACTTGAGGCTAATTATTTGGCAATAGCCCACTATCAACACTCCTCTCCAGAGCAGGTGTCCAGCTGAGTAAAATTGGACCAGTGGAGAGCAGACCTGTGCAGTGACAATGAGAGGGCCCATCTAATAGGAGCTGGAGCAAAGCCAAACAGTTTGAAAAGCAGGATATTTAAAGCTATGATAGGAGTCATATTTTTATTTAATTTTAAAATCAGTCTTCTTATGTAGTAGAAAGACCTCATTTGTATTATGTACATATTCCACGGCATGGATTATACCGAGAGGAGAGTATTCTAAATGTGCATGTGGGTGATTAATCTTTAATGAGTTGACCTAAAAGAATAACTGGTATCAGACATGAAGAAGAGGTCTGAATAACAAAGCAGACAACACATAGCCCAGGACAATGATGCTGGGGCGGTGTGAACTCTCTGGAGACTCTTTCTCACCTCTAGCACAAGGAGAAGGAATTGGGCAGAGCATGGGTGTCCCACTGGAGGGAGCAGACAGAGATGGGAACGGAGGGAGGCTGAGCCTGCTGGGATCTGCAGGATAGCACCGTGGGCATAACTAATAAATCTGATAAAACCCAAGTAATATATGTTCAATGGAAACCCCGCTACGGTGTCGTATGCTGAAAAATAGTGATAAATGGGAAATCTTAGAAACCAGTAGGGGAACAAAGGACTTAATATGAAGGCAGAAAAATTGGAATGTTTGCAGATTACTAACAGAAACAATGCAAACTCAGGGATAAACAGGAGTGCATTTCTGGAGTACTTAAAAAAAAAAACTAACCTCAAATTTTATATGTAGCATAAACATCCTTCAGAACTTAAGGTAGATTAAAGATACTTAAACAAAAATTCTGAGAAAATGTGTTGTTATGAACCTGTTGGATTTTGGTGGTTAAAAGTTAGTATATGAGGTTTCAACTGCATTCATAGAAAGAATATACATGAATATATAGAACATATAAATATATAGCATATAGTTCATATATATGAGAAATAGTAGAAAATACGAAAAGCTTATTTTTAATTTTTTCTAAGTTAACAGATAATATCCTGTTTAAAATAAAAGTGACAGCAATGGGGGAGGTATTTGTGCAGAATTAAGTCACTGCTTGGGATGCCTGTACCCCATATCAGAGTACCTCGGTTTGAGTCCAAGTCCCACTACCAATTCCAGCTTCCTGCTAATGCAGGTCCCGGAAGGCCGCAGTGATGGCTCAAGTGACTGGGTTCCTGGCACATGGGAGACCTGGACTGAATTCCCAACTCCTGCCTTCAGCCTGGCCTAGCCCCAGAGGTTGCAGGCATTTGAGGGATGAACCAGCAGAGAACAGATCTCTATCTTTCCCCCTCTCTCTGCTTTAAAAATAAATAGATAAATAAATAAATAAAATTTTTAAAATGCCATCAGTGTATTTGGAGTCATGAAGAACAATAGAACAAAGGAGATGAAGGCAGAAGAGAAATGCCGTGTAATATCCGAAGTTCAACCATTTTACATGAAATGCTAAGACAGGTGCTAAAGAACTATAAAGAGTAGCAAGCAAGCCTCTCTAGAAGCAAATAGGTGCAGGCACTAGGGTGCCACATGTGCATTCCATAGTGGAGTCTTGGTCTGAGTCCCAACTTCTCTGCTACAGATCCAGGTTCCCATTAATACATCCTCAGAGGTAGCAGTTGTCCCAGGGGCTTGAGCCCCTGCCACCCACATGGGAGACCCATCTGGATTTCCTGGTGCCTAACTTTAGCCTGGCTGAGCCTTGGCTGTTGTAGTCATTTGGGGAGTGAACAAGTGGATGGAAGACCTCTCTCTCTCTCTCTCTCCCTCACTGACTTTCAAGTAGATGACAATAAATAAATAAATAATGATACTGAAAAATATTCCAAATGAATACAGTTTCTGTTTGGAGAATTGGAAAGAGGATTGTTTTCAAATTTGTAGTGAAAAAAGTTCAGATAAATAGCATGTTCACAACTTTTTTTGCCTTCATAGAAATGTTGAGGTTGGGGCCAGGTTTTTGGCATAGTGGGTTAAGCCACCGCTTAAGATGCCAGCATCTCTTATCAGACCACCAGGTCAAGTCCTGGCTGTTCCACATCCAATCCAATCCAGCCCCTACTAATGAGATTGGGGAAGCAGCAGAAGATGATCTAAAATACTTGGATTCCTTCTACCCATGTGGGAGACCCAGATGCAGTTCTGGGCTACTCCTGGCTTTTGTGACCATTTGGGGAGTGAACAAGCAGATAGAAGACTGTTCTGTCCCTATATCTCCAACTGTACTTCTGCCTGTCAAATAAATAAATATTTAAAAAAAAGAAAGAAATGTTGAAGTTGCAGGGCAAAGATATTTTCCAGAGTAGTGATAAACAAGATCCTGGAAGTAAAGACAGATAAAACTACTGACAGAACACAGCAGGTGCAGAGGGACCCTGGAGAGAACAGTCTCTTGTGTAACTGCAGAGTTGCTGTAGTCTGCTTTTGATTTGGCAAGACAAGTTGAGGCCCAAGGACTGCAGAACAGCACAATTTTTTTTTCAGGTATCTTCTCTATAAAGCTCAGTGGGCACTTACAGAAGTGATCGGAGTCCTGATCCACACAGTCCTACTTATGTCCTTCCAAGATTTTATCTATTTCACTTAAATTGGCAAACTCAATGACACAAAATTTTTTATAATGAATAGTTTTTAATATTTTAACATCTGCAAATTGGAGGATTTTTACTCCTGTCTTGCGTTCCTCTTCCCTTTTACTAACAGGATTTACTTCACTGTTCTTATCCCATCTTAAAAGCCTAGACTTTTTTTTTTTTTTTTTGACAGGTAGAGTGGACAGTGAGAGAGAGAGAGAGAGAGAAAGGTCTTCCTTTACCGTTGGTTCACCCTCCAATGGCCGCTGCGGCCGGCGCATTGCGCTGATCCAAAGGCAGGAGCCAGGTGCTTCCTCCTGGTCTCCCATGCGGGTGCAGGGCCCAAGGACTTGGGCCATCCTCCACTGCACTCCCAGACCACAGCAGAGAGCTGGACTGGAAGAGGGGCAACCGGGACAGAATCTGGCACCCCGACAAGGACTAGAACCCCGGGGTGCTGGCGCCGCAGGTGGAGGATTAGCCTAGTGAGCCGCAGCACCGGCAAAAGCATAGACTTCTGTGAAACATTATTCTATCTGCATAGCACAGATTTTCTAAATTTGCATTCTAATTTTCATTCAATTCACTTTACTTTTGTAATTACTCTTGTGTTTTGGAATAGAGAAAAATGTATCTTCACACCTCTTTTGTTTAATGTTGGACTGAAAGTCTAATGGCAAGAAAGAAAAATGCTGGGGCCTGCACTGTGGTGCAGCAGATTAAGCCACCGCTTGCAGCAACAACATCCCATATGGATGCTGGTTCCAGTCCTGGCTGCTCTGCTTCTGATCCAGCTCCCCATTGATGGCATGGGAAAAGCAGTGGAAGAGGCCCAGTTCCTGGATCCCTGCCACCAACATGGGAGACCCAGAAGAAGCTCTTGGCTCCTGGATTTAGCCTGACCCAGCCCCCATTGAGGCCATTTAGAGAGGGAATGAGTGGATGGAAGATCTGTCCCTCTCTCTGTCTCTGTCTTTCTCTTTGTGTAATTCTTTCAAATAAATAAATAAATCTTTTTTTAAAAAGAAAGAAAAACGCAAAATATACAGATTAGCGAGCAATCAGTAAAACTGTCTTTATTCAAAGCTGTATAGCTTCAACTGCTAAGGGAAACTCTCTCTCTCTCTCTCTCTCTCTCTCTCTCTCTATATATATATATATATATATATATATATATATATATATATAGTGTATCAGTAATCCCAGGAGGCCTGGAAGTCTCTACTCTTCCTGGAAAGACTTATCCCCACCTGTGGCCAATTGAGTAACAAGTGCCTAAGTCAAATACTTTAGCAGGTACAAATCCCAAAGATGATATTGCCTTGGAATAGCTGAGTACAGGTTCTTATTTCCAATGCAAGAAAGCATCAAGGCTGAGACATAGGTACAAGTCAGCAAGGAAGCAAGATTTATTTGTATGCAGTGAAAGTACACACTGAAGAAAGAGTGAGGGCATGCTTAAGGGAGCGTTACACTCAACAAGATGTGCATCTATCCCTTTATATAGTCTAGAGGCACAGGTGATGGTGTCTGGGGCAGAGTTTAGTTGAGTATTGCAAAAGGGTGACTAGGGCAAGACTTGAGAACCACTCATTTGGAAAACTTGAAGTGTCATGGCATCTGGTGTGTGATAAGAGTTATCAGCCATGGTGATTTTGATACAATGGCATTATAATGAGCTAAAGGTCATCGTGGGAACAGCTGGAAGCCATGCTGGCATTTTTGGCTGGTGCTGGTTCTGGGTGGAGTTTTATGGAGGCTATGGTTTTCTGCTGCACAGAGAGGTGGTGGATGGTTTTCGGGCCACGCAGGAGAGGCTGGCGACCTCTGCTCCTCCTTGCTACTTCCCTCCCTGCCCACATCAAGGTTGGGCTTTAAGGTCTCTGTTTTCCTATCCCATCACCCATGAGAGAAAGAATGCATAGCATTCACATACTCAGCAAGGTAGAAGAGGGGAATCAAAGACGTGGAGATTCCAAAAAGGTAGAAAATGCACAATTGACTTTGAAAATGCAAGTCAAACTCATCCCAGAAGATTTGCCTTATTCACTATAGTATTAAAAATAAAATCTGGCTGATTGAATATTAATCAGTGCAGGGGTATGAGAAAGTCATGCCAGGTTAGGGAATAGCTGTTTCAAAGGAGTAAAGGTAACTGCTCAGCATCCATTCAGGTCTAGGAATAGTGCCTGCTCCTGCCAGTCAAACTGGAAACCCTCACCATACACAAAAGGAGCTTAGCCATGGAAAATGATTACCCTAAATGGAACAGAGCTCTAGTCTGTCAGAGAAATAGTAGAAGTCAGATGGAATTGATTCCAATATCCTAACAATATTTCAGAACGGGGCCGGTGCTGTGGCAGAGTGGGGAAAACTGCCATCTATGGTACTGGCATCCTATGAGGGTGCCAGTTCAAGTCCTGGCTGCTCCACTTCCAATCCAGCTCTCTGCTATGCCTGGGAAAGCAATAGAAGATGGCCCAAGTCCTTGTGCCCTTGCACCCTCGTGGGAGACACCGAAGAAGCCCCTGGCTCCTGACTTCGGATCAGCACAGCTCGGGCCGTTGTGGCCAACTGGGGAGTGAAACATCACATGGAAGACCTATCTCTGCCTCTCCTTCTCTCTCTGTGTAAGTCTGACTTTCAAATAAATAAATAAATCTTTCAAAAAAGTTCATATTATGAAAACTCTATACACAAATTTGAAAGTATTTTTTCATAAAAATAAATATCTTTTAATTCTATATTCCATGAAATTTTTATAGCACCCTTGTGTGCACAGGTAAGAATATATACATATGCACACATAGACAGATACATATAACCTAACAAGATAAAATTATCAAATTTTAGCCTTCATAAACATTTTATCTGGCACTCAAAAAAGCAAGACAATCATCCCAGGATTAGAAAAATGATCAGTTCTTCTGGATCACACAGCCATCTCATACATCCAAAAGCTATCCTTTTTAGAGCTCGTAACATAGCTATAAAATATCTGAAACAAAAACTCTTAGAATTGTAAAGACAAAGAAGTCCACCCGTTTAATATTTACAAATATTCTTCTATCAATAATTCATACAACAAATAGAAAGTCATTGAGGATACAGATGATTTGAAAAATATTATCAAGCAGCTTGACTTAATTGACATTTATAGAATGTTACAATCAGCAAAGTAAGCATTCTTTTCTACTGTTTTCAGAATATTTCCTGACATAGACCACATTATAGACTGTAAAACACCGCAATCAATTTAAAAGAATGAAAGTAAGACACAGAATATATTATTTGGCCATAGGGACTTATATTAAAAACCAATAGCAGAAGTATCTTACAAAAATTGCAAAGTATTTGGTTACTATATAATGTACTTATAAAAACAAACCCCTAGCTCAAAGAAATAAACATTGAAACAAATATTTTGAGCTAGAGGAAGAGGATGACAACAATACATGCAAAGTAACTTTAAGACAGGAAATGCCGTAGTCCAGAGAGGAAAATGATGAGCAGAAAATGCTTTATAAAAATAGAGAAAAGCTGTGGGCAACATCCTGGCATGTAGTGGGTAAAGCCACCGCCTGTGACACAAGCAACCCTTATAGGCACTGGTTTGAGTCCCAGCTGCTCCACTTCCAATCCAAATCCCTGCTAATGGCTCAAGTGCTTGGGCCACTACTACCCATGTGGAAGACCTGGAAAAAGCTCCAAGTTCCTGGCTTCAGCCTGGTCCAGCTCTGGCCATTATGGCCATCTGGGGAATAAACTAGCAGATGGAAGCTTTCTTCCTCTCTCTGTATAACTCTGACTTTCAAATAAATAAATAAATCTTTTAAAACAACAGAGAATTTTTTTTTAAATGACTCTTTGATAAGATCAAAAACCTTCATAAAAATTCACCAGACTGCTCAAAGAGGGGTGTTAATTACCAGTATCAGAAAGAAGAGATTTGGCATTGCAACTCACACAACAAAACTTTGAGGACCTCCTCCCGTTCCCTAGGCAATCAGAGCAACATTTCATCCAAGGTGTCTTCAGGCCCAGTCAGAGGAAAACAGGTGTCTTCCACCAACCCAATAATCCAGCTGAGCCAGTCATGACCATAGTCTGGACAACTGACAAGCACAAATGTTCAAAAATCAGCCAATAAGGAGCCTCTCCCTAATTTTGATGCTCAGATCTTTGCCCCAAGCAGCACTTTAGACTTATTACTGTAGGATGTGATGTATATGTAAACATGTTTCTAGGTTTGTGCTCATGTTACACGTGATGACAGGTTACATGTGATGACAGGTACTTTCTCTCTTTCATATTCATTTCCTCCGAGATAAAAGATAGCTCCTTCCCTCAGCTCCACCAACCACAGCATTGGGAATGATTCCCTGTAGACTTCTTCTTAGCTGCAAATGAGTTAGTTTGTGTGGCAATGTGGCAGATTTCTTTCCTACTCACTAAGAAGCAGACCCTCAGCTTGGACCTTTAACAGCATCATTACAGAGTACAGAAAAGAAAAGGTCAGTAAAGGCATGTGATGAACAACTTTATTCCAAAAAAATTTGACAGCTCGGATGAAGCAGACAAGCTATTAAAGATAATATAAGAGAAACTGTGTAACTTGAATAGGTCCATATGAGAAACTGAATGTGCACTTAAAAACTTAGAGGTCAGGTTGGATGCCCACATTGTATACTGGAGAGACTAGGTTTTGAGCCCCAGCTCTAATCTCCACCCAAATTTCCTACTAATGCACACCTTGGAAGACAGCAGGTAATGAATTAAATGACTGGTTTTCTTCCATCCATGTGAGAGACCTGGATTGAGTTTCCTTCTCCCTGCTTTGGGTGCAGCACAGCCCCTGCTGTTGGAGGACATTTTGGTAATGAATCAGTGGACAGGAGCTCCCTCTTTCTGATGGTCTTTCATTCTCTCTCTATGCGTCTCATTGTCTCTCTGCCTCTCAGATAAATAAATCAGTAAGTAAATTAAAATTGTCAAAGTAAAGCATTTCCAAGGGACCAGATAGGTTGGTTATAAAATTCTACAAAGAACTTACAGAAAAAATGTACTAATATTTCACAGACTCTTCCAAAAGAATTGAAAACGATAAATTGTTTCTTGATGCAGCTTTTAAAAACCAGAATTACCAGGGCTGGCACTGTGCTGCAGCAGGTTAAACCACTCTCTGCAGTGCCAGCATCCTATATGGGCACCAGTTCAAGTTCCAGTGGCTCAACTCCTGATCCAGCTCTCAGCTGTGGCCTGGGTAAGCAGTGGAAGATGGCCCAAGTCTTTGGGCCCCTGCACCCATGTGGGAGACCCAGAAGAAGCTCCCAGCTCCTGGATTTAGCCTGCCTCAGCCTTGGCCATTGCGGCCATTTGGGGAATATATCAGTGGATGGAAGACCTCTCTGTCCTCTCCCTTTCTATAACTCTAACTTTCAAATAAATAAATCTTAACAAAAAAGCCAACAGTATTATCTTCATATCAGAAATAAATTTGGGGCCAGCACTGTGGCATAGTGGGTAAGGCAAAGGCCTGAAGTGCCAGCACCCCATGTGGGCACCAGTTCGAGTCCCAGCTGCTCTTCTTCCAATCTTACTCTCTGCTGTGGCCTGGGAAAGCAGTAGAAGATGGCCCAGGTCCTTGGGCCCCTTCACCCAAGTGGGGAGATCCAGGGGAGGCTCCTGGCTCCTGGTTTAGGATTGGCACAGCTCTGACCGTTGCAGCCTTTTGGAGACTGAACCAGGATGGAAGATCTCTCTGTCTCTCTCTCCGCTTCTGCTTCTCTGTAGCTCTACTTTTCAAATAAATAAATAAATCTTTTAGAAAAGAAAAAACTAAGGCATTACAAGTAAATAAAACTACAGGCCAACATTCCACATGACCCTAAGGAAAATATGCCATAAAAAATATCAAATTAAACACAAAAATACACCAGAAATAACGCATCACGACCTAGTGTTTATCTAAATGTAACACAGTATTCTGTGGGGGGTGAAGGGCATTGAGGGAAAACTAAGAACACTGAGTAAACTATGTGCTTCCACACAGTTCCATTAAATGTGACAAATGAGCCATATCAGGTGAGATCCTTATAACAGGAGGAACTATAGTTATTTGTGAACTAGTTACTCCCAATTTTTTGGAAAATCTAAAACTATTCTAAAAATAGGGTCTATTTGAAAGTATATATTCATGGCAAAAAATAATTACATTTTGTAATATTAGCAATAATATTCAGAAATATTTGAATATCTGAATATGTGTTAGATACTATTTAGAAAATATAAAATGTATGGGATATTTAGAGTTAAATCAAGAAAAGATGTGCAACTTTTACATGCTGAAATCCAAAGAGTATTATTGAGAGAAATTAAATGGCCTCAATCAAAAAAAGGGGCTATATCATGTCCATGGGTCATAAGACCCAATATTTTTACCAAGATTTCCTAAATGTTTCTGTAGACTTGATGCAATTGTAAGTCCCAGCAATATTATTATAGAAATAAATGAAATGATTTTATTTATTAACTTTTAAAAATTTGTGATAAGTAAAAATAATATACATTATGGTGTAAACAAGATTTTTATATATATATACACATTGTGGATTGGCTAAATCAAGCTAATTAACATATTTATGCCTGATGAATAATTTAAAAATTCATAAGGAAGTATAAGTTCAAAGTTGAAGGCCAAACACTACTTGAGTCAAAACTTGCTTCAAAGCCACAGTAAATAAACGAATGCATTGTCATAAATGTAAACAAAGTGACCTGGGGGAAAATAGAAAGCCCAGAAATAGACCCATATATATTGACGATTGATTCTTGAAAAAAGTGCTAATATGTTTCAGAGGAGAAAAGAGGATATTTTCAAAACAGGATGCTAGAACAACCAGTTATCTACCTACCATCTATTTCTATATTTATAATAGATGATATAAGAGATAGAGATATGATAAATAGATGGATTATAGATGGAGACAGAGATGATAGATGATAGATAGCCAGTGAGCTCCCATCCACTGGATCACTTCCTAAATGTCTGCAAGGGTCAAGGGCTAACGCCAGGAGCCAGGAGCTCAACCCAGGCCTCCCATGTGTGTGGCAGGAGCCCAGTTACTTGAGTCACCACTGTTACCTCCCAGATCTGCATTAGCAGGAAGCTGAGACAGGAGCCAGAGCAGACATTGCACCCTGCTGTCGGATCTTAACCACTAGGTATGTTAACCACTAGGCCAAATGTCTGCCTGTATACTTTTTGAAACTTGTTACACACCATATACGAAATTCAAGATGGATCATAGAAATAGATGTCCAACAGAATTGTAAGCCTTTGAGAAGACAACATTTGGGAAAGCCTGCATGACCTTCTGCTGGTCTCGGTTCCTAGCTTTTGAGCAAGAGCCCTGCCCCTTTAGATGCGGGACTTGCTCAGGACTGGGCGTGAGATGGGCTGTGTCCCTGCACACTATGCAAACACCCAGCATGTCCAGAACGTCAGAACGGCCATGTGTGTTACTTCACACAGCTGTAAATTGTCCCCAGGGCCTGGCCAGAGCACATGGTTAGCAGGTACAGAGTCGTGGTCTCTGATGTATTTTGCTTCAGGATTTTCCTTAGTGAGGAAAGATGACTTCTAATTTTTCATCCAAACAAGTTCAGCATGATCTCCTGTGGTGCTCCCAAATGCTCATATAAATTAAAAGATAGCTTCCATGCCCACCATGAGGGCCTCAGGGAGAGGGTAGGGATAGCTGAGTACAGACCAAGCAGTCTCATGTTTTCTGATGTGGGATGCAATGAGGCACACAGCTCATGGTGCAAGTGTGTGTGTACGCAATACGTGCACACGGGAAGGAGGGGAAGCCACTCTCCTCTCCTTCCAATGGCCTATCTTTACAGTGATAGGACAGTGCACTGTGGCAGCCCTGGATGGCTGGTGACAGGTGGCGATCCACTGGGCTCTAGAATGGAAGCCCTGCCTCTTCTGTTTCCATACCTTCTTGTCTGTTGAGCTTTTTCTCTGAATACTTTTTTTTCCTTCTGGTCTTCCTGTTTCTTCATTCATCCGCAGGCCTACAAACAAAGTGTGAACCTAAACTATGTATCTCTTAAAATTTTATTTATTTTTAACATTGAAACTTTAGTTCCCATCAAAACAGTTCAGAATCTCAGTGCTGTGACTGGAGTGGTTTCACCAAAAAGTATCAAAATCAGAAAGGACTTTATAAGTGCTGTCCAACCCCCCTAAAAATTCTTTGTGCCATTCAAAAGAAAGCCAAGGCTGCATGCATTGGGAGTTTGCAAAAGAGCACACAGCTCAGTGGAGCATAGGTAAAATGAGAAGCTGGGTCTCCTGGCTCTTAATGGATGGTGCTGCCCTGTGTCTAGTCTGCAGTCTCAGGGGCAGCTGTCCTGAAGTTCTCAGTGGACAGGTCTTGCACTTATTTGTCTGATTCCCAGCCATCAGTGAGAAGGCATGGAACACGCTGCCCATTTCTCAAAGTTCTGCACAGAGAAATAGGAGGCAGAAGGACTGGACCTCCTCTCTAAGGTGCCAGTGCTTGGAAGAAGCAGCAGCCACAGGGGCCCTTTCCTTGTATATAGCTCTACATGCATGGGATTCTGCAGGTGCACCTGTGGGTACACACACACATAAACACACATACACATGGATCGCCATAGAGTCACATGACAAGTTAAAAATCACCCACTCTGAGTACCTTTGTGGTTTACATTGAAAATATCAAAACATTTATGAGTATTTAGCCTCAGATACGGTGTTAGTGACTCGTGAGAACCCTGTGACAGCGTGAGATGCTGAGATTCTCATCTTGAGTGAGCACTTTAACAAACCCCACTCCGAGGTGCCCAGAACCCTGTGAGGCCTAGAACAGAGGGGGGCAGATTCCAGCAGTCACAGCAGCGGCTGCTCCTGTCTAACACGCGATGCTGTTCCAGAATAGGCCTGAGGCTTCCCAAGCCCAGGGAGCTCTTCGCCATCTGCTTTTCCTGTCTCATTCTTCTCTCCAGGTAGCTCTTGCCCAGCTGGCTCTCAGTCTGATCAAGTCTGTCTCTCAGTCCCTTCCTAATCCTTTCCTCCACACATTTAGTCCCCTGACAGCTGTCTTGCTCCTGAGGACCCAGGGTGACACCAGCTCTGCCTACTGGAGGCCCTCACAGGAGCTCTTCCCCCACCTCTCCCCACCCTGTCTCAGTCTCCTATGGGAAAACTCAACAATGGAGGAAGAAGGCTGCTCTCGTCAGCTCTCAGCTTCCCTGAGTTTATTTCTAAACCAGTCAGCTTTTGAGTCATGGCGTTTGCAGGTGCAATCGTTGCACAGCAGTACCAAGCACAAAGTCAATATTCCTCATAACATTTCATCTATCACTTTCCTTTGGGACAAATCACCAATTTCCCCTCTCTGCCCTAGGCCACACTGAACGATGCCGTCACGGAAGCTGGAGCACACAGGGGAAGCCATCAGATGGTCTCCCCACTTGCTCCAGCACCAGCTCTAGTGCTCAGCTACTCTCACCCGGAAGAGGATTCAGGGACCCCTTTGGTGCCTGTGGTGAGCACAGCACCCTGCCAGGGAGGAAGGATGAGGAGGGCACCCCTAGGGCCCCGGGGGAGGTAGAGTGCAGACTCATCCTTCAGAAACACCACTATGGTAAAATTTGTCAGATTAAAATGTCACTGTGATTGCTTCAAGAAATGCCCCAACTCCAGTTCATGCCCCAGCTGCTCCACTTCCGATCCAGGTCCCTGCTAATGGCCTGGGGAAAGTAGCAGAAGATGGCCCAAGTGTTTGGGCCCTCGCCAGCCATGTGAGACACCTAGCTCCTGGCTTTGGCCTGGCCCGGCCCAGTGCTGGCCACTGCAGCACTCTGGGGAGTGAACCAGCAGATAAGGTACCCCTTTCTCCCTTTTCTCTCCCTCTAGCTCTGTAACTCTTTCAAAATAAATAAATGAATCTTCAAAAATAGAAAGAAGGTCCACAAGTTTCAAAATCTGTCCAGCACAGAGCTGCCTGGAGTTCCAAGCCAGCGTGGAGGCAGGAGGCGTCCTGTGGTCGATGTGCAGTTGGCCTCAGAGTGCAGGTTCTAAGACTGACTTCAGCCCCAGTGGGAATCCACCTTGCAGTTCAATACCAAGAGGCTTCAGGCCGTGCATGCTGACTGTCCACAGTGCAGCCCGTAGCATGAGGACTACCAACGAAGTGCAGATCACTAATACGTGCCTGAAGCTACACGAGGTTCTCTGAGGTGCTGAATAACTTATTCTAGGTCACACAGTGCCAAGATTTAAATTCAGATTTGCTGAAATCTAACATCCAGGCATTTTCTTCACACCTCTTCCAAGCACGGTTGCTCATTAAAGAAAAATGATAATTTACATACGAATTAATGAGTTTGTGCTTGTTCTCTTGGTATTTTCTCTCCCCATCCACAGTCTAGGCTGGGAATTAAACAATTTCATGCTTCTCTTGTCTCAGGGACATTTAAGACTTTTTTTTTTTTAATAAAAAGAGGTCAGATATCAATAGCACTCTGGTCTATTATAAAATGCAGGGTCTATAAAGAAATGACACTAGGTATCCAGACTGGCAAAGGACTGAAGGTTTTAAAGTAAAGGATGGGAGAGAGAGAGAGAATCCCACAGAGGAGCTGAGAAATCACAGGCAAGGGTGTGGCCTGGCAGAAATATACAAAATTAGAATGGAAACCTTGGAATCACGTGTGATAGAATGTGATATCCTTTTTATTTGCTTCATTTGCTTTGAAAGATTTATTCTTTTTTTTTTTGAAAGGTGGAGTGACAGAGGCAAGGGAAGAGAAGGAGAAAGAGAGGGGGGAGAAAGAGAGAGAGAGAGTTTTCATCCACTAGTTCACTCCCCAAATAGCCACAACTAGCCTAGGCTGAATCCAGGAGTCAGAAGCTCCATTCAGGTCTCCCACATGGGTGTCAGGAGCCCAAGCACACTGTGTCATCTTCTGTTGCTTTCCCCAGTGCACTAGAGAGAGCTGGGGAGGAAGCAGAGCAGCTGAGACGAGAACCCAGGTTCCAATGTGGTATGGCAGCATCCCAGGCAGCAGCTTCACCCATTCTACTACAACACCAGCCCCAGGGACAATGGTATCCTATGTGAGGCCAGTCAAGACAGGGAGGGCTTTACAGCCATGCTGCTACTCTCACAGCAGCAGCCTAAGTGCCTGGAAAGAAGGAGCCCAAGCTTCCCCTCCTGGGCTCTGTCTGGAGTTTACCTTCACAAACTCCTTCAAGTCTCCATAAAAACATCAGAGGGGTTGTTCATTAAATGTTGTCTCTGATGGCTGTGGGGGTCCTCAGAGCAGCAACAGAGAAATAAAATTCAGTTGCATGTTAGGGCATATTGCAGAGAAATCCAGGTCATGCATACACAGCACTTACATGGTGCTGAGTAAAAGGAAAAACAGAGGAAAAAGAATCTCTAGCAAAGTGGCCTTTTCCTTACATACACATGCAAACAGTTGTCATATTCAAACCCAAGCACCAAACCCATCAGCGGGATTGCTTTGAGATGGTTGGAATGGGAGGTACATTGAGAAATGTACCAAGAAGAAGGTTTGTACCCACTAAGGAAGTGCTGAGTGCCACGGGGGTAGGGGAAAGCAGACACCGATACCCCAACCCCACCCTACCCCTACCCTGTCACAGGCACATAGGAGGCAAGTGTCTCAGGCAAGGGAAAAACAGGCCAAGCAACACTGCACAAACTGAGAGGAAACACATGGACAGAACAGGGGGGATGGCTTCTTGCTCTCCTAGGTCATTTGCAGGTGGAATTTCCCTGCAGGGATCCAAGGACACCCAGTCTCAGCACAGCGACTCCATTCCTGTTGAGTTGAGGGTGAAGAAGCCAGAGCTCACAGCTGCTGAAGAATCGTGAATCTACAAAGAAATACGGACAGTGCTGAGTGAAAGAGTGAGAAAAGAGAATCTAGAGCAAAGCGACATTTTACTCTGTCACACATCAGGCAAGTTGCAGAGCACAGCGGGGTCCCTCATGGTCCACAAAGGGTGTCCTGGGATCCTTGGCTGGTAGCTGCTCTTGTAGGGCGAGGCTGTTAGAACATAGCCACTTGCCACCCAGGCTAGTCCTTCCATGGGGCCTTAGGGAGGCTGGGGCAGATCACACAGCCTCTCCCGGCCTCAGCTTGCACACCTGTGAAAAGAGAGTTGCTTAGGTGCAATGTCACCTTCACCTGTCTTGGTGCTGACTTGGTGTTGTCATTCTCAGAGTGAGAGTGACAACAAAGCTTCTGTGGCTTTCTCAGAGAACCAGTTCCTGAGGGTCAAGGCCGCTGTGAGCTCTTCTGTAGCACCCTGTGCCTGAAGCTGCGTCCTATGTGCCCCTTATTCTCAGCAAGGATGCATTTGTGATTCGTCTGTCAATAATCCCTATGAGACAGGTAGCACACACTGGTTTTGTAATGATAATTGCTACTGGAGACAGCCAGTGTCCAGCTCAGAGGAAACCCCACAGTCAGACAAAACTAGGGGCAGGATTCTCACTGAGCCTCATGCCCTCAGAGGGGCCACAGTACGGCCTCTGCAGCACGGACTTCGTGTCATGCCAGCACTGCATGTCTGGGAACTTCCTGGAAGTCCCCGCAAGGAGGAGTGGGAGGCAGTGCTCTGGGTAGAGTGTGCTGGCCCGTTCTATGGTGGCCCCAGACCTTGCAGGACACAGTCCCTAAGATTTCTGACCTCAGTCACAAGCAGGGTGGAGCTGTGAGTGTCAGCACCTGAAGGCTTGGCTTCTTGCTTTCACCATGGAGGTGGGGCTGGTGGTCAGACAAGCCAGGTCAGGTGCTATGGGGACCTCAGGTCAGCCTCTGATTCTACAGATCCAGTGCCTCCTGCTGGAACGCCCAGGTTGAGCTCTGAGTGTGCACAGATACCTTGGAAGGGCAGACCACAGTTCTGACTTCCGCTTAACAAGAACTGTCCTGTGCTCATAACCTTCCCAGCTGGCTGGGACAGGGAGAACTCCAGGCTGGGATTGTCCTGAAGAGTACCACTGGGTTCCTTATCGCCATGGGGTTGTTTCTCCTTGGCTAGGGTCCTCCATCAGCATGAGGGTATCCGTCCCTGTTGGCTGTTTCCTCTGGGGTCCCAGGTGTCTGAGTGACAGGGCAGCTCTTGTCCATCTACAGGTGACATTCTGAAGATTCCTGAGGTTCACAGATGGCTACCAAGCAAGGTGCTGATCTTCAACCTTATGCACCAGAGGACATGGGGTAAGTTCTTGGACACCAGGGATGAGACCTGTGCTCTGTGCCCAGCATGTGTGGAGCGAGCAGACAGCCAGGAGCCTTACTGCCCATTCACACCTGAGTCCTTTGGGTTCACCTGGGCAGGTAGAGGCTCCAGCTCTATGTGTCTGGCCTGTCCCAAGCAGGACATAGAGTAGATAACCTTTTCTACACCCTTTTCCTCCCTCTGGTTCTTTCTCTGGTTCACCTGTTCAAGGCATTCATCCACCCCTGGCCTCAGATTGGTAGAGAATTGGGAAAAAAGGGTGGTTTCAAAAGGAAACAGACAGGCCGGCGCCGTGGCTCAGTAGGCTAATCCTCTGCCTTGCGGCGCCAGCACACTGGGTTCTAGTCCCGGTTGGGGCACCGATCCTGTCCCGGTTGCCCCTCTTCCAGGCCAGCTCTCTGCTGTGGCCAGGGAGTGCAGTGGAGGATGGCCCAGGTGCTTGGGCCCTGCACCCCATGGGAGACCAGGAGAAGCACCTGGCTCCTGCCATCGGAACAGCGCGGTGCGCCGGCCGCAGCGTTTCTACCACAGCGGCCATTGGAGGGTGAACCAACTGCAAAAGGAAGACCTTTCTCTCTGTCTCCCTCTACTGCCCACTCTGCCTGTCAAAAATTAAAAAAAAAAAAAAAAGAAAGAAAAGAAACAGATAGACATTTGGTAAAGATGCAAGGATGGATTTTGCTCAGTTTAATGCAGTATAAAAGTTCAACTGCACCGAACCAAAAGGCACGGAGTTGGTTTTTTTTTTTTTTTTTTAATTTGATAGAGAAAGATAGAGAATCCCATCTGCTGGTTTACTACTCAAATGATCACAATAGCTGGGCTGATCTAGGGCCAAAGCCAGGAGCTGGGAACTCAACAGACATTTCTCATGTGGGTGGCAGGAGCCATTTCTACTGTCTCCAGGGATCTACTAAGCAGGAAGTTGGAAGTATAACCTGGGACTCAAACCCAGATGCTCGGATGTGAGAGGAAAACATCTTAACAGCATCTTAACTGCTGGAACTAACACCCGCCCTAGTAGATGCTTTCTAAATGCTGAATGAACTGAGGAGAAGGCACTGAAAGATGCTGAGGGGTAGCTGTTAGGGTTGAACCTGGTGCTGCTCGAGGTGGTCCCCTCCCCTCCCACAGAGACTGGGAACCGGGGCCTCATACTTCTTGACGGTTGCACTTCCAGGGTTGCTCCCAAGTCCCTGAGAAGGCGTTTCTATGTACTAAGAAGCTATAACCTAAAAAAGCACAACGAGGATTTACAGCTGGGGGTTTTCATAAGTAAATACTCTAGGAGAGAGGAGGACAGGGGCCTAGATTCAGGATTTGGCTGGAATAAAAAGTAAAATTGTTTTTGCAACATTGAGCTTTCTCAGCTTCTCACAGGAATTTAAGGGACCTTGGGTCATCCCAGGGATGTGATGAGCTGCTAGAAACTAGGATCATTTCAAGCCTCTCAGTGTAAATGAATTGTTGGTGCCAAGAGCCTGCTAGTCTCCTTATCCAAACTAAGGCCAACTGACAGGAGGCTGCAGGGAGGTGTGGGGTATTGGGTAAGGATGATGTGAGGATTTCCATGGGTTGGAGGACATTTCTACCCAGAAAAGGATTTGTAAAAAGCCTTAGATATCATGGACCCCGCTTCCTTGTTTTTTGTTTTGTTTTTTAAAGATTTATTTATTCATTTGAAAGACAGAGTTATGGAGATGCAGAGGCAGAGTCAGAGAGAGAGGTCTTCCATCCACTGGTTCACTCCCCAAATGGCAGCAATGGCCAGAGCTGGGCAATCCGAAACCAGGAGCCAGGAGCTTCTTCCAGGTCTCCCATGTCGGTGCACAGACCCAAGGTCTTGTGCCATCTTCTACTGCTTTCGCAGGCCATAGCAGAGAGCTCGTTCAGAATAGGAGCAGCCAGGACTCGAACCTGTGCCCATACGGGATTCCAGCCCTGCAGGTGGCAGCTTTACTCTACACCACAGCGCAGATCTCTCTTCCTTGGTTTTGGTGTAGAGTGATTATCAGGGCTCAGAGATTTGCCGGAATTGGAAATTTAGTGCTGAAATCACTTTGATTCTGAAAAAACTGGGATGCTTTTCCATTGTGAAGGCTTGTTTTCCTGTTTTGCTGGGTTAAGTGATGCCCAGACAGCTGGCATACCTGTGGAGGTGTTTCCAGAAGAAGTTAGCATTGGAATGCACGTGGACACCGTCCAATCCATTAAGAGCCTGAATAGACTAAAAGGAGGAGGGAGAGTGAATTCCTGTGTGTCCTAGAGGTGAAGCCGCCTCCTCTTCTGCCATCAGACATCAGAGCTCCTGGCTCGCCAGCCTGCAGGTTGTTAGACACACCAGCCCTTCTATCCTCTGAGGTGCTTGGGCCTTGGTTGTACCACTGGCTTTCTGGGGTCTCCAGCTTGCAAACATGACTCCTGGAGCTTCTCAGGCCTCATCATAACATAAGCCAACTCTTGATAATAAATCTCTCCTCATGTCTATAGATCTGTGGTTCTCTGGAGAACCCTGATTACTACAGCTACCAAGGCCACAGTGCACCATCCACTCTCTGCATATATGAGTTAAACATTTTTAGATTCCACATGTGAGGAAGATTATACAATATTTATCTTTCTGTGTCTGGTTTATTTTGCTTAACACAATGTCTCAGTTTCATCTATGTTGTCACCAATGACAATGTGTATCTCTTTAAAGTCTAAGTAACTGACCTCAGAATCAACCTTTAAGGTTTCCTGGTCTGACTGAAAGGCCTGTGAGAGCATTTCAGACATGGAAAGCCACGACTCTGTGGCAAAAAATATCCTACATGGAGGATCTCTGTGAGACCTCAGTGGAAAGAAGGGGCCATCAAAGAAGGATTACTCTTCTCTGAAGGGAGGACAAAACATTCACTTTGCTTATGGCCGTGTCCAAATACCAATGGAGTCTGTGGTCACAAAAGGCTTCCATAGCCTTGGCAGCCCATGGCAAGAGCCTCGGGTGATCACTGATGCCATAAATAAGAGTGTTAATTGCTAAAGGAACAACAGAAATCTCTGTACACTTGCTCCTCATGTAGGACCTCAGTCCTTAATGAGTTGTACTATGAGAATCGACTACAAATCTTGTTCCCAAACTGTACTCTATATGTTGTGTGTGTGTGTGGGTGCAAACTGTTGAAATCTGTGCTTCACATTTAATTGGTCCTCTGTATATAAAATCAAACTAAAAATGAACCATAATGAAGAAGGAGATAGGAGAAGGAGAGGGAGCTAGGATGAGAGTTGGGGTAGGAGGGTGGGTATGGGGGAAAAACCCACTATAAGTTTTAACTATGAAAAATGTATTCATTAAATAAAAACTTAAGAAAATAAAGTCTGAGTAATATTTTATTTTAATTCATCCATCAACAAATCCAAGTACTTATGTTGTTTGCATATTGTGGCTACTGTGAATCGTTCAGCAATTTATTTCCCAATGCAGATGTCTCCTCAACATACTGATTTCATTTCCTTTGGAAATATACCCAGTAACGAGACTGCTGGAGAATGTGGTATAATTTTTAATTTTTAAGGACTCAACATACCATTTTACAAAGTGGCTATAGTCATTTATATCCCCATCGACAGTACACAAGAGTTCACTTTCCGGGGCTGGTGCTGTGGCATAGCAGATAAAGCCATCACCCGCAGTGCAGGCATCCCATATGGGCACTGGTTTGAGACCCGGTTGTTCCTTTTCCGATCCATCTCTCTGCTATAGCCTGGGAAAGCAGTAGAAGATGGCCTAAGTCCTTGGGCTCCTGCATCCGCATGGGAGACCCAGAAGAAGCTCCTGGCTTCTGGCTTCAGATCCACACAGCTCCGGCTGTTGCAGCCATTTGGGGAGTGAACCAGCAGTTGGAAGACCACTCTCTCTCTCTCTCTGCCTCTCTTTCTCTCTGTGTAACTTCTACTTTCAAATAAATTAATAAATCTTTTAAAAAAAGAGTTCAGTTTCCTTCACATCCTTCTCACACCTGTTTATCTTTTGCCTTTTTTGTAATAACCACTTAAGAGGTATGAGGTGATACTTCCCTGTGGCTTTAATTTGAATTTCATTAGTGATTAGTGATGTTGGTCATTTGTGTGTCTTAAATGAAGAATGCCTATTCAGGTTCTGCACCACTTTATTTCTTCTTCTTTTTGAAGATTTATTTATTTATCTGAAAATCAGAGTTCCAGACAGAGAAGGAGTGACAGAGAGAGCGAGTGAGCGAGAGAGAGAGCGAGCAAACTTCCAACTGCTGGTTCACTCCCCAGATGACCAGAACTTCCAGGGCTGAGCCAGGCCAAAATCAGGGGCCAGGAGCTTCATCCAGGTCACCCATGTGGGTGAGAGGGTCCTGAACACTTGGGCCGACTTTCACTGCTTCTCCCAGGCCATTAGCAGGGAGCTGGACCAGAAGCAGAGCAGTAGGGGCAAGAATGGTGGTTCCCCTATGGGATGCTGTCATCAGAGTTAGTCTTTTTAACTACTACTCCACAACCCTAGGCACATGGGTTCTTTGTTATTTTTAAAATTGAATTGCTTGATTGGTATTGAGTTGTTTGATATCTCTATTTATTTTGGGTATTACTTGAGAGAAAACGAGCATATAAACCAGTGCGATAGAATAGAAAGACTGGGAATACATGCAATTATGGTCAACTGACTCTTCAGCAAAGATGCCCAGAAGAGACAATGAAGAATGGGCATTATTTTCAATAAGTGATGTTGGCAAGCCAGATATTTATATGCCCAAGAATGAAATCAGACTCTTATCTCACACCACATACAAAAATCAACTTAAAATGCATTGATACTTAAATGTAAGTCTTGGAACTATAAAAAATGCTAGAAGAAAACATGAAAATCTTTATGACATTGGTCTAGAAAAATGGTTTTTAATATGATACCAAAAACACAAGAAATGAAAGCAAAAATTAACAATTAAGATTGCAACAAACTAAAAAGATTTCACACACCAAAGGAAACAATCAACAAAGTGAAGTGACAATTCATGGAACAGGATAAAATATTCGCAATCCATGTATTTCAATACAATATTTCAAACTTCAGTTCTTCAAAAATAACATGAATTAAGCTAAATGAAGAAAGGCAGGGTAGGGGACTATTTAAAACAAGTACGAGAAGGTAAACGAGACGCCCCTCGCATCCTACTGTGAGAAGAGTCGGCAGACTTGTGGGCAGGCAGAGAAGCACAAAGGAGCCTGCAGTGAAAACCCCTAGGACTCACATTGCCCTACCAAGGCCATATTTGTGACCAAGTCAACTGCATTCTCAATTTCACTCAAAATGGTCTATCCTGGGGCTTAGACAGACTGGCATGTGTCCCTGGACTCTGGGTGAGGCTGAGGGTCAGTGGTGACTCCCCATTCAGAGCAATAGTGACCTCATTTATCACGATCCCTCCCTCAGAAAATATTTCTGTTGCCTGCATCCTCAACTCTTTGCTCCTCCTCTAGAGAAACCTCCCACCAGGGCCCAAAAGTGAGACTGACTGTGGCCCGCGCCTTCCCTCCGATGACTGCTACTGCCCAGAACTAGGCAACAACTCCCTGTGGGTGTCTTCAGAGGAGGGGGGCTGTGAGTGTGGGGAGCTGGAAAACTCAAAACAGTGTGTCCTTTAGATGTACAGGTGACCAGCAGTTCCTGGGGAGGTCTCCAGCCACTTCCTTGAGGGCTCCCCCAAACAGTGAGGGTGAGGGTATAGAAGACAGATGACTGGATACCCAAGGCCTCTCTCCAAAGTTGAGGGAAAGTGGTGGGAGACAGATGAGTGGCGTTCCAAGGCCTCCCCCAAAGGGTGAAGGTGAGGGGTGGGATGCAGATGAAGCAGGAGCATTGACTGCTCTGGGTTACCCTGGGATCTGTCTCACAACTGGATACCTGTGCAGGGAGAGTGCTGAACAAAACACTTCTCCGGGAGGAAACATAAAGGACTTCAGTGTTGCATCAGGGTATGGAAAAGAAACCCCACATCCTTTGTTGTCTGTGACCCAGGGCAGGCTCAGTCAAGGAGGCAACGGGTTTAGCTGGGCCAGGAACTGCAGGTCTCACCCAGACCAATTGGGATGACCACAGATGGAGGCGGAGGCCCCTCGTGGGTGCCTCAGGTCAGTTTCTGTTCTGACTCCAGACTCCCAGACTCCTGAATTGGCTGTGGCCTGGTGTTGCCAGTGAGCGCCCTCTGAAGGGAGCTGCAGGTGTTCAGAGCTGTAAGCCTTCATTTCACCTCTCCAGGGGAAGCAGTGAGCAGGAAGCAGCCTCAGGGACCCCCATGCAGGGCAAAGAATGCTTCCCTTTCCAGACCCAGGTGAGCAACCCACACTGCCCACTCATCACTCCTCCATCGCCACTCCAGTGTCATGGATAATTCTGATGATAACTACTGCATTCCATTCAGAGGGGGCAACGGAGGCATCACATAAACACCTGATTGCTCTCCTATTGCCACCTCTGCAGGCGTCTATCAGTGGGGAGTTTGGTGGTTATTCAAGGGAGTGACATTAATGTGAGGGAAGTGATGACACATGGGGCCTTCTGAGGAACAAATCAAGCTCTCGCTGTCATTTTCTCCTCGACTTACATTTCCCTCATGCCCATCACTTAGGACCAGTGGGGAATGAGAAGAACGTAATTTTTATTCAGTATCACAGAGAGTTTCCACGCAGTTGGATTGAGGTAAATCACTTCTGCCCAGAGAGCTGGAATTGTATTTCAAAAGGCACAATCTTCCCTTTCTTCTCACCAAGCACTATTATCACTCCTGACATTTATCAGGAGTTTACCATCTACAGGCCCCCACGTGTGTAGCCAAGGAACCCTCCAGCCCAATCCCCAGAGCACGGCTGTACCTTTCAGAACTAGCAAGGGGCTGCAGATGGCAGAGCTGGGGTGCAAACCCCACAAAGCTGCTGTCTTGGCCTGCTCTGTGCTGCTGCAGCAGAATCCACAGACTGCGCAGTTCAAAAGAACAGAAATCATTTCTTTCCAGTCTCAGAGGCTGCAAAGTCCAATACTGGGGGCCATATCTGGTGAAGACCTTCTTGCTATGTCATCTCACGGTGAAAGGCAGAAGAGCAAATGAGAAAGTGAAAGGGGGCAAGCTCCCCCTTTAACGGTTAACTCACTTCCAAGATAATGACATTCATCCCCTTATTCTGTTCTCAGAGCCTAATCACCTCTCACTGGGACCACCTGCCCGCATGGTGGCACTGGGGATTACATTCCTTTTTTTTTTTAAAAGATTTATTTATTTTCTTGAAAGTCCGAGTTACACAGAGAGAGAAGGAGAGGCAGAGAGAGCAAGAGAGAGAGAGAGAGGTCTTCCATCCACTGGTTCACTCCACTGGGGATTGCATTCTTTAGGTGGACACAGTGAAACCATATATGTTCCAGCACTCAGTATTTCCTTGGCACAGCGAATTCCAGACACTCTGCCCCATGTCTTCCCTAAAGGGGCCAGGAGCCTCTGCTGCAGGCACCTTGCTGAGTGCTGGGCAGGCTGGGAGGAGGCTGTGAAGTCCATGTGCTACAGGCGCCACCAGCCTGAGCAGGCCATAGGAGCAGCAGGGCAATCCGAGCCTAGCCTCATAAATCCTGCACACACCCATATGCATCCATCCAGGGCATTTCTTTCCCGGTCTGCACAGGCAGAGGAATCACTTTTTCTAAGTAAAAGTGGTTCAATGTAGGTGGCTTGGGTTCCTCCTGCTCCTGGGTTTCTGTCATCTGAGTTTACAGTTTGGCTGTGGTGTAAATGTTTATCTTCCACCAAATGCAATCCTGAAATCTTAATCCCCAGGGAGATGGTTGTAGGGAATAGGGTCTCTCAAAGCTGGTTGGCCCATGAAGGTAGAGCCTTCGTAAAGGAGGTATCAGAGACATCCTTGCTCCTTTTACCGTGTGAGGACACAACAGGAAGCCACCTTGTATGAACCAGGAAGAAGCTCTTCACAAGACACTGAACCTTCCAGTACTTTGCTTTTGGGCTTCCAGACCTCCAGAATGGTAAAAAAATAACTTTCTGTTCTTTAAAAGACACCCAGTTTATGGTAATTTCTCCACGGTGGTTTCTTCTTTCTCACATGTACATTTCTCCAGATAACCATAACCCTTTCTTCTCTCGCCTTTCTACTATAAGAGTCTGGTACTGATCACTTACAGCCTCTTGTATTGTGCACGAGTCTTTCTGGCATAGATAATAGGTGAGGACCTTGCCAAGCAGGCCAGAGTGGACTTCAGCGAGCTAGACAGATCCACACCAAACACAGCACTTATGAAGTGACTGGGGGCAAATTTGACAGTTTCCTGTGAAGTTGAATTTGCCAGCAACTGCAGTCCTGTGTATACATTCAGAGAAAGTGCAAGTACGCACCTGTCAAAGTGCCGGAGCAGGAATGTGCGCAGCTGCTTTGTAATCGATTGTGCTGGGCCAGATCGTGTTCTTCCCAAGTCTATGTTCACCTAGAATCTAGCGTGAGACCTTAGTTAGAAGTAGAGTCTTTGCAGAGGAGTTGAGTAAAATGAGGTCATACAAGATTATGGGGTGCCCTCAATCCACTCTACAGGATTGGGGCCTTAAATTATTATGTAGGGACCCAGAGGGAGAGCAGTGAGAACATCATGTGAAGATCAGGTTGGCTGCAAGCCAGGGAGCATGATGGATCACTGATATCCACCAGAAACAGGCAGATACAGGCAGGTGTATCTCCCAGAGTCTCCGGAGGGAGCTGATCTTAAGGAACCCTGTATTTCAGACTTCTGGGCTCCAGAACTCAGAGAGTTTCCACTGCTTCATGGCACCAGATGTGTGGTAACTTGTTACTGTGTCCTAAGGAGATTAACACAAGTCCCAAATGGTAAATACAGAAGTGTCTATCAACATGAGTGAATAATTGGTGGAACTGGTGGAATACTGCAGTAGAAAACCACTTAACAATAGTCTATGTTCTGGATACATACAATCACAGAGAGCATGCTTGGTGACAGGAGCTAGTCAGAAGTGAACAGTGGGTGGTGGTGTGGACATACAACATTAATACATGCACCTGAAAGGCTAGGAAAGTGCTTGCCTGGGAAGTAGCACTGGAACCCTTTCTGTAGGGATGTGTTTTATTTCTAGTATGGGTATCGGGTTCATGGCATGCATTTTAGGGTCTGTTGATGAATTATTTCACCTGCATGCAGTTTGGAAGCCACCAGTGCCCGTGCACATGGTTAGACACCAGGACAGCTACGATCAGACTGGGTGTGAGCTGTTTCCCCATCTGGGCTGTTCATGAAAAATCTGTGAACTTTTAAACTCAATAAAAACTTTCTACTCAAATATTTAAAGCTATTTTATTCCTACCTCCACCTTGCATAACTCTGGTGTTCAGCCCATCCTTTGGGTTAGTGTCTTGGTGGGCTCTGAAGAAATGCTACTGCCAGTTTGGGGATCTCCCTATGAGCCACCAGGTTTGGCCAGTTTGACCAAAATGAGGGTCACACCGACCACAAGACAGGATTGCCTGCCTGGGCAGGGGACCAGACCCCTGGCAGGTGGTGGCTGAGCAGCAGGGGCTTTTTCTGTTGCCACTTCCTCCTGCATCCTCTTCACATTTAGCAAGACCCCGACGGCAGCTGAAGTGAAGCTGCTCAAATTGGGCAATGTGCTGGCTAAGGCTAAATCATGTCGTCATTGTGACTCGCCTGACTCTGGGATTCCAGGACAGAGTTGTGGAGCTTTCTTGGGGGCAGTGGGCTGATTCACACTGCAGGATGACAGAGAAAGGCAGGTGAGAGACACCCCAGGCTCTGAAACCCACCCATCCATGCAGATGACCATGCAGGAAGCAGGGCCTCCCCCTCTCAACCCTGAGACCCGGGGGACACCACAGCCAGAGTCCCCTAACTCAGCAGTGGCAATAACAGCAGCCCTTTCAGTAAGAACAGCCCCCACATTAGACTACACTGACTCCCTGTGGTCATACCTCATGGGCATTGATGGTTTGACCTTCATGACAACTTAGGGGTGAAGTCTTAGATCTTAGGCAAGGTTAGAAAAGTCAACTTGGGGTCTTGACTTGAGATTGGGTTCTTTCTAAGCCTGGCCCCACTTAAGCAACTAGACTATGCTCACCATGAAGTTCTGCTGTGTTCCTGGAGAGATGGGCACCAACCTAGCCTCCTTCCACTCTGCTCCAGTTGGAAGCAGGAGCATCCTGTGCTGTACTCAGCACCAGGCCTCTGCTGTCATTGTCCCTGTAACAGACCGTTTTTACCAACTCCACCATTCTTCCCTAATGTGCACCTCTGCCAGCCCCAGTCCCTCCTGCTCTGTTCTCTCTGTAGGCCAGGTGAAGATGACTCATGGGAGTTGGTAAATGAGGCATGTGATGCACTTTAGGCTGGTGAGAGGAGCTTCCAGTAGCCCTGGAACCCATTACATTTCTCTGTGCCCCAAGACCCAGCCTTTGAAGTGCCAGGCTGCCCTCTTGCTTCTCCAAGAACAAGAGAAAAGGGAAGTGAAGCAATAACCCCCAACTAAACAAGAACAATACAGCTCTTCCCGCTTTCCTCTTTGGTGCTTAGGAAAATAGACCAACAAAAATAAATAACAGATAGACTTTTCGGCCAGCCAGTTTAGCTGCCCTGCCACAAACAAACCCAACTCCTGCAATGCATGTTAACATCTCATTAACAAAAGTCAAATGCATCCAAAGCATTAAAATTAAAACATTAGATCTAATTATCCTGTCAACAGCAGTTGGGGGAAGTTGTCAAGGGTTTATTTATTCATTAGCTTACAGAGAATTTCAGTGGCTCCCTAATTATGCATTGCTATTTTTTACCCCCTCAACCTCTGCACTATTAAAAAAAGAAATGTGTAGATTTCATTTCTCCGCAGTGCAGCAGCCTTTGAGAGCTGGGGAGGTCGGCCCAGGGGAAGCCTAAGAAGGGTTCGTCTCTCTAGACTTCATGTCTTCATATCCAGCCAGGCTCTGCTGAGCTGTGGTAATTGGTTAAGAAGGCCTGGGTGACTGCTCAGCAGTGTTGCACCTGCAGTTCCCCCTTGATTCCTAGGAAAGCTCCTGTCAGCCTGCACATGGGCTGGGGTGTATTGGGACCAAGTGTGCATTGGGAACATTCCTCCCCTACTCCTTGTGCGGACAGCTATTCCCAGCCACAGGTCTCAGGTTGGCTCTGCCTGGCCCAGAGTGGCTTTTTCAGAGATGTTGTGGGCATAAATGAGAATATTCTTCACAAAATGCTTTCTTCCAACTGACAGAATTCATGGAGCTCCAGGCTGTGTCCAGGTGCATGGTCTCTGGCTCCAACAGTGGGGTGCAGGGCACTGGACAGCTTCAGAGAGGCTGTCTATGGAGTCATCCTTTTGGGAACTCTTGCTCTGCTTCTCACGGGAATTCCCAGCTTCCTTGGGGCTCTGCTTACCTCCTGTTTCCTCCCAGCATTTCTGAGTTATCTGTGCTCAGCCTTCCCTTAAACATTGTGGCTGAAAGGAAAACCTCATGATCCTTTCACCCTCAAAGTACCTTTGGTTCATGTCAGGCATGGACCAGGCCCAGCTGATCTGTGGCCCCTGCAAAGAGAGAGCAACTCAGCTGCTTTCCCAATGAGGACAGCATTGTGGGTCATGAGGTATCCTGGGTTCTAGAAGACCTGGGCTCTGACTTTGTGACTCCTAACACCTTCATCTCTCTGAGCCTCTGCTCTCTCTCTTCCTTTGATGTGAATTGGGTCTAATGGCACCAGCTCTAGAGCCCCCACAGCTGAGCCCATGCCATGGCAATGGCATGCTAGATGTGACCTGCCCTGGACATCCGTAGGATAGATATCTGCTCCTGCATGCCTGTTGACAAGTGTTTTTCTTACGTGCAGGCAAAGGGGTCAGCCATGACCAGAGATGCCAGTGCACTGTCAGGTGTTTTCTTTCTTTTTTCTTTTTTTAAAACTTTTATTTAATAAATATGAATTTCAAAAGTGCAATTTTTGGATTATAGCAGTTTTCCCCCCATAACAACCCTTCATACCAACAAACCATGCCATCTCTTACTCCCTCTCCCATCCCATTCTTCATTAAGATTCATTTTTAATTATCTTTATATACAGAAGATCAACTTAGTATATACTGAGTAAAGATTTCAACAGTTTGCACCCACACAGACACACAAAGTATAAAGTACTGTTTGAATACTAGTTTTACCATTAATTTGCATAGTACAACACATTAAGGACAGAGATTCTACATGGGGAGTAATTGCACAGTGACTCCTGTTGTTGATTTAACAGTTGACACTCTTATGTGTGACGTCAGTAATCACCCGAGGCTCTTGTCATGAGCTGCCAAGGCTATGGAAGCCTCTTTATTTCACAAACTCCCATCTTATTTAGACAAGGCCATAATCAAAGTGGAAGTTCTCTCCTCCCCTCAGAGATAGGTACCTCCTTCTTTGATGGCCTGTTCTTTCTGCTGGGATCTCACTCACAGAGATCTTTCATTTGGGTCATTTTTTTTGCCAAGAGCCTTGGCTTTCCATGCCTGAGAAACTCTTATGGGCTTTTTAGTCAGATCCAAATGCCTTAAGGGCTGATTCTGAGGCCAGAGTGCTGTTTAGGGCATCTGCCATTCTATGAGTCTGCTATGTATCCCGCTTCCCATGTTGGATCATTCTCTCCTTTTTAATTCTATCAGTTATTATTAGCAGACACTGGTCTTATTTATGTGATCCCTTTGACACTTACTCCTATCTTTATGATCAATCATGAAGTTAAACTGATCACTTTGACTAGTAAGATGGCATTGGTACATGCCAACTTAATGGGATTTGGAATCCCATGGCATGTTTCTAGCTCTACCATTAGGGGTAAGTCCGAGTGAGCATGTGCCAAACTGTACATCTCCTCCCTTTTCTTTTCCTTTGGAATTGAGGGAAACTTCAAGGACTGCAAAACTATCAAGTCATAGGTTTTCCTAACTTTTCTACCTGTTATCAACTAAAAGAATACATTCACACATATTTCAAAGCTTGTGGAAAATGGAAAGAAAAGATAAATTTATTTTTGTGCAAAAAATTTAAATTCATTCATAGTTTCAAAATAATGCATATTTCACAAGAATTTGTTGAAAATGTCTCATGTTCAAGTGTTCATAAATATTCCATATCTATGTTGTTTGTGCTAAACCAGTCTTGTCCTGCTTCCCTGTATACACACATGCACACACACAGAGACACATACACAATCATCTTTCAAACACAATGGGAACTGAAATACACCTACAGGTTTACTCCACAAGAACAGGAAGTAGAACAGAAAGTGACTATCATAAACACTGGCAGGGAGGTTTCCTCTGGAAAATGACATGGCCCTCACCGAGAAGCCCGCTGCCCATGCTGTATAGTGAGGGCAAGGGGAGGTTTCTGCTAGCATTTGTCTCTGGCACAATTGCTATCTCTGCCTTTGCAAAAGCATCCTGGGCACCCATCCTTCCATTCGTTCTTTGCTGGTGTTGGCTCATCTCTGTGCCCCTGGCACTGTGATCCATGCTATGGGTGAAAGAGTCTCAATTCAAAAGCATCACAGACTGAATTCAGATTATATAATCAACCTTCTTATGAAACAGCCTTCCAAGACAACCCCAGTGACATAAAGACCTCCCACTGGAACCACCTCTTAGACACCACATTTAGGGGAAGTCCTCCCCATTAGCCTATTATCCATTAGCATAAGATTTGGGCAGCTAAATGTTTGTGAGTGTTGGAGAACAAGTCTTGTTCACATCAGAACACTGTTCATTTTCCACCCTGAGTCATCTCATGCATCCTCCAGGCTCTCTAGCAGCCTGTCCCCTGATCTGTTTCTTTGGCCCACTGTTTTGTACACCTGGGTAATTCCACGAGGTGTCTGGATCCCTCTGGTCAGCAGGGTGATGGCACTTGCCCAAGTGAAGTAGATCAAGCGGGATGCATCAAGTCTGAAGGAGGGTCCAACCTGTATATATTTGTTCTTGAGTTAGTGAGGATTGGAACCTTGACCAGAGCAAGTCCTTCACCCCATGTCTCTCACTATGTATAGTCTCTTTCCCTTTATTGAAGGCTCATGTTTTCTCTTTCTCTGTCCATTCCAGTAGAATGTGAGTTCCCTGAGAGCAGGAACAGCATCTTGTTTCCCTTTTTAGCACAGTACCAGAGACAACGATTATCAAGAGTCCAATGAATAACTTGGAAGGAAGGAATGAAGAAGGAAGGAAGAGAGGGGAAGGAGGAAGGACTAAGGAGCCAGGAGACTAGGATTTCCCCTGGAATGGGCACAGGACACAGGCAGAGGATTAGAAACATTTGACTCCCAAGCTTGTTTTTCAGAGGCTGTTCCAGGAAGGCTTACCTTGCAACATGAGGCCAGAACACCCTAAACAAGGAAAGCAAAAGAGACCAGCCTGAGTCAGAGTTTTGAGCACAGTGTAAGGATGTGTGTTGCTTGATCAGGAAAGGGCCTCCTTCTCCCCTTTTCTACATCCTGAACACAACTCAACACTGGCTATGACATTCTTGGCAAACTGCTTCTGCAAGGAGCCAGTTTCTTTAGGGAGCTGTGCCTTCCCACACTCTCCTTTACTGTCACAAGTAAATAAAGCTTTCTTCTGAGTAACTCTCTCCTGAGGCTGGCTATTTAGTGGCGAATGGACCCCTCATCTGCAAACTGGAAGAGAGGCAGGGAGGAAGATAGGTGACTGGCCTAGTGCTCATCTTCAAAGTCAGCTGATGAGGGGCCAGCGCCTTGGCTCACTTGGTTAATCTTCCGCCTGAGGTGCCGGCATCCCATATGGCCGCCAGGTTCTAGTCCTGGTTGCTCCTCTTCCAGTCCAGCTCTCTGCTGTGGCCCAGGAGGGCAGTGGAGGATGGGCCCCTGCACCTGCATGGGAGACCGGGAGGAAGCACCCGGCTCCTGCCTTCGGTTCAGCACAGCGCCAGCCATAGCGGTCATTAGGAGAGTGAACCAATGGAAGGAAGACCTTTCTCTCTGTCTCTCTCACTATCTATAACTCTACCTGTCAAATAAATTTTTAAAAAATTAAAAAAACAAACAAACAAATTAAAAAAAAAGTCAGCTGATGATCCTGCATGCATAGAGGTGCTCTTGTCCTCTCAGAGCACCTTCAGAATAGTCTTACGTGGTGATGGAGGGCAGGCCAAGGTGGAGCAGGCTTCTCATCTCTCCCAACTGGCCTGTCCTGTTCTGCCCGTTCTTCTCTTCCCATTACAGAATTGGCTATTTCTTCTGTTCTGCTGATGTCTTTGTTCCCATATCTACAGCCTCTCTATTACTAGATTGCAATTTATCTGCTGACACATCTGGCCCCCACTAAAGTGTGAGCTCATCTTGGCCGAGGACTGTGATTAGCAACCTAAGGATCTCGAGTTCAGAGTCATATCTGACTCATAAAACCCTCCAGGACACCAGCTTTGAAGGGTAGTGTTCAAGGCGGAAATGAACACTGGAAGCTCCACTTGACCTAATCAAACCATAAACCTGCTCACTTCTATCTTTTTCTTATAGTGTTAAAATATACATCACATAACACATCATTTTAAGAGTACAGTAAATTAACATGGCTATGCAATGCATCTACAAAACTTTTTCATCTTGAAAAATTAAAACTCTGTACCTATTATAGACTACCTCTCCATATCCTTCTTCCCCCAGCTACTGGAATTCACCATTCAAGTTTCTATTTCTTTGAATTTGACACTCTAGTTATGTCCTGTAAGTGGAACCATACAATATTTTTCCTTTTGTGACAGACTTATTTCACTTAGCACATTGTTCTCAAGGTTGATATATGTTGTAGTGTGCACCAGAATTTCCTTCCACTTTTAATGGCAGAATAATATTCTATTGTATGTGTTTAATGCATTTTGCTTATTCACTCGTCAGTCCCTGAAGACTTGTATTGCTTCTACTCTTTGGTTATTGTGAATAAGGCTGCTAAGAACATTCTTGTACAAATGTCTCTTTGAGTCCTTGTTTTCAATTCTTTAGGGTAAATGCTCATAAATGAAATTGTGTCAAGAATCTGCAGTTCGAATTGCTTAGGTTTGTGTGTCTCATCCCAAAGAAATGTTGGAGATTTCCCCTTTCCACAGATTTGTTAGAAATTTCATAGCTCTTAAGTTATGGCTCTTTGTGTTGAAGCTCTTAACATTACATCTCTTTTATGTTACAGATTTTCTGTTGCCACCAAAGTCTTTGTCTGACAACCACAAGGAATGAGGCATACGGACAAGGAAAAATAAGCAAAGTGAAGGAAGTTTATTGAGAGAAGAGAAAGCTCCTGGCAGCTGGTAGGGGTTCCAATAGAGGTTTCCAATGAAATGCTATGTCTAGGGGTTTTTATGTGTTTCTGAAGGAAGAAGTTCACCTGAGTGGTATATATGTGTATATGTATAAATATGTATATATGTATATATGGAAACTGTGAGCCAATCAGGGATTGACATAATTGTAGCATTTTTAAAGATTTATTTTTTTTATTCATTCATTCATTTGAAAGAGTTACACAGAGATGGAGGAGAGGCAGAGAGAAAGAGAGATCTTCCATCTGATGGTTCAGTCCCCAATTGGTCACAATGACCAGAGCTGTACCGATCTGAAGCCAGGAGCCAGGAGCTTCTTCCAGGTCTCCCATGTGGTTGCAGGGGCCCAAGGACTTGGGCCAATTTCTATTGCTTTCCAGGCCATAGCAGACAGCTGGATCACAAGTGCAGTAGCCAGGACTTGAACCAGTGCTCATATGGGATGCTGGCACTGCAGGTGGCAGCTTTATCCACTATACCACAGAGCCAGTCCCAGCCTTTTTATAAATAGAAAAAAAAATCTCAGAGTGTTCAATAAGGTCTGTGGTAGACAAAACATCCAACAAATGGGAAACTATAATGAAGACTTCAGGACTGCTGGAGGGTTACACCACATATGTTTCTTCTTTTCTTTTCCAGGGGCTCCTGGAACTCCTCACATAATTGAATGGATCATACGATATTTCTGCGTTTGACTCTGTGAGGAGCTACCACACTGTGGTCCACAGGCGCCATACTGTTTTACTTTCCTACTAGCAATGCACAAGGGTCCCACTTTCTCCGCATCCTCACCAACATTTACTTGTTGTTCCTATTTTGTTTTGTGCCACCATAGCCACCCGAATGCGCCTACATCTGTATCTCATAGTAGCTTTGATGTGTATTTCCCTAAGGACTTGTACTGTTGAGCAACTGTCTGTGTTTTCTTTTTCTGTCATTTGTATGTTTTTGTTGCACAGATGTCTATTCAAATCCTTTGTTCAAGTTTGAATTAGGTTTGATTTCTGTTATTGCTGCTGAGTTGTAAGAATTTTTTACATCTATTATACAGCAATCTCTCATTGGGTATGTTGCTTGCAAATATTTTCTCCCATGCAGGTTACCTCTTTAGTCTCTTGACAGTGTCCCTTGGTGCAGAAATGTTCTTCATTTCTATGTTTTATCCTTTTTCTGTGCTTCTGGTGTCATATTCAATAATCCATTGTTAAACCCAATGTCCTCAAGCTCTTCCCTTGTTTTCTTCAAATAGTTTTATAGCTTTCTATTGTTTATATCTTTGATATTATCCCATCTTTAGGAAACTCACTGGAGAGTAGTGGAGACAGGCCTATAAAATGTTACATTATCAGGCGAGAGAGTGGTCAGCACCATGGGTTGGGCATCATTCAGAGTCTGAGCAGTTGAATAAACACAAATCTCAGTTTTTTAATCTGTAAGGAGACAATTGTTTTCCTAGGACATGGATGAGGAACTGGGGGAATCAGAAGACCAAGACGAGGCTACTGGGGCAGGCATTGTGGCATAGCAGGGTAAACCCACTGCCTGAAATGCCAGCACCCCGTATGGCCACCAGTTAGAGTCCCAGCTGATCCAGCTCCCTGATAATACACCTGGGAAAAGCAGCAGAAGATGACCCAAGTGTTTGGGCCCTGCCACCCATGTGGGAGATCTGGAAGAAGCTCCTGGTTTTGGTATGTATCTGCCCTTGAGGAGTGAACCAGCAGCTGGAGGACATTCTCTCTCTCTCTCTCTCTCCCCTCACTCCCACCAGATACAGTCCCTGCACCATGGACTTCCTGGTGCCCAGGATCATGAGCTAGATGAATTCCTACTCATCATAAGTTACCCAGGCTGTGGTACAAAATGTGCTGAAGCCACGGCAAAGCAGTCTCCACCTCAGGAGCTGTGGTCCTAGCTGCCCAGACACAGGTCAACATGCTGTGGGCGAGTGCAGGTGAGTTACAGAGAGGGGAGCCTGACAGCCTTGAGCCAGCAATGACTACCTGCGAATGGCCTGCCTTGACAGGAACCACAGTGCTGCCCTCAAGCAGATCAGCCCTGGTGAAACCTGAGCCTGTCCTGTTCAACCTCAAGACATCTCAGACTTCTCCATTCAAGGGGCAGCCCTGCCTCCCACGTGCTCTACCTGTGCTGTTCCTGACCCCACAGGGGCACCTCTGATGGGCCTAGTCACTTCCAATGGTCCAATTGCTCTCACACTCCTATTTCTCTTGAATGTGTTGCTGGCCCAGCCCCATCACTTGCAAGCTGTACAAACTTGGACAAGCTACTCCAGCTTTCTATACTTTGGTGTCCTCATCTGTAACGAGGATCTCTGTGAGATAACCCATGCAGGGCACTCAGCACAATGTCTGTCACATGGGGTTTCCATTAATGTCAGTGTGCTGTTTGCTGTTGTTTCATTAGACCTAGCAGTGTTCTATGAGGGGAACAGGGAAGCATCTCTGACCCAGTTTACAAATGAGGAAACAGAAGCTTGTGATCAAGATGACTTGCCCACATGGAGGACCCATGGACAAACAGGGTGTTATGGGGCTATGTACCTCAATTTTTATTCCAAGTCCTTGCCCTCACAGAAATCAGAATTTAAAGCAGAGGCATAAGCACAGTGTACAATGAGAGCAGGGTCTATTGAAAAGGGAGACAAGGAATAAATGTACATTCCCATGTGAGTGTGGGCAATCCTACACAGAGAGATTCCCTTCCTGAGCGGGCCAGAGAGTTGCTTAAGAGGAGAGAGTGTGGGAGGAGGCCAGAGAAGGATCCACAAACCTATTCCAGAAATCAAAAGGCAAAAAAGAGTGTTTCCATATGTACCAATCCCTTTTATGACATAGAGGGTGGTGCCCTAGCTAAATGTACAAACAGGGTGAAGCTTAGTGTATGTAGGAATTGCTGGGAATTTCATGGCACCTCCTAGTGGAGTTTAACTTTCACAGAGCCATAATAGTGTCTCCTCCTTCCTGGTCCCATGTGAGACACAAGTGCATCATGGGAAATGGGGTATACCTGATTGACAGGTAAGGAGGTGGAATTATAATGCAGCACTAACAGAAATTGTGATTCCAGTTCAACTACTCCTATCAAATCTTCCTCCCCTGTTCTGCCATATCAACAGACATCCAGAGAATGACACATTCCAGTTGTATTAAAAAAGGATGAAATGGGGCCGGCGCCGTGGCTCACTTGGTTAATCCTCCGCTTGCAGCACCAGCATCCCATATGGGTGCTGGGTTCTAGTCCCGGTTGCTCCTCTTCCAGTCCAGCTCTCTGCTGTGGCCCAGGAAGGCAGTGGAGGATGGCCCAGGTCCTTGGGCCCTGCACCCACATGGGAGACCAGGAGGAAGCACCTGGCTCCTGGCTTCAGATCAGCATAGCTCCAGCCGTAGCGTCCATTTTGGAGGTGAACCAATGGAAGGAAGACCTTTCTCTCTCTCACTGTCTAACTCTATCTGTCAAATTAAAAAAAATGAAATATGTACCTCATCATAATGGAAGCACAGCTAAGACAGTTATGCAAAACCCATGCAGTGGAATCCAACTTCCTCTGTAGCCAGAAGCCTTCAGGATCAGTGAACACTGTGGGCCCCAGGCCCTCGGGCCAGGTCTCCCTGTGGGCTGGCTGACGGTTCCCAACGAGGCCACATACAGGCTGTCTATCCTGTTGTGAGGAAAGAGCGCAGCACAATATGTCTAATCTGAGGATTAATCTACTGATTAAAGCAATGATTTGTTATCACAAAGTTGCCCTTCCTGCAAACTCAAACTTCCTGGAAGAATGGGGGCAGGCAGACAAACCCAGCTGGAGCCCACCCTTGGCTCTCCCCGCTCTTCTCTGTGCCTGTGCTCCATCACACAGATTTCAGGAAGCACCTGAGGCGGGGAAGGGTTCAGTGCTCTGGACCTGCTCTCCAGAGCAGTGTGTGCTGGACGTTGAGTTTGTCCTGCTTCGTGAGCAGTCTGTCCTCTCTTGAAACAAAAATGGCCCATGACACTGTCTCAGTGTTCCAACAGTCACTCCCCAGATGGCCGCAACAACCGGAGCTGCGCCGATGCAAAGCCAGGAGCTAGGGCTGTCCTCTCCTGATCCCACGCAGCTGCTCCCACCTGCCTCACATGGATTCTAGGTCACACAGTGCACTGTGACTACCCCATTGCTCTCCTTAGAACTGTGCCTGTGCCCTTGTGAGTGTGTATGTGTGTGTAGGAGAGGACTTCATAAAGTTTATGGAAAATGAAATTAAAAGCTAGGTTTATTTTGTTGCAAAAAAGATTTTAAAAGTCATGCATAAGTTTTTCATAATATACATTTTTCGTGAACCTCTTAAAGAACACTTGTATGCATGGATCTTAAAAATTTTTTGGCACCAAAATCAACATAGCTTTTAATTCCAAAAACTTTCTGAAGTACCCTGATATTTCAGTGCAATCAACTTCTTTTGCAAATCAACCTACTATAGTAGAAAAGCGTGAAATTGGTAATCAGAACACTGGGGTTCTGACAGGCCTGCTATTCAGTCCTCAGTTGTAAAATTTGAGTGTTCAAATTGCTCATCACATCTGACTATCTGTTACAAGTCAGGGGCTAAAAATACATGGTTTCCTTTATGCCTCAAAACAACATAGCGAATTGGCCACTGCTGGGACCCTTTGCTGTTGAGAACACTGAGCTGAGAGTCCTGCTGCCCACTCTACTACCAGTCATATGAAAATGCATATATAGCAGAGGTGTGTACCATGGAGTACATGATGAAGACAGGGCTATCCTTTTCCAAGGCACACTTCAGATAAAGATCTCTAGGATGAGAATTACAAAATCTTAAAGAAAGAAATAGAAGAGGATACCAAAAAATGGGAAAATCTTACATGCTCATGGATTGGAAGAATCAATATCATCAAAATGTCCATTCTCCCAAAAGCAATTTATAGATTCAATGTGATACCAATCAAAATACCAAAGACATTCTTCTCAGATCTGGACAAAATGATGCTAAAATTCATATGGAGGCACAGGAGACCTCGAATAGCTAAAGCAATCTTGTACAACAAAAACAGAGGAGGAGGCATCACAATACCAGATTTCAGGACATACTACAGGGCAGTTATAATCAAAACAGCATGGTACTGGTACAGAAACATATGGATAGAGCAATGGAACAGAAAAGAAACACCAGAAATCAATCCAAACATCTATAGCCAGCACTATGATGAATGCAAGTGGAAAAACAAACACCCTTGTCTTCTCTCTGGTAATAGTAGGAAAGTGTTCAGCTTATCATCATTAATAAAAATATCACCTGCAGTTTTTGTTATACACCCTTTTTACTAAGTTGATAAATTTCCATTTAATTCCTATTTTTCTGAGAGGTTTTGTTTTTACATGAATGAGTACTTTTACCATATTTTCTTGCCTGCATCAATTGTTTTCAGTCTTTAGCATGTTACTCTGATTGATATTTGTTTCTTTTTTAAAGATTTATTTATTTATTTGAAAGTCAGAGTTACACAGAGAGAGAAGGAGAAGCAGAGAGAGTCTTCCATTCGCTGGTTCACTCCCCGTTGGCCGCAATGGCCGAGCTGTGCCAATCCAAAGTCAAGAGCCAGGAGCTTCTTCTGGGTCTTCTGGGGTCCAAGGACCCAGGCCATCTTCTATTGTTTTCCCAGGCCATAGCAGAGGGCTGAATTAGAAGTAGGGCAGCTAGGACTTGAACTGGCGCCCATATGGGATGCCGGCACTGCAGGCAGCAGCTTTATGAACAATACCACAGCGCTGGCCCCAATGCTTAGTTATTAAAACAGTTTTGCATCCCTGGAATAAAACCCACTTGATTTTGGAGTCTAACAAGTTTTATTTATTACTAAATTCTATCTGCTAATATCCTGTTAAATATTTTCACCCTTATATGTACAAGAGATATTGATATGTAATTCTATTTTGTGTTGTATTATTTGATTTGATTTTTTGATATCAGGATAATGCTATCACCATAAAATGATATTGCAAGTGTTCCTGCCTCTGTTTTCTGGTTAATATTGCACAGAATTGATGTTAACTCTTTTCTAAACAATCAGTAAAATTCTCCATACAGATGAAATTAGAATGAAACAATACCAATTTGGAAGAGTTGCAGAGGGAGATACTAAAATTGCTCTTTCAATTGCGTTAGTAGTCATAGTGATATTCAAATCAGGGAGTGACATTGAATGAGCAGTGTTAGTTCTGTGCTTTTTGAGGAATTCATCCAATTAATCTAAATTGTCAAATTTATGTGCACAGAGTTCTTTATAGCATTCTCTATTATCCTTTTAATATCTAGAGGTCTATAGTGACGTAAGAGTAGTGTTTTAGTCCTGATATTGGTAATTTGTATTTCTTTTTTATCAGCCCAGATAAAAATATATCAACTTATTAATTTTTTAAAAAACATTTTTGTTTAATTATTTCATCTACTGTATTTTATGCTTTTAATTTCTACTCTTTATTATTTCCTTCCTTCTATTTTTTAAGGTTCATTTTGCTTTTTGTCCAGGATATTGAGATGAGAGCCTAAATTATTGCTTAAAGATGCTTTTTGTCTTTTCCCATGTATACATTTATTATTAAAAGTTTCCCTCTTAGAAATGTTTTAGGTATATCCCACAACTTTAATGTATCCTTTGCTTTCATTCAGTTGAACATGTACTTTATTTCTGCAGAAACTTCTTCTTTGACGATTATTTTGAAGTGTTAGTTTCCAAGTATTTACTTTTTTATTCTTATTGCCATATTTCTGTTGTTGATATAAAGTTTGATGCCACTATGGAGGAGAAAATGTCTATATGGATAAAAGTATTTTTTGGCTTCAGGTTTGTTTTATGGTCCAGGATTTAGTTTATTTTGATATACACTTTTTGAGGACTTAAGTAGAATGTGAATTCTGCTCTTATTAGAGGAGGTATTCAATAGATGTCAATTAGATTCCATTGATTCATAGTTTTGTAAGTTCTTCTATATCCTCACTTATTTTCTACTGAGGTATCTTTATTGAATATTAAGAGAAGTATGGAAACCTCCAGCTATAATGTATATTTGTCCATTTATCCCTTCAGGCACATCGGTTTTTGTTCTATGTATTTTGCAGTTCTGCTCTTTGGTTCATACACATAGAAGATGAGACCCTTTCATCATATATAGTGTCCTTCTTTGTTAATTTAACTTTCTCTGAAGCGTATTCTATTCATATTAAAATAGCCGTTTCTGGTTCCTTGTGATGAACTTTTCCATAGCTCTTTCTCCATCCACTCACTTTGCAAAATGCAAATGTCTATATTCAACAACAGTTAATTGTGGATCATATAGGCTGGACCATGCTTTTATTTATTATTTTATTTATTTATTTTTTGTATTTATTTGACAGATAGAGTTAGGCAGTGGGAGAGAGAAACAGAGAGAAAGGTCTTCCTTCCATTGGTTCACCCCCAAATGGCCGCCACGGCCGGAGCTACGCCGATCTGAAGCCAGGAGCCAGGTGTTTCCTCCTGGTCTCCCATGCAGGTGCAGGGGCCCAAGCACCACAGTCATCCTCCACTGCCTTCCTGGGCCACAGCAGAGAGCTAGACTGGAAAAGGAGCAACCAGGACTAGAACCTGGTGCCCATTTGTGATGCTGGCGCCGCAGGCAGAGGATTAACCAAGTGAGCCATGGCGCCAGCCCGTGGACCATGCTTTTAATCCACTCTGCCCATTCCTGTGCTTTAATTGATAGAAACTATTTACACTTAAGAATTGATATGTTAGGGTTTAAGTGTTTCATTTCATATTTTCTTTTCTGTTTGTTCTCTGTATTTTTCATGTTCTTATTAATAAGTTTTAGAATTTCATTTTGATTTATTTGTGTTGCTTTTAGTGTATATTTTATAAAACATTATTAGAAGATTCTGTACATGTTACATTACATATATTTATGCATACACATACACATACATAAATATAGATATAAATGTTTACAGTAACTAGTATCATCATTTTGCCAATTAAATGTAAAAGTTACCTCTATTTGTGTCTCCTTACTCTTCCATTTCCTAATGTGATCCTCTTAGAAACTTCTACATACATTTAGAACCACATTAGTCCATATTCTCATTTCTTTTCTTTTTATTTGAGAGGAGGAGAGAAGAGAGAGAGTGCTCCCATCCACTGGTTTGCTGTCCAAATGCCTGTAGCAGATGGGTGGACCAGTCCTTTTTTTGACCAGTCCTAAATTTGCCTATTATTTCAGCATCATGTACTGGGAACTCAATTCAGATTTATTTATTTATTTGAAAGATGGACTAACAGAGAGGGAGGCAAATACACACACATACAGAGAAAGAAATCTTTCATCCTCTGATTTACTCTCTAAATGGCCACAACAGCTAAGCCAGGCTGAAGCCAGGAGCCTGAAACTCCATCAGGGTCTCCCATTTGCTTGACAAGGACTCAAGTACTTGGGTCATCTTCTCTTGCTTTCCCAGGCACATTAGCAGAGAACAGAGCAGCCAGGACTCAAATTGGAGCTCCGATATGGGATGCCAACTTGGCAAACAGCAGCTTAATCCTCTGCTCCATAATGCCAACCCCTTTTTCTCGTATGTTTAATTACCTTTTCCAAATTTGCCAATTATTTCAGTGTCAGGTGCTGGAAACTCAATCCAATTCTCTCATGGGGATGACAGGGCCACAATAACTTGATCCATCACTTGCTCCCTCCCAAGGTCTGCATTAGAAAAAGCTGGAATTGTGAGTGGAGTTGGAACTTGAAGCCAGCCACTCCAACAAGAGACGAGGGTCTCAAGTGATGTTAACTGCTGTGCCAAATGCTTACCCTTGCAACAATTTCTTCTTCCATGCTCAAACATAATTTAGAAAACTCAAAAAAGAGGAATGTTTCTTTACTTTTAGCAGCTGAAAAGTGCTATGGCACGTATCTGATTTCTATGATTTTTAATGAGAAATCTATAGTAATTTAAAGTGTTGTTTTTCTTCTTTCTCTTGTAGGTAACACACTGTTTCTCTCTGGTTGTTTCAAATTTTTCTCTAACTTTAGTTTTCAGAATTTCAACTATGATGCCTTAGTGTGAATTTCTTTGGAATTAATTTATTTTGGATTTGATGAACTTTCGGATTCTATAAATATATGTGTTTTGACACATTTGAAAAGTCAACCATTAGTTCTTTGAGTACTTTTTCAGTCCCACACTCTTTTCACTCTTTCTGGGATTGCAATGAAACAAATGATAGATCTTTTCTTATAGTTCCACAAGCCTCTTGGATTCTTTCTGTACTTTGAGTTTACTTTTCCCATAGTAGGTAATTTCAATTATTCTACCTTCAAGTTCCAAGACTGCTATTAAATGCATTCACTGAGGTTTTGTTATTGTGTTTTTCAGTTCTGAAATTTCCCTTTGATTCTTCTTTACATGTTCTATTTCTTTGCAAAGAATTTCTGTTTCTTCATTGAGGCATCATATTTTTTAATTTTTAAAGCATATGAATAATTGTTGAAAAAAGTATTTTTGAAGATCATTTTAAAACCTATGCCAGATTATTCTAATATCTCTGTCATTTCTGTGTTGTCATCTTTTGGTTATCTCTTTTTAGTTTGGGACTTTCTTGGTTCTTGGCATAAAGGGTGGTTTTTAATTGAAAATTGCACATTTTGGATATTATGCTATCAAACTCTGCATCTTATTTTAGACCTTTTCTGGCAAGGATGAGGGTCAGGCGAAAAAAAAAAAAAAGTTCCTGTGGTGTTTTCAACATGGCCGCAGGGTGGAGATGTTTTTGTATGCATTTATCAGCCATTTTCAGTTGGCTGTTTTCATCAGTTCTGCATCTGAGGTACATAAGGCAAAAAGAGAACTCTTTTTCACTGTCTTTCAGATTCACTATCAAGCCTTTCTTTGGATCATGAGGTACGGCATCACACAGATTAAGGAAGCACACTCAGATTAAAGATTCTAATGTGGGGAAACCAGGGGACACTCTGTCCACTGCCAAAGGTGGAGGCAGAGGCAGACCCCCAGATATCTGATTACTCCAAGCATTTATTATTGACGGTGAAGTGATCGATTAATCAAAAAAAAGTGCAGTTTCATTAAACAGGATTTCATGATGAAGGAGTTTAAATATAGTGAAACGGGGAACACTGGGGAGTTTTGGTGTTTACAGGAGACATGTTTGGTTGACGGTACAATCATAACCGGGGTGAACATCCCACATGATGTTTACCGGAGCCCACAACATTTCCGTAGCTGCGTCGGCATCGTGGCAGATGACCTTTGCCATCGTTAACATAGCCTGACAGATCGCCTTTGCCATCTGGCCAAGCATGCCTTCAGCAGAACTCAGGCCACGCAGTGGTCTCTGCGATCTAGGCCTGTCACAGAATTCGGGCCGTGTGGTGGTCCCCGACAAAGTACAAACAGTCATGCTCCTCGCGTGTCTCGAAAAATGAATGAAAACCAGCCAGATAGTTAAAATGTTTCTCCAAAAATGCTCGTCAGGACAAAGGATGGTTAGCTAAATGCTGCATCAAGAGGACAGCGGTAAATTAACAGCCAGCTCCCATCTGTCACTGAGCTTACATCCCGCTGGAGGAAACGCACACTTCCTAGCACAGGTTAGTATCAGTTTTGTTAAAGCTATGCAGGTAGAAATAAAATGGTTAATGGAATTGAAGGGAAGAAGGTTGAAGAAGATGTGGCACAATGGAAATAAAGCATGGGAGGATCCTGCCATGCAGGGAGCTCTGGGGAAAGTTACACTGTCAGACATTCCAGAGAAAAAGATGGCAATTCTCAGATCAAGACAACTGTTCGGGTGAATCTCAAATGACTCAGCTTCATCTTCCTGATGAAACATTTGGATGGAGAGTGAACTGTGGGTTTGTTAATTGAGAGCTATAAGCCAAAAAATTTGAAACCTACCCCTAAGCTAATAACGTCCTTTCTATTTCTCTTATTCCTTATAATTATGTCTTTTTCCTCTTCATCTTCATAGCTCTGCCAGCTACCAGCAGCACTAATGGCCATACATCCATTATGAGAAGGAAGAAAAGCATTCTGCAGCTGAAATAAGGCAGAAAGTGATATTGAAGTAAAAACAGAATAAAACCCACTATCCGTGCAAAGTGAGAATCGATGGTAGGTTTCACTGTCTCATTAGAGTAACGCTCAGGTGACCACGCTGTCTCTGTCCTGATGGTGCAGAGCTGGGCTTCCCCATTGGTGAAGGCCATGCTGGGGAGGGCAGGATGCTGAAGGCAGAGCATGGCTGACCTGCTGGTTCTTTTTTTCTTTTTTTTCTGTAGATGACTTAGAAAGCATTGTTTCAATTTAATTTTTTTTTTTTTTTAGGAAGAAGAATCATTTTATTTTATTTTTTTTTATGACTTCTTTTTTTTTTAACTTTTATTTAATGAATATAAATTTCCAAAGTATAGCCCATGGGTTACAATGGCTTCCCCCCTCCCATAACTTCCCTCCCGCCCGCAATCCTCCCCCTTCCCGCTCCCTTTCCCCTTCCATTCATGTGAAGATTCATTTTCAATTCTCTTTGTATACAGAAGATCAGTTTAGTATATATTAGGTAAAGATTTCAACATTTTGCCCATATAGCAACACAAAGTGAAAAAACTACCATTGGATTACTAATTATAGCATTAAATAGCAATGTACAGCACATTAAAGACAGAGATCCTACATAATTTTTTTTTCAAATTAATTAATTTTCTATGCCATTTCCATTTTAACACCAGGTTGTTTTTTTTTTTCATTTCCAATTCCCTTTATATACAGAAGATCAATTCAGTATATAATTAGTAAAGACCTCATCAGTTTGTGCCCACACAGAAACGCAAAGTATAAAAATACTGTTTCAGTACTAGTTATAGCATCACTTCGCTTTAGACGACACATTAGGGACAGATCCCACATGGGGTGTAAGTACACAGTGACTCCTGTTGCTGATTTAACAATTTGACACTCCTGTTCATGGCATCAGTAATCTCCCTAGGCTCTAGTCATGAGTTGCCAGGGCTATGGAAGCCTTTAGAGTTCGCTGACTTCGATCTTATTCCGATAGGGTCATAGTCAAAGTGGAAGTTCTCTCCTCCCTTCGGAGAAGGGTACCTCCTTCTTTGATGGCCCCGTTCTTTCCACTGGGATCTCACTCACAGAGATCATTCATTTAGGTCTTTTTTTTTTTTTTTCCATGATATCTTGGCTTTCCATGCCTGCTATACTCTCATGGGCTCTTACTACCTCCAAATGGTTTCCACCTTAATTTACCTTAGGATTGAAAGTAAAGGCATATATTTTAAAGAGAATTCTTGTGTCGAAGGTGTGGCAAGTCAGTCCCTTTGTCTCTACATTATGTACCAGGGATGGTAAATACTTGACCCCTCAAGCCCATGTTCCTCACTGTGGACAAGGCAGACAACAGTGCCAAATGTACTCTCTCATGTTTTCCTCCTGGTTGGTGAGTCACACGTGAGTGCCTTGTACTCAGTAATCCAAGAAATTCATTAGTAGATGATTGATGAAGATGCTGCAAGTGCAACTTCTTTGCCACAACTGCTTTATTCTAAACATTAAAATTCTTCCCAAGCACCCTACTTAAACTTCTTCCACAATTACTGTGATGAAGTCATACAGTGGTTCCTGAATGAGCACAGTGATGAAACTCACTTCTTCAAGGACTCAAAAGAATATGAGGAAAACAAATTAACTGCGATGAGACAAGGCTAGACAAACCTAAAACTTGAGCGAGGAGGCAGTCTGTGTATCCCATGGAGATGCTTCAAAGCCTCAGAGGAAGTGGGAAGGTGAAACCTTTCAGGACAAGCTTCCCATTAGCGCCAGGGCTGAGACTGGCCCTCAAGTCTTTGAAGGATGTTCTTTGAACTGAAACCCATGGGCAATCCATGAACAGGCAGCCTCAAAAGCTAAAAAGGAAATGATTGTGAACTTCAAAGGAAAGGAGTCTAGATTCCAAAAGCAGGCAAGGTTTCAAACTTTGTTCTCAGAACAGTAATTCCAGGACTGAATTTATCTCTGAGTATCACCTGGAGAATTATTGGGGTTGATGGGATGGCTGCCACAAAGCTGGCCACAGGGAGGGGGACCCACAGGGTGTGGTCTCAGGGCCTCCTTGTTTCTGTGTCCGTGGTCTGAGTCCAGTCTCTCAGAAGAAAAGGCTGAGTAGGGAAGGGTCACACCTTGAGGAATGGCACACATGTCCTTCAAGTGAACTGAGCCAGTTACACAGACAAACGTGACCGTAAGTGAACACATGAGCCACAAGCCTGAATCTTCTAGCAGAAAGATCTTGCTATGAAGAGTGGCGGATGCTACAAAAGCTGATATTTCAGCTCTTCAAGGTTGGGACTAAAGAATTTCTAGATCCTTTAAAATCTGGGACAACTTTAGAGCTATTCTCACATTTTATAGAGATAAGAAGGCGGCTTTCCAAATACCCCCACTGGTGAACAAAAAGGACAAGACAATCCCAGGTCTCTTGGTTCTCCCTCTAGTGCTGCTTCTAGTACATCAGCTTCTAAGGATCTGCAGCACCCACCGTGCCGACACCTGCAGTTTTAGGAAGACAAAGGACTCTAACTTAATTATCACTTGGGCTAGCTAGGGAATCACCTTTCCGTCAGAACAAATTCTCCTTTCATTTCATTTTCATTGCTAAAGAGGTCCCTCTGTTATGGAGAGCTCTGTGGGAGTTCTATCAGTTTTCCTGAAACACCTTCGACCCCATCCCCATCTTACACATTTATGATCTTCCTTGCCTCTGAAGAGGAAAAGAGACAGCCAGCCCTGTTAAAACATCACTGTCCATCCCTCTAGCACCCTGATCTCCACCCCAGGGGCAGCACCTTCTGAATCTGGTTTCAATCATCCCCACTATTTGAGAGACCTTACATCACATGGTGAATGGACGTTTACTGGAAATAGAAATCTCACTCACGATAATGCACAGCGTAATTCAATGGCTGCACCAACTCTTCTTCTTTGAGAGGATTTCTGGCCCCCGTTTTGATGGATCATTTCCAAATGAGGACTGTTGAACCATATGGTCATATTTGAAATGCAACGTTCATATTGTAGGCCAAATTCTAAATCCAGATTCCCCAATGCCCTATGGGTTCTCAAGGCTGAATTATTCTCACTTGAACATGATATGGGGCCTTAGCTTACCCAGGATCTTTGCTTGCATTTTAGGTCAGAGTCAGCAGTGGTTTGCCAATGCTTGCTCATGCATTTGCTTCTCTGCCCTTTGTGGTGCAGAGATGAGGGAGTTCCTAGTGGGCAATACTAGGAAGTTTCTTGTAAATTAAATATCCTAATGATTGTCAAGGGATCAGTCTCTACAACAAGCTAATATTATTATGCATTAACCCTGTAGGATTGCAAGAAATAGAACAAAAAAGAAATCAGGTAAATTCCAGCACTGTGGAATTTCTCTTGTTTATACACAGCCACTCTGACGTATATGGTTGTAGCAGACCAAATTAAATAATATAGTTATTTATCAGATAGCAAAAAATGTGGAAGCAGCTTTAGGACTGCGCCACGAGCAGAGGCTGAAAGACAATGAGACGCGTGCTAGAGAAAGCCTACACTGCATGAACGAAGCACTGAGGGCAATTTTGGTGAGGGATCAGGGAAGAGGACAGCTGGAGAGCAAGTGTCAGTCTTACAAGAGGTGATCTAAGTTGTTGTTATGAAAATGGACATAGAAATACAAAGAGAGTTCAAAACATTCATTGCAAATGGAAATAACAGATAAATATAATTTGATGCAAAAAAACCCCAAGCCTTGAAATCTTAAGAAAATCATGGAAAATGTGTATTAGGAAAAAACCATGGATTTCAAAGGTTTTTCACCAAAATTATATTGTCATTTGAAGTACACTCCTCTGCACAGTAAAGGCCATTATGACAAGATCTCAGATGTAAATGAATATTTCTCTGAAAACCAGAGGACAGGCAATCTTGTTATAAAGCAGCAAATAATTGACTGAATTGCAATGTAGAAATAGTGTTTTGTGGAAGGTAGAAGTTCTGAACAAAGAAATGGAATTTTCAGAAGAAATGTCTGAGCAAAGTGATGATGATGTGGTGTGGCTTCTTCTGCTTTTAGTGAAATGGGAGAGAGAAGAATCAGAGGATTTGTAATCAACACTGAAGTGGGAAATTCTCCTAGAGGCCCTGTGGTAAAGAGGCAAAGAGCACTTTCAGGACTGACTAACAGTGGCACTGTAACTAGGCTGCACTCTGATAAGGGGATTGGTGCCACTAGGTGGAAATCAGGTGCTACATCAAGACGAGGGAGGACTGACTCTGAAGGCATGTCAGAGACTTTGGGCTACCTCACCCCGTGGCCAAGGCTGGAGAACAGAGCGATTTCAAGGCTTCCTGAGCCCTCGTTCTGAAATGGTAAGCCTTGGCAGGAGAGCCTGTGTGACAGCCTGCCCCTCCGGAGGACACAAGGAGTGAACTTTGCTAAGGTCAACTCATTGCCATCTCTGGTGGCAGGCAGAGAGTACAAGCTGTGGGGAAGAGGTGCTCACATTTATTTTTAAAACGATGCCCTGAAAACTCTCTGCACCCAGACAGGACCTGCCCCAGGTCAAGGGCACCCACTAGAGCAATGCCCAATAAGCTACGGAAGGCACAGTGACTCCAACAGGTGAGAGCTGCTACGTAAGCTCTGGCATGGCTGCCCAGAGCCTTGGGGGCCCAGCTCCAACCCCAGTGTACCTGAAGGTGGGACATTGAGTCAATGACAACTATTCTCAAACCGTAATATTCAATGTTGTTCGCCTTACTTGATTTTGGACTTACGTGAATGATTATCCCTTTCTACTTTGCTATTTCTTCTTTTTGGAACTTTATCCTATGCCTACCCTGTCACTGCACTTTTGAAACACAGAACCTGCTTGGTTTCACAGATTCACAGTTGAAGAAAAACTTGCTCAGGATGAACCACATCTTGAGTTCCATCCACATAGGTTTTAGGTAATATTTACTTAATCATTTACTTTTACTTTTTATTTATTTATGTCTTTATGCAGAGAGAGTGAGAGACAGAGAGGGAGAGAGATCCCATCTATTGAGTCACTTTCCCCAAATGCCCCCACAATAGCCTGGGCTCAGCTAGGCTGATCCAGGAACCAGAACTTCAATCTGTGTCTGTGGCAGGGACCCGACCACGGACTCATCGCCTGCTGCTTCCCAAAGTGTACATTAGCAGGAAGTGCAATCTAAAGCAGAGCGTGGACTCAGAACCAGGCATTCCAATAGGAGAGGCCGGATCCCAAGCAGCATCTTAACCACTGCACCCAATGCCTAGTGCCAGCTTAGGTGATTTTTAGCTTAGACTCTGGACTTTAGACTTCTGAGTTAATTCTCGAGCAAGGTAAAACATGTGAAGCTATTGGGATGGAATGAATGCATTTTGTATGTCAGAAGGGGCTGAATTTGATGGCCCATGGTTGAACACTATGATCTGAGTGTACATGTATCCCCCCTGACAATTTTCATATGTTAAATCCTACCTGGGTGAGAGTACAAAAAAGTGGGACCTTCAGGAGGTGATTAGAGGTCAGAGGGGCTGCATGCTGGCTGCTTTGCTTCCACCACAAAGGACACATAGAAGGCGCCCTCCATGAGGAATAGGCCCTCACCTGACCTGGAGTCTGCTGGTGTCTTGATCTTGGGTTCTCCAGACACCAGAGCCTTGTGTCATTAATTTCTGTTGTTTATAAACTGCTCAGTCTGGTCGGCGCTGCGGCTCAATAGGCTAATCCTCCACCTGCGGTGCCGGCACCCCGGGTTCTAGTCCCGGTCGGGGTGCCGGATTCTGTCCCGGTTGCTCCTCTTCCAAGCCAGCTCTGTGCTGTGGCCCGGGAGTGCAGTGGAGGATGACCCAGGTCCTTGGGCCCTGCACCCCATGGGAGACCAGGAGAAGCACCTGGCTCCTGGCTTCGGATCAGTACAGTGCCAGCCGCGGCAGCCATTGGGGAGTGAACCAACAGAAAAGGAAGACCTTTCTCTCTGTCTCTCTCTCACTGTCCACTCTGCCTGTCCTATATATATATATATATATATATATATATATACACACATATATGTATATATATATATAAACTGCTCGGTCTCAGGTCCTAGTTATACCAACACAAAGACACCAAGGATGCATGTAGGACTTGGAAAGAATACATTTTGTGGATTCAAAAGAATATGAGAAGAAATGTTCATGAGAGTTTTTTTTTTTTTTTTTTGACAGGCAGAGTTAGACAGTGAGAGAGACACAGAGAGAAAGGTCTTCCTTCTGGTGGTTCACCCCCAAATGGCCGCTACAGCCAGAACTATGCCCATCTGAAGCCAGGAGCCAGGTGCTTCCTCCTGGTCTCCCATGCGGGTGCAGGGCTGAAGCACTTGGGCCATCCTCCGCTGCCTTCCCGGGCCACAGCAGAGAGCTGGACTGGAAAAGGAGCAACCAGGACAGAACCGGCACCCCGACCGGGACTAGAACCCAGGTTTGCCGTCACCACAGGTGGAGGATTAGCCTAGTGAGCTGCGGCGCCAGCAGAGTTGTTTTTTGTTTTGTTTTTTTTTTTTCTCAGAATTTATGCTTCTGTTAGAAGGTACCAGGACTCTCTTGATGGCTGTGCTTGAGCCTTGCACGGTCATTAGGCTTTCCTTCTACGAAAGGCAGATATCTGTCCTGGACAGGCGGATCTCTTGTCCAGGCTTGAGAACATGAACGGAAGGACTTAGACTCCCTCGGGGATCCTATTGTATGATCCATCACCCTTGCTTCTCTAAAAGGTTTTCTTTCATTCGTTTTTCCTGGCCTGACCTGATTTCTTCAATGCTGACTTTATTCACTCCCTCTGAATATGGATCTAACACAGTGCTGGAAACAAGGTTCAGTTTCCTCTGTCTATAATTCAGGTGTTAGAGTCAGAATGATGTGGCTCAAGGCTGGGCTGTGCAGACTAGGGCATTTATATCCACTGACTGTAAATAAAAATAAGACCTATTGTGTGTGGTGGTTGAAGCCTCCCAGAACATAATGCTTATGAAAGCACTTTGTCATTGGTAAACCACAGACTCAATGGGGAACATTTTCGTTAGCACTGCAATTTTGACCTTTTCCCAGGGGATCTCTTGGAGGGGAGACTGCATCACCATGGCTGCAGGTGCTTTAGGAAGCACCCTGAGGGGTTCCCTGCGTGTTGCTGTTCCTTTACTTGCTTCTGATTGCCGGAGCATTGCCACACTTGTGCTGTGGTACTTTCTAAGCCACTAGACTTCACAATGTATTCACTCCATGTTGGTTATACTGCAGCCACAGCATAAAACACAGAGAAGATGTACTATATTCTGCATCCAGGAAACAGAAGACATGGGGGACCAGAACATTCTTGTGTGATACAGGAACATACAACTAATTTTCTCTTCATTCCAAGTGACCTTGGGAGGCCAGGCTTGGGCAGCAGGACAATAGCCAGGTTATGAAATGACTGCCCCACAGTTCAGTTCCCAGCCCATTTTCCTTGCTGTTAGGATGGCTTGGGTGTTGCTATGATTTGGACGTGTTTTCTTCTGCAGGGATTCAGGTGTTGGAGTTTTGGTAGCCAGGGTGGCAGTGCTGGGAGGCAGCAGAACCTCTAAGAGGTGTTGCTCAGGGGAAGCTCCTCAGGCCAATATTGCCACTGTTTTCAAAAGGGATTGTGGTATTCTCTTGGGACCCTGGTTAGTTCTCAAGAGAAGGCTGTTACAAAATGCCAAGCCTGGCCCCACCTGTCTCTCTCTCCCAGCTTCCACATGCACCCCACCATTGCCTTCCACCATGGCATGACCTGAGCCTGAGCCAGAATCATGCCTCTCAACCTCCACAACTATGGGCTGGGTGAACTGCTTTCCTTTGAGAATGGACTGCTCCAGGTATTTCAGTATAACAATGAAAGCCTTGACTGATCGAAGCCCATAGGATGCCTTTCCCTCTGCCCCTTCATTCCAATCCTGATGTTCCTTCACTCAACTCTGATCTGGAGGCCAAGCTTAACAAGTGAGTACTCCTTGCCCTGTGGCTTCCAACAGATTTCATAAATGGGCATCACTGACTAGAGTCACAGGGAAGGAGGAGGAGGCTGCTGTCTTGTCCCTGCTCCCATCAGTTATGCTGCTCTCCCTGCAGTAGGCAACCTCCACTTCACCGTTCAGGCCAAGATGTAGAAGTGAGTTATATTCCATCTGGTACAAACCACAGGGGCTCTATGCCTTCCCTGTGGATACCAGGGCCCACACACCACACCATCATCAACAGTCTCTTTATTGAACTCTCCCCATATACCTTGTTTTGATGTGACAAGTCTTCCCTGCCAAAATCCTAATTCATCTCTAAACGTGACCTGCTTTGGAGGTGGCACCTAGGAGGCTGTTGTGACTCTTGGACTGAAGGCAGGGTTATCGCTGGAAGAAGGAAAAGGGGAAATCCCAGGAGTGGTCATTACCTCTCTTATTTTCCCAGCCTTAGGAGAATGCTCCAACTCTTACAGATACCCAGAAATTATACCCATGCATTTGTAAAGCAACCTTGTTGTTGATATTGCTTCTAGCTACTCACTTTTTTCTTCATGGACTTTGATTAGTTCCCATGAGAGGAAGCAGAGGGGTCAAGGGCCTTTGCAACAATAAGACAAGCAGACATCAAATCCCAGAGAGATACCAACTGGAAGTCATCCTGCACCCACGGAGAACCCAGGTGGAAGATGCTGAGTGTCTGCCTATTCCTACACCTGGGTTGCTGCAAGAGGTCTGAGACAGTCTGAAGCCTCTTGTTCAGGCAAGAGACAGCTGAGTGTCTGTGCTAGGAAGAAAGCAAGCTGAGCTGGGTCAGCTACGGAATTGAATAGGCCAGGGCACATAAAGGAAAAGTACCACAAAGGTTTGCGCAGAAGTGAGATATGGAAATAGAGGCAAGACATCACAAAATGTAAAATGAGTTTACATGTTTCAAAAACAACAGCAAATAATAAAACTCCTGACTTTGGCCATGATGCAGTAAATAGTGTGGCTACTGCTCTCCCTTCACAAGCTGAACCAATGCATAAGGCAGAGGCACATAACTCTAGACACTGGACAACAGGTGGTCAGTACTGTGATCCTTGAGACAAAGTAAAGAAATCCCTGTGGTCCTCTCTACCTTCTTCCTGGGGCACTTGCTTGCTGGGGAATGAGGAAGTGAACTCAGGAAGAGTGACTGAGTGGTCCCACTGGGTTCGGGCCCAGGATCAGAATTCCAGACTGCTCAAGTGACTGGGCACTGAAAATGAGGGGACTCTGCACAGGTCAGGGTTCAGCAGTCTGCTCAGAATTCACAACAAGTGGGGCTGGCGCTGTGGTGTAGCAGGTAAAACTGCTGCCTGCAGTGCCAGTATCTCATATGGGCACCAGTTCGAGTCTTGGCTGCTCCACTTCCAATCCAGCTCTCTGCTACAGCCTGGGAAAGCAATAGAAGATGGCCCAAGTACTTGGGCCTCTGCACCCACATGGGAGACCTGGAAGAAGCTCCTGGCTCCTGGCTTTGGATTGGCCCATTTGGGGAGTAAACTATTGGATGGAAGACTTTTCTCTCTCTGCCTCTGCCTGTCTGTAACTCTTTCAAATAAGTAAATGCATCTTTAAAAAAATGAAATCACAATAAACATCCAAGAAGTCCAGGGAACCCCACGTAGGTTATAAACCAAGGAGACCTCACCCAGGGATATCATGGTCAAAGTACTAAAATCCAAGAATAAAGGGAAAATACTGAAAAAAGGCTAAGGAAGAAAAAGATACAATTTGTAGGGGAACAAGAAGAGTTGACTTTTCATCATGTTCTAGATGAACATGGAGCATTGTCTTTAAAGCATAAATCAGTCCGCTGTACTAGTTAAGGAGAGGAGACATGGGTGATGGGACCAGGTCTTCTAGATCCACAGTGTGCAATAGCAAGAGTGGAGGTGGCGGGCAGTGCGTTTTCCATATTACACTTTAAGGAGACAAGAGCAGTGCTCAGAACCAAGAAGCCAGTGCCAGAGCCTCAGGGTGCCCTGAAACAACCTTCATTGTCTAGACTGTTGTTGGAGGAGGCAGCAGGTACTTGCTCAGCTCTGTATCTGCTTGTGTGGCTGGATATGAAGTTCATTTTGTTTGATTTTAAATACAGCATGATAAAAAGCAGAAATGAATTTTGACCCCTGTGACTACCACTCAGATAAAGAAACAGCATTGCTAGAAACCAAACCCTGATACTTGCGTTAGTCACTAAGCCTTGCCCAGGATAGTAACCACCTTAAATTCATCAGCCACATAGTGTCTGTTACCTGTTTCTGAGCTCTATATAATACAGGATGTATTCTTTTGTGCTTAGCTTTCACAAATGATGTTTGACAGGTTACTCAGTGTTGATGTATTTGTAATTCATTCATCCTCATTGGTATGTGGTGTTCTGTTCTATGATTATGCCACAGTTTCTTACTCAGTTTCTCTGCTAATGGATATTTGAATATTTTCCAATTTTGGGCCATTAGTAAAAATGCTGTTGGAGGGGGAGGGGGACATGCTGTGGTGTAGTTGGTTAAGCATCCACCTGTGGCTCCGGCATCCCATATGGGCACTGGTTGGAGTCCTGGCTGTTCCACTTCTGATCCAGCTCCATGCTGATGGCCTGGGAAAGCAGTAGAAGATGGCCCAGGTGCTTGGGCCTCTGCACCCACATGGGAGACCTGGAAGAAGCTCCCAATGCTGTTGGGAACACTCTTGTGCCTATCTTTCAGTACATGTATAAAAGTGTTTCTGCTGTTCACATAAGTACATGAGGAAGGGCTGATCATGATAGTGTGTTGCATGGTCAGCTTTAATAGATAACAGTAAACATGTGCAAAATGGTTTCATAAATGTTTACTTCCTTAAGGTGTATATGAATGTTTTAATTGTTCTGCTTTATAGGAAAGCACACACAGTACTAACTTGTTGATTTCTTTTAGCCATTTTGATTGATGTGTAACAGTATTTTACTGTGGTTTTTAAATTAAAATTTTCCCTATGACTAAGAAAGTTGAGCATCATTTCATGGACATTTTAGCCATTTGGGTAGATTTCCCCATGAAATGTTCATTCAACTCCTTAGCCACTTTGCTTTTCACAAAGATATATATTCATTCATTTCCATTTTCCATATTCATTTAAAGACTATCATACAGCTGATACCACCTGAACTGCTTCATGCTTTTTAAAAAAAGCTTCTATTTACACTTATTTGATATGGAATTAAAACTAAAATGATCAAATACTCTAATAATGGAAAGCAATCAGCCAGCATGGCTAGGGCTTCTCTTCCATGGGCTGATCAACATTAGCAATAGTTATCTTAATAATAAATGCCACTTGTCTTACATTTTCTGCCTTTTTCCTACTGATTGTAGACATTTTTAATATATTCTCAATGAGTGTTTTGTTGTATATTGCATGCAAATATGTTATTCTCTGTTGGAAACACATTTGCATTTTCATTGCTTGGAGGTATCTGATCAGCAGCAGTCTTAATCTCAGTGTACCACCCTGCTCCGTCTTCACATGTATAAGTAGCAGTTCTTTGGGTTCTAAAATCTTCCTACACCAAGGTCATGAATATATTCTCCTATGTGCAGTTTTAAAAAGCTTTATAGTTTCCCTTTTACATATAGATTTGCAAACTGAACGGAATTCATTTTTTCAGTGATATGAGGTGAGAACCAAAGTCATCATTTTCCATGTGGATAGTCCAGTGTTCCAGAAATGTTTATTGAAAAGACATTGCAGTGTGACCTTTGCCGAAATTCCATCACCCACAATGTGTGATCTGTTTCGGTGCTCTGCTACGCTTCATCGGCACAGTTATCTACTCTCGATCTTTATCTCTTTTTAGAGAAACATACAGATAAAGAGATATTGATCTATCCTGGCACCACAGCTTCATAATACGTCTTACATTCTGTCAGTGGAAGCCCACCACCCTAGCCTTTCTCCATCAATATTTCCGTGCTATAATGGCTCTTGCATTTTCATGTCAATTACAGATTTAACACCCAAAGTATATACACACATACACCCAAAGATAGAATTTTCACTGGACTGCATAAATCAATAGATAAGTGAGGAGAGAATTTCTGTCTTAACAATGTTAACACTTTCAAGCTATGGCTATGGACCTTCTTTAATTTTTGCCAGTAATGTTTGTAGTTCTCTGACTGAAATCTTGCATATAGCTTTCAGCTTTACTTCTAAGGATTTAATTCGTTATGCTATTGTCAAATTACTTAATTTTTATTTTCTGTTTTATGATTTAAAAAACTGTGATATACTATATATTTTTATATACAGGTTTTGTATCCATTTTTTTGCTAAATTAACTTACGAAGTTTTAATGCTTTTCCATATATTATTCTGGATTGTCTATCTATGTTTACAATCACATTTTTTTTTTTGCAAATAATGAATACTTAGTTTCTTTCTTTCTGATTCCTGTTGCCAAAAAAAATCCCAAACTAGTTGGAGGCATTGCTATAAAACCCCTAAGATGGATCTGCTCACCTGACACAGAAAGCCAATCACTGACATTGGGGTGGTGAAAGAAAGTAGGTATTTATTGCAAAGCGCAGAACAAGGAGCCAGGCAGCCATTGCTTAATTCCTGGGCTCCCCGAGGAGTTAAGTGTGAAGATTGAAATTGGGGCTGAGAAGTGCATGATCAGCTCATGTCCATGTTCCTGGTTGGCCAGGGTAGCTTGCGACATGCCTTTGATTCGTTAGTGATGCATATTTCAACAAGAGAATCCAGTAAAGAAATAAAATAATGTCAAGTGGCAATCACAAAGGGGAAAAAAGCAAGAATCTTATATATATGTACACATATATATCTTATGTAAATGTACTTCAAAAATTATGGAAAATAGAATTGAAAGTATGAATTTATTTTGGTGCAAATGTTTTAAATCATATGTAGAAAACGCATATTATGAAAAAGGTGTGATATATGTAAACTATGTATATATGCATATATGTGTATATATTATATAGTTGGATTCTCCTAATGTTCTTCTTACATATAGCATTTTTGGAATATGGGAAGGGGGATGGAATTCTAGGTAGGATCTCAGATGGTTCTGTGTCTTCCATGTTGCTGTCCGCGAGGTTAGCACATAAAACTTTCCAGTCCCTACAGCTCCTTCATCAAACTCAGTAAAGTCAGCTTCACAAACAAATATTGAACTGGGTATGAGTTCCAGGGAAGGGGGCACTCACAATCTAAATACTTGCCATCAGTCAGGCTCAGCAGGAGTCTTGGAGAAGCTGGAGGGTGCAAGGCTCTAAGTAGCTTTGCTTCAGATGTAAATCTTTCTCACACACTCTGCCTGTTTAGACTTTTGAGAAAAGGCAGCTAGTGCTGTAATGAAAAATGGGCTTGTGGGGGTGGCCCAGGTCAGCATGGGGTGCAGCAGGTTAAGCTGCACCTGTGCCTGACCCTACTCTTATGTCCTGGCTACTCTACTTCCCATCCAGCTCCCTGATACGGTGTCTGGGAAAGCAGTGGAAGATCCAAGTACCTGGGCCTTGCTACTCGGGTTAGAAATCGAGATGGAGTTCTTTGCTCCTCGCTTTGGTCTGGCTCAGCTCCAGCTGTTTTAGCCAACTGGGGAGTAAACCAGCAGATGGAAGATATCTGTTTGTGTGCGACTCTGCTTTTCAAATGAACAAATCTTAAAAAAAAAAAAGCAAGGAAGTTGTGGCTACTGTTTGCCCTGCCCCTGAAGCCCTCCCACCCTCTGCTCACAGCTCTGAGAGAGGAGGAGAGCTCACCTCCCTTGTTCCTCCAGCAGCCCCTGGGTCAGCTGCGCTCTCTAAACTCTAGGCCCCCTCTGCTTCTCAGTCAGATACACTGTGAGCAGACACAGGAAGAGGAGGCTGAGATCCCCCCAGTCTTTACCTTGCACCCCCACCCTTGTTGGAGCCTGCAGAGGGAAAGCCCACTAATCTGAACCACAATGATGTGGCAAAGGGTTGAAGATAATGACCCACCTCTTCCCATTTCCCAAACCAATTCTCTTGTTCTCCTTTTGAACATGCAGAAGACAGGACCTGGGTGTTGTCTGATGAGAGGAATTACCCAGAGAGGAAGAGATGGCTGCTTCGTGGCACCATACTGAGTGGCAGGGGAGGGCTGGGATAATGTAAGGCAGTGATCCTGCTCATTCAGGCAGTAGACATGGACCCTTAGAGACACCAGGAACCAAGGCTATCTCCCCTCCCAGACCCTCCTGAGAACAGCTACTCCTCTGGAACATTGAAGGTCCTGGCCACACCCAGTTTGGGCAGCAGGACAAGAGGCCTTGGGATCACAGGACGAACAGGTGACCTCACTGTTTCCAGACTTGTACTAGCTTGCACCTGCTGCCAGCAAGCGCCTCTTGCATGTAAACGCCCTGCTCTTCTGGTGGGCACAGAGGACCTTGACGCCCTGCCCTTTCCACCAGGCTTGCTCTACAGGGAAGCTGGCCCATGTACCTGTGCTGTTTCTTGCATGGCAGAGGCTTCCCTTCACTCTGCCTTTCCCTGGCTGAAATTCTTCTCAACCTTGAGGGGTCAGTTCACACGTTGTCTCCTTAGTGGATCCTTCCCTGATGTGTTGTTTTAATCTGTTTTCCATTGTGAAACTGAATCTCACATCCTGAGTAAATATGTAAAGAATAAAGGCTGATTCAGCTCTGGCTTTTGGAGGTCCCAGGCCAAGGGGTCCCAAATGTTGAAGGCCTTATAGCTGGGGGGCACCTGGCAATGTCCCAAGACTGCAGGGCATCCTCTGGCATAACAGAGTAAGTGTGCCAGCTCAGATGTCTTCTTTCTTTACAAGGCCAATGACACCATGGGGGGCACACCTCACATCTTTATGCAACCCTAAGTACCTCCCAAAGAGTCCGCTTCCAAATATCATTGACATATTGAAAGGTAAGCTTCTAACACATGAACTTGGGGGCATACTCAAATTGCAGCATACATGTTCTCCTGTTTCAAAGAAATTATTCCTTCCTCTAGGCTCCACTAGTTTATTAACAATGATTTTTATGGAAATTTTGGCTGCCAGTGTGTCCTTATCATTTGTGTATATACATTAGTCCTCCATCAAATTATGAGGCACCCACATCTAGAGGTTATACTTAATTAATTGTTGCCCTCTCCATGTTATCCAACAGAAGGCCATTTGCTCCAAGACATTTGCTGAATGACAATCGCCGAGAAAGAGGACGCTATGGCAAACAGAGTTTAGGAGACAAGTAATGAATACTACAGGGTTAAAACAAACAGGCTTCCTGAGTCGAAATCCAGTGACATTTCAGCAGAAGGTAATCCACTCAGAATTGTCATCATTGTTTTAAAGTTAGCACTCTTCTCCTGAGATCCCTTTGGGCTTTTTTGGTTCTGTCGTGGCTTCTGGTCTAGCTGTCTGTTGACAGGCATGGCTGCCATCAGTGTTACTCCCAAGCCTGGCACTAGACGTGGCAGTTGCCAGGCTTGTGTCATGCTTGTGAGGACAGGACACACGGGACCTGGTCATTGACACTTCCCATGTTCCAAGTGGCTTGGCAAAGGAGGGGTGACTGAGACCCATGGACGGTCACTCAAAAGCACCAGAGCCCAGTCCTGTTGTTTTCAATTTGTGCATAAACATGAAAATGGTTGACACAGTGACAAACCATCGATTACAGCCCAATGCCACAGTCTGGTGTGCTCCAGCATGCACTCGCACACAGACACAAACCTATTCCTTTAGTTGGCTCTTTTTTTTTTAAGACTTATTTATTTATTTATTTGAAAGTCAGAGTTACACAGAGAGAGGAGAGGCAGAGAGAGAGACAGAGAGGTCTCCCATCCAATGGTTCACTCCCCAGTTGGCCGCAACGGCTGGAGCTGTGCCGATCCGAAGCCAGGAGCCAGGAGCTTCCTCCGGGTTTCCCACACGTGTGCAGGGACCAAGGACCTGGGCCATCTTCTACTGCTTTCCCAGGCCTTAGCAGAGAGCTGGATTGGAAGTGGAGCAACTGGGTCTCGAACCGGCGCCCATATGGGATGCCGGTGCTTCAGGCCAGGGCATTAACCCACTGCGCCACAGCACCGGCCCCTTAATTGGCTCTTATGTTGCATGTCTTCCCAGCTTTGTAATTAATATGCTACTTAATAAGGAAACTTTTAAAGATAAAACCTAATAACATTCCCCATCATCATAACTTTCTCAAAGATTCTCCAAGTATACCCATTGCAAAGAAGAAACCCTCCTTCCTGGAATGAGTACTTCCTGGAATGAGTGGCCTGGGACTGGGTCGTGTCCCCCTTCACACCCAGCTGGTTCTACACCTGTCTTTGAAACTACAGCTTGGACCTGAGTAGCTCCTCATACCCAGCCCTGTGCCATGTCTGTTCCGTACTGGTTAAGCAATTCTGCATCCCGCCCATCCTCAATTCATCATTTCTAGAACAAGAAGTATCTCCCTGCCTGGGTGGTCCCACCCAGACTGCATACCTAGGGCCCTTCACAGCCCCCAGTCCTCCGGAGTTGCTGCTGGCTCAGGCAGTCCCTGGTAGCACTGGGAGGTGAAGTGACCTTGGCTTTGGGTGACTTCTTAAGGAGAGAGCTAGGAAGAGGAGGCCTCCCCCTGCCAGTCCTCAGTGTTCGATCCACAGTCCAGTTCAGGGTCCCCCCACATCCTCGGTGCTGTGGTTCAAGGTGTAGACATATCTCTTCCTCAGTCAAGAAGCATTTCCACATAAATTCAAGAAGTTTCCTCTCTGAAAGTTCATCTTGGCCCCGAGATGAGAACTAGGAGCCAACTCAATATCTCGCCTCCGACATATGCCAGTGCTGGTTCCAAGCCTGTCTCGCCCGCTCTCTCTGGCTCTGAAGAGAAATGAGCCAAAGAGCCACGTCGGAACTGCTGCCTGCTCAGGCTCCACCAGCAGACGAGGGCCCGGGGGCCAGGCGCCGCGCCAGGCACGCAGCCCTGACTGCAGAGCCCGCATTTAGACTGCACAATCTACAGACCGCAAGGCCTCTGGGTTTTGCCAAACGTCCCTGTTAATGTTTTGGAGCCCATTCCTTTCTCTCTACTCCCATTGTTCCTGGGGCTTTGACCCCCACACTCCTGGACTGTGGAAGCCAACTCCCGCGTCTCTGGCTTCACCCCTTGCCACCCTTCTGACAGTGCCGCTGTGACCTGTCTTTTCCCACTCCGTGACAAACAGCCTTTGACTGCCCTGCGCTCTCTGCTGCCTCCAGCCCGATTCTCAGCAGAGAACAGGGAGCCTCCCCAGTCCCGCCCACCCGCCCGCCCTCCAGGCTGTTCCTGACCTTCACTTTCAAGTCTGCAGGCTCCTCTTTTCCACTGGCCTGGTTGCCTGCCTTCATCATCCACCCCATGAGGTGCAGCTCATTTAAAGACAATTCTCGTTTTGCTCATCAACAAATCGTTAAGTGCATGTACTTATAGGGTATAATACAGTATTATGATACTTGTGTATAAAAGATGGTGGAAAAGATTAAATTACATTAACATATCCACCTATTCCAATGCTTATCAGTATTGGGTGGTAAGAACATTCGAAATGTATTCTTTCAGCAATTCTGAAATATCACTTTTAAGTCCAGCAAGAGTCTTAGCCCTGGCATGAGGCTCTCCCCCAGCCCCCTTCTCCCACTGCTCCAAGGTACACAAATTCCCTCCTCACTCCCCGAGCTGTAGCCCTTACAACATGGCAGGCAGGGATCTTGGCGAATTCTTCTTGCCGCTGTGTCCTGCATTATTTGTGTATTCTGTACTGAAAGATAACTCAGAGCTGAGTTACAGTAAGGCCTTGTTTCCCACAGAAGAAACTGCGCTCTGTCTATTTATTCATACTTATTCCTTAATAGCACTTGCATGCTAAACATTGGTGAGAATGTTGGCTTCTCAGTGCTGGGGGTGCAGGTGTTAATAAGCCGGGGGAAGTCTCTGCTTCCCTAGGGCTAGCAAGCTGGAAGCAGTGGTGAGAGATGGAGATCAGTGGCAAAGATTTAAATACGATAGCTTTAGATAGCAGTAGGTGCTATACAAATATAACACAGCGATAGGACAGGACGGAAAACACCTGGGTGTGGAGGCTCAATCACTAGGTTCCCAAGCTGTCCAGAAAGAGCTCTCTTTGCCGTGTGAGCTGAGAGCTGACGATGAGAAGCTGGCAGCCAGCTGAGATGAGGAGTGCACTCTCAAAAGATGGATCGGAAAGAGCACTGGTGCTAGCGTGAGGGGGCTTGGTGTGTTCTAGGGGCAGCACAGAGCTGGTGGGGCCAGAGCATGGCGGGTGAAGGAGACAGCAGGTGGTGTGGGGGCGGGGGAGTCCATGCCTCCCCTCAGAGTGCCTTGCAGACCATGGTGAGAACCTCCAGTGTACGATTCTGAAATGGAAATGCATTGAAGTTTCCCACAGGAGAGTGGAGGCATCTGAGAATTGAAAAAAAAAAAAAAATTAGGGCTGGCTCTGTGGTCCAGTGGGTTAACGCCTTGGCCTGAAGAGCCAGCATACCATATGGACACTGGTTCAAGACCCAGCTGCTCCACTTCCTATACAGCTCTCTGCTATGGCCTGGGAAAGCAGTGGAAGATGGTCCAAGTCCTTGGGCCCCTGCACCTATGTGGGAGACTCAGATCAGCGCAGCTCCAGCTCTTGCGGCTAATTGTGGAGTGAACCATCGGACGGAGGACCTCTCTCTCTGCCTCTCCTCTCTCTGTGTAACTTTGGCTTTCAAATAAATAAATAAATCTTTAATAAAAATATTCAAATTTAGTGAGGATCATTTCTTGGCTAATGGATACAAGTATCCCTCAGGACCAGTCATAAATCTACTTAACTGATCAAGAAGACAATCTGTGGACCTGCTTCTGCAGGCCAAGCAACTGGGGGCAGGTGCCCCAACTCAGGGGTCAGCTGGTCAGGCCTGGAGTGACTTAACAAACAGGTCTGGGACACTTCTATACCATAACATAGGCCAACTAGAGAAGAGAGTAACAAATATTTAATTCAAAATTTACATGACACAGGAGCCTTCAGATTACAGGCCCAAGGACACAGGAAAAGCTACCTGATTTTACGCTCAGGTTCAGTGGAGCAGGGTCAGCCTGAGAAGTATTTGGACAGATAGAGTGTGTACTGATGGAATAGACTGAGAGGGGAAAGCCAGCGAGGCCTGTCCATTTGAATTCTTGGTCCCTCATTGGAGCATCTCTCCTACCTGGCTTGGGGCTGAGCCCCTCTGGAAAGAGGACCTGAACTTCTGTACATCTAGATGTTTCATAGGAAGGTGGGGGACATATTATAGGCTTTATGGCTTTTGGGGAAAGGTTTTTGGTTTCTATGCCCTGCCTTAGGGAAAAGGAATTTTGGTTGCTGTGACTTGCATTAAGGTAGAAGAGGCAAGAAAGAGGAGGGCAGGAGAGGGTCCAAGAGAGAATTTGCTTCTAAAGCCTTCTTACTGGGCTGTCCTTTCTTTAGCCCCTAACCTCTGAGCACTAGCCAATAGCACAGCCTTGCTCAGGGAGCCCTGCTTCCAGGAAATGATGGCAAGCATGTTGCACCAGCAAAAACATCTTTGCAAGATAGAAAGGGAACCTGATAAAGTAAACAGATTAGAGAAACAATTCATGGCTCTCCCATTAAAACAATGGGAAGCACCTGTGTTCTTGGAGATTTATTTAAAGACAGAGAGATTAATAAGCAGCTAGCCATTGAAAGAAAAGTATCAATGGCCGGCAACGTGGCTCACTAGGCTAATCCTCTGTCTGCGGTGCTGGCACACAGGGTTCTAGTCCCGGTTGGGGAGCTGGATTCTGTCCCGGTTGCTCCTCTTCCAGTCCAGCTCTCTGCTGTGGCCTGGGAAGGCAGTGGAGGATGGCCCAGGTCCTTGGGCCCCTGCACCCGCTTGGGAGACCAGGAGGAAGCACCTGGCTCCTGGCTTCAGATCAGCGCAGTGCGTCGGCCACAACGTGCTGGCTGTAGCAACCATTGGGGAGTGAACCAACGGAAAAGGAAGACCTTTCTCTCTGTCTCTCTCTCTCACTATCCACTCTGCCTGTCAAAAAATTAAAAAAAAAAATTAAAAAAAAGAAAGAAAAGTATCAATAAGTACAAGGGCAACTACACAAATTATGCTGCACGATGCTGTCCCAAGGAACATATTTGCACGCTGCAAGGCCTGTACATCTTCTAAACTGCAGAGAATTGTCTATAATTACAGATACACATTAGCATAGTGTTCTTTAACGTGGTATTCCTGTATATTTCTTTTTAATACCATGACTATAAAACATCAGATCCTTCAGATTAACACTGTATGGGAAACAAAAGAAAATGCAAATTGACTTGCCAAAAGTTAAAAAAAATTAAAAAAGAGAGGGGCTGACGCCATGGTGTAGTAGGCTAAGCCTCTACCTGTAGTGCTGGCATCCCATATGGGCGCCAGTTTGTGTCCTGGCTGCTACCCTTCCAATCCAGCTCTCTGTTTATGTTTTGAAAAAGCCGTGGAAGATGGCCAAGCACGTGGGCCACTGCACCCACGTGGGAGATTGGAAGAAGCTCTTGGATCCACGTTTCAGCCTGGCCCACCTCCAGCCATTGCAGCCATTAGGAGCATGAACCAGTGACCTTTCTCTCTGTCCCTCCCTCTTTCTGTCTGTAACTCTGCCTCTCAAATAAATAAATAAAATCTTTAAAAAATAAATAAAAAAGAAAAATATTATCAGATGATTAAGATGATTAAAGCTGTATTTAATTATCTGAAAGGCAGAGAGAGAGAGAGAGAGAGAGAAAGAGAGGGAGACGGACAGATCTTCCATCTGTTGATTCACTCCCCGAGTGGCCACAATTGCTGAGGCTGGGCCAGGCCAAAGCCAGGAGCCTAGAACTCCATCTCCATTAGGAGCCCATACACTTGGGCCATCTTCTACTGCTTTCACAGGTTCATTACCAGGGAGCTGGATCAGGGGTGGAGCCCTGAGACTTGAATTGGTGCTCTATGGGAACCCAGCATTGCAGATAGTCACTTAACCCCCTGTGCCACAATGCCAACAATGTCAGAGGATTAAAAAATAAGATATATGAAACATTGTGAGAATATAAATTGTAAAAGTCTTAAGGGAAGGTGAGTGGACTAGGATACTCCAAGTCCTCATCCGCTAACCCCCAACATCAAAAAGGTGATCTCAAGTTGGTTGAGCTAATCTTCCAAAAACTTTGAAAAACAAGAGTCTGCAGCAACCAAGTATATATCCAATCAAGAAAAAGCTACATTTAAAGTGGCAGGAAATTCCAGGGTGCTGTCAGCAGCACTCGGCCTGCACCAGGAAGTCTGGCCCTGGAGAAGTCAGCAGTCTAGGTCCCTGGTCTCCAGCCATGAGCAGGAGACAGCCTGGTCAAAGCAGGTACAGCGCACGCCACGTGCTGACACTTCACAGGCCCCAGTAATGATGCACTTTCCCTGCCTTTTCCTCTACATCCAAAACCCAACCGTGTCATTCGGAGACTGTGCCATTTATGACGATTTTTTTAGACTGCAGTCCAGGCTGACTCTGACGCCAGTGGCTGTGAACGTGAGCTGGCTCTGACTGAGCAGAGGGGCTGAAGTGTGTGTGCATGTAGGCTGGGCCTGGGGCTGGGCCAGGGAAAACTATACGAAGGGTCTCAGTGAGTTTTGGGGGAAAACTGGTGGAAGTCAACAGCAGGCCATGGGTAGTCCACAGCCTGGCTGGTGGGGGCTGAGTGCTTTTCTCTGGGAGAGCAGAGCTTCTGATTCCACAGCTTTTCATGTCTTCCATCCACAGCTTCATGGTGCTTACAAGGCCCACTCCCAAAAACGTTCAGGGGCCAGTGCCTCAGTTCAAGTCACAACCCACACCTTCTATGCCTTAGGCATACAATCGCACCCACACATATGCATACATGCATACATAAAACTATGCATGCATGTTTGTGCTCTCAAGGGCATGTCCTCATGCATATGTATATGAACATATGTGGCGATGCTGGCACACACATATAGGCACATGCACACAGAAGACATACACAGCTCCTGGTCCTTATAGCGACTGCTGTGATTATCTATTTAAGGCTTTACCCTGGGCAGCCCTTCACTGGCCACCCCGAAATTAGGTCAGCCGGCCTCCTTTGCTGTCTGGGTCACAAACTCCACTCCAACTCCAGTGAGGACTCCTGGACATTGCAGCCCAGTCCTGCAGGCCTCTTGTTCTGACCACATGGGAGGGGCAAACACCTGATCACCCACCCCTACCCCAGCCACCTGACACTGACTTGATGCCTATTTAGAACTCCTTACACCTGCCACTGCACGTGCTAAACCGAATGGCTGTTCTCCACTGACCCAGCTGAGGCTCGGAGAGGTGACAGCCTCTGCCTTCTTCTAATTGAACTGTACCTTTTGAGCCCAGCCTCAGGCTCCTCAGAAGACAGATCACTTTATAAATTTTTAAACGTGCATATGGAAATATCAGTGATCATTGCTACATTATCCAGTCAGTTAAGAGTGCATAAGGGAAAATAGAATGAAATAAATCTTCATTGGAAGGATGTCTTTCATTTCTTGCAAGCAATTAGCTGTCACTGACTCATCAATTTTATTTTGTTGTGTGCCTAAGACTAATTTTTCTAGTTAAGGACCAGGCATGAAGCTCCTCTCCTCCTGTGAAAAGGTCTTTCAGTCCTGCTTTGTCCAACAGTCCTAAACACACTGGATGAGCCATCCCGAGAAGTGATGATTCTCAGGACGGTGGAGCAGGAATGTGAGGATCCTGTGACCTCAATCCTACCTGTTCAGGGTGTTCCAACACCCCAGGGCTCACCTCCACCCCTCTCCAGGCATTGCAGGATGAGTCCAGCCTGAGCCGTCCTCTCCTGCCTGGGTAGCTCTCTCACAGAGAGGAGGCTGCACTGAGAGGCCTGTCAGCGCCCTGTTCTTCTGTGGTCAGAGTTCCCAGGGCAGAGCTGCAGGGACTGTGTAGGCCCAGGAGAACTGGGAATGTGGGGAACAGGGCTGGAAAAAGGTAACTCTTAAAATTGGGACTCCTGGGGCCGGCGCTGTGATGCAGCGGGTTAACGCCCTGGCCTGCAGTGCCAGCATCCCATATGGGCACCGGTTCGAGACCCGGCTGCTCCTCTTCTGATCCAGCTCTCTGCTATGGCCTGGGAAAGCAGCAGAAGATGGCCCAAGTCCTTGGGTCCCTGCACCCACTTGGGAGACCTGGAGGAAACTCCTGGCTCCTGGCTTCAGATCGGCACAGCTCTGGCCATTGTGGCCAATCTCTCTGCCTCTCCTCTCTCTGTGTAACTCTGACTTTCAAATAAATAAATAAATCTTTAAAAAAAACTGGGATACCTTCCTGAGAGAGCCGTTGTCAGCCTGGACCTGCTTCCCTAGGCCCCAGGTACAGGTGAACGGAGGGGGCAGCAGTGCTGGATGGGGGGTTGTGCTGAGGAAGAGGGAAGGGGGGGACTTGCTGAGTGGCCGCTGTATGATGAGAGGCATTCACAGAGAAGAAAACAAAGGTGTCTGACAGTGGAGGTGTTAATGAGCGGAGACACAGGGCCTGGTCTCTCTCTCTCTCTTTTAACGATTTATTTATTTATTTGAGAGTCAGAGTTACTGACAGAGAGGGCGAGACAGAGATCCTCCATCCGCTTGTTCACTCCCCAAATGACCACAACAGGTGGAGCTCAGTTGATCTGAAGCCAGGAGCCAGGAACTTCTTCTGGGTTTCCCACGTGGGTGCAGGGGCCCAAGCACCTGGGCCATCCTCTACTGTTTTCCCAAGCACACAAGCAGCGAGCTGAATAAGAAGTGGAGCAGCTAGGACCCAATCCAGCATCCATAGGGGATGGTGGTGCCACAGGAGGCCCAACCTCCTACGCCACAGTGCCAGCCCCAGGCCTCGTATCTTTATACTGAGGGAACAGCAAGTCTACAGCCCACCAAGTTCAAAAGCTAGGCCTGGAAGCAGAAGCATCTTTGCCTTTGTCCAGGATTGGTCTGCAGCAAAACCCTCACCCAAGTCACTGGTCTTTTCTTGGACTCATTCTACTCTCAACCCAATGGCAGCAGCCTAGAGATGAGCCCAGGTCCTGGGGACTGGGCCTGTGAGCAGTGGGGCAGTCTGTGCCCACCTGACACCATGCAGACCCTGGGTGCCATCGGGGCAGATGAGCACAGGTGGGCTGGAGCTGTTCAGACCCCTCAAAGGTCCCTCACAGACAGGACCACGCTGGGGATTCTGGGCTCTACTGGACCAGTCCCTCTGTGGAAAACTTTGAGAGAAAACTATGTGCATACTATTATGTGCATATAGTACTATGTTTCCCTGAGACTTTTACTAAATGCCTCTAGGCCCCAGGAGTACCCTCAGGAACCGCTGCTCCCTCTCAATGGCTTTGGGTGACAATCTAGTGCACTCTGGGCCCTGCAGCTTGCTGCTGTGGTTCCAGGTCCCAGTCCTGCCCAGTGAGGTGCAGTGCAGTCTGCGCAGTTCAGCCCCTTCCTCATTGGCTGCGTAGGGCCCCATGCCTAGAATCCACTGACAGCCAAGCTGGGACTGCAGAGACAGGCACTGTCCCCAGGGCCCAGGTGGGGGCCATACCTCCTTCAGCCTTGTGGCCCCACATACCAGCCTGTAAATTCCCAGCTTCAGGGCTCTTGTCTATGTCTCTGCTGGGAGGACTTTGACATGGAACTTGGGAACCCGAATAGTACACTATTGGGGCTGGGAACCAGCGGGGGCTAGGACCTCCCTCTGATGCTCATGAGTGTGTTTGTGGGTGGGCCATGCATTCAGTGGGTTCTTTGGCCTCTCCTCTTTAAATGACCACTGTCATTGCATATTAGCCTGCCATCTGTTTTCCAGTCTCTCTTCCCACCAACTGCTATTCAAATGGACTAGTGGAGCCTAAACACACATTGTGACACGGCTTTCACTGCTGGGCCTCTGGCTGCAGGGCTCCTCCAGTCAGTGTCCATGTTGAAGTCTGATGACGTCACAGTAAGTGCGAGGGTCAGGTGGGAGCCCAGAGCATTTTCAAGAAAGCCTAGCTCTGAGTGCCATCGCCAGCTGGGAAGGAGGAAGCTGTCCCATCCCGGGAGCCTGGGATTGGAAGAACCCTGGGTTGGAAGAACCATCACAATTGGAGAGACCCTGGAGGGACCTGAAAGGCTTTGGGAACAAAACTGGCTCATGTCATGGAGACTCTGCAGTGGGCAAGGAGCCTGGGAGGTAGGAGGAAGAAGGAGAGCAACGAGGGAGAGAACCGCTGGATGGATAACGCCTTGGCTTGTAAGAGCCTCCCAGATGCCTTTCACGGGAGCCACATGCAAGTATCCACAGCAGAGGAGGAAGCCCCCTTCCTGGAGGTGCTCACTGCCTGCTCAGGCTGCAGCATGGTGGCCTGGTGCTCAGGAGGGAGATAGAGAGCCCCTTAGCAGGTGCTCTGAGGAAGGCAGGGGATCCTCAAGGTGAAGTCAAAGAGCGAGGCACATCCAGCACGTTAAAGCAGTCCATCTGCAACGATGCAACAGCATTGTCACTGTGAGCCTGGTTCTAACAGAGCACCCTTGCCTGTGTACAGGGAAAGAGATCTCAGAAATGCTTCCAAAAGAAGGCAAGCCGATTAGAGTGAGGCTGCCACGGCAGCTGTGGTTTCCAGATCTATGGTTCCTCCAGGCCTCAGACAGGGAGCTTCATTTCAGTTACTCTCCACTGGCCTGTGTTCTCAACATCAGGTTCACTCCAGGGAGGGAAAGCACTGGCCAGTAAAGAGTTTGCCCACCCACATCCAGAAGTTGGGGGGAGCACAGCAGCCCTGAAATAAGGTAAGAAAAGCTTGGAATTTTTTTTTTTTGACAGGCAGAGTGGACAGTGAGAGAGAGAGAGACAGAGAGAAAGGTCTTCCTTTGCCGTTGGTTCACCCTCCAATGGCCGCTGCAGCTGGCGCACTGCGCTGATCCAAAGCCAGGAGCCAGGTGCTTCACCTGGTCTCCCATGCGGGTGCAGGGCCCAAGCACTTGGGCCATCCTCCATTGCACTCCCGGGCCACAGCAGAGAGCTGGCCTGGAAGAGGGGCAACCTGGACAGAATCCGGCGCCCCGACTGGGACTAGAACCCGGGGTGCCGGTGCCACAGGTGGAAGATTAGCCTATTGAGCCACGGTGCCTGCCCTGGAATTGTTTTAAATCAGCACCCCTCTGTAGCACACTCTGTCTATACTGAGGGGTCACCTTTTCAGGGCTCACAAGATGCTTGCCAGGCAGAGCTGTGTGCAGCTCAGAGACGGATGGGTCCACAGGAGAGATGCCTAACAGGGGTAAACACCCTCTTCTGTTCCCTTTCCTCTTGCAGTGGAATGTATTCATGTGTGTGCACGTGTGTCTCTCTGCGTGCCTGTGTACACACATGTGAAGTATGCTTCCCTGTGCCTCTGTTCAGACATGGAAATGTGTATGTGTGTGCCTGTGCATGTTCATTCAGTCAGGCCCCAGAGTTTGCAATGTCAGCCTGTCTGTATTTTGGCTGTGCACAGCAACTTTCTCAAGGGTTCTGTGTTGAGGACATTAAGAGAGGAGCCCTAGGAGTAGGTGTGTAGCTCACAGTTAAGACACCTGAGTCCCACACTAGAACACTTGGTTTGATTTCCCATACACCAAAGCTGTCAAGCTAGTGTTCCTGCAAATGCCCATTTTGTTAGCAACTGAGGCCAACTGAGTGTGACCAATTGGTTAACTGGTAGCAGGCCGGGACCCCTTCCACCCTAGGTGAGTCAGCAGTTCCTTCCAGTAGAGTATACACCTATTCCAGGGATAGGTTTGCTTTGCCTGCATGAACTCACAAAGCAAGCACATCCTGCACATAAGGAAGCTCTGAGTCACCGGCACGGGATCAGGCACACATTGAATCATACTAAGACATTTACTTTCTGGTAAGGAACTGTAGGGGTGGCCCCATAACCATAAGGGTCACTGTACATACCCCCCACCAAGTGGACAAACATCAAATGGCCTAACAAAGACATTGCTATATATAAGAGACTGGCATATCATATTCTGCTGTGCTGGATATACGTGACTTTGGAGATTTATATGGTACTGTGCCCCCAGGGGGCAGAATAAATTAGTAACAAAGGAATGGGCTCAGGAGTACATATGCTTATACTCCCAGTGACCCACTTTGGGAATGTCTGCTCCTGATTCCCAAAACCATGGGATTTATGAGTTTAATAGTCCTGATTCCCAAAAGGAAAAGGCTTTCCCCTGAGGGTATGGACAGAATCTTATTAAACTATAAGCTTACACTCCTAATTTCAAGCAGCTAGCAGGCAAGAATGTCAGCCACTGTCCCAGCAGGTAATTGATGCAGATTCTGAAGCGGAGGCAGAGCTGTTTCTGTGCAATCAGGAGAGAAAGAAATATGTTTGATGCATAGGTGATCTACCTGGACTCCTCTGGTACTGCTTCACTGAACTTTGAAGCTAAATGTGCAAATGTAGTAACCCTAGCCTGAGGAGTGCCAGAAGACCTGGTGCTCAAATCCCTCATTGGGTGGCATGCACCAATGCCATCTCACTAGTCCAAGTGATCAGTTTCAGTTCACAGTTGATCATAGTGATAGGACTAAGAGTCAAATCAATCACGTAAACAAGGCTAGTGTCTGCAAATACTAACTGATAGAGTTAAAAAGGAGAGAACAATCCAACATGGAAAGCGGGATACACAGCAGACTCAGAGAATGGCAGATGTCCTAAACAGCACTCTGGCCTCAGAATCAGCCCTTAAGGCATTTGGATCTGGCTGAAGAGCCCATGAGAGTATTGTAGGCATGGAAAGCCAAGACACTCTGGAAAAAAAAAAAAGACCTAAATGAAAGCTCTCTGGGAATGAGATTCCAGTGGAAAGCATGGGCCATCAAAGAAGGAGGTACCTTTCTCTGAAGGGAGGAGAGAACTTCCACTTTGACTATGACCTTGTCTAAATAAGATCGGAGTTGGCGAACTCAAAAGGCTTCCATAGCCTTGGCAACTCATGATTAGAGCCTAGGGTGATTACTGACGCCATAAACAAGAGTGTCAAATTGTTAAGTCAACAACAGGAGTCCCTGTGTACTTACTTCTCATGTGGGACCTCTGTCCTTAATGTGTTGTACATTACGATTTAATGCTATAACTAGTACTCAAACAATATTTTACAGTTTGTGTTTCTGTGTGGGTGAAAACTGTTGAAGTCTTTACTTAATATATGCTAAATTGATCTTCTGTATATAAAGAGAATTGAAAATGAATCTTGATGTGAAGGAAGGGGAGAGGGAGTGGGAGATGGGAGGTATGCGGGTGGGAGGGAAGTTATAGGTGGGGGGAAGCCACTGTAATCCAAAAGCTGTACTTTGGAAATTTATATTTATTAAATGAAAGTGAAAAAAAAGAATTTTTTACAACTGAAAAAAAGAATCCCTCATTGATGGGAGTTTTACCCATGGTACTGGGCAGCTTCCCATGGCCAGCAGTAGTCTCATCTGAGGTGAGGAAGGTCTCAAGTGGACAGAAGTGGAAAATCATTATCTGTTGAGGCCCAAATGCCAGCTGCAGCAGGGGAACCCTTTTATCTTCCTGTTTTCAGTCCCTTCCAGGATGATAGGCTTATAGGAATCCCAAAAGAGCTTCTCCCAGCACTTACACGCAGCAGTACGTCTTAGGAAGGCTGCTGGCTTATGTTTTCACAGGGTTCTTCTGGTTCTGTGTGAAGAGTGTCCTGAAAGGAGGCAAGGAGCTGAGATTATCTGAACTTTAATGGGGAGAACAGTAAGAAGCTATAGGGGGAACTTTTCTTATTTTTTCTTGATTTCCTTTACACCCTCTGTACAATTTTTTTAAGATTTATTTTATTTATTTATTTGAAAGACAGAGCTACAGAGAGAGGTAGAGACACAGAGAGAGGTCTTCCATCCACTGGCTCACTCCCCAGATGGCTGCAATGGCCGGAGCATTGCCTACCTGAAGCCAGGAGCCAGGAGCTAGGAGCTTCCTCCGGGTCTCCCATGTGGGTGCAGGGGCCCATGGACTTGGGCCATCTTCTACTGCTTTCCCAGGCCATAGCAGAGAGCTGGATAGGAAGAGGAGCAGGTGGGACTAGAACCGGCGCCCATATGGGATGCCGGGGCTTCAGGCCAGGGCTTTAACCCGCTGTGCCACAGTGCCGGCCCCAGCCCTCTGGACAACTCTTTGGGGCCTAGAAGAGGAGGGTGACCAAGCTTGTTACCATGAACCATGAGACTGAAGGGCATGCACAGCTGCCAATGACAAGCCTACAGCTCAATGCACAGACAGGATGAGCTCCACTTGAAAGAGAAGAGACTGACTTCAAAACCAGAGCCCTTGGGGGTCAGAGCCCCTGATCTCCTGGCCACCAGCTGTGTGACTTCGGACAAAAGGTAGCCTCTCTGGAAACTAACACTGAAATGCAAGCAGTAAAATCTACCTTCTTCAATTTGCTTGTAATGGAGATAAAATGCTAAAAATGTTAAAGTGTTAGACACTGTAAAGAGTTGTTACCTCAGTCTAGAACAATCTCCTACTCCCAGAGAGCTGAAAATCTGAAGAGTTTTGATTTTGAAACTCCTCAAACCTGATTACAATTATTTAAAAAAACTAACAATAATTCTAGTGATATATTGAATATGAATGAAAGAAATCAAGGGTGGCTGAAGACACCTAAGCACATAGAAGATATTGTAAGCGTCCAGCGGGGAATAAGGATGTCCAAGTCCTGTGGTTTTGTTTGTAGTTTAATTTTGCAAGATATATTACTTGAGAATACAGGGTTTAACTTACATCAAGACAAACATGGGTTAATAATAGCAACAGCAACCAAATTACCTATGTAAGGGCAGAATGAGGCTGTGGAGACGACCCCATGGCCATTCATGCCTCCTCTTACCTGCTGTCTGCACTTGGGATAAAGACTCTGCACAGGAAGGGTGCAGTTAGAAGCAGCAGAATGTCTTAGGCATTTGTCTGGCTTATTTAAATGCATCTATCAAAGTACTTGTAGAGGTTTATACATTAAACCAATTTCTAAGTTGGCTTCTTATTAGAGGGAAAGATGAAAAACCATGGTACTGACCAAATAAATCCAAGACAGATACTTCTTCCTGGGAAGGAAAAAGAACAAGCTGCTCACCCGGGGGTATTGTCCAAGTACAACAGGGGCAGGCATGCCTCACTCCAGCAACTGCCTCCTTCCTGCTGGCTGTCTCTCTGAAGCAGATGGAACTCATGCTAAACTTTTCCCCAGAGTTTCTATGGTAATAGACTCAGTGGCAGATTCCTCAACTGTTTGGGGGCCAGGAGGCTGCTCCTAATTTTATTTACACACCTCACAGCCTGGTCTATGGGAGGCTATGATATTCTCTCTAGAACATGACTGCTGCATTGACTGGTGAAGCCCCTTCTCTCTGCTGTACCAGCGTTCTGGAGGGGAAGTGCAGAAAAGCTTTTACCCAAATTGGGCAGCTGCCAGTCTGCAAGATGTAGAGGCTCAAAGCTGGAGGAATACACTTATGTAAAAAATTCTGAATCACATGGCCAAGACTGGAAATTTCAGATTCTACTGGAGAGTCTCTTTTTGGCTCACAAGAGGACCAGATGTTACTGAAAATCAAATAGTTCAATTTAGGCAATTAAAAATACTAAGTGGAAAACAAAATTATATTATAGATAGCATGCAGGCAATAACTGGGAGGAAGTTACCACAAGTGATTTTTAGGATTTCCAGAACTCTGAAGATTCTATGACTGCATGATTTTCTAGCTGAAATGACAGATTTTGAAGCAAATTATTGACCCTGTGCATGCCTGGGTCCTGCCCTCAAATATATCATAGAGTATGTCTAACAGGAATCCTGGACTATAATAAGTGTCCAGGATCAGTCAGCCAGTCTTCTGCTCTACTCCAGGAAAAACCAGAAATACATCTCTGTGACTTTAAAATGGTTCAATTAGACTACTCCAAATGCTGGCCCACCTTCAATGGATAAGCAATCTTAATTTCAATAAAATGTCCCAATGATCTGGCCCAGTGGTTTTCACACTTGAATGCAACAAAATCGACTACGGATTATTTCTGAAATAGGCATCTAAATTACTCACCAGACCTTCTGCATCAGAATGTCCCAGGGTGAAGCCTAATGATATAAATGTTTAACTCTCCGCAGATGACCCTGAAGCACAACTGAGATTGAGAGTCAGTGATCTCATTTAAATCTATCAGCTCTAATGCCACACCATGACTCCTCTTCTATCTCTGGAGAAAATAGAGCTCAGCTCAAAATTCTTGACTTAATGTCTCTTGGATATTGTGCCATGAACACAGTCCTCCTCATCACATGAATGCTTCCTCTTGCAGGTGGTCCTGCCATTGTGACACCATGTGCCCCCAAAGCTGAGCAGCTAGCAGCACCATGACCTTGACCCTCCAGAACCGTGAGCTAAATATACCTCTTTCCTTTGGAAGTTACCCAGGCTCAGGTACTTGATTGCTGTAACAGAAAATGGAGTAACGCATTGCCACTCCTTACCTCCTTGTACATTGAGGAGGGGATGATGGTAATAAAGTAAGAGGTAACCTTGGATGTTGGCTCTTTGCTTCCCTGGGCTACACAGCGGCTTGGCAGGCATGTGAGTGGGAGATGAAAAATAAGGTCATTAGGGCACTGAAATCATACTCCTCTACTCCCCTCATCTTGTGTTGTGAGCATCTGTTCACTGCTTCCTACCTTCCCTGCCTGCTGCCTGCCGTCCCTGCCTCACAGGCCTACAGAGGCAGCTAAGAGAGAGAGAGTCAGAAAGGCTTTCAGAATTCTGGCATAACAGGTGACATTTAACACAGGAGAGGAAGACGGTGTGGAGATACCTCAGAAGGCTGGAAATAGATTACCATATGACCCTGCAATCCCAGTTTTGGGAATTCACCCAAGAGAAATGAGATCAGCATATGAAAGAGTTATCTGTACCCCCAGGTTTATTGCAGTTCAATTCACAACAGCTAAGATATGGAATCAACCTAGAAGTCCATCAATATAAATATATACACACACACATACTGTGGAATACTACTCTGCCATAAAAAAGAGTGAAAACCTATCTTCTGCAATAAAATGAATGCAACTAGAACCATTATACTTAGTGAAATAAGCCAGTCCCCAAAGGACTAATACTGTACATTTTCCCTGATCTGTGGTAACTAATAGAGTACAAAAATGCAATGTATAGAAGTGAAATCTCCATTTTGAGATTTGATGACTGTTTACAGCCCTTGTCTCTACTGTTGAGGAACAGTGGTTTTTTTTTCACACTATTTGTTGAACTCTTTACTTAGTGTAGGGCTAATTTTATGAGTATAAAGTTAACTGAAAGCAGATCACTGTAAAAATTAAGAGAGAAAATAAAAAAGGAAGTGTGGGAGCATGGGTGGGAGGAAGGGTTGGGTAGGAAGTATCACTATATTCCTAAATCTGTATGTATGAAATACATTACATTTGTATACCATAAACAAAATTAAAAAACTTTTTAAAGAAGAACCCAAATATTCCACTGAAGACTGGTGAACAACATCCCAAGTGGACAATGCATCAATACAGGAAAATCATCCAAAATACATTCAAAGGTGAGTGGAGTCGTGGGAAAAATCTCCATGAAAGAAGTGTCTGCTTCGAAATGTTTCTTCCCTCCCCAGTCTGCGACAGAACTTGATTTTGGTGGAGGTGAGGTTGGTACTCCATTTTCCTTTTGAATCACGGATATGTTTAGATCCTGCATATTGGCCTGACCAGTGCTGATCTGAGCAGGTAACTTCTTATTGTTTTCTATCACGTGGGCTAAAGAGTGGCAAATGATGTGCAGAACTGACAGAGAGGGTTGGGATGGCCCCTGCAGCACACAGAGATGGATCCTGGCCATTTGAGGGGCCATTGCCTGGAGGCCTGTTTAACTCATACTTCCAGGTAGGGGGGCCTGGGTCTACTCCAAGGGTGAGGCCATTCCTGGGGATAAGCAGGCCTTGACAGCTGCTGCTCCTACCCTTTTCGAAGGGCCTGCGATCTGAGTTCTGAGTCCATGAGCCTGCCACAGCAGCTCCCCACCCATTCAAGGGCAACTTGATCTGCTTTCCACTCTCACGGCAGGGGACCTCATGGCAAGCCCCTGGGTGATGCCGACCTTGCACAGCGGTATGATTGGACCTACTTCAGAGGGAGGACAGAGAGTTGCATTGGGTTCATGCACTGCCGCCAAGCCCAGTGGCCAGCAATTACCTGGAAATAAGTAAGCCCTGGAACCACACTGTTGAGCTGTTTCAGGGAGGAAATTATTCAAGCTCTAGGAGTTGGAGCAGGAGAGAACTGTGAGTGTTTCCATCGCTCTAAGTAGGGTGATGCCTCCAGGGTGTGGCTCTCATGTAGACGTAGAGAATCCAGACTACCTCCTTCCTCCCCACCACCAATGCCTTGAATTCCCCACATCAGTTCACTTCCCCACAGCTGGGGAAGACCCAGCTCTAAGAATAATGTCCTTGGGAGGTGGAGGTAGAGAGAAGAGGTGGGCACCTATGATGAAGCAGGTACCTGCGCCTCTTCGCACCTGCAGCATCACCACAGTGTCCACTTCACAGAGGGTGAAACTGAGGCCTGGAGAAGTAAACTGACCAACATGACAACAGCAGCAACAGGACCACTCTGGTCCAAGCCACATACCTTCCACCTTCTCACTTCCACAGGGTCCCTGGCAGCAGAGAATCAAGGGGCAGGAGGGAGCGCTTTCCTCCCTTTGTGTCTGTACCGATCACATTCCCAGCCCTAAAGCTGCCACACCAGCAACTTGCTTGACACCATGGACTTACGCTGTAGGAAACTCTGTGCCACGAAAAATTGCTATTTCTTCTTCTTCTTCTTTTTTTTTTTTTTGACAGGCAGAGTGGACAGTGAGAGAAAGAGACAGAGAGAAAGGTCTTCCTTTTACCATTGGTTCACCCTCCAATGGCCGCTGTGGCCGACGCTCTGCGGCCAGTGTCAGCACTGATCCGAAGCCAGGAGCCAGGTGCTTCTCCTGGTCTCCCATGCGGGTGCAGGGCCCAAGGACCTGGGCCATCCTCCACTGCATTCCCGGGCCAAAGCAGAGAGCTGGCCTGGAAGAGGGACAACTGGGACAGAATCTGGCGCCCCGACCAGGACTAGAACCTGGTGTGCTGGCTCCGCAAGGCGGACGATTAGCCTATTGAGCCGCAGCGCCGGCCACTATTTCTTCTAAAAGGTCTGAAACCTCTGGGCAGAGTCATGTTAGTGAGCAATAGCTTGTTTTTTTTTTAACAGTTTTTTTTAGAGAAAAGAATTGTTTGTTTATTTGAAAGGCAAAGGCGGGGGGGGGGGAGAGAGAGAGAGAGAGAGAGAGAGAGGTTTTCCATCCGCTGGTTCACTCCCCAGATGGCTGCAATGGCCAGAGCTGCACCCATCCGAAGCCAGGAGCCAGGAGCTTCTTCTGGGTATCCACATGGACGCAGGGTCCCAAGGACTTGGGCCATCTTCCACGGCTTTCCCAGGCCGTAGCAGAGAGCTGGATCAGAAGTAGAGCAGCTGGTGCCCATATGGGAAACCCGCACTGAAGGTGGCAGCTTTACCCACCATGCCACAGGGCTGGCCCCAGCAATAGCCTTTAAATCAGATTCTGACATGGGCAGAAGAGCAACCAGAGAAGATCGGGTGGGAGGAAGACAGGGAGAGAGCTCTGCTGAAGCTGGAGGCAGTTCTTGAGAAAACCAAGTTGATTGAGGGTTGCCCCGAGATGCCCTTGCCACCGGGGTTAGTTTTAGTGTTCTTGGATGCCAGAGTTCCCGCTGCAGTTAGAAGACACCACTCTGACTTTTCTGACTCTGTGGAGAACAGAGACTTCTTGCCAGGCAGCTGGCTCTGCTTCACCCCAGGACTTGATTCCGGAGGCCGCCCTGAACAGCAATCCTGCAGGGCAGGGTGAGTCACTTTCTGAGCCCCAGTGTCCTCTGCGCAACAACAGTGGAAGCAGCAGCAGCAACCGTGGTGCTCGACCCTGTGCCGAGAGCCCCCTCCCCACCCTGCTAAGTCCCTCTCTCCTAGCTTAATCACCTGGACTTGGTCTCATCCTAGTACCGGCTCAAGTAACCCTATTGTTTGGAGGAAGGTGCCCATCACTCATCACACTGCCTTCAGGCAAAGCAAGTGTCCACCCCCAAAGGCTACACAAGTCCTGTGGAAATGCTGTGTTTTCCTGCACGGGCTCCAGGCAGCAAATGCGTTTTGGTGGTTACACAGCAGAAATACCTTGCTTTTCTTTTCTTCACACATATATTTCCCCGCTGTAATTGTTTCTTCTGCTGGGAATATTTGCACTGGGCTTTACTGATGGAGAAACTCGCTGCTCTGATGGCCAGTAACTTGTCCAGGAAGACCACGTGGGCTCTTTTCCCCACCCTAGAACCACCCCAGCTCTTCAGGCCTCATTAAGTTTTAATTTAATCACCACTACTTTCCACTGGAATTGTGCTTTATGAGCACATTATCAGAAGTTGAAGGCTTATGAAACAGAAGCTTTTGAAATAAAAATAAAAGGATACACAGATCCCAAACTACTGCCAAAATGGGAAATAGAGGTCATGTGGTGGCCGTGTGCGTGCTAATGTGGCTCTGCTGACAGCTGCTGTTTGCCCAGATCTACATGTGCACCCCCGGCCTGAGCGGGGGCCTTTGGGAAGGGACCAGCTGGTTTGGTCTCAGCCCTGTGGGACCTGCTGGGGTGATTTTGGAAACCTGCCTTGGCAGGCACAGCAGTGTTTGTGTGGCTTTCCCGACGTGTGCTGAGGGGGCTGCAAGCAGTCTAGTGGAGGTTTTAGTGTCCAAAGCTCTCCTCTTCAGTCCCCTGCTCACTTCTCACATCTTATTACGGCAGAAGGGCAAGACAAACAAGAAATTAGGGTCACTTTGTGTGTGCCAGTGAGGCTTCTTCTCTGAGCATCCTTTATGAGAAATAGTGGCTCCGCATGTTTGAATCACACTATGGGCTTTTTTCACTTGTACTAGTGCAAAGCTAAGATACAAGAATGTCAAAAGATGACCGAGATGCCTCACGAGATTTGAAACCTCAAAGGGATTATAAGCAATAGTCCATACTCTTGATTTGTGGACTGCATCTCCGTGAAGCTGTTTTACAAAGTAAAGTCTTTAAAATAAAAGCAATGTGAAACTTCAAAGTTGATGTTGTCTATCAGAAACAATGTTGGCCGGCGCCTCGGCTCACTCGGCTGATCCTCCGCCTGCGGTGCCAGCGCCCCAGGTTCTGGTCCCGGTTGGGGTGCCGGATTCTGTCCTGGTTGCTCCTCTTCCAGTCCAGCTCTCTGCTATGGCCCGGGAAGGCAGTGGAGGATGGCCCAAGTGCTTGGGACCTGCGCCCACGTGGGAGACTGGGATGGGGCGTCTGGCTCCTGGCTTCGGATCGGTGCAGCACCGGCTGTGGCAACCATTTAGAGTTTGGAGGGTGAACCAACGGAAAAGGGAGGATCTTTCTCTCTCTCTCTCTCTCTCTCTCTCTCTCTCTCACTGTCTAACTCTGCCTGTCAAAAAAAGAAAGAAAGAAAAAAAAGAAACAATGCTTTCTGGTACCATGATGCACAGGCAGATAGGTGATCTTAACATTCATAAGCAGAAATATATGGTGAGAAAAGGAATTTTTTGTTCACAACTTGTGAGATCTCTCTTTCCCTTCTCACTGGTGAATTCTCATCCTGCCCTCGGCCTTAGTGACTTTAGTGACTGTCCTTGTAAGAGCACAGGCTGTGGGCCCAGATGGCCTGGAGTAGAGTCAGGCTCTACTGTTTGATATTCAGGCAACCTTAATCATTTACAATTTTCTTCCAATCATATAGCTCTTCTTAAACTTCTTTCAACAATGTATTATAGTTTTCAGAGTACTACTTTCCTCCTTTTATTTATAACTTTATTAAATGTATTGATATTATTGTATTCTTTTGATGATGTAAATGGAATTGTTTTCTTAATTTCATTTTTTTTGATTGCTCATTACAACTATATGGAAGTATTATTTTTATATACTGATTTTTGTCCTGCAATGTTGATGAATGGTTTTAGGAAATTTAATATTTTGAGTAGTTTAACTTCACAGCAAATATGAGCAGAAGGTAGAGAGATTTGCCACATATCTCTGCTTCCACATAAGCACAGCATACCCAGACTGGTACATTTATTGCAGTTAGTGAACCTTTCTTTTTTTTTTTTTTTTTTTTTTTTGACAGGCAGAGTGGACAGAGAGAGAGAGAGAGACAGAGAGAAAGGTCTTCCTTTGCCGTTGGTTCACCCTCTAATGGCCGCCGCGGTAGCGCGCTGCGGCCGGCGCACCGCGCTGTTCCGATGGCAGGAGCCAGGTGCTTATCCTGGTCTCCCATGGGGTGCAGGGCCCGATTTATTTTATTCATCCAAAAGAGTTACAGAGAGAGCTAGAGACAGAGAGAGAAGTCATCCATCCGCTGGTTTACTCCCCAGATGGCTGCAATGGCCGGAGCATTGCCGACCTGAAACCAGGAGCCAGGAGCTTCTTCTGGGTCTCCCAAGTGGGTGCAGGGGCCCATGGACTTGGGCCATCTTCTACTGCTTTCCCAGGCCATAGCAGAGAGCTGGATAGGAAGAGGAGCAGGTGGGACTAGAACCAGAGCCCATATGGGATGCCGGGGCTTCAGGCCAGGGCTTTAACCTGCTGTGCCACAGTGCTGGCTCCAGTGAACCTTTCCTACGTATAAGATTGCGTCATCTGCAAAGAGTGACAATTGGATTTTCTCTTTCCAATCTGTATGCCATTTATTGCTTTCTTTTGTCCAGTTGCTCTAGCTAAGACCTCCAGTAGTATTTCAATGAATAAAAGTGGCAACAGTGAGCCATCCTTTATATCTCACAGAGAAAGCCTTCAGCTGTTCTCTCAGCATAATGTGAGCTGTTGGCTTGTTAAATATGGCCTTTACTGCATTGAGCTCTGTTCCTTCTGTACCTGATTTGGTCAGAGGTTTATTATGAAAGGATATTGAATTTTATCAAATACCTTTTCTGCCTCTATTGAGGTGATATGATTTTTGCTTTTCATTGTGTTGATATGGTATATCGCATTTACTGATTTGTGGATGTTGAACCATCCTTGTATCACTGGCATGAACTTGAAAATGGTGGATAATATTTTTACTGTATTGTTGGATTCAGTTTACTAGTATTTTGTCGAGGATTTTTGCATTTATGCTCATCAAAGATATTCATGTGTAGCTTTCATTTCTAGTTGTGTGCTGGTCTGATTTTGGTATGAAGATAATGTTGGCTTCATAGAATGAATTTAGAATTCCTTCCCCTTTTATTTTGGAAATAATTTAATAAGTTTTAGTGTTAATTAGTTACAAAGTTTGGTGGCATAATAAATAAAGCTGCCAACTGTGCCACCAGCATCTCACGTGGACAAAATTCATGCCCCGGATGCTCCACTTCCTATCCAGATCCCTGCTAATGGCCTGGGAAAAGTATGGCCAAAGTATCTGAGTCCCTACTGCCCACATGGGAGACCATGAGGAAGTTCCTGACTTTGGTCTGGCTCTACTCCGGTCATTGAAGGCATTTGAGGAGTGAATTAGCAGATGGAAGACAACTCTGTGTGTGTGTGTCTGTGTAACTGACTTCCTTTCTTTTTCTTTTTCTTTTTTTATTTGACAGGCAGAGTTAGACAGTGAGAGAGAGAGACAGAGAGAAAGGTCTTCCTTTGCCGTTGTTCACCACCCCCCAAAATGGCCGCTACGGCCGGCACTTCACCGATCCAAAGCCACGAGCTCGGTGCTTCCTCCTGGTCTCCCATGGGGTGCAGGGCCCAAGCACTTGGGCCATCCTCCACTGCCTTCTGGGCCACAGCAGAGAGCTGGACTGGAAGAGGAGCAACCAGGACAGAATCCGGCACCCCAACCGGGATTAGAACCCAAAGTGCCGGCACCACAGGTGGAGGATTAGCCTAGTGAGCCGCGGCGCCAGCCTGACTTTCAAATAAATAAAGAAATCTTAAAAAGAAATGAAAGAGAGAAAGTTTGGTAGAATTAAGCAGTGAAGTCATCTGGTCCTGGGTTTTATTTTTCTTGGAGATTTTTTATTACTGAGTCAATCTCACTTCTCATTATTGATCTGTTTAGGTATTTTGTTTCCTCTTGATTTAATCTGGGGAAGGTTTATGTGTCTGAGAAATTATCCATTTATTCTAGGTTATTGAACTTGTTGCCATGTAATTGTTCATAGTTATCTCTAACAATCTTTTTGTTTCTGCAGTGTCAGCGGTAGCAGCGCTGTTTTCATCTCTAGTTCTACATATTGGAAACTTCTCTATTTGTTCTTGCTTATTTTAGAGCAGGGAATTTTGTTCATCTTTTCAAAGAACAGGTGTTTACATGGTTGAATTTTTTTAGTCTGTATGTCATTTGTGCTCTGAACTTTATTTATTTCTAATTTTGGATTGCTCTTTTTTTTCTAGGACATTGAGGTGCAGTTCTTAGAGTTTTTAGATACAGTAATTTATTGCTACAAACTTCCTTCATAGTAGTGCTTTACTGCATTTTGTATTTCCATTTTCATTCATTTCAAGGGTTTTTTTTTCCTTTTTCTTTGATCCACCAGTTGTTCAGGAATAAGTTGCTTGATTTCCACGTATTTGTGTAGTTTATAACATTTTCTTGCTTATTTCTAGTTTTATTGCATTGTGGTCAGAAATTATATTTGATATAATTTCAATTCTTTTAAATTTGGTGAGACTTGTTTTGTGACCTATCGTATGATCTATCCCAGAAAATGTTTCACGTACTGTTGAAAAGAACCTACATTTTGTAGCTATTGGATAGAATGTTCCAGAGATGTCTGTTAATTGATCTAGGTACAATTTGACTCTGCTGCTCGTTTATTTTCTGTTTAGATGATCTGTCCATTTCTGGAAGTGGAGTGTTGGAAGCTGGAGTCTATCTATCTCTAAAGGGTCTATTAGTAGTTGCCACATATAAATTCTGTGCTCTAATATTGGGTACAATACATGTATATGCTATTTTCTCTTCTTCTATTGAAACATTCATTGCTGTATAATAACCTTCACGGTCTTTTTTTACTGGTTTTGATTTAAAACCTGTTTCATCTGATGGAAGTGGGACTACTCCTGTTTTCTTCTGGGTTCCATTTGCATGCACTTTCAGGCTATGTGTGTCCTTATAGATGAAGTGAGTTTCTATGGACCAACACATAGTTGAGTCCTATTTTTTAATCCATTCAGTCACTCTGTCATCTAATTGGAGAATTTAGTCCATTGACATTTAAGGTAATTTTGTTAACTAAGTTCTTACTACTGCTGTGTTAATACTTATTTTATATTATTATTTAGTTCCTTTCTTTCTCCCTAAATTACAAGATTCATTTGTGGTTAAGTGATTTTCTCTAGTGGGATGCTTTGGTTCCTTGAGCATTATTTTTGTTAAGTATATGGATAGCTTTGCTTTGTGGTTACCTCGAGACTTAGAAAATAAAACTTGACTTTCTTTACTATGACAAGATATCTTAAAATAACATTAATTATAAAAATAGGAAAAAAGAGAAGTAAGAAATCTGAATAAAAGAACTCTACGTTTATGCTCTATTCTTCTCCACATATTGCATTTTTTAAAAGAATTATTTATTTATTTATTTGAAAGACAGAGGTACATTGAGGCAGAGGCAGAGAGAGAGAGAGAGATCTTCCATCTGCTGGTTCAATCCATAAATGGTCCCAATGGCCGGAGCTGGATCCATTCAAAGTCAGGAGCCAGGAGCTTCTTCCAGGTCTCCCACATGGGTGTGAGACCCAAGGACTTGGGCCATCTTCCACTGCTTTCCCAGGCCATAGCAGAGAGATGGATCGGAAGAGGAGCAGCTGGGACTGAAACTGGCATCCATATGGAATGCCGGCACTGCAGGCTGTGGCTTTACCCTCTATGCCACAGCAGCAGACCCCATATTGCATTTTTGATGTTACACATTTGACCTCTTGTCGTATTCTCTCTTAAAACTTTACTGTTGTAATTATTTTAGTGTTCATGTAAATATCTAAATGGTGAAGTGATACCTTGACAGTAGGGACTCCTTTTTGGAGAACATGAAACTCCATTCTGGGAAGGTGTCCCCCTACACCGTGAGACTCGGGTGTGAAACTATGATCTAAAACAGTTGAACAATAGCAGTCCACTACATCACACTTGGCAGAGCATAGAAAACCCCTAGCATGATCGCTCAAGCTTGGAAGTGGATAGGATGCACCTGGGTTAATGATAAAAATGTAATTTGTCTGTGTCCTATTCCCCTTCCGATTTTGCGGTTTTTGCTTTGGGCTTCAGGGTCGAGAGTTCTTTAGGGCATTAGCCCAGTCTCCACTGCCCGCAATAAAGGACCATCAGGTTTTATCAATGTATGGTGCTCCTTTGTTTACACTCACTCAGGTACAACAATGGTATACATATCACATTTACAATTCTAGAGCATTCTAAATTTGCTGATACTGTTACTCTTATAGTGAGTTCTACCTTCTAATATTTCTTCCTGTTTGTGAGTGTCTCTTTCAGTTTGAAAAATTTCCTTTAACATTTTTTGCATCAGAGGTCTTGTGGTGGAAAATTCTCTCAGCTTTTGTTTGGGAATGTCTGATAGCTTTGCTGGATACAGTATTCATAGAAAGCCTTTTCCTTTAGTACTGTAAAAGGCTCATTGCTCTCCCTCCTGACCTGTGAGGTTTCTGCTGAGAGCTCTGCAGTTGGCTGAACTGCGCCTCTTTGTTTTGTCATTTGCTTCTTTTATCTTGCATTTTGAGAATCCAGTCTTTATCTTTGACCCTGGAGAGCCCGAATATAATGTCTTGGGGAGACTTGGTTTAATTGAGTCTGACTAGTGACATTTGACCTTCCTATCTCTGGATAACTGACTCTTTCTCTAGGTTTCTTGTCATTAACACTGATTATGCTTTCTTGAGCCATTTTTAAATCCCCAAAGCCCAAATAGTTCTTATTTTCATGCTATCCTGTCTTTCCCACAAGTTTCTTCATTCTTCTGATTCTTCTACAACTGTGTGTTCTCAGACGGTCTGTCCTCTAGTTCGCTGATTCTTTTTCTGTTTGATCCACACTGCTGCTGATTCCTTCTATCATAGTTTTAATTTCACTTACTGTACTTTTCAGTTGAGGAAATTCTGCTTTACTGTCATTTCTCTATCAAATCTTTGTTGGAATGTTGAAGCATTTCTCTGTGTTCTCTTGAGTTTTGTTGAGTTTCCTTAAAGCAACTGTTTTGAAATATTCACCCAAGCATTTGGAAGTTTTATTTACTGGATGGTTGGCATCTTATTTTTTCGCTTTGGGTGCAGTCATGGCTCCCTGGAAGTTCTTTATGCTTTTTGGAGTAATCTGGCTTCATTTGTGGCTGTCCTTCTAGAAATTCTAGGACTGTTTTGCTGCTAATGTGGGCTCACTGCCTGATGCTGCACCTATCAGCCCCTGGTGATGCTGACTGGGGTATATAGTCACTCAACAGCACCATGGAACCTCACTGGGCCCTGAAGCAAGTCCAGAGGTTCTGTCTGTAGGCACCAGCCTGGGAGAGGGGGCATTAGAACTGCTCAGTGTTGGGTTTTAGCAACTTGTCCCCGAGTTCCAAAGCTGTCCTGTGAGTCCTTGCTGTCTCCTCCAGACTGTAGAAGGACTGAAAGAGGCAGTTCACAGCTACCAGGCAGGCCCCTGGTGAGTTACACCTGGGTCTCACCATCACCAGGCCCTGTGCGATTCTGGGAGTGCACACAAGGACCGCGAGAGACTGGTGGTAAAACAAGCCAAAATGAATCTCTCATCAAGGCTCACCAAAGTGTAGGTCTCAGCCTGATATTGGGGTAAGTCCAGGGACTCTGTCCACAGGCACCGGACTAGGAATGCAAACCATTAGGATCTGTGCAGCACTGGCAGTCCTGGGCTCCTTGCTACCTGCTTCGAGTTGAAGGAGATTGGTAAAGTAGTCCCCTGGCCAGCCAGATCCACCGTATGCTGGTCAGACTTGATTTCCACAGTCCCTGGGTCCCCAGTGCCCTGAGATTGCCTTCTAGGCCCACCTAAGGATGACAGCGACACATACAAAAATGAGTCCAACCCTCTGGAGTGCAGGTCCCTGCCTGATGTCAGGCTGAGTCTGTGAGCACTAGCCTCGGGGAGAGAGGTTCGGGGCTTTATCAGATTCTAGCTCTCAGCTAGGTAGGCCCAACTCTGAGCTCTGAGGCACAGGTCCAGTCCTAAGCTCCATCTCCAGTTCTCAATAGGGCTAGAGTTTTGCTTTCTGCCTGCATTTGGGGGAGGGGGTGACAGAGCCCTCCTTGCTGTGGAAGCTCCAAATATTCACTCCTTAGGTAAGGTGCTGGGGGCAGGTGTTGGTGAGCTCAGTCTGGCACTAGAATTCAGCTGTGTTCCCTCTGCCAAGTGAGAGGCACCTCTCCGTGCTGCACTTCTTGGAATTGGGGGTGACACCTGCAACTCTTTCCTTCTTGCTTTCTTCGAAGGGGTTTTTCTTATGATTATAACAAGATGAGGTACCGTGGTCTCTCACATGGCTTCAGTAGCTCTTGTCAAGGTGGCTTTGTGTATGTACAGCTGTTCACGTTGGTATCTCTGTGGGGAGGTGGTCACTGAGCTTCTTGGCTGCCATCTTGGCTCTGTCTCTCAGGAATGCTTCTAAAAGAGGGAAGAGGGGTTGGAAACAAAGGGACGATGAAGAACAGCGTGACTGGAAGAGCATGGCACCTCTGCCGCCTCTCGTTCCAAAGAGGCGGGTGTAGGGGAAAGTGATTTAGTGCCGAGTCTCCTTCCTTTGTTGGTCCCTTCTGTGCCATCCCTCGAGAAGTTCAGGAGTAGAGAACGCAGGAGACCCTATCAGGAGCCCAGAACCTGGGTCTTCATTCCATGTAACGCCGACTGATCTTCAGCCTGGCCTCAAGAAGCAGGTCATGGAACAGGATTTTGTGATGAAAAATCCCTTTGCTGATGAAAACTATGGCATCCTAACCCAGAAATTACACATCTGCAACTGCCAATTTTAGATACATCTTTAAGGTTGGTCAGGAGACTCAAGTCCGTGGACTCTTCACTCTTACCAACACACACACACACACACACAACCTGTGGGTGTTCAGAAAAAGAGAAACACTTTCTTTTTTTTTTTTTTTATTTTTGACAGGCAGAGTGGACAGTGAGAGAGAGACAGAGAGAAAGGTCCTCCCTTTTTGCCGTTGGTTCACCCTCCAATGGCCGCCGCGGCAGCGCGCTGCAGCCGGCGCACCGCGCTGTTCCGACGGCAGGAGCCAGGTGCTTATCCTGGTCTCCCCTGGGGTGCTTTTTGAGGGAGTAGGTGTTTGGGCTGAACATAAAGTTGGGTGTTGAGATGGAGAAATTCTGGCAAGGGGAAGAGACGAGGTGGGTGAGGGAACCCTATAATGCATCGTAGCGGCTGACATCGAAAGGGGCACTGATTGTGATTATACTCAGATACCAGTCTGCACTGGCAGGGACCAGAAGGAATGCATGCTAACCTTGCATAGAGGAAGCTTTGTTTGTATAACAGAGTGAGAGGGAGAATAGATCCTTCCTCTGGAGACATATCCTTCATCTACAACTTAGGGGAGATTTTACTCCTCCCAGGAAAAAAATGCTAATGGACACACAGCACCAAAATATTCAAGGACAGGGGTGGGTGGTTGGCCTGTTGAGTGAAAAGCCATTTCCTGTGTCCCAAGTTGGAGTGCCTGGGTTTTGTTCTCAACTCTGGCTCCTGGCTCCAGCTTCCTGCAAAAGTGTGCCCTGGAAGGCAGCAGTGATGGTTTAAGTAACCGAGTTCCTGCCACCCACGTGGGAGAACTGGATTGAGTTCCCGGCTCCTGGCTTCAGCCTGGCCCACTCCCAGCTGTTGTGGGGCAGATGGAGAATGAGGCAGGGGGTGTAACCTTCTTTCTCTTTTTCCCTCCGTCCTATTCCCTTTCTGCTTCTCAAATAAATAAAATTTAAAATAAAGAAGTGTTTAGAATTTCCTTCTTTGCTTTAGCTTTTCGATACCTTGGAGATTAATGTGGGCCACCACACAGTAAACGTAAAGGAGCGCACAAATAGTAACTCCAGAGGACCCAAGCTGTGCAATTTTCATACTAATTTCACTCTTCTTATCTTAGATATCCTGCTCTCATTTTTATTTCCTGCTTATTTCTCATGCCACATAATTTAAATTTGAATTTAACTTGTTGAACCGTATGCATTTTTATAAGCTGCCTTGAATTCTTCCTTGAATAAGTCTGAATATAAATAAGTATATAAGTGGGGTGGACAGGCTGATGGATAAATTATAGGACTAAAAGATTTTGACCTCATTTACAAGATCGTCACAATACTACAGTGGAGGACAAAGAACTGCTGTTAATTAAGTTTCTGTAACTACAGAACTGTGTGGTGTGTTTCTCGTGTTATCTTACTAAATCCTCACAGCAACCCCAGGAGTTGAATATTCATTTATCTTTATTATAAATGAGAGCACTGTGTTTAAATGACGTTAAACTTGCTTGTAATTTGGTACAAAATCAGGCTGTGGAATTAAAAAAATTCCTGGCTCTTATACTTGTTAGCTTCACCAGCCTAAGTTACATTTGCATGTGTGAGACTCAGTTTCCCACTGCATAAAATGGGAAAGCTGTTGTGCCTACTGTGAAGGATGACTGTGTAGTGAGTTGATTGGGATGCTAAGTCTCTTCTCCCTCGATAAGGTCATATCACTATCTGATAGAGTCAGAATGTGACTCTACTCTGTCCTCATACTCTGCCTTTCCGAAATAGCACTGGATTCCAGAAACTATGACTCAGGATTAATAGCCTGGGCCAGTGAGTGATACGTGCTAGCTCTACTGAATTTTTAGTTCATTTATTGCACACATGCTTAAGGAGCAATGCTATGTCCTATGCGCTGCCTACTCACCTGGCTTACTTCTCCCTCAGTGCCAGGTGTTTGCTATCTCCTCACAAGGGAGTACACAGGTGGGCATGGGCGCTAAGATAAACTAAGCTTGCTTCCTTAGCAAAGATATAACCCTCCATCCATCCTGGGGAAAGCTGGTGTTATTTTCCCATTTCAGACCACTAGAAATCACCTCTGGATGGTAAGTGGTTAGTAACTCACTTATTGCACGTGTGTTTAGAGTGCATACTTTGTGTCAGGCAGGCCTACTTGGAGCAGTGACAGCTTCCTGGGCTGCTGCCTGTCTTCACAGCCCCAGGGATATGGGATTTCACAGGCAGAGTTCAGGGATGGATAGAGACCTAAGGACTCTTGAGGGTATTCCAAACCCTCCTGGGCTCTTCTGTTTTGACCTGCAGGCCATTGTCTTGCTTCCTGCTCCTTATCTCACTTTTGGAAGTTGTGTGTTCATGCCTCTCTCTACCCTGGGGCCATCTCTAAGAGTCACGATTGCCTCATTTGATGTGTGATGAGATTGTGATGAGAATGGTGCCTCCCATTAGGAAGCGCCTGATGGTCCTGAAGCTTCAGAGGGGAGGGTCAGGGGACATCTGAGACCAAAGCAGAGAGCATTCTGGCTTGAGATCATGTCTAGAGTGGAGTTGGGCTGGTAGTGAGGGGAGATCATTCGTCCTTGTAATGTCCATTCACTAGGGAGTAGCTCTTGACTACAAGGGAGAGTGAAGACGAGAGCATGTAATTCAGTTACACGTCATTAGAATACCTAACTCACCTATACTTTTGCGACACCTGTCTTCAAAAACCTCTCTCTGGGCAAAGCCTCAGAGCTTTGAATAGGAGAAGAGGGGAAAATGCTGAGATGGCAATTCCTTTAATTGCAAAAGGATGGGCATGTACATAATTCAAGCAAATATTGACCAATGATGAGAGAAAATGTATTCTGTGTGTATAGACGCATGTTATGTGCACATATATGTTATGTATGAACACATGTGTGTTGCATGTGCGCACACTATGTGCATGCACATGTATTCATGTGTGATGATTGCATTGTATGTGTGTTGTGCACAAATGTGTGTGCTATGTAGGTACATATATTGCATGAATGTATGCTGTGTGAGTGCATGGTGCTATTTGTGCATATTCTGTGTGTTTATGTGTGCATGTTTGTGTGCTGTGTATGCATGTGTTGTACACATGGATGTATCTTGCTGCAAGCATTTGTGCTTGCATGTGTGTGTGTGTACATATGCATGTTATGTGCATGTATGTGCGTGTTCATTCCTGGAGATGAGCACCACCTCTGATTGCTGTGGCTCTCACATGATGTAACGGTCAGAGCTCAGGGTAAATCAGGGATGCTTGGCAAACAAGGGGAAGCCACGGGGCAGGCCAGGTGGGGCTTCAAAGAAAGCATTTTGTCTATCACCGTGTGAGGATCTGGAGGCAAGGAGGGAGAAAGGGCGGTCCCCACTGCTCAGGAAGATGCTGCAGCTCAAGCACAAGATTCAGACTCACAAACTATTACCAGTCATGTCCTGCGGTGAGGCCCACAGTCAGAAAGCCGGGGTGGAGAAGGGGGTCATTAAGCAGAGGGTGAGCAGAGAGGAGAGGGTGTTTGATCTGAGCTCCTGAGTTTGGAGGAGGAGGATAACGGGCAGCTTGGACACAGCGGGGGCTGTGGGAATCTGGGGGCAGGAAGCCTTTCATTACAGCTGGAGGTCCTGAGTGCCTCAGAATAAAACTGGAAATACTTGTTGGGCCCCAAATGTGAAAGACTAATTGCCTTGTTTAAAATTTTCCCATTTTCGTTTCTAGGACATGAGTTTCACCTGAAGTGGCCTCAGCTCTAGCAGGCTAGGATTTGCTCTTCAGCCTGAATAGCCTGTGAGATTTTCCAGACCTCTGTGGGCTCAGTCACGAGGGTCAGGGTGGGGCAGCAGGTGTTCTAAGACCCTGCCACACTTGGCAACTTTGTAGATGTCAAGGCACCCGTCCAGTGCAGCGTCTGTAGTTCGGGGGCCCCGGCAAAGGACCGGAGTATACTGGGCTGAAACAGACATGGAGGAAAGCCCGGGGAAGAAAGGACACCAGGCGCTCTGCCGGTCGGGAGGGCAGAGGCCGCTCCACAGAGCAGAGGAGCACGATTTCAGGGTAGATTTGCTCTCCTGATTGTACTTTATTTCAGAGCCATTAGGATAACGCTGCTATTCTTTCCATGTCAGCGCCATCTCTGCCTGATCTGCGTGTCCTCGGAGCTCCTTTACTCTTGGGCGAAGAAACTGCTCTGTCAGTAAAGGGTGTTCTGAAAGGAACCCATTTGCTCACACAGGGATCCAACTACTCTCCCTCAAGGTTATCAGGGCCTGCCCCCAGCAGAAGGGCTCTTTGGGAGGCAGATGTGCCCATCAGACCTGCCAGCTAATGCTGGCCGATGAATCATGGGTGGTCACTTTCATAACAAACACACGAAAACAAACCCAATCAAAACAAAGAGACAGAGGCCTGTGGCTGGCCATTGTGTACTCTGGGAGACCCCTCCAAGGCCACTGGCCTAGAAGAATGAACTCAGGTTTCATGTCAGGTCTCGAGTTCAAACCCCGTCTCCATAATTCACTGGGGAAGGAAATTCCCTCATCCTCAGTGTTCTCATCTATAAAACAGGGATGGTAATTCTTTCCAGTTTGCATTGCAGAATTATTTTAATGATTAGGTAAGACAATGGAGAGGAAAGTGAACTTCAAATTCTAAACCAAATGCAGATTATCTAATGGCAAATAATGCAATGACTTCAAGCATAAACCATGAATAGTCTGAGTTTGAATCCTAGGTCTGCCAGTGTACTTTGGAAATTTATATTTACTAAATAAAAGTTAAAAAAATTAAAAAATCAGGTAAGTAAGACTACATGACGGATCTATATAGATAATGCATCATCTTTGTGGTATCTGAGTCGCACTCAGTGCTTTGCCCATGTGTGCCATTGTCATTACTGTATGCAGTTTTAATCATTATGGTCCCAATAAAGTGATTCCCACGTGGCTCCTTCCCAATTCCTCATAAGTATGGGGTGCCACCACTCTCCTTCCTGGTGTATGGATGGCATAAGATGCTAGAATGGAAAGGATGGTAGTCAGCACTCTCTCTCTGCGAGGATGCTGCTAATCCTTCTGCAACCCTTTACATTCAGGTATCATCACTCCATGTATAAAGGAAGACACCAGGGCCATAGAATAAAGGCAGGCACTGTGAGGAGAGTGGATGCCTGGTTCTATATCACCAAGGTCCAGACAGAACCAAAATCACACAAGCTGTTTTACCAGAGATAAACTGACTAAGCGTTTGGTGGCTGACTGAAATGCAAAGAAAGAAGAAAGCAAAAAAAACAGCACAGAGACACGAGACAGGGAAGGAAGGTGTCACCTTTTAGCTGGGAGTATAAGAAAGCTAAGTTGGCATGATTGGAACCTAGAGGTATGAAGCAGGTGTCTTGCAGAGCAGAGTGGACTCTGGTTTGAGACTGGGAACAGAGCCTGGCTCTCTGGAAATCAGGGGAGGGCCCTGAAGGTTGACACCTGCTCCCGGGAGGTACATCTGTGATACCTCTGAGAAGGGATGTGGCTGAGCCCAGGAGAACTTGTTAGAGCCGGACAGCATCACCAGGGACTAGAGCAACCTTACTGGGGAACTGGCTTCTCCTGCTGACAGGAAGAATTATCGGGGCCAAGCTGGCAGGGGCAGCAGGTGAGTAGGAAAGGCAACGTCTTTCTCCCTTTCCTTCCTTCCAGATGCCCTCTGGACTTAACAGAACTTAACAGAAGTTGGCCAGCAAACAAAGGTAGTTCGCAGAGTTCTATCCCCAGCGTTACAAGTTGGCTTAAAGCTGAGGTCAAGGGGTCAATCACTGGCACAGCCCTCCTAGTGAGTAGTATTCACGCACATCCATATAGCCACTTGTAATTCAGCACAGCAACAGTAAGACCTTGAGGCATCCTCCTAACCAGACGCGATATCCCTTTGTGAAAATGAAGAAGCACTGATCCTCACCAAAATGGATTTGAAAATTCCCAGCACATATTGGGTCCATATTTAAGGGCAGTTAAGGCATACCTCTCCATGTGATATAATTCTCAAGTTTAGTCACAACCTTACATGAATATCACTTAATTTACACATTATGTGACAATAATATCAAAGTCATTAAAGGAAAAGAAGAATGGGGGGGGGGGGCTGGTGCCGTGGCTCACTTGGTTAATCCTCCATCTGCAGCGCTGGCATCCCATATGGGAACTGGATTCTAGTCCCGGCTGCTCCTCTTCCAGTCCAGCTCTCTGCTGTGGCCCGGGAGTGCAGTGGAGGATGGCCCAAGTGCTTGGGCCCTGCACCCACATGGGAGATCAGGAGGAAGTACCTGGCTCCTGGCTTCAGATCGGCGCAGCGCCGGCCACAACAGCCATTTTTTGAGGGGGGTGAACCGATGGAAGGAAGACCTTTTTCTCTGTCTCTCTCTTTCACTAACTCTATCTGTCAAAAAAAGAAAGAAGAATGGTGGCAAATTTCTAGATAATTACAAGTTACACACACACAAATCCACATACACACTTCTCAAGTGAGACTTATGTTGCTTCCAAATCCAGGAAGATCCACCAAGAGCACTTTGTTACATGTATTCACTTATTGTTTTCATTTTAGCATATACATTTTTAAAGAATTATTTATTTGAAAGTCAGTTACAGAGAGAGAAGGAGAGACAGAGAGAGAGAGAGAGATCTTCCATTTGCTGATTCACTCAAGATGGCCACCAACAGCCAGCACTGGGCCAGGCAAAAGCCAGGAGCAGGGAGCTTCTTTTAGGTCTCGCACATGGGTGCAGGGGCTCAGACATTCGGGCCATCCTCACTGCTTTCCCATGCCATTAGCAGGTAGCTGGATCAGAATTGGAGCAGCCAGGACGTGAGCAGGCACCCATGTGGCAGGTAGCGGTTTTACCCACTATACCACAATGCCCCTGTTGTTTTCATTTTAGTGTAGCTGGCATGTGGGGATTCAACTTGACTTTCACCTTGGAGAGATCATAGTATACTTCAGCCCAGATGCTGAGAAAATTCATGCAGTGTTAGACCCATGATTTAAATTTTTAAAAAAATTCCTTTCTGACATAATTTTAGTCTCACAGGAGAATGTGAACATAGTTGAGTCCTCCTAAACTTATCACCCAGGTTCTTCTAATGTTAGCTTTTATATAACCATAGGAAAGTTAACAAAACTAAAATGTTAACCTTAGCCCAAAACTACTAACTAAGCTTCAGAATATATTTAGATTTCATCAGATTTTTCATTTTTTATTTTCTGCTCTGGGACCCATTCAGGATTCCATACTCCATGTGGCTGATATCTCCTCACAGTCTTCCCAGGCCTGTGAGGTACCCTCAGCCTTTCCTCTTCTTTAACGGCCTTTACATTTTATTATTGGAGAGGCAGAGAGGCAGACACAGAGAAAGAGGTCCCATCTGCTGGATTACTTCCCAAATGCCTGCAACAGCTAGGGTCTGGCCACAGATGGAACTAGGAACTGGGAATTCTCTCCAGGCTGTCTGCACAAATGACAAGAGAGCTATTCCTTGAGCCAACACTGCTTCCCCAGGGCTTACAGTAGCAGGAAACTGCAGTCAGGAGCCAGAGCCAGGCATCAAACCAGAGGCACAGGCATCTGAACCAGCATCGTAAGTGCTGGGCTAAATGACCACCTTATGACATTAACATTTTTACAGTACTGGTCAGTTTATTAAATGCCCCTCAGTTTGGTTTTGTCTCTTTTCTGATGATTAGATGGAAGTTAAGGATTGCTGGGAAGAGCAACATGAAGTGATATGTTGTCCTTACTGCACGGCATCAGGAGTAAGAATGGCTGTTATTACTGGTTATAGTAATGCCTAACAGGATTTTGCACTGTAAAGTTATTATTTTCCGTTTGTTATTATTGAATATTCTTGGGGAGATACTTTTACAATATACAAATATCCAGTTTACTTGTTAAATTTGCACTCATTAAATGTAACACCCATTGGCAGATCTTACCAGCAGAAATTATTTCTTGTAGCTGGAGATACTATGGTACTGATAAAAGATTTGGGGCTCAGAACTATTTCTTCCCATTCTCTTGTAATTATATTTGTGGTTCCCACATTCATAGGACTTCTCACCTGGGCCTCAAGTCTCCCTCTCAAGTCTCTCCAGTGATCCTCTAAGGTAGCATCTACAGGTTACGGGATTTTGATGGAAACAAATCTTGGAATCTCCTGTTCAGGTTGAGTATGCGGGCCTGTGCCTTGATGACTGTTATTCTCTTAGTGGGTCCTGGATCAGAAAGGGCTTACTTCCTCCTAACAGCCCTCTCCCAACAGGGGTCCAGACTGTCTGGCTCATCCTCTGAGTGTGCACATTTCTATCCATGTGTGTTTCAATTATGGCCCCAGGGCAAAACGCACTCATGACCCTGGAGCTCCCTGTTCTTACTGAAACTTCCCACATATCCACCTGCCTTACTCTGTCAGTTTCAGAGAGGTTCTCTCTGAAACCCTGTATAAAATGCACCACCTGACCTATCACTCACTTTGCCCCTTCTCTTGCTTAATCTTTCTGTGTGGAATGTGTAATTAGCTGTCATTATATGCTCCATGTTTCGTATTTATTACATTATGTTTTCAAGTTCCAAGTGGCAGGGTTCTTGTTTGTTTTACACATGGCTTTATAGTGCAGCCAACAGCTAGCAGAATGCCAGGACTACTTGGGGCCCAACAAATAGTCGTTTTGAATCAGTGAGTCAACTAACCAGTCAGTGCTTCATCCAAGTGCATGCATCTCCCAGAGCAGTCATTTTGTAAGTTGCATGGTTATTCTAACAACATGCCATTAAGATATTTTAATGCCACTTCCCATTTATGGTGCACCCACCTCGTGCATGTAACACATGGCAGGCAGTATTCCCTACCCACTGGGTGAACATTGCAAGGGAAGATGTTAGTTCCCATTTTAAGGTTAAGAAACTAAAACTTTGAAAATCTGAAAAACTCACCATCAGCCAAATTGTTCTTGGAATGAGAAAGCTTAACTTCAGCTTTGCATACTGTAGTACCCAGGTTTTTTTTCCAAGATTTATTTATTTATTTATTTATTTATTCATTTGAGAGGCAGAGAGGCAGAGAGGCAGAGAGAAAGGCCCTTCATCCACTGGTTCACACCGCAAATGGCCGCAATGGCCAGAGCTGTGCTCATCTGAAGCCAGGAGCCAAGAGCTTCCTCCTGACCTCCCATGTGGGTACAGGGACCCAAGCACTGGGGCCATACTCTGTTGCTTTCCCAGGCCATTAGCAGGGAGCTGGATTGGAAATGCAGCTGCAGGGATTCTAACTGGTGCCCATATGGGATGCCAGCACCACAGGAGGAGGCCTAACCTAATGTACCACAGCACTGGTCCCTGTATTACCCATTTTTTATATGAGACATGATATCAATGACATCATATATTAGGATAGTTACCTTTTCGTTCTTTTTTGTTTGTTTCGATACAGTTACTATAGGATTGGAATTGTATTTCTTGAACACTTGATGGATTTTACCAGTGAAACCATCTGAGCCTGGAGTTTTCTTTGAAGACTTGAAATTATGAATGTAATTTCTTTAAGATCTGTAGTTACCCAAATTTCCTATTACTTCTTGTGGTAGTTTAAGTAAGTACTATTTTCAAGAAAATCCTTCATCCGAACCAAGATGACAGCTGAGTAAGAGGCTCTGACAACCCTACCCCTGCAGAGACACCACTGTGAATAGCTGTGCACACACCACGTAACCTTCGCAAGAGCTACAGATGCCAGAGGAGAGACCACAGTGCCTCATCTTCTTATAATCATAAAAACAGTCACTCTGCAGAAAGCAAGAAGGAAAGAGTTCCCACTTTGCCCCTCCCCCCACCCCAAGGAGCATGGCTGGCAGAGATGCCTCCTGCTTGGGGGAGGGAACCTGAACTGAATGGTAGTAGGAGGCGCACCCCACCCCCACGACGCACATACAGTCAGAATGAGGACCCCTGCTGTGGCCCACAGGCCCATACCTGGGTAATGAATATGTGGAGCTTCCACTGCCAGGTAGACTATGTCATCCCTCCCCCGAATCCCAGCAGAAAGTGAAACTTCACCTGCTCAGAGAGGTCAGGAGAGGGAGCTTAGAACCTGCCTTGGAGCTGAGCACTAAGCCTCCCACACTGAGATCTGGCACCTAATGAAGCATAAAGACCTCCAGCCCCCAGCCAGTGCTCACAGACTAAGCCTCCAGACTTGCCCAGAAACCTTGGCTCTGATTCCTGGCTTAGTTACAGACATCTGACTTAATTTTTTGAATATTTGTGAATTACAAAGAAATATTCTTCTTAGTGATTTCCTAATTTTATTTCATTCTGACCTATGACCATCTTCCATATCCTGTGACCCTTTGAAATTTGTTGACTTATTTTGTGACTCAGCACATGATCAATTTTGTCATAACACTGGGGACCATAAGTCCTCAACAAAAACTTGCATTTCATAGATAATGAATTTAGTGGCTAATTTTTTTAAAGATTTATTTTTTATTTACTTGGAAGGCAGAGTTAAACAGAGAGTGGTAGAGACAGGAGAGAGATCTTCTATCTGCTGGTTCACACCCCAAATGGCTGCAGTGGCTGGAGCTGGGCCAGGCCAAAGCCAGGAGCCAGGAGCTTCCTTCAGGTCTCCCATGTGGGTGCAGGGGCTCAAGCACTGGAACCATCTTCTGCTACTTTCCCAGGTGCATTAGCAGGGAGCTGGATTGGAAGTAGAGCAGCTGGGTCTTGAATCAGTGTCCTTATGAGATGCAGACATTGTCGATGGAGGATTAAATTGCTACACCACAACCGTGGCCCTATGATTTTAAACTTTAACAACTGCATGTGGTTTGAAAACTACTGTTCAGAACTTACACATATTTACTTTTCCATCCAATGGGTCCAGTAGTTGTTGAAAATAAAGTGCCGAAATCTCTAACTGTAAGTATAGATTTTTTTTCTGTTTGCCTTTGCTAATGTTAGGTTTGCTTCATGTACTTTGGAACTTTGTTGCTAGTTGTACACACATTCAGGATTTCTTGTTTTCTTGATAAACTAACCTTTCATCACTATGAAAGGTCCAGTCTCTATCTCTCCCTGATACTTTGCCTGAATGGAATACTTTTTCAGATGTTAATATAGTCTTTCTCTAAGTTTTATGATTAGTACTTACATGACATATATTTCCCTTTTACTTTAATTCTCATATCAATATTTATACTTGAAACATCTTATGTGAGAGGCAGTGAGAGACACACAAAGAGAAGAGACAGAGAGAGCTCCCTTCTATTGATTTACTCTCCCAAATATCCACAATGGCCATGCAAAGGACCAAAACATGGGGACAGGAACTCAATCCAGGTCTCCCATGCAGATAGCAAGGACCTAATTACTTGAGTCATTCCTGCTGCTTCCCAAGGGAGTGCATTAGTAGCGTTCTGTATTTGAGAACAGAGCCAGAACGCAAACCAAGACACCCCAACATGGAATGCATATGACCCAACTGGTCAGCTTAACCACTATGCCAAATGCCCACCTCTTGTGTCTTTCAGTGTGGACATATTCAGGCTTCATTTTTCATCCATGTGACAACATGATTTTAACTGAGTGTTCCTCTCACCTATATTTAATAAGAGTATTAATGTTGGTCCTTGCAAAATTCCTCTAAATTGACCTTCTCCCTAAATGCCAGTCTTACTGACATGAAAGAAATGAGGTTGGAGATTATCCAACCCATCTCAAGTCCATATTTCCAACCCCTATCTCCAGTAACTCAAATTATAGAAGCTGGAGGTGGGACATGTCTAATCTAACTTTCTTGATACTTGGGAGTAGGTTTTGACCTATGTCTGTTTAATGGTATGTAAAATAAATCATTTCAGCTTCTGGAAGTCATTTTACTGACAGGAGTGACCAGCTGATCTCACATTTCCTCCGTCTCTTGCCTACCATGAGAGCAGACTCAGTGCAACCCTAACATCTGGTCTGAAGTCATTGATCCAGCATCCACATGTTTCCAGTCATCCCACTGTGGGAGGAAATAAGCCTGCAAGCCGCTGTTGACACAGTGTTGTTTGCTGCTCAATGTCTCCTGACTCACACCCATCCCCTCACCAGCCTTGTTCCTTTGTGACTCGCGGTTGCCCCTAGGGGAGACTGAGGGTGGGAGGAACAGTGAGTGGTCACTCTCCTCCTGGCCAGCCTGCCCCACTGTCCTGTTAATGTCTGTGTGTTCACCAAGGGGCAGGCCTTCCCTTTCTTGGGCAGAACAAGGAGAATCTTCTCTCCCAGCTAGTTTGGTGGGACGAGTCCTAGGGTAGGACGGCTTCAGAACCAAAGTGCCATGGGTTTCGGGCAGCAGTCCCTCCGGTTCATCCAGCCAACTTTTTCTTCAACCAGAATATGTCCTCCACTGGGGTGTCTGCCTCCAGATGGGTAATCAAGTGCTGGCCACCACACTAAAGAGAAATGAGCACCTCCCCCCAATTCCCTCTTGTGCCTGAGCCTGTTGGCTATTTTCTTCCTTTTTGTGCAAGGGTTCTGGGTAGAGTGAAGGAAAGATTTCTTTCTTTTTTAAAAAAAGGGAGAACCTCGCCGGAGCCGCGGCTAGCTAGGCTAATCCTCCACCTGCGGCACCAGCAACCGGGGTTCTAGTCCCGGTTGGGGAGCCAGATTCTGTCCTGGTTGCTCCACAGCTCTCTGCTGTGGCCCGGGAGTGCAGTGGAAGATGGCCCAAGTGCTTGGGCCCCTGCACCCGCATGGGAGACCAGGAGAAACACCTGGCTCCTGGCTTCGGATCGGTGCAGCACGCTGGCCACAGCGGCCATTGGAGGGTGAACCAACGGCAAAGGAAGACCTTTCTCTCTGTCTCTCTCTCTCACTGTCCATTCTGCCTGTCAAAAAGAAAAAGGGCAGGGGGAGAACCTCTCCCTTAGAGAGTCAACAGTGAGGGAAGCAACAACATAAGGTTGGCATTTTAATGTCACATTTATGTCTAAACTAAGATGCTTCAGCTCTTCCCCCAGGCCCCCTAGCTCCTGTCAGAACCATACCATTGATGTGCCTTGTCCCCAATGCTTCTGTAACACAACTCCTGTGTTAATTTCCCTGCAAACATCCCTGACTCCCTTATGCTCTGCAGCACACACACCAGGCAGAGGGGCGTCACGAACATCCCTGAACCCAGCTTACCCAAGCCCTTGCTCTAGTCCAGGGCTCTCATATGATGAGATGAGTTCCTCAGACATGGAGTTAATGCCTGGACTTAGCAGATGCTACATTACTATTGGTTGGCTTAAGGAAGTCTTACCTGGGGGCCTGTGTCATGGCACAGCGTGTTAAGCTGCTGCTTGCTTCCAATTCTAGCTACTTTGCTTCCAATCCAGCTTCCAGACAAGGAGTCTGAGAAGGCAGTGGAAGATGGTCCAAGTGCTTGGGCCCCTGCACCCATGTGGAAGACCTGGATGGAATTCCTAGATCCTGGCTTAAGCCTGGCCCAGACTTAGCTGTTGTGGCCATTTCGGGAGTAAACCCGCAGATGGATGATATCTCTCTTTCAGTCTCTCTGCCTTTCTAATAAATAAATATTTTAAATGAAGTTTTAAATGAGGACCCATGGGAGTTATTTGCTTGAAGATTGCTGATCCAACATTTGTAAGACTCTGCAAGGCTTGGTTCAGTGGTCCCTCAAGAAGACCTAGAATAGCAGGGAAGTCCAGGCGCTGAAAGAAGAGACTCACACACCATTCTCCATTCATCCTGAAAGACTCAAATCCAGATGTCACTCCTGACACAGGAAGAGGTTTCCAGGATGCTGTTCATCTGTGGATAGGACTGCCAGCCCAGTCAGCAGGAAGAACTGTAGGACAGGAGCTGCATTCGGGAAAGGGCTGGTGGCTCCCTCTGCCCTTTCCCTCCCAGGTGTGGGCCATGGAGGATATATGACCATCCACTCTCAACCCCCATTCCCTCTGCACCTGCAGAATTTTTCGGCACTTCTTCCACTGAAGTTTTGGGGAAGCCAGAGAGACTCATCTCCTGAATTTCACTGGTTTGTCCTCTTCTTGAAAGATGGAGGCCAGAGAGAGATGACTTCAGAGTGCTGGTTTCAGTTTGTTAGTCCCAGCAACTTCCAACAATCAGACACTGTAGCCAAGGGCTGCTTTCTCCTGATTCTTTCCTGAAGATGTGGCACAGACTGTCGCCTCCATACACTGTCCTAATTTTGCCCATCATTGAGGCACTGTGATAATTTAAGTGTCAGCCCAAGTTCCACTTCCATGGTCTAGTGTCAGCTGTGTAGCTTAAAGCTGTAATTTAACTGCTTTTGTGGAGTGAGCCTGTATCTCCTTTTCCAAGACCCTTGGGCCCAAGGGCTCATAGCCCTTGCCATACCTCTTTCCTGACCTCCTTGCTAAACAGAAGTTCTGGGCCCAGTTGTCTGTTAAGTTCTATCACTGGAACAGAAAAGGCTATGGCTTCTTTGTCTGCAGTTTGTGCAGTGCTGGAGAGAGAGGAAGCTCAATGAGGCTGTCACTGTCTAGGCTATTATGACATCATCAACATGATGACATTCACATTGTTCATTCCTGACCCACTCCTCCCTGATAAAGCAGACCAAATACACACTCCTGCACTCTCATAAAACCACAGCAAAACCAAGAACCCAGGAAAGGCATCTGGAGATTAAAAGAAGAGTTTCTGGAGGACTTGCACCCAGGACAGAAAGTTCTTAGGTTCCTAAAAGAAAGTTGTAAGTTCAAAGAAATTGTTACCAAGTTACTAAGCTCCAAGAAGCTCCTTGGTGTATCAATATGGTATATTAAAGGTTGAACAAAGAAGGCAAGTTTTTCAAGGCTCCAGGAACTGATGCCATGAATAGGATATTTGCTACTTCAGAGAAATAGTGGACACAGCTTCAGAAGTGAGAACACATATGTACTACATCAAAAGCTTCACAGAATATTTATTTTGGTACAAATCATTTTGAAACCTATATGTAGTTTATGATATGTATTTTCCATGAACTTTTGGAAGTACCTTGTACATCAGACAATTCAAATGAAAAGTATTACAACTATCATAAAAATTAAGATCAGAAGTTCATACCAATGTAGGCAATAAAAGACTGAACACTTTTGGTGAGAACTAGATAACGAAAGAAAATCAATTCATGGGGCTGGCACTGTGGTGTAGCGGGTAAAGCCGCCACTTGTGCTGCCCATATCCCATGTGGGCGCTGGTTCGAGTCCTGGCTACTCCACTTCCGATCCAGCTCTCTGCTATGGCCTGGGAAAGCAGTACCAGATGGCCCAAGTCCTTGGGCCCCTGCACCTGCATGGGAGACCAAGAAGAGGCTCCTAGTTACTGGCTTTGGATCACTGCAGCTCCAGCCATTGCAGTCAACTGGGGAGTGAACCAGCAGATGGAAGACCTCTCTCTCCCTCTCTCTCTGTCTCTCTCTTTCTCTGCCTCTCCTTCTCTCTCTGTGTAACTCTTTCAAATAAATAAATAAATAAATCTTTAAAAAAACGAATGTCAATTTGTAGACACACGTACACACACACAAACTCACACACTTAATACCAGAGAGAGTTTTCTGGAACAAGTATACCCATAAGTTGATTGTTCAGCAGCTCAATAAATGTCTATAACCTTTGTGAGACTAATTAAGCACTTAAAACCACAACCATAAAAATATATCTTGGCCTATAATTGTCAATATTGCCTTCATAAATTGGGGGTGTTCTTCAGGGTGTATTTAAAATGAGATTCCATGATAGATTTTAAAATGTTATATTTAAAATTAGAATTTGGGGCCAACGCCGGGGCTTACTTGGTTAATCCTCCACCTGTGGCCCCGGCATCCCATATGGGCGCCGGATTCTAGTCCCGGTTGCTCCTCTTCCAGTCCAGCTCTCTGCTGTGGCCCAGGAGGGCAATGGAGGATGTCCAAGTGCTTGGGCCCCTGCACCTGCGTGGGAGACCAGGAGGAAGCACCTGGCTCCTGGCTTCGGATTGGCACAGCGCCAGCCGTGGCAGCCATTTGGGGGGTGAACCAATGGAAGGAAGACCTCTCTCTTTATTTATTTATTTTTTTGACAGGCAGAGTGGACAGTGAGAGAGAGAGAGAGAAAGGTCTTCCTTTGCCGTTGGTTCACCCCCAAATGGCCGCCGCGGCCAGCACACCGCGCTGATCCCAAGGCAGGAGCCAGGTGCTTATCCTGGTCTCCCATGGGGTGCAGGGCCCAAGCACTTGGACCATCCTCCACTGCATTCCCGGGCCATGGCAGAGAGCTGGCCTGGAAGAGGGGCAACCGGGACAGAATCTGGCGCCCCGACCGGGTCTAGAACCTGGTGTGCCGGCGTCGCTAGGCAGAGACCTCTCTCTCTCTCTCTCTCTGTAACTCTACCTATCAAATAAATAAAACAATAAATAAAAATAAAATTAGAATTCAACAACCTAAAGGAAAAACTTAAGGAAAATGATTATATAAATTATAGTAAAGCCACAAACCATTTAAAGTAATGATTAGTACAAATATTTATGACACAGAAAATTCCTTAGACAATTTAGAATAAGTCAAGTAAGAGACTACCAGATTGTAAATGCAGAATGATCAACACCCAAGAGTGCATTCTTCATGAAGACATGACTTGATCCATACGTGCTCAGATGTTAGCATCGTTCTCTTGGTGGCAGGAGTATATGGGGTTCATTTTCTTCACTATTATTAAGTTTTCTAAAGTGTGTATGTGGCACTTAAAAGAAAATTCACTAGCAGTCATTGTGGCATAACTGGTTAAGCCACCCCTTGGGATGCCAGCATCCTGTATCAGAGTTCCAGTTCAAATTCCTAGCTGATCTGTCTCCAATCTAGCTTCCTGTGCATGAGCCTAGGATAGCAACAGAAGATGGCCCAAGTACTTGTGCCACTGCACCCAGGTGGGAGACCCAGATGAAGTTCTGGCTCCTGGTTTGGCCTGGCTCAGGGAAGTGAACCAATAGAAGAAATATCCCCCTTTCCCTTTCAAATAAATAAGCCAAGTTTAACAGTCGGTCTAGAGAAACATCTCTTTCCTAGCACTGACCTCTAAATGTACCCCTCAGACCCTAATGGGAAAGATATTGGGCAGCAATATCTCCAGTGACACTTTTTACAAAGATGTGGAGCTTGACAAAATCCAGGAACCAGCATCGAAGGATGGCTGCGTGAGAGCATTCTGGCTCTGAGCTAGGGCTTTGTGCTTTTGAGAATTCTCAGGATAGTCATACGGTGGGCTGGCCGTGGCAGAAGAAAGCCAGGCTTCTGCACCCATCAAATTCTTATCTTGGAACTATCAGCAGCTTGTAGCCAACATCTTATTGTCCTCCAGTCCTGAGGCTGAGATACCTACCTCTGAGTCCTCCATCCTACCCCATGCCGGCTTCATTCCTGTCACTTTCCTTCTCTCATATAGCCTGCATTAGAGAAGTTTTCTTCCTTCTCTGATTATTTCATCTGCTTTATGTTCTGACTAGGCTTTCATGCCACTAGTGAAATAAAGAGAAAATTAGCTACAGTGTAAATTATCTAACTTCTGACAAAATATTTATCTGAATTAGTTATATACCCACTCCCATAATTTGCTCCCCCATTATGCCTATTGATGTACAAACATTTTACATAAACCTCTTGCTTATGATAGGGTACATATTTAAAATAGTAAATACATATTTAGACATTTATACATGCATATGTTCATATGTTTGGGTGTATTACTACAAAAGAACAAATGTGTACCTGTGAACAGACACACACATCAAGCATATATCCAAGTATCCAAAGCTCACACACCTAACACTGTGGACATAAGTATTCATTTATATACCAAATTCTGCCTGTCACTCCACTGTAACAACTTTTTAACTGAGTAGATATTTGGAGCAAATGTTTTCATTCATGTGGGTAAAGCCAAGGTAGCATAGTAATTAAGAATTCAGGCTGTAGCATAAGATCATAAGTGTTCACATTTTGACCCTGTCATTTTTACCTTGAGATAATATTCATCCTTTATACTTTTAGCCTGAGCCATATTACACTATCAGTTCATATGCTTTTTAAGAGGCACAGCTACGTTGACATATAAAACACATTGAGAACAGGGCTAGAATTGTGGCACAGCAAGTTAATCTTGTGACAATAGCATCCCATATAGGAGCAGTGATTCAAGTCCCAGGTGCTACAGTTCTAATCCCTGCTAACGCACCTGGGAAGCAGCAGATGATGGTCCAAGTACTCGGGTCCCTACCACCCATGTCAGTGTTCAAGACTGAGTTCCTGGCTCCTGGTTTCTGCTTGGCCCAGTCTTGGCTGTAGTGGGCATTTAGGGAGTGAAACACAGATGACACCTCTCTTTTTCTCTTCTCTCTCCATCACTCTGCCTTTAAAATAAATAAAAAAAACACATTTAGAACTGTCTCTAGTACACATGAGATGCTGAACAAATGACTCCTCTACAGAAATCACCTAGTATGCAGCTTACTTTATCTCATACACAAGGCCATCCCATGGCTCGGTGTTTGTGCCACAGAGTTCCAAATTAAGGGTTGCTCCCCAAACCATTAAAGATGTCTTGATACCTGGAACCAGGCCCATGGCCCAACTGAATGTTGGCTCTATTAAAGACTATCCATGAGGTGAGATACACACTGGGAATTCCAGAGGCCAGAGAAGTGACCTCTGCTCTCACTAAAAATCAACTTGGTCATTTCCAAGTTTTGAGAGAAAACCCCTGCTTAAAATGCATTTAATGCTGGGAGTTAGAAATGTAATAATAATCCAAAAATTCAGGAAGCAAATAAATTGATATTACTGCTAGTTATTCTAAGAATAAAGTCAACAATTTCAGCCTTCCAAGTCACCTTCATTTAAGAGATATAAATTTATAGCACAATCATGAAGCTTGGAAAAGAAATCATTAGAAATTTTTCTGGCTGGTGCCGCAGCTCAATAGGCTAATTCTCCACCTGTGGCGCCAGCACCCTGGGTCCTAGTCCCAGTCGGGGCACAGGATTCTGTCCCGGTTGCTCCTCTTCCAGTCCAGCTCTCTGCTGTGGCCCGGGAGTGCAGTGGAGGATGGCCCAAGTGCTTGGGCCCTGCACCCGCATGGGAGACCAGGAGGAAGCACCTGGTTCCAGGCTTCGGATTGGCGCAGCACTGGCTGCAGCGCCCCAGCCATGGTGGCCATTTGGGGGTGAACCAACAGAAAAAGGAAGACCTTTCTCTGTCTCTCTCTCTCTCACTGTCTAACTCTGCCTGTCAAAAAAAGAAAAAAGAAAAAAAAAAAGAAATTTTTCCATCAAAATATAATCCCTCAAAAATGTTCCTAATTTTGTCTTTTAATAATTTTTAATATAGTCAACAAATGAGTACTTTTCAACTGCCCCTGATTTAGAGGTTTCTGAACCTAAGGAATGCTTTTCTCTATTACTGAAGAGAAAGAGAAACCTATCATTCTAGCGCTCTTTATAAATCCTTCAGCAGTGGTCTCAAAGGAGAATTATCTATGGAGTTTTCTACCCCATTTATATAATTTAGATTAGGTCAAGGGTGATCTAAAACTTAAAGTTTTAGTCTTGTATTTATCATAATTTAAAAAGTTGGCCAACCTGGTTGCCTTAACCCAGGGAGAGAATTAAGGAAGCCTAAATAGTGCAGCATGGTCTGTGACTACTGTTTGCCATGCAGTCAGTTCCCATGCCTTCCAACTGTGGGTAATACTTTTGTTGTGAGCCCCAAGTGAAAGAAGAGATTCATTTATATCTGACATCTTAAACACAATTGCAAAGATTTGCAGTGAGAATGTGCCACTACGTGTTCTTACCGCACTTTTTGAAATGTATCTGGTCCATCTTCAATGTATTTATTGTGCTGGATGGTGGGCAAATCAAAGAGATTAGAACTCAACACACATGCAACAGAACTCAGCCTCTGGATCCTGTTTCCTGACATAATAGAGTGAGGGGGACTGGAAACAAGCCTTGGGAAGACCAAAAAAAAGTTGCCAGGTAACTTATCTGTGTTCCAGAACAAACTTTAAACATACTTAAAAACTAGAATAAGATCCAGTACACAAAACATAAATTCATGAAATCTGATATCCAGTGATTATATATATATATTCAGTTGATAACATATCAGTATTAGATCATCACAAACAACAGATAACCTACTGTTGTGCTCTGGGAGCTCACAGTTCAAGTTGCTTATTCATACTATCCAGAAATCCAGCTGGAAGAGAATGATGGCCGCTAGATCAATCCACCATGCAATCTGCCCCACCCAGCAGGAGCACACAGCATTTAATAGTATGGGAGAAAACAAGCACAATTGATTTTGCAGCAAAAGAGCCAGGTGGGATCGGTGGTATGCTAGAAGCCACAGCTGTCTTAGGTTTACATTGGCCCTCCACCCCAGGTTCTACTTATTCCACTAAAGGTGTTTGCTGGGGGCAGAGGAGAGTCTAGCTCAGAGTCCATTTCCAGGGCATTGAATGACCATTCCTGGTAGAAGGGCAGCGTAATGTGCTTCCCTCCACCTCCATCCATACAGAGTGATAACAAGGGAAGTGGTTTGAAGGGGCAGGTAAATAAGTATACATGGGAACCCCTATACTTTCCGCTCAATTTTGCTGTACATCTAAAACCAAATAAAATATGTTGATTTGACAAGGCCTGTGCCCTGCTATGATTCAGTGAAGTACTGAGTAAGGGAGCATTTCCCACGCTGTGCCCTGTCTACCTGATCAGTTACTATTTGCTAATTTTTAGCTATTACTAGGATTAATAATACCTCAAGTTTTTCTCATCCTAATGTATTTGAGAATCCTTTTTTTTTTCAAGATTACATTTATTTATTTGAAAGTCAGAGTTACAGATAAGTATAGGCAGTGAGGGAGAGAAAGAGGGGTCTTCCCTCTGCTGGTTCACTCCCCACATGGCTTCAATAGCCAGAGCTGGGCCGATCCAAAGCCAGGAGCCAGGAACTGCCTCCGAGTCTCCTACATGGGTGCAGGGTTCCGAGGACTTGGGCCATCTTTTCTACTGCTTTCCCAGGCCATAGCTGAGAGCTGTATCAGAAGTGGAGCAGCCAGGACTCAAACCAGCACCCACATGGGATGCTGGCACTGCAGTCGGTGGCTTTACCTGCTACACCACAGCACTGGCCCCTGGGCATCCTTACGTTCATGGTTTGACCCTGCTTTTATGGTCTATTCTCATCACGCTCTTCTTATTCACTACTTGATTGGTCATGAGTCAGGGAGCCGGTGTTCCTTGTTGAATTGCCCAGAGCTGCTCTGTTCCACTTGGTTGTGAGCTCACTACAGATGGGCATCCTTATGGAGCCGTGTGACATTTGGTTCTAATGAGGAAATTCGGAGGCCCAGTTACTGTTCAGTTACAGCAATGATGAGCTCATCAGTCACTGTGACTGGTGACTTGCACCTCCTTTAGTTAGTTCTATTTATGCACTGTATAGGAATCAGTTTCTGTTTGTATTTCCCCACATATTTGTAGGAGGAATATAGACATCAAATATACCAGTTGAATACCACAAGGAATCTGTACAACACCCCAGCTCCATTGCTCTAAGTGTGTGTTTTCTGATGTACGTGTGCAGAAATGAACAGCATCATCCAGTCTTTCTTTTAGTGGCTTTCTTAGAGCTCTTCCGAATGGCGTCAGACATGACAATGATTTGCAGAGACTGCCGGGGCTCATTGTGAAGCAAGGCTAATGCATTTTGTAAACACTTACAATACGTTTAGCTGGAATCATGAGAACAATTTCACATCATGTTAAACAAACTTACAGAGAAAGGATCTCAGGGTAAAATCAATCTGAAAAGTAAATTAGAGGTGAGTTAGCTGCTAACAGAGAACACAGGAAAAAGTGGTTGTGTATTGTCAGGTGCACTCCCACACCCTGGACCATTCTCAAGTGAGTGGGCCCTCATTGTCCCTAGTCCAGACTGCTGCTCTTCCTTCGGTACTGGCTGAGACTGGACAACTGTGGAATCTCATTCTCACCTCTGGGGCGATGGCCTCTGCCTTCTGAGTGTCCAGGACTCTTGGATAGTCAAATATCAAGGACAGCTTTTACTCTACTCCCCCTATGCTGTGAAGCCTTCACCATGGTGAGATAACCTGACACCTTTACTATTCTTCCTGGAGCTGGAGAGAGAGAGGCTTCCAAGCTAGAGGGAAATATAGTGATTTGAGGATCTGTTTAGTGTACTCGTGGCCTGATGAATCAAGACAATCTAGCTGGCCTGGAAATATAACTGCACTTTGGTTCCAGATCACATGCTTTTGAAGCCCATGTTTCGTCTTAATTTTGCCCCACAAAGTCTCTCTACACCTGCTAAGAGGTCTGCTGTGTTGGCATCCCAAGTCCAAGAAAAGATCTACCAATCCTGGCACCCACTGAGAGGAGACCACTATCTCAAAGGTGCCAGAATTTTAGGGAGGAAGAGACAGTTGATGTAAACTGAGTGATGAAGAAATTATTAATAAAGACTTAGGACAGGAAAGTTGTAGAAAGATTCCAAAACTGTGTTATCTACCCACAGATCTTTGTGAAGGAAAGGGAAAGACAGTTGTTTCTTCATTCACAGGATCTTCTATTCCTTGCCCATGCACACAGTTCCGCAGGACTCACACGTGAGGTTGGCAAGGAGGAAGGATCCCTGGACTTCAGTCATGGTTCAGGGGACACCATTGCCAGGCCCCATTCCATGGACACACACTCCCTCCTGATCTATCTCCATCTTTTCAATAATTCAGCCCTTTGCTTATTCTCCCTAAGATCCTTGAGCAGTTGCACCTCTGGCTGCTTTAGTACCTGTGAGACTAAATAGGCTGAGGTTCACTGGACCATGGCCAGCCCCAAGGTTCAAGGTTCCATCAGAAGAGGTGCACCCAGGGCTGGGGGTCTGGGAGCTAAGTTGAGTCACTGTGGGGAGATGCAGCTCCATGCATCTGCTCTCAGCTGTGAGTTTCTTCTCAGGCACCTGGGCATGTAGGGAAAGGATAGCATCAAAAATGACTGTGGGGCCAGCGCTGTGGCATAGCAGGTAAAGCCGCCACCTGCAGTGCCAGCATCCCATATGTGCACCGGTTCAAGTCCCGGCTGCTCCATTTCTGATCCAGCTCTCTGCTATGGCCTGGGAAAGCAGTAGAAGATGGCCCAAGTGCTTGGACCCCTGCACCAGTGTGGGAGACTCGGAAGAAACTCCTGGCTCTTGGCTTCAGGTCGGCATAGCTCCAGCTGTTTTGGCCAATCGGGGAGTGAACCAGCGGATGGAAGGCCTCTCTCTCTCTCTCCCCCCACACACTCCTTCTCTCTCCGTGTAACTCTGACTTTCAAATAAATAAATAAATCTTTAAAAAATTACTTTGTGTGGGGCCAGCACTGTGGCATAGCAGGTAAATCCACTGCCTACAGTGCTGGCATACCATATGGGCACCAATTCGAGTCCTGGCTACTCCACTTCCAATCCAGCTCTCTGCGATGGCCTGGGAAAGCAGTGGAAGAAGATGGTCCAATTCCTTGGGCCCCTGCACCCACGTTGTAGACCCAGAGGGAGCTTCTGGCTCGTGGCTTCAGATTGGTGCAGCTCCAGCCAATGCAGCCAATTAGTTAATGAATCAGCAGGTGGAAGACCCCCCCCCCTTCTCTCTCTCTTTCTCTCCGCCTCTCCTCTCTCTTTGTAACTCCGACTTTCAAATAAATAAATACATCTTTTAAAAAATGACTTTGTGACATGTGTCATTCTTGTGTGTGCCAGTAGACAGTGTAATCTGGTTCTGACAAGAGCTATGGCTTGGCATGCGGAACCCAGAGAGGCCTATGACAGGTTCCTCTGTGTTCTTAAAGGTTTTAAAATAATAATCTGTGGGACCATCACAATGAACCATACAGACCCCAGAAGAGCCATAATGGAACACAATGAATAACTCTAGACATATAAATTGGAAAATGAAACAGGCAAACTTCTCACAAAGCACAAACTTATCTAATACGAAATAATTTGAAAGGATCTGTAATTGCTTAGGGAAATTAATTAATAATTTAAAACTCCCTATAAAAGAAATCTCCAGGCCCAAGTTATTTCACTTTAGAACTTTATCAAATGTATAAAAGATAATTAATACCATTTCTACACAATTTCTTCCAGAAAACAGAAATGAAGGAACAACTTCTAATTCTTTTTATGATGCTAATATTACCTGCCCAGATCCCAAGATCAGATAAAGATGGCATAAAAAGTATGATTTTTATATAAAAATGCAAAAATCCTTGACAAAATTAGCAAATAGAATGAATTTGCTAGTTTGCTTGCTTGCTCACACACAATGACCACAGGGCACAAACTTAAGAAATAAAAACCATGGGATCAAATCACGTATTTAACAAAATTCTGTGCCAATTAAACACATGGAAAAAATTCTCAAGAAGATGGAGCTAGAATACTACTTCCTCAGCTTGGTAAAAATCATCTACAAAATACCAACAGCTAAGATCACACTGCATGGTAGAAAATCGAATTCCCCCCTTCCCTGTGTTATGAGAGTCAGATGAGGATGTTTGCTGTCATCATTCTCATCCAACAGAGTGCTCAAGTTAGTCATTGCAGCAAGATAAGGAAAGGAAACAAAAGGCATACATATCAGCAAAGAAGAAATAAAACTGCCTCTATTTGTAAATCACATGAACACCTAAATAAAAAAAAATCCCACAGACTCTAAAACAAACAAAAACCTGGAGAACTAATAAGTAAGGCCAGTATGGTTACAAGGTACAACATCAACATGCAAAAATTAATTTTATTTCTGCATACCAGCATGGGACATGTGGAAATATGCTGCTCATGATCACTAAGACACCAAAATACTGATACCAAAACACCTAACAAAACATGCATACAAACTATATGCTGAGACCTTTAAAATACTGATGGAAACAGTTTTTAGAGAGCTAAACAAATGGAGACATGCTGTGTTTCTGGATTGGGAGACTCAGTAAAAATGTCAATTCTCCCAAAACTGGTAAACATGGGTAATGCCATCCCTATCAAAATTTTAGCAATACCTTTTGTGTATACAGAGAAAGGAATATTCTAAAATGTATATGGAAATAAAAAGATATTAGATAAGTAGAACACGTTTGCAACAGAATAATGTGAGAGAAGCGATCGTATCTAATATTAAGATCTTAGTCATTGAGACAGTATTATATAGGCAAGAGGATAGACAAATAGATCAATGAAATGAGCTAAGATGCAGAAACAGAAGCATAAAAGTAAATCCAATTGATTTTTTACAGCGTTATGAAAGCAACTTAGAGGAAGCTGGGCAGACTTCAATAGATGACACTTAAACATCTGGGTAGTGAGCAAACAGTGAACCTCACTCTTTATATAAAAATGAACTAAAGTGAATTATAGATTTAATTGTAAAAATGGAAAACTACAACATTTTTGGAAGGAAAGAAACTCAGGACTGAGTTGGCCAATCGGGGAGTGAACCAACTCTTAGATGGGGGGTATTAAAGCCATGATCTATAAAAAAAAAAAAACCAATAAAATGGATTTTATCAGCATTTAAAACATTTGTTTTACATCAGCATTTATTCTGCAAGAGAAATAAAATGTAAGCTACAGACTATTAGAAAACATGCATAAGTCACATACATAACAAAGGACTAATATCAAGACTATGTAAAGAACCCTCAAAATTCAACAGCAGAAATAGAAACAATTCAGTTAGCGAGGGACAAAAGACATGAAGTCAATAATCAGTAAGTCACACAGATGGGAAAAAGCTCATGAAAAGCAGTGCAGAATAATCAGCCACGGGATAGTATTGCACATCTAAATAGCTAAAGTAAAGCTTTAAAATAAAGCACAATGACAATACCAAATGCTGGTGAGAATGTGGAGCAACTAAAGCTCTCATTCATTTCCTAGGAATCTATAATTATCTAATTTTTTTAAATAATTAAAACAATCCTCTATGAATGATATTATCCCATGAGTCAGGCAGAGACTAACATTTCTAAGAGTGAGTTTCCTGGCCTTAACACAGATTGGTGTAGCCCATACCTTAGCACAGCTTCAAGGAATGGCACATTACGAAAGTAAAGGACCCAAGGAACAAGTGGGCTCCCAGTATCTTTTAGTGAGAAACAATATATTCCAGACACAAGAGAAGTACAGTACACGTTGATCATGCACCTGTAGAGCAGTGTAACACAGTGCACTGGAAGAAGCTGCTTTGTTGTGCAACAAGCAGGCTGATACATGTGGACTGAGGGACCGCACAATGCGCATGTGCTCAAATGAATGAAAAGTCACATTCACCAGGTGTTTTATAACCTGGTAAGGTATAGAAATAGACACTCTGTAAACTGAAAATGAATTGTAGGTGTTAGGGAAAGAGGGCAACCCTCTCCAACTCAAAATAAAATGTACATTCAGATAAGTTTTATGTAAGATTTATTTTATTTACGTGAAAGGCAGAGATAGAGGGAGAGAGAGAGAGAGGGATATAGAGAGGTAGAGAGAGAGAGAGATCTTCCATCGGCTGGTCTACTCCCTAAATGGCAGGCAACAAAGCACTTAAGCCTTCTTTTGCTGTCTTCTCAGGTACGTGGGCAGGGAGCTAGATCAGAAATGGAGTAGCCTGGACTCAAACTGACACTTGAATCTGCAGATCTGGCATTCAGGGAGTGACTTAACTCACTGGCCACCCAGCTCCCTCAATCCAATTTATTGAAGGCAAAAATGTGTGCCCCAGATGGAAGCTGCTCTCCCCTCTAGGTTGCTGCCTGCTCCACCGCCCACCTGTCTCCCCACCTCTCCCCTGCCCTTCTCACCCTCCTGTCTCTCCTCTGTTTACTGCACTCTCTTCTCTTACACTAACCTCTCCCTCCTCTCTGTCTCTGAGCCTGTGTTTACTTCTACTTTCCCCGCCCTCCTCTTCCCTCTCCTTTCTTGCTGGCTTGCCCACATCTCCCTTGCTTTCACCTTCTTCCGCCTGGTCACAGGTAGGTAGTCATTATGCCTCCTTGGCTCTCTCATTTTACAACTCTGTATCCAAGGATATCGAGGAGAACCAGAAACTGAAAAGGTTCCCGGGTATTTAGGCGGCTGCGGAGAAAGACAAGAGGCCACTTCTCTTCAGACCTTCTGGGATTGTCTAGTCCAGCAGATTCATTGCTTTAAGCTGATTGCATCTCAAGTGGGGAAGAGAGTGATGTAGATCACATCTGTTTCTTGTCAGAAGCACTGAGGGGGAGGCAACGCTTCTGGCGCTGCTGCGAGTTTCCAGTTTGTCATCTCATCTCTGTCACTTACACATATGCCCTCCATTTAGGAAACCAGAAAGTGACTCAGGGCTCACTTCTAGCTTTTCTATTTCTGTCATTGCTGTAACAGTTTCTGGGACTGTCTGTGTCCACAGAACTCATGTGGGTGCCTGGAACTCCCACAAAGAAGGGTCATCTTCCATCTGCAGCTGCTCCCAGGGGGGCGTCCAGGACGCTGGTCCTGACACCATGGGGGTGGCTCCTGATTGCTCTGAATTAGTACAGGTGTTCTCATGAAAATCACGGAGGTGTTCTGCACTGCTTCCCACCCACCCTCCTTGCCTTTGTCTGTTCCTGATCGTTGAATTCCACCCCCTTGCTTGGTTTCCAGACCCACAGGCAGCAGGCACAAACATCTTAGAGTCCTTGCCAACAGTGCCCATGGGAGAGACTTGGACTTGAAAGGATCTTAGGATGAAAATGTTAACCTGCAAGGCACCTGGTCTGATAAAGGAAACTAACCAGGTGGAGACACAGGTCCAGGCATGAGGTTGCCAGGAACTGGGATTGTTCTTTAATTCAAAACTCAGATCTATAAAGGTGATCCACGTCAGTTCTGTCCTATAGAGCTGAGGATGCTTGGGGCCACAGAGAGGCTCAGAGATTTGCCCAAAGGCAAATCTACACAAGGTAGAGGCTTGCTTAGAAGGACCTAAACCTCCTAGATTTTGGTAAAAGCTTCTTTTCCCCACAATGTGGCAGGCAGTTTTCTCCATGAAAGTGGTGGTTCTTAGCCACACAATTGGTGAACTGACAACAGGTGGACATATGCAGCTGAAACCTGGGGAGTGACACAAAGGTTCAGATCTGCCCTGCTGTGCCTGAGCAGTCCAGGACAGGGGGCAGGAGAAGCTCTGTGAGGAGACAGCCCGTGGTCTGAGCTCCGAGAAATGAGAGGGAAAAGCGAGGGGAGGGCAAGAGGGCTCACCTGGCAGAGGATGGGGGTGTTTCAGCCACAGGAGAACATCGTGTCCTCAAGAACCCAGGAGCAGCCACTGAGGCTGGGGATGCTAGCAGAGGAGAGAGGAGCTGAGAGCACGCCATGGTTACCAGGTGGGGGATTGGAGGCTTTAGGTCAAGTGTAGCAACAAGCTATCAGTCTTAAGTAGAAAAGAAAACAGCCCCTAACATACACATTCTTCAAGGTCTCTCTGGATTTCCCATGCAGACTCGGTCAGGAGGAAGCAAGAGTAAACCAGAGAGAGCAGTCAGCAGACACGAGAGGACTGTGACACATGGGAGGCTCAGGCTGCAAGGACAGGGTACGCAGCGACTGGAGACAGACTGTGGACACAGGAACGCCAGGGGTTACTCCTGGGCGGCAAGCGTGGAGAAGGGGCAGGGGCATGTCAGGGAGCCTCCAAGAATTCTGCTGAGCAAGCTCTTTGCTGGAGGGCTGATGCTTCTGGCTTGGTGGTGTTTTCTAACAATAAAGGCTCAAGGAAGAACAAGGCCACAAGAGGAGGAAGACACCAGCCAAGGCATGTGAAATCCATGAAGTGTGGGATGTCGGTGAGCCGTGGTGGTGAGGCTGCCCCGTGCGAGGTCTGCAGCTCAGAAGAGGGGTCTGGGCTGCAGGGGAGGGCCCTGGGCATGATAGGCAAGTGGACGGTGTGTGTGCCTCCTGGGCTGACAGCACCCAGGGAGAGGCGATGTGGGGTGGGGCTCCTGCCACTGGGCTGCCGGAATACAGAATGCACAGAGGCCAAGCGTTTTGCTTTGTCAAGCTCATCTACCCTCTGACCCCTCAGACAGAATGCCTGTCCTTTGTTGCATTCGCATTGGCCTTAGATCTGGAGGGCTCATCTGAAACAAATCTGCTTATCGGCCCCAGCCCCTCAGTCTGCAGGGGAAGAAAGTCGGGAACCAGGGTATGGAATGGGACTGTCACCCTCAGCGGGGGTAACCTGCACCTGGCGGCAGCCCTCACTGTGTTAAGAACGCAAATGAATCCTGGACTTCCCGAGGCTTGGGAGTGGATGTGTTGATCACATTTGCATGTGTTGCTATGCTTCAGATGACTCGAATGCGCTCACTCAGAGCAATCCATATTTATGATTTGAAAATTGCTGCCTGGGTAATTACACATTAAGTAACCTCTGTTTCCTTGTATATTATTGTTTCTAATTAGCAATGGAGAAAAATAAAGTCACCATTATTTACAGCTCCAGTTGAGCCTTGGCGTGGATGTGGGGCCTGCTGCCTGTGCATCCCTGACAGCACTGCAGGTTTCCTCCCTGTGGCCCCGGAGAGCAGGAGAGCCCCGGGGGGGCAGCTCATCCTCTTTCTGCCCATGCTCCACCCTTGCTCTCCTCCCCACCTGCTTGTCCAGAGATCCCAAGTCTCCCCCAGTGTTACCCCAGCACCCAGCGTCCTCTTCGTGGCCTTTATGAAGAGTTTCGTGCACCGTGTAAGAAAATCGTCCTAATCACTGAAGCTTCTTCCCATGAAGTTCTTGCTTTTCATGGTGAATTATTCATTCTTGTTTGTCATTTTTATTATGGACAGCCATTGCTGAAACATTTTCTAAACTGATCTTGTTTTCCTAGTTCACACCTTTTAGGCCCATGCAAAAAAAAAAAAGTTAATTAATATACAAAGTTGATTTACCTAATTGCGAAAAGAAAAGTCAGAGTGGAATGGGCTCACTGAATACCGTACCACACACAGCTTCAGAGGTGCTGCGCTGAAGCGGCAGACCCGGTCACACACTGACTTGTCTCCCATTGTCTCTCTCCATAATTTTCTCTGAGCCCATTTGCCTATTGTGTAATACATGCTGGGAAATACAGTCTACTTCTCTGAGTCTCAGTTTTCACGTACACAAAAACCCCAAAGATTTTGGCCTGAATAAATGTGTTTGCAGGTGAGAATTGCAATTGAATTGTCAATAAAACCCAGTGGCCTGGGCTGACTGCCAGAAGTGGATTCAGTGGGTTGAGTGGAGCGTGGAAAGCTGAGTGGTTTCACAAGAGAATCTGATGCTCACTACAGTTGAGAAACTTAGATGGTCTAGAAAGTTCTCAAGTTTGACATCAAAATAGGATATCCAAGGTTGAGAGGTTGGCTGTAACCCAGACCAGGGTTTCTGTGCAAGGGATCAGGAGTCTCTGGTTTTCTGTTTTATCTTACGTTGAGCTCTCCTTGTGATTGCAAACTCAGCCCATGCCCAGACCTAAAGGATTCTCTAAATGCCCTGTAGCTTTCTAGTTCCCAGAGAACAGTCAAGACCGGCTTAAAGAAAAAAAATCCCAAATAACAAGAATGAAGTGACTGTGTCTGGTTGCATGCTCTGCAGAACTGAAGGCTGAGTGCCCTTGGCTCTGTCTCAGCCTCTTCAGCCTAGAAAACTGGCTTTCCCTGTGGATTCCACCCTCTACTTGTGAATTCAGGCTTTAATTCCTGCAACCTGAACCTAGAGTTACTTCACAGGACTCATGAGGAGGGCTGGCAGGTAAAACAAGAAGTGATCTGTATATTCCTGGCTCTCTGAGACAGATAACAGCATTAGTAGAGCTGACAGCAACAGAGGAGACAGGTAGGGTCTCAGTGGCTACCGGATCCCATCCCAAAGTCCTAGACAACACTTGTTACACATGGTCCCAGCTCTCCTGGCTCCTGACTCAAAGCTGTTTGGGTAGAAGTCCATGACAACCTGATAAGCAAGCAAGCCAGAGCCTCCAGGGTACAGCCACTGGACGTGTATAATGGATTTACAGGAAAAAAAAAAAAAAACAGTATTCAGACTAACCAGACTGCACTTTTGATTTTCTATTCAGAGGATAATAATTCCATCTAATATGCCCAGGTAAGGAAATTAACGTCACAAAGATAAGAGCAACCATAAATTGTGAGCAATGACACTCACATGGCCTAGGGGGAGACAGGAGAGCATAAAGGTGAGAGCAGGGTGGTATCTCCATGTATTCCATGCCTCTGCCTGGAAAGACAGGCCCACAGCCAGAGCCCTCAATTCAACAGAGGGCTTTCAGAGTCCAGTGTGTAGAGAAGGTGATGCCAATGATACATCTCTTGAAGCGGCTGCAGGCTTCCTGGGGCAGATGAGCACAGTAGTTCTTGTCTTCTGTGCCAGCCTATGCCCTCTGTAGCTATCCCTGCACATCCAGAACAGCCAGAGAGGGGCAGTGATCGGCTGAAAGCCATGCTTGTTTCGGAGCCCACAGAGACACAGGCAGAGAAGGAGACAGAAGCTGTGGACCCAAATCCACAAGCAGCCCAGGAGGTGGAATCTCCCGGCCTCCTGAAAGCCAACGAATGTTAGTAATCACTTAAGTAAAACCAAATAATAAGAGTGAATATTTGGCACAGTGGCTGAGATACAACTTAGGAGGTTCACAGCCCATATTGCTATACCTGGATTCCAACCCCCTCTCCTCTCTCCATCCATTAGGCTGATCCGTACCCTTGGAGGCAGCAGGTGTGAGTCAAGCAGTTGGGTCCCTGCCACCTTCATGGAAGACATGGGTTGAGCTCCAGAGTTCTTACTGTTGTGGGCATTTGAAGAATAAAGCAGCACATGGAAGTCCTCTCCACCTTTCAAATAAATATAGACGATAGAAGATAGATAATAGGTAATTATAAAAAACTCACAGTAGTGACAATATCTGAAAACATAGACATCACCAAGGCACAGTTACAATGAGTTTTTCAATGATCATACGCTGCTAATTTATTTTCTCTGCTGGGGAAAAATATATGAGAAATGCATGTCCACACAAACTTGAGCCGAGTCAGGTCTTCAGGAAGATAATCTCAGGTGAGTCTGGGCGTCCTGGGCTGAAAGGGCTGTTTGCTGGGACTCTTTTGTTTGTTTGATCAGGGACCTGGAACCACACCTGCCCTGGTAAGGAATGTTTCCCCTCTTCAGAGTCACTTCATCTGTCAGATTCCCTTAGTTATGCTTCCTTTGAGGACTCGCCAGCTGTCTTTGCTGAGGATAAGGCTGGGCCTACAGCAGCAGTTCTAGTGGGATCGGCCTTGGAGGACAGGAGTCCAGACCAGCACACAAACACATTCCAGGAAGAGGCCCAGTGGCATCCTGGGGCCAGTCTGGAGCACCTGTGCTCAGGTGTCTATTTGCCTGCCCCTCCCCACAGGCCCACCACATGCCACTTCTTCATACCTCATTTTCCATCTTCAGCGAGTCGTGTGTTACTTAATATTTGCAATGTTTTTCCTAGGATAACCAGCCATTCTGATGAATTGGCTGCAAGCTGCACGTTGTGCTCATGCTCCATGAAGGATCTGAGGGAGGCCTGCAGGCAGAGACGGCGCCAGGCCCCAGCACATATGCACCGAGGCTATGTATTAGCCTATGGATGGAGAATAGAGATGGGACTGGGATTCAGGTACACTAATATGGGATATAATATGTCCAGCTCCTCTGAGGAGAGAGCGAGCTGCTCCATCTTAGACGGGCAGGTGTTACCTGGGCAGACAGACACTAGCTGTGCTCTGGAGAAATGAGCTTTTTCATCCTGTGAAAAAGCGGATGGATTTTAGCCGAGTTTGTGCTGATTATAGCTTAAATTAGAACTCAGAACCAGTGGGGAGAGCAGGAGACAATCCAAGGAGTGATAAACTTCATCCCCAATTATTGCTACTCTCTAAGAGTTAAGCCAGGGTGCTCTGGGGAAGATGAGAGAATCCTGCCTCACTCCGTTGCTTCTACTCCATGCATTCATTTCCTTTGTATTTTCTCCGAGCCTTTTCTTGGCTATTTAAAGCATCCCAGCAGATTCTGAGGGGTCTGAGTTAATCAACGGAAGGAAACCTTCCCTAAGCCACAATGGGACAATGGCAACACTTACTGGTGAAATCTTTGAGAGAAAGTGAGCTGAGGAGCTGAGGAAGGTAGGAGACCTGCCCTCACAGCAGAGCCCCCACCCCCAGCCACCTGGGGTCTGGGTTTGATGTGTCCCAGCAGTGCCTGAACAGGACTGCACAGAACAGGAGTTCTAATGCAGTCTTTTTTTTTTTTTTTTTTTTTTGACAGGCAGAGTGGACAGTGAGAGAGAGAGACAGAGAGAAAGGTCTTCCTTTTTGCAGTTGGTTCACCCTCAATGGCTGCCGTGGCCGGCGCACCGCGCTGATCCGAAACCGGGAGCCAGGTGCTTCTCCTGGTCTCCCATGGGGTGCAGGGCCCAAGCACTTGGGCCATCCTCCACTGCCCTCCCGGGACACAGCAGAGAGCTGGCCTGGAAGAGGGGCAACCGGGACAGAATCCGGTGCCCCGACCAGGATTAGAACTCTGGGTCTGAAGGAGACACTGAATTGTGAATTCTGGGAAGGAGTCGGATGCAAAGGCTGAGAAAAGGAGGAGCCAATGCCAGGAATCAGGGCGTGGGGCTGTGGCCATGGTAGATCCGGGTGCAACAGAGCTGCTTAGCTTCCTCCTCCAAGACCATGCTAGTGTCCTCCAGGCCATGAGCAGAGGTGGCTGAGGAAGAGCCTGGGGCCCTGCCACCCACCATTCCTATTCTTCGAGAGCCTTCTCCGGAGCACAGGGGCCAAGCCCGTGAGGGCAGCCTGGCAGAGGAGGCTACGCCAGGGATTTTGACCCCTCTTTGTAAGAGGACATCTCCCAGGTTTTCTCAAACTTTGCCACGCTATCCACATCTCACAGCTTGCTCACTGACAGTTAAATATTTGATGATTCTTAAACTTTCCTTTTAAAATGTGCAGCTCATCTGAAGTAGTAAATATGTGGTTGGAGAAGGAGATTTTCTTCTTAATTTCTTTAAAATACAGTCGATGATTTAAGACAAAAATGGCAATATTGCATTGCAAAATTAATACATATTTGAATGTAATGCATGAATCAGATCCAGCAAGTGGTGCAGTGCCCCATCATTATAATTTATAAGACTTGGCAAGGGAGAACCAGCTGAGAGCAGTGCTTACTAATTCCAAAATCAATTCAGAAGTAAAACCAAGCATTCATAGAAAAGAGAGAGAGAGGCTGGCGCCACGGCTCAATAGGCTAATCCTCCGCCTAGCGGCGCCGGCAACACTGGGTTCTAGTCCCTGTCGGGGTGCCGGAATCTGTCCCGGTTGCCCCTCTTCCAGTCCAGCTCTCTGCTGTGGCCCGGGAGTGCAGTGGAGGATGGCCCAAGTGCTTGGGCCCTGCACCCCATGGGAGACCAGGAGAAGCACCTGGCTCCTGGCTTCGGATCGGTGCAGTGCGCGGGCCGCAGCGCGCTGGCCACAGCAGCCATTGGAGGGTGAACCAACGGTAAGGGAAGACCTTTCTCTCTGTCTCTCTCTCTCACTGTCCACTCTGCTTGTCAAAAAAAAAAAAAAAAAAAAGAAGAGAGAGAGAGAAATGAAGAAACTGAAGGGAAGAAACCGTAGTGACCTCAGGATCTGGAACAGCAAATCAAAGCCACAGCACTCAAGCAATAGAGAGGTCCCTGAGAGGACCTAGGGACCAATTCAGGCCGATGGACTGTGGATGTCTATGAGCTTGACATTCTACGAATATTTTCTGAATATTATTTTAATGGTCAAGTCACAAGTGTGTACTCTTAGGAAGTACACTGTAACATTTTGATGTAAGCATCAAAAATCAAGCTAATTAACTTATCCATCACCTGCTTACTTGTGGTGCCTTTTTATGGTGAGGCATTTGCAATTCAATCTCCTTGTTATTTTGAGATACATGAAGCATCATTATTGATCAGAGTCACCCTGGTGCACAGTGCTGTCAGAGCCCACGCCTCCTGCTTGCCTGAGACTTTGATCCCCAGCTCCCCGCTCTCCTTCCTCTGCCCAGCCCTCAACCCCTGCTGACCACCACACCACTCTCCACTTTGAGGTTCACCTTTATTAGCTCTCACATGGACGTGAGATCACGTGGTATTTGTCTGTCTGTGCCTGGCTTATTTCACTTAACATCTATCCACACTGTCTCAAATGATGTAATTTTCTTTTTTTTTTTTTAAGGCTGTGTGTATATTTCACATTTTGTTTATCCAACTTTAATCAATGTGATCTGTTGATCAATATGAAGAAATGATCAGCATCATTGATCAGTAGGGAAATGTAAATTAAAACTACAATGCAATACCACCTCAGACATACTAGAATGGTTTTTATCAAAAATTATAAAGGATAACCTGCATTGGCTATGAATCAGAGAAAGACAAACCCTGGAAAGTTGGCAATGGGCATACAAATTAGTACAGCTACTACGGAAACCACTATGGAGTTCCTCAAAAAACTCAATAGAAATACCGTATGATCCAGAAATCCTGGTTCTGAACATGCTGCCAAAGAAATTTAAATAAAAATATGTTGAGAGGATATCTGTGGCTTTATTCACAATAGACAAGATAGGAATCAACCTGTGTCCATCAACTCTAAGAACATTAGTGGGAAATAAAGTAGCCAACCAATTTGAAATTAGCTTTGATTATTTATCCAGGCAGAATTTATCTCTGATATTCATTATGTAGATACACCATGGCAAGAACACAGCAGTCATTTTCATCATGTTGAAATTTCCCCCCTCATTTGAGAGTGTTTTTCAGAAAACGTAGGCAATTCATCCAAGGCACATGTGAAGACAGGCAAACACCGAAACGCGTGAGCTTGCAAATGTGAACCTCATCTGACAGCGCCTCGCACACCGAGTCCTGGGAGAGGGGCTGCAGTAGAGAAGGGTGTCTCCTCAGCATCGGTCATCGCTACTGCCCTGTTGTCCAGTTACGAATCATTGCTCATTACTGCACTCTCCAGTGGGTGTCAGCTCGGGCATGTGGGAAGGGTCAATGGGAAATCACAGAAGTCTGCCGTGGTTGATCATAGACGCAGGCAGACCCAGCTCGCAAGTGCAGGGGATTGGACATCTCCTGGGACAGCCCTCAACCTGGGGAGACAGCAGCTGGGCTGTGTCCCTGCCCCCTGCCCGGCAGACAAGCAGTTCCAGGAGGCATTCTCTGCACTTCTCAAGGCCCCTGAAGGGAAGACCCCTATTGTCTATCACAGCTATAATTAGAATACATCTTTGATTGGTTTTTAAGAATCAACTTCTGGCCGGTGCCGCAGTTGCAGCTCACTAGGCTAATCCTCCACCTGCGGCGCTGGCACCCCAAGTTCTAGTCCAGGTTGGGGAGCCGGATTCTGTCCCGGTTGCTCCTCTTCCAGTCCAGCTCTCTGCTGTAGCCCGGGAGTACAGTGGACAATGGCCCAAGTGCTTGGGCCCTGCACCTGCCTGGGAGACCAGGAGAAGCACCTGGCTCTTGCCTTCAGATCAGCGTGGTGCGCTGGCTGTAGCGGCCAATGGGGGGTGAACCAACGGAAAAGGAAGACCTTTCTCTCTGTGTCTCTCTCTCACTGTCTAACGCTGCCTGTCAAAAAAAATTAAAAGAAAAAAAAAAAAGAATCAACTTCAGTTAGTTATAGTTTCCATCAAATTAGAGGCACACATTTCAAGTGAACAATTAGATGTGGCTGATAAATGGAACACTCTTGGGTCATCACCAACGGGTGAAGAATACTTTCATTACCCTAAAAGTCCACCTCATGCCTTTGCAGGTCATTTCTCTCCACTGCACAACCACATTCCAGACAACCTTTCTTCATATTCTTCTCATTATAGATCACTTTTCCAAGTTCTAGAATCTCACACAAACAAATCGAACAATATGAACATTTTTGTACATGAATCCCAATATAATTTTTTTAGTATTCATCTCTAGGTTGTTTTCTATATTTATCTGTTCCATTTTTATTGCCAAGTAGTAATTAGTTGTACAAATATACCAATATTAAAACCACTTACGTAACTGTCGGATATTAGTTATTTCCAACTCTGGCTATTGTGAGTCAAGCTGCTTGAATATTCGCACAGTGCGGGGCTCGGCTTTCTTTCTCTGGTTGAAGCACCGTAGTGTGGATCCTTTCCTGCTTTACTTTTCTGTCCCCATAAGGCAGGGGATAGCTAAAGCCTGAGGAAAGCAGAAAGAGGAAAATTCAGAAAAAATGAAAAAAATCCTAAAACTGAATTTTACTTGCTTAAAACTGCCAGTGTAGAAATCAGTTAGCTCTCTGTCCTTAATGTGCTATACATTGTGATTTAATGCTATAACTAGTACTCAAACAGTATGTTTCACTTTGTGTTTCTATGTGGGTGCAAACTTGAAATCTTTATACTAAATTGATCTTCTGTATATATTGAGAATTGAAAATGAATCTTGATGTGAATGGAAGGGGAGAGGGAGCGGGAGAGGGGAGGGTTGTGGGTGGGAGGGAAGTTATGGGAGGGGGAAGCCATTGTAATCCATAAGCTGTACACTGGAAATTTATATTCATTAAATAAAAGTTAAAAAAAAATAAAAATAAAAATAAAAAAGCAAAAAAAAAAAAAAAAAGAAATCAGTTAGCTCAAAAACAGCCTGTGGGGTTCCTTGAAATAGCAACCAGCCCAGGCCAGAAAGCCCAAACCCTAATGGCCAAACCCAGTGAGGGGATAACCGGAGCTAATCCTGTGAAACACACATAGACGGGGACTTCGCACAAGGGGTCCACGGATGGATGGCCAATGGCCAAATAGGGGGCCCTAGTGGAAGTCTCCCCAGCAGCACCCATGGGAGTGGCCTGGTAGCCTGGGACCCCTGCCCAGAGTCCCCAACAATATCTCTCAGACCAGGATGCCACCACTTCTTTTCCCAGGACCCCAAGCTGGAGTCCCGGTGACCTCTCTCTTGCCAGAATGTCTGCACCTCCACCCAGGACATCTGGCAAAAGTCTCCCTGGCAACAACTCCCCCTCCCTTCACTAAAAATCTGCTCATAAATCCACAGCCTGAAACATCATTAGCTGAGTCTTTTCTTAGACTCTAAGCTGAGTTCTTTCCAGAGGCCTGCTCCCACTCATTTGTGGAGTGTACTTTGTTATAATAAACCTTTGCAATCTATGTGAATCTCATTCAATGTATTGTCTGAAGATTCCTTCCTGTCTCCCACAGGAGTGGCAGGGGCCAGAGGACTTGAGGCATCTTCTGCTGCTTTTCCCAGGCCATTATCAGGGAGCTGGATAGGAAGTGGAGCAGCCAGGACTTGAACCGGCACTATATGGGATGCCAGCATCAGCATTATGGCATTTCCACTATGCCACAACACGAGCCCCCTCAAATAATTTCTTTTTTTTTTTTATTTTTGACAGGCAGAGTGGACAGTGAGAGAGAGACAGAGAGGAAGGTCTTCCCTTACCGTTGGTTCACCCTCCAATGGCTGCTGCGGTAGGCGCGCTGCAGCCGGTGCACTGCGCTGATCCGATGGCAGGAGCCAGGTACTTATCCTGGTCTCCCATGGGGTGCAGGGCCCAAGGACTTGGGCCATCCTCCACTGCACTCCCTGGCCACAGCAGAGAGCTGGCCTGGAAGAGGGGCAACCGGGACAGAATCCAGCGCCCAGACCGGGATTAGAACCTGGTGTGCCGGCGCCGCAAGGCGGAGGATTAGCCTAGTGAGCCGCGGCACCGGCCTCAAATAATTTCTTACATGTGGATATCCTAAACCTGATAATAAACTCTAAAGGGCCAAATCGTTTGTTCTGGTTATTTTGTATTTTTTCACAGCAACTAGAATATTTCCCGGGATCTTATGTATGTTGTTGCGTGGCCTGGATTAGATTTGACCTCTCCTCACTTCATATTTTGCAGCTATTTACACTGTTAGATAATTATAATGTCAAAGAAGAAAATAAAAACGGAGTAGCAATGTTTCAGGCCACTTAAAATGAAGTTGAGAGGCCCTCAGATATCAGATACAGGACACATCTACAGCCAAACCTTTGAACCAGGCTGCTTGCAATTCACTGGCCTTTGTTAACCATTTGTAACCTACCTAGCAATACCCAACCCCTTTCTCCAGTTCTGCTTGAGTCTGTTAGTCCCAATTGCAATTCCTGACAAGCAAGTGGTATAACCTCCTTTTCCCTCGTGATATTAAACTTGAAGCGCAGCTGCCATACCGTACAATCTCAGGACACATTTTCAAGACTGCTTGGACCCGTGTTTACCTGGCTCGCGATCCTAACTAGTCCCATAAATGTATTTTTTTTTTCTTTGCTCATGACTAGGTTGATTTTATTCTCTGTTGACAATTATAATGCTATTCAGGGATTTTGGAAAGATTACCTAAAATCACCTACTCCACATGTTCATACTCTGGCCAGTGGATGCATCTTCCCGCTAAAAGGAACCAAGAATAATCAGCAATGTCAGATGCCAGGTCTAGGACGTGCGAGTAGAAGATGTGTGTGGAACTTATTATTGTCCAGAAAAAAGAAAGGTGAACGAGGTGAAACTGCAGTGTCACGTCAAAAAGACAGGAGCTTATGGTCAACATTTTCAAAATACAACGTTGTTTCCCAAAAAGAAAGTCAAACGGCGAAGTGACTGCCACTAGCCCAAGATGGAACTATTCATGCACAACACAAATAATGCCTGGAACAGATTGGAACACGTCACACCAACAAGTATACAAATCCATTAATTCTTTTATTTTAAAGATTTATTTATTTGAAAGGCAGAGTTACACAGAGAGGAGAGAGACAGAGAGGTCTTCCATCTGATGGTTCACTCTCCAACTGACTGCAACGGCCAGAGCTGTGCTGATCTGAAGCCAGGAGCCAGGAGCCAGGAGCCAGGAGCTTCTTCCAGGTCTCCCACACAGGTCCAGGGACCCAAGGACTTGGGCCATCTTCTACTGCTTTCCCAGGCCATAGCAGAGAGTGGGATCAGAAGTGGAGCAACCGGGTCTTGAACCGGCACCCATATGGGATGCTGGTGCTTCAGGCCAGGGTGTTAACCCGCTGTGCCCCAGCACCGGCCCCTCCATTAATTCTTAATGAACTTTTTAAAACATTCAGTGATACTAGTAGTTATAAAATCAACACACAAAACTTGAAAATTGAAATAAAATATTCAAACTTTATCATGCCTTGACTGTCCAAGTCTGCACTTCAGGAACCAGAGTTGATGAGGGAAAGACCCCCTTTTTTTTTGTTTCTGTCTTCTTTTCAAAAGTTTATTTACATGAAAGGTGGAGATAGAGAAGGAGAGAGAAAGAAAGAGAGAGAGAGAGAGGAAATCTACCTGCTGGTTCACTCCCCAAATGCCTGCAACGGCCAGGCAGAAGCCAAGAGTTGGGAGTTTCTTCTGGGTCTCCCATGTGGGTACAGAGGCCCAAGGAGTTGGGCCATCTTCTGCTGCTTCCCCAGGTGCATTAGCAGGGAGCTGGATAGGAAGTGGAGCAGCCAGGACACAAACCGATGTTCATATAGGATGATGTCTCTGCAGCCAGAGGTTTAACGTTCTTTGCCACAGTACCGGCCCCCAAAAGAACTTCTTTTTGAAGAACTGAGGTTTATTAATATAGAAGTAAAGGGATAATTGGGAAGTCAACATTTTAAAACTTCAAATAAAATAGTGGATACTGGTGGTACACACTGATGTATATTAAAATCATTAGTGGTGGGGCCAGCCCTGTGACACAGCAGATTAAGCTGTGGTTACAACATTGGCAGCCGTACCACAGCACCAGTTCAAGGCAGCTACTCTTCCAGTAAAGCTTCCTGTTAATGCGCCTGAGAAAGCAGCAGAAGACAACCGAGTACCTGGGCTCCTACCACCCATATGTGAGACCAGGATGGAGCTCCCAGCTCATGGCTTTGGCTCAGTCCAGCCCTGGACATTGTGGCCATTTGAGGAGTGAACCAATGGATGGATGATCTCTCAGTGTCTCTCTTAAAAAGAATACTGGGAAAAAGAATGGGGAGTTTTATAGTGGAGGGAATCAGACAGATACCAACTGAGCACTTTGATTTTTCTTTCTTTTTAGATGAATCAGACTTCATCATGAACATTGATGCGGGCAGATCCACAGATAGCACATGCTCTACGGCGTGATGAGATGGATGTTTCCAGCACCACCACCATGGCATTCCTTCTCTTAACAACGGAACCTGAGTTGAATTGATCCAGGTACAATTATCCATTTAAAATAACTACAGAGCAGGGCAGACAAGGTAAAAATCGCACAACCAAGAGAATTGCCAAGGGCAGGCACTGTGGCACAGTAGGTTAAGCCTCCACCTATGGCACCAGCATCCCCTATGGGTGCTGGTTTGAGTCTTGGTTGCTCCACTTCTAATCCAGCTCCCTGCTGTGGCCTGGGAAATCAGCGGAGGATGGCCCGACTGTTTGGGCCCCTGTACCCACATGGGAGACTTAGAAGAAGCTCTGGATTCAAATCAACCGAGCTCCAGCTGTTTCAGCCATTTGAGGCCTGAACCAGTGGATGGAAGATCTCTCTCTCTCTTTCTCTCCCTCCCCCCCCCTCTCTTTCTCTGTCTGTAACTCTTTCTTTCAAATAAATAGTCAAATATTTAAAAAATAATTAAAAATTTTAGGTGTTACTATGTAAAGAAATTTGGGGGTTAATATTCTTATTAGTTATACAGGATGATATATTTACAACGTAAATGACATGATGTTTGGGAATTTGCTTTCAAATAGTCTAGGAAAAGAAAAGTATCAATTAAAAAGAATTAGCAAATATTTTGATAACTGCTGAAGCTGGGTGACACATACAGGGATTCTACTATTCTGTTCCCTCTTTGTTGTGTATTTTTGAAACCTTATGTAACACATAATTTAAAATTAGACAAAGCCTGCAATGAATGCACCTCAGAGAGCATGGCACATGGTATTGGACAGATGAAAATCGGCGGCCTTTGTCCTTGACAATTCCCCTGTGGATGAAGATAATCAGACTCTGTGAGAGGATAATGCAAAGTTATTCAGGCAGAGTATGAGGAACCCGGGCCTAGGAGACATGAGCCCAACAACTTTTGAGGAGTCTTGGGAAGTGTCCCAAAGAATTTTAGTCAGAATTCATGCATTCCAAGACAGTAAATTGTCCTGTATTATTGCGTAGTGAACATACATTAACTTGTCCCACAAAGCCAGACTTACAAATTCCTCACAGGCTGGAGATGCCCTCCTTTAGGGAATGATTGGTTACATGCATCTTCAGGGGTGTGCTGAAACGAAGGCTGCTGGTTAGGGACATTTCTGTGAGTAGAGGCAGAAGGAAATGACAGCAAAGCACAAAGGTCCTACAAGGCAGCTGCAGATAGTGTAGGTCTAATAGACCCTGCAGACAGATCGTTCCCACTGGTCAAGATGAGCCTCCATATCTGAACTCCCCAGACAGCTCAGCTCTCTGCAGATGTTTCTCTTAAACGCTTTGCAGGCTTTCTAGGGGCAGTTTGCTTTTAGCCCCGAAATAGAACTGGTTGAGTGGTCTTCCTCTGACAGACTCCAGTCACAGTTTTCCACATGCTCAGCTCAGGGCCAGGTGTGGATAAAAGCCCAGGTTCCCCGAGCGCCCTGCCTTCTACTCCGCTGATTGTCCAGATTTGAGATGCTAGTGCCATGCACATTCTGATCTCCTGTGGTTGCCTACAGCAGTGGTTTTAGAATAAGTTTAGCTGATGCCAATTGAAATCTATCACAAATAGCAACCTAGGACTGCATGTGGAAGTCCTTCTGGCCATGACTGTATTCTCACTACCAAAACCAGAAGAGGCGGCTGCCCCTCTACGCCCTCTCCTCCTGTTTCCTCTGGAAGTCTGCATGACCTCCTCTGTTTACATTGAAATGTCCTGTTGCATCCAAAAATAAAAGACAAATTCTGAGAAGTCCTAACTTTAATTAAAAAGGGCTGGAAGACAGAAGGGAGGTGAGATGAAGAGTTTAATCAGTGAACAAGCTACAAACAGAAGAGCAGAGAACTGTTCTTCACCCATGGATAGCTGCTGTGTTCTGTTCACACATAAGCTTCCTGGACTGTAAACCCAACCAATCCAGAGGCGGCGACAGCTACTTGTGCTTACGGACAACCCTCCTCTCCCAAAGCTTTCCCTGCCTCCTGTAATCAGCTCCCCACCTGTAGCAAATGCAAATCCCTTCCCCAAAGCTTGGATAAATACTCTTAGCTCTGGTCAAGTGGGCATTTCTAACTGCTACCTAGCCCTGCTGTTTATAGTCATGGGAACTTACCTCGGAACCTGGTCCTTTTTCTGGCCAGGATCTGTAGTGACTCAATAAACACTTTATTTCAGAGATCTGTCTCCAGAGTTTGTGGGTTAACATCAGGGTTTAGGTTTTTAGCCTATGCATTTGAGCTAGTGATTACAGATAAAAACGGCACTGCGACTCCCAATAGTAACCCTCCTAGAGCAGCCCCAGGAAGCAGAGATGGTGATCAAAGCAAGGGGAATTCAGCTCAGGTTCTCACAGATGCCCAGGGGAAATTCTACACCTATATACTCGTAGAGGCAACAGTAAAATAAAAACCAAATTGCCATAAACCAGTTCCATTCATGGTCAGTCCATGACTAGTTTTGCTTCAGCCATATACTTCCACAATCCCAATGATTTTGAAGCATTTTTGAGTATTTCATTATGTATCTCTGAAAGATAAGAATATTTCCTATCAATTACTATTACAAAATTAAAACTTAACTCATAAATATAATTATGTTGTTGGGTTTTTTTGAAAGATTTTATTTATTTATTTGAGAGGCAGAGCTACAGGTAGAGAGAGGGAGGGACAAGAAGGTCTTACATTCACTGGTTCACTCCTCAAAAAGCCACAAAAGCCAGAGCTGGGCCAATCCGAAGCCAGGAGTTTCTTCATGGGTGCAAGGTCCTAAGCACTTGGGCCATCTTCTACTGCTTTCCCAGGTCACAGCAGAGAGCTGGATCTGAAGAGGAGCAGCTGGAGCTAGAATCGGTGGCCATATGGGATGCTGGCGCTACAAGCAGAGGATTAACTTACTGCACCACAGCACTGGCCCCATAATTATGTCTTGAAACATCTGAATGTAAGTTACACGAATCAGAACAATTCGCTCCTAAATATCTTACGTGTTAGCATGTATCTCTTTAAACAAGAGCATTCCATGTCTCCACATAGGAAATTTAGCACTGCTATTTATATATTATTCATATTCGGTCTCCTCCAGTTCAAAAATGTCAAGAAGAATTTATTTATAAACATACCCCCAATACCATCATATCACACCTACACTTGTCACCAATTATTTTTTTAAAGTTATCACTTGTATAGCCAGTTTTATATTTTCCAAATCTTCTCTTGATCCTCTCAAACTCTCTCTTCCTCAATGTATTTGCAGAAGAAACTCAGACATTTTTCCCACAGTATAGATTTGGCTGAGTGCTTTCTTGTGCCCATTTTAAAAATATATTTCTCCATCTCTGTATTTTCAATAAATTACTGATTTTTCAGTAACTCTACTTCATGAGCAAAACTAAATACTGCAGTCAGGTAAGATAGCATGCAATGTCTGAATGTCTTTCACTTAGGATCTGACCATCTGTCATCAAGACCCTTTAATTAGTTACAAGTTTGTAAAATAATAACAGTATGCACATATCATTCCTTCATAACTCATTGCCTGTAAAGTTTTAGAGCATTTTCTACAAAGCTTTCATTTTCTATCAAGTGAAACCATAGTGTGCTGTTTAATTGTCTAAAGTATGGTTTGTATTAAAGATGAATACAAGCTTGACTCTTTCCGGTTTTCAAAATAGTTAAATTTGCCCAAGAACAATCTCGACTAGCAGCAATCAGCCTCTTTAATGTTATTCTTCACAGTTTTATGAAGTCATATTTTTAAATATGTTTGGTGGGTTCATTCACTATTATCAGACTTACTGATGCTCACATTGTCCCATCTTTGGTGCATGGAAGCCTCTTAACGCTGCCTCCGAGTCTTTTTGACATGATCTTATTATTTTTGATCACTTCCTTGCTTTCAGAAAGGACAAAATGTTCCAGGCTCAATTTGTACATTCAGCCACAGACCCATAATCAGCTCTTTTTCCAAGGAGCTTGGCTCCTTTTGGTGATAAATGATATATAATGACTACAATTTGAGTGTTACGGGTTTTCACTGCTGCTGAATTGTCCATTGTTTCTAAACCCTCCTGTCGATGAAGATAGATAATACACATTTATAAATTATAGGGTTTTTACCTAACCTCATCAGTCTTACATCTGTTTTCTTTATTCCAAGCTTACAATCAAGATTCCCTATTACACTGCTTTAATTAATCATTTTCTTTTTGTGACAATCAGTCAAAAAACTATCACACAGTAGTTTTAAATTAACAATACTAGCATTAGGAAAAAATATGATTGTTGACTACAGGTGAAGATTCGTGTCCAGTTCTTTTCTTCCTTGCCAACATATCATGAACTTGCTGAGGTTGGCAGCCATGTGGAGCTATTCCTCTCTCTCCTTTATGCTGCCATTTCTGTGTGCAGGCGAGCTTACTGCCCTCCCCATTGGCAAACTTCAGGCTCATTGAGGGCGCTGACAGAGAGGACAGTGTCTAGATATTTTCCCACATCAAAATCACACCGGAGAAAGGGCCCCCTGTTCCTTCTGTGGGCCTCAGCACTGGGCTCATGAGCGTGGGAGCCACTGGTTGGCTGCAAACCTTTGGAGGTCCCAGGTCCAGATGGGTTCTGATACTCAGAGCACCTGACCCACAGTGGTCCCCTCTCTGAGCTACAGTGGATAAAGTAGGTACTTCATATCTTTGTTACTTAACACAATTGAAGATTTCCATTCAGAAAAGTAACATGAAAAATAGGTCTTTGACTCTGGAAAAAGTTAATGATAGATTTAGGGGGGGAAGTAAATGTGGGCATTTGCTTTTTCTTCCACACCTAGTCCATTCTGCACTGTTACAACAAAACACCTGAGCCTGAGAAACTTTTAAAACAAAAATGAGTTTTGGCTCTCAGTTATGGTGGTTGGAGGATCCAGACAGCATACTACTGGCATCCCAGTGAGGGCGCCCTGGCTACATTGTAGCACGGCAGAGAAGTGGAAAGGGGACAGGTTGAGTGTGGAAGGGGCCATATGTGTGTGTCCTTGCTTTCTAACAACATGGCCTCTCCAAAACTCACTCAATGAAACAGCATTAAGCCCTCCTGAGTGCTCTGCCCCTGACCAATTACTTTGTATTGGGCACCACCTCTTCAATTCCAAGGCTTCCAGCAGCACATGGAGCCAGACCATATCCAAACCACGATGCCAGGGGTTTGGGACAGGATTCCTCTCTTTGACCAAGTGCGGCTGAGTTTGGGGATGGAGCTGAAGTCTTGTCATCGACCCTTGATGAGTATGTGCTTGGGTATCACGGTCTTTTGCCTTGGTGGGTTAGTTTTGTCCTCATCGTCCTAAGAGCAGCTGATCTGGGGAAGAACCTGGGAAAGGCTGTGGTTATAGAAACTATCCAGGGGGCCAGCGCTGTGGCTCACTTGGTTAATCATCCATCTGTAGAGCCAGCATCCCATATAGGCACTGGGTTCTGTCCCGGTTGCTCCTCTTCCAGTCCAGCTCTCTGCTGTGGCCTGGGAAAGTAGTAGAAGATGGCCCAACTCCTTGGACCCCTGCACCCGCATGGGAGACCAGGAAGAAGCACCTGGCTCCTGGCTACCGATCAGCGCAGCACCAGCCGTGGTGGCCATTTGGGGAGTGAACTGACGGAAGGAAGACCTTTCTCTCTGTCTCTCTCTCTCACTGTCTCTAACTCTATCTGTCAAATTAAAAAAAAAAGAAAGAAAGAAACTATCCAGACAGCACAAAGTGGCAGCAGAAATGGCCAAACAGCACTGACCTGGGGTGAAGACTCCCTAGTGCTCCTTGATGTAGTGATGAGAGGGAGTGCAGTAGGAAAGGACATGGGATGGCTGGTGTTTCTTGGCCTGTGTAAGTGGAGCTGAGACAGCAAGCCTGCAGCCAAGTGTCTTGCAACGTGGAGACTGTGGATGGTTAAAGTGAGAACGGAAGAACTTGCCAAAAGCTGACAGGAGGGAGATGGATCCAGAGAAGGCATAAGGTAAAGGACCTAGTAGGGGTAGGCAGGAAGAGGTCCTGAGAGAGCTGCTCCAACGAGCATTGCTGTTTGAATCAGGCGAATTCAACTACTTCCATCTCAGGGGGAGGCATGGACTCCCAGTGCCAAGTGTAGATGTGTCTCCACCAGACATGTCTCATTTGCCAGTGTGAGAACGTTCACCATGCGCTGGTCTCAAGAGCCTGTTTAGATCTTAGAAGAATCAACGGATTAGAGATGATCTAGGAGGTGAATTAACAAGCCAGCCCTGCCACAGCCTTGTTCTTTTTTTAATTTTATTTAAGTTATACAAGTTTCATGGATTTCATATATACAGATTTAGGAACACTCCCCCCTTCCCTCCTACCCACACTCCAGCCATTCCTCCTTCTCCCTCTCACATTCCCACTCTTCATTTTTACAAAGATCTATTCTATTTTCAGTTTACCTAATGGTTGTATAGTTAACCCTACACTAAGTAAAAGAGATCAACAAATAGTATGAAGAGAGAAAACAAAAAATTTAAAAAAAAACCCACAGGCTTCTTGATATGAGAAAGGACCCCAGTCCTCTACGTGAATCAGGAAGTCAGAGCCCAGGCCCAGGAGCCTGAAGGACTAACCCAACAGAGAACACTGGGGTGAAGTTGAAAGGCTAGGGTCTCCCTCTGGAAGCTGTGTCTCTTCCTGCTATCGCAGCTGAGTTTAACTCCCAAGGCCTCAGAACTTGTATTTTAAAAAGAAGGATAATTATACTTGCTACCTCAGTGGTCATCTTATTGTTAAATAAAAAGAGCAATAAAACACCTCTCTCTCTCTCTCTCCAGCCTGTCGGGTCTCTCCCCCAATAAAATCTTTCCTTTAAAAAAACACAGAATAAGTAAATAAGGAATTGCAAGTTTTGTTACAGGGGTCTTCAAAAAGTTCATGGAAAATATGTATTATGAGAAAACTATGTGGATTTCAAATTTTTTTGCACCAAAATAAAGTTACTTTTGTTAACAAATTTTACTTATTTTTTGAGAGACAGAGACACAGACAAATAGAAAGAGCTCCCATCTACTGGTTTACTCCACAAATTACCTGTAATGGCCGAGGGCTGGGCAGACCTAAGAGAGAAGCTTGGAACTCCACATAAATATCCCAGTAGGTGACAGGAACCATCACTGTTGCCTCCCAGGGTGTTCATTAGCGGGAAGCTGGAATCAGTTCTGAACCAGGTTTAAACCCAGGTGACTCAGCCATCCCAACTGACATCCTAACCACTAAGCCAAAATTCCACTCCTAAGCGTTTCTTTTAATTCCTTGTCCACAGACTTTTTAAAATGTCATCATGTGTTCCAGATGCCAGACTTGGGAAGATCAGAAAATCGATAGTGTTTCCACCCCCAGGAGACTTCAGATCAGCGCTTTATAAGGCAAGAGGGTGGCACTAAGGCCAGGACTTTCAGCAGAAACAAGTGACCCCTGACCTGCCACAGCGGGACTGGAGGACGCTGTGAGAATTAGACTCTTCCCAGGGCGAAATGCTTTCCTCAGTTGACCCAGCAGGCCTCCGTCGCAGTCCAAGCCCTATTTTAGCTGTAAGGGACCCAGAATCTTGTTAAAAGTCACCCTCATCCTCTTCTACTCTGAGAGGAATGTTGAGCTGGGAAAATTCAGATACTTTGGAAATTGGAAGTTTACTTCCAAGCAATTGAAAAGGTCATAAAGCTCCATTCTATTCAGGGAATTCATTAGCATTGCTTAGTAGAAATTAAAATGAATGTTCAAGAGATGTTTTTTTAGAGTTGCAAGAATTTTAAGGCAGTGTAAACATCAATGGGAAAATTATATCAGTGAGTGAGCATGTTGAATACATTTGCATTTTATGAATGGAAAGTGTTTCCTGAAATTACCATCAAACTGAAAATACTAAGCCAGATAACCATGCAGTCAGAAAGAAGCCTGCTGTGTGGGGAAAGCAGAGGGGAGGCAGGCAAGGCCAAAAGGAGGGCCATAGCTGCCTTTGGGAACCCATCTTTGTCTCGTACCTGGCAACACAGAAAATCAGACAGGTGTGAGCCGTTGGCCGAACTGGGTGGAGTTAGGTTTGATAATCTATGATAGACTGAGCTAATCAAAGAAAAACAAAAAACCTTTTGCTCCCTAAAGCTTGACCTTATTCTATGTTTGTTGAGGAGAAAGAAGAAAGATGGGATTCTGAAAGTCACTCATTTAGTCAATAGCTGTAAGTGTCCAAAGCCTATATCCAGTGCTACCCCCATCTCCAACTTGTAGACACCCCACCCTACCTGAGCATCCTGACACTGGACCCTCCAGAGACCCTCTCTTCTCACTGCTCTTAGTTGCCATCCACTGTCATCCTAGCCTCTTCTTGCCATATCCTGAAGCCTAGCACCTACCCACCAGTCCTTTTGCACCCCAGACCCAGGCGTCATTCTCTGGGGCTTCCCCATCGATGAGATCCCCGAAGATTCTTTCCCCTCATGCCTTAACCTCTCCTCTCCAGGCACCAGTCCTTCCACTCCATAGTGGTCACCCACTCTCACTGTCATAGAGGATTGTGAGGGTCCTGAAATGAAGTCACATGGCCAACGGGAACCTCAACCACAGATGCACTTGAATAACCTGACACCTTTACTTTTTAAAAAAATTTTAAAATTATTATTATTATTTATTTATTTGAAAGAGTTACAGAGAGAGGTAGAGCCAGAGAGAGAGGTCTTTTATTCTGCTGGTTCACTCCCCAAATGACTACAATGGCCAGAGCTGAGCTGATCCGAAGCCAGGAGTCAGGAGTTTCTTCCAGGTCTCCCAAGGACTTGGGCCATCTTCTACTGCTCTCCCAGGCCATAGCAGAGAGCTGGATCAGAAGAGGAGCAGCCAGGACTCGAATTGGCGCCCATATGAGATGCCGGTGCTGCAGGCTGGGGCTTTAATCCACTGCACCACAGCGCCTGCCTCAACCATTACTTCTTCAACTTCATGAACAGCTTTCCTTCTATTTGTTTAGGTCACCTGAAATTTTGTTGTTGTTATATTCCCATATATACCATATATAAACCCATGATCAGCATTATGATTGCTTCCTTATGATTGAGTTCAGCTGGTCCACTCTCAGGCCATTATAGTTGTTTGGCTAAATTTTGAGTCCTTAGAAGAGCCCCACCATCCACCTTCCTCATAACTACACTGGTGCAACTGAGTGATATTACAGAGAAATAAATCCTGAATGGAACAGAGCAAATTATGGTAAATTCACCAATCAACATCTTATAATGACCTGGGGATCCTGCCACATGTCTCAGATTCACTCTGGCTCCCCATAGCTGGTCTATGTAGTCTCCACTTTATTAGAATCTTTCGTTTTACCACCAGTCTCCCTCTCACACTGTTACCTCAAAGGTGAAAAGACAAAAAACTTAACAAAAATAATTATTAGCTCACATTGTTACCTCAAAGGGGAAAAGACCAAATACTTTTAGAAATATTTACTCTTTTTTTTTTTTTTATTTTTGACAGGCAGAGTGGACAGTGAGAGAGAGACAGAGAGAAAGGTCTTCCTTTTGCCGTTGGTTCACCCTCCAATGGCCGCCGCGGTAGCGCGCTGTGGCCGGCGCACCGCGCTGTTCTGATGGCAGGAGCCAGGTGCTTATCCTGGTCTCCCATGGGGTACAGAGCCCAAGCACTTGGGCCATCCTCCACTGCACTCCCTGGCCACAGCAGAGAGCTGGCCTGGAAGAGGGGCAACCGGGACAGGATCGGTGCCCCGACCGGGACTAGAACCTGGTGTGCCGGCGCTGCGAGGCGGAGGATTAGCCTGTTGAGCCACGGCGCCGGCCTTTTTTTTTTTTTTTGACAGGCAGAGTTAGTGAGAGAGAGAGACAGAGAGAAAGGTCTTCCTTCCGTTGGTTCACACCCAAATGGCTACTAAGGCTGGCACACTGCGCCATTCCGAAGCCAGGAGCCAGGTGCCTCTGGGTCTCCCATGTGTGTGCAGGGCCCGAGCACTTGGGCCATCCTCCACTGCCTTCCCAGGCCACAGCAGAGAGCTGGACTGGAAAAGAGAGCAACCGAACTAGAACCCGGAGTACTGGCACCGCAGGCAGAGGATTAGCCAAGTGAGCCGTGGCACTGGCCAAAAAATATTTATTCTAATAAATAGAAAAAGCTTAACTTGTCCTAATACAAGTAGCAAATATCAGGGCTGACATTGTGGCTCAGTGGGGTAAGCTGCCTTGTTCAACATTGGCATATCTTATCATTGTGCTGGTTCGAGTCCTGACTGTTCTGCTTCTGATCCAGCTCCCTGTTAATATACGCCTGGGATGGTAGTGGAGCTTGGCCCCATGCACCCATGTAGGAGACTTGGATGAAGTTGCCAGCTCCTGGCTTCAGTCTGGCCGAACCTCAGTTGCTGCAGCCATTTAGGGAGTGAATGAGTAGATGCAAGATTTCCCTCTCACATGCCACTCTGACACCTCTGCCTTTCAAGTAAATACATAAAGAAATCTACAAAAGGGTAGCTATTTTTTCTCATGTCTCCATTACATAAGAATCAACAAAACGTTCATAGAAAATGAGTATTCTGGGAAGTCTAAGCATGAATTTTAATTTTTTTGCACACAATAGACTTTTTAAAATTCCATGTTTGTGAACTTTTTGAAGTATCCTTTGTGCCGTGTTCTGATCTCAGCACTTGACTTATTTTATCTCATTACATCATCATAATCATTGGCAGTTTTTACCATCATCATCGTCATCATCATCTCTGGAAGAAACTGGCACAAAGAGGTCGGATGATGTGCTCAGACCCCATATTCTAAGTGCCTTGGCTAGAAGGGCAAAGACAGCACTGGCACAACTGTCCCAGGATACACAGCGTAAGTGCTGAGCCGATTCCAGGATAGCAGACTCACTGACCCACCCCTCACCTCTACTCAGGTTTTCCTTTTGGAGGCTGCAGTACAGACCTGTCAGCTTGTTAGGTTTTATGGAAACTGAACTGTGTGCATAGAGGGAGGAGCTGAAGAATGCAATGGAATGCATTTAGCCTTTTTTTGTTATCATTGGTTATTAATGTTTACTGGCAAATTAACTATTGAGAAATGAAAGTTTGTCCTTAAAAGTGTGCGACACCCAGGGTTGAGACAAGAAGCGTTCATACACGGACTATAGGACGATACACCAGTATCTGCTTATTCTTCAGTGCTCCTTTTTGATTAGCAAGGAAGGTAAGGAACTTTCTCCCCTGAGGTTCAACATTGAGCATAGACTCCAGGCTTTCTAGTCCCACCCTTGCCTAGACTGGTCAGGGCTTAGGAGCACGACTGAAGAATTCACACATTCTAGAGGCCGGTTTCCTGACAGAGCAGGTGGTAGAGCCTTCCTGAAGGGGGCACTGTGAACACATCTGGGTCCAGGGATAGCCTGAGGTGCGGGGTGCTCTCCCTGTAGTCCACTCGGGCTCTCTCCCACTCTGCTCCCCACCCGCTGCACCTGCTGATCAATCACTGACATCTCAAAGGACAGGTTGATCCCCAGTGAGAGTGTTATCTTACCACTGAATTGGCTGGCCCTTGTGTCATTTATGTTATTTCTCTGTCCCTCTGATGGGTCTGTCTCTTGCTCTCTTCCCTGGAGTCAGGCCACAAATCTGGACCTGCTCATTAAAGTGTCACTGAGCTGAGGAGCACCTTGTTAAGTGGGATTAATTGACAGATCTATTTCCCTGCTGTCGTCCACCTGCAGTGACTCACACCAACAGAAGAGCAATTGCTCCTGTGCCTACTTAGTCTCCTTCCTTGGGGAAATTTGGTAGTGAGTTCACTGGGTCTGGGTCCGGCTCTGCAAGTAGAGAAGGAAAAGGAAGACATGGATTGGGCTACTGATGGAGCAAGGGCGTAGGCGTCAGAGCATTTTGGCTCCTTGCCTGAGAGACCCAGCTCCCCAGGAAACTCCCTAGACGCTGTACTCCTAGGCCTGCTTGGGCTCATGCCCTGTGCTCTTCTGCACTCAGCTCTCTGCATTCTATTCCAAGGAGAGGAAGTCTGAAAAGCCCACTGAAAACTAGCGCTCCAAGCCCCTCACCATGCCCTGCCCCACCATGGCCCTTACTTGGCTTACGCTATGTAAACCTAGATCATAGCTACATTCGTTTTCTTATTTTTTTGTAAAATTTTTTAATGTGAACGAATTTCATGTATTTCATATATACAGATTTAGGAGCTTAATAATACTTTCTACCCTACTCTCCCTCCGTCTCTGCCAAACGCTCTTTCTGTGGGCACACCAGCAATTAGCCCCCTCTGTGAACTTATTTTCCCTTGTATAGATTCATCCTGGCTGTGGATTAGTATCCCGTCTCTCTCAGTTCTGCCCCTCTTTCCTTACAGCTACGACTCAGGTGTCCTGGAATCTAATGTCTGCACTGACCACAGGTGGGCTGTTCCTGCAAGTCCAGTCTTTGTGGTTTTAGCCTGGTGTTAAAGAATTGGTTTGCACCTATAGAATTCCTGCCCCTGATTTCTGCTGAGTTTGCATCAATGCTAAGTTGATTTCTCAGCACAAAGGAGAAAAGTCTGCCCCGGGGTTATGTCTTCTCAGAGAGGACAGACAGGCAGCCTGGGTGGGCTCCATTCTTACTCTGCCACCCAGTACACCTGTCCTCCATCGTGGGGCACCTTCCAGGCTTGCTCTGTGTACTTGATGTTAGGATCAAAGGGAACATCTATTAAGAAAGATTTGGAACATTCAGTACTTTTTTTCATTCTGACTGTAAGAAATGCTAATGGAAAAAAGCTAGTGACGGGGCAATTTTCATCATTGTCATTTCCGCTTTTCTCTGATGTGTCTGAGTATGGAAGTGGAATGAAATCAGTTCCAGAGCAGATGATCCATGGGATTCGAATGACAGCCGATGCAGCCAGACAGAGGCCCCAGCCCTTGCATCAGTGGACTAGCTAGTTCAAAGGTGAGATTAGGCAGTACCGGGTGGGGCCCAACTGCCTGAATCTCTAGCAAGTTCACAAGCTGTTGTTGATTATGTCAATCTAAGAATTGTCTTGGGGAATGACTGAAACTTACCTGTTATGCATAGCAAATCTCCCTAAGAAAGAGAAGGAGAAAGAAGTGAGGGTGGGGGGCTGGGGCGGTGGAAGACAAAGTGGGGTGTGGAGAAGAAAGAGCTAGAGCTATTTATTAAGTGCCAGGTCCCAGGGCATCCCTTGCAATATCTCCCTTAATCTTCAAACCTATCAGGCTGGGCTATTATTATTCTCATTTTACACATGAGAAAACTGAAACTTGAAAAAGAAAAGGAACCAAATTCTATGAGTTAATAAAAAGATCAAGATTTGTCCTCAGGCAGTCTGTACCCAGAACTAGGGCTGTTATCCATTTCATTATGTTTCTAAAGAGGAAAACCTCAGAAATAAGAAAAATAGAATATAAGGAACATTTTTGTGATTTGACTGTTCTGAATGTGAAAAATAGGATTTCTATAGCAAGTGCTATCAAACTAATTTTTTTTTTTTGCCATTTTCAGCTATGAACAAAGTAGACATCAAATCATAAGATCAGTTTCTCCAAAGCCAGCACTAATCCCCCAATGTGCAATGTGTCTAGTGCTCTAGGGTCCCTCCCACACTCCCAGTTGCTCCCCATGAGGCGGTCTTTAGAGGAGAGAGAGGTATGACTTTTCCTCACCAGTGAAAAGGTGGGAGAGTGACTAAAATCTGCGCCCCCAGCAGGAGGGGGCGGGAAGAGCTTTCTAGATCAGGCAGGAAACTCCTGGAAGGTCACAGTTTGATTGGAGTGGCCTGGTCAGGTGGACCGCCCCTGGCTCTGAAAGGGTCTGTGGTACTCGGGCTCCAGTGCTACTCTGGCTTCTTTGGTTGCACTGTTTGGTTGCACTGTGCACCCAACTGGATGGCACAGCAGGTAGTTCTTTCCTCTGGGTCCTCTCTGCACAAGCACAACCATGTTGAGAAAGCAAAGACTTTAAAAACTGTGGTCACAGTCACTGTTACAGCCTAAGGCTGGGAAGCTTTCAGGGGAAAGAATGGGGAGACAAGGGGTGGGCATTTGGCCTAGCAGTTAAGATGCCAGCATTCCACAATAGAGTACCTTGCTTCAGTGCCTGGCTCTGGCTCCTGACCCCAGCTTCCTGCTAATGCAGACCTGGGAGGCAAAAATAATTTGAGTTCAGTCACTGTAACTGAGTCCCTGTCACCCACATCACAGACCTGTATTGAATCCCCAGCTCTGGCTTTGGCCAAGCCCATTCCAAACCACTGCAGACATTTGAAGAGTGAACCAGCATATGAGAGCTCTCTCTCTCTCTCTCTCCCTCTCCCCTCCCCTCCCCTTCTTCTCCTTCTCCCTCCCCCTCTCCCTCTCTTTCCATCTGTGTGTGTGTGTGTGTGTGTTTCCCTCTCCCTTGCTCTGGCTCATTCTGTGTGTAACTTTCTGTCTTTCTTCATCTCAAATAAATGCATGTTTAAAACATCAGTGAAACAATTGGGGGAGCATCGCAAGAGCATTTGTGTTTGGGTCATCCACGGGAACTCTAGCGAAGGGCAGTCTGCTATCTCAGGCGTGCATTGCCACTTACGTCTTATAGCTATGGAGGACGTGTTCTTTGAGCTTCAATGAACTGAACAAGACTCAGAGAGACAGCAAGTGTAGGCAAATGATATTTATTATAGCAAGCAAAGTATACTCCTTAAGAAAGGTGGAAGTGATCATCTGGAGAGGAAAACTCAATCCAGAGTTCCCCCCCACACACCATGTCCCCCATCCCATCGGCACTGGCTACAAATGTACAGGCAGAATGTTTGAGTGAGGAGGACAGGGGTCAACAGGGAAACTCCCATCAGAAGTTTTGGGTGCAGAGACTGATGGGATAAGGACAAAAACAAAAGTCCACACCCTTGAAAAGCTGCCTTGTGCTGTATAAACCTAGCCTGCAGCAGATTCCTTGCTTTCGGCCACATGTTCATCCTGTGTGCACACTGGTAGTGGGCGCCTACTACCAGTTCTGGCTGTGCGTATATCTCACCTCCTCTTTGTCCTATTCCTTCCTAACAGAGACCTCAGGCCTAAACTGGGTGTTATCTCATGCATGCAGGCAGGCTGCCTCTGAGCTAGTGCTTTCTACATTGGCATTTTTAAGGAAGTAAAACAAAGAGTTTTAAACAAGTAAAGTAGTTTCAGCCTTTTCTGAGATTTTCTGACTGTTCCCTTCTCACTGTGTTCCCCAGCTGTTAGCTCTCTCCTACCTCACCTCCACATGTGATTCTCTTTATCCACCTGCTGCTGCCCTTCGCTGTTATGGTTTCATCTGAAAATGTGTCCTATCATTTAAAAACAGCAAAGAAAGAAACCCGCCACACACCTCCCCTAGCTAATCTCATCTCCTCTTCATTCAATTTCTTTCCTTTTCTGAAACCCATTTCTCTTCTGCAGTGCGACCACGGCTGCCATCCCACCTCTCCCCATAGGAAAATGTCCATTGTTCCATACCCAATTTCCTGGACACCAAAGCCACAAATCTTATGCTCCTTTTACTCTTTGTTCATTGTGCCTACTGTAATCAGGCTACTTTAACCACCACATCACTTGTCAACATCACAAATTTATTTTCCAAATATTTATGCTTCTGACTCAGAAAATATGAGACACTTGAAATGGTTGACTACCTTCCCTAGAAAGTTGGACTCTGTTGGCCTCTGTAGGATTTTTCTCTTCTTGATTTCCTCTTCTGTTGTGAACTTCCCCAGTGTCTATTTTGATTTCAGTATAACTTACATACCATGACATTCATCATTTTTTTACCATTTAAAGTTTAAAAATCTATGGCTTTAAGTACATTCACAATGTTGTATGACCATCAGCGGTATCCACTCTCATAACTTTCTCATCATCCACAACAGGAAGTCCATTCCCATTAAGCCATAATCCCTGTGAAATAAACTTTACAAGAGGCCAATTGGTTGGGACTGAGCTCCTGCACTAGGCCCAACAGACTGAATCAGGATGGAATTACTCATGTCAAAGTTCCATGACACTCGGCTGAAATCAGGCTGTTTATCTGACCTTACAAGCAATCAGGGGAGATAGAGATGACAGCCAAATCCTCAAACAGGACAGCTTCAGCGGACATGATAGAGAAGTCCGCGCTTCCTTAATCTTTATAAGGAAAGTAGCTTTGAGACAGCGAATTCACTTTTCGCTGTGTTTCTGCTTCCTCTGCCTGGAAAGCCAACTTCCTCTGCTCAACTCACCAGAAAACTTGTTCTATTGTATAGAATGAAGTCTTGTGCAATGTTAGAATCACAAATAGCCCAATTTAATCTTTAAACCACAGCTGACATAATTCTGTCTTTTGACATTTCCTGAGAGACAATACCATTAAATAATACCCACTCCTTGCCAGCCCCTGGTATTCTCTGGTCTACTACTCTGGGCCACTCACATACATGGAATCATACAAGAGCATATCACTTCACCTAAGGTAATGTTTCTGTGGTGCAGCCAGGTTGTAGCATGTACCAGAACTGTGCTGCTTTTAAGGTCAGGAATTTTCCAATGGATGTATATATGCATTTCATTTATCCATTCATCTATCACTGGACATCAGATTTCCCTTTGGTTACAATGAATAATGCTGCAATGAATGCTGGTGTGCAGGTATTTGTTTGAGACCTTGTCTTCCATCCTTTTGGGTTATGTGTACAAGACTGGGGTTGCTAGTAATTCTATCTTTAAGTAGTTAAAGAATTGTTGGATTTTTCTACAGCAGCTACATTATTCAAAATTCCCATCAGCAATAAGTGCAGGTCCTCATTTCTCCACATCCTCATTAACAATTGATATTTTTTGTCTTTCTTTTTTATTTTTTTAGAGTTGACCAAAATGTAGAAAAATGATACTCAAACATATGATATGGTTTCAAAAATCAAAAGTAAACTGTAGGTTTTACTCAGTTGTATAATTAGCTGTTGTACCTCTGAGTGATGTGATACTTAATAAGTAAGAATGAGGGATAGAAGATTGAGACGAGCTAGAAGCAGGGTAATTATCAGTCAGAAATGTAAAGTTGAGTTAGCCCTCACACTGTTGGGTAACGTGGACTATTTCAGCTTTGAGAAGTTAACTGAGAAAGCAGAAGTATAACAAAATCAAATTGTGCAGCTGCTGCCTAACCCACCTCTTGGTCTTTCATTAACTTGGTCCTGAAGAAGGAATTAAAATCCTATATAAATAAATCTTAATTTTGCCATTCCCTGAAGTATGGAGATGAAGTCAGGACATTACTTTTTCTCTCTACTTAGCTACCAGTCAGGCTCCTTTTGCGCAATATTTGTTAATAGCAAAAAAAAAAAAAAAAAAAAAAATCCTTGCATAGTTTATTGATGGTAAGCCATCTTTCTGATACAGTTGATCTGAATAAGACTGAATGTCGTATTCATGTAGACAAGCATGGGTCATTGTTGGAATAAGCACCTGATCCTCAGCGAACAGTTTGAGAATGAAAGAAACTCGTGAAAGAGCGGAGCATCAAGGAGCTATCCAGAAAATACCTGGGTGATTACTATGATCACTCACAAAGCAGCCTGATGCTGACTGTGTAGAAGACATTGGCTCTGCAAGGAGTGGGAATCTGTGGCTCACAACTTCCCCCAATAATCTGCTTCTTGCTCTGAGTGGGACACACTCATCCACTTAAATGTGACGGTCTCTCATCTCCTGTAGTTTCAGCAACTGACCCAGGTTATAGTAATATTTATTTATAAACTTGAATCAATCCATTGCTAGATAGATATTAGCATCTGTGCTCTTTCTTCAGTACATTTATTTTTTAATTTCACTTTTGTTTTATGTAATTAATAGATTCAATATGATTTGTAGATTCAAGTCTAAGAACATAAGGATATTCCCTTCATCCCTCCCACCCCCTCACCCTCCTACTTTCCTTCCTTCTACATTTCTTTTTTTAAAATTTTTTGAGATAACATATTTTAAATTTACATTGCAGTAAAAAAGGCTTAATATCTCACCAAAAAAGAAGTTTAACAAGTAAAAAGCAGAAAGACCCTGGAGTAATGGGAGTATAGACAATGGCCATAAACAATAATCAAATGGGAAAATGACAATTTCATCCATATACAGGTTAAATCATTTTTGTTAGTTACTCATGTACAATTTTTTTCAATCAAATAAAACCAATGACAATGCAACATCTAAATATTTCCTGTGTGGTGTTAAGATAATAAATTCATTAAGACTTTAAGCCATTTCCTCTCAACAGTTTAGGCACAGGGATAATTTTATGCAGATTGCAATGAAAAAATTATACATTACTTTTTTGTATTCTATTAGTTACCAGAGATAAGGAAAAACATGGTATTTGTCTTTTGGGGACGGCCTTATATCACTAAGTATAATGGTTTCCAATTGCATCCATTTTGTTGCAAAAAAGATTTCATTCTTTTTTTTTTTTTTTTTTTTGACAGGCAGAGTTAGACAGTGAGAGAGACAGAGAGAAAGGTCTTCCTTCCGTTGGTTCACCCCTTAAATGGCTGCTACGGCAGGCGTGCTGTGCTGATCCAAAGCCAGGAGCCAGGTGCTTCCTCTTGGTCTCCCATGCGGGTGCAGGGCCCAAGCACTTGGGCCATCCTCCACTGCACTCCCAGGCCACAGCAGAGAGCTGGACTGAAAGAGGAGCAACCAGGACAGAACCGGCGCCCCAACCGGGACTAGAACCCAGGGTGCCGGCGCCACAGGCGGAGGATTAGCACCCTTGGGTGCCAGCCCAAGATTTCATTCTTTTCCACAGCTGAATACTATCTCATAGATTTTATATATATAATTTTCTTTATTCAATCATCAATTGATAGGCAACTGGGTTATTCCATAGCTTAGCTATTCTGAATTGAGCTGCAATAAACATTGGGGTACAGATAATTCTTTCATATGCTGATTTAATTTCATTTGGGTAAATTCCCAGGAGTGGGATATCTGGGTCATATGGTATATCTATTTCAGCTTTCTGAGGAATCTCCATGCTGTCTTCCACAAAAGATGACTAGTTTGTAGTCTCACCAACTGTAGATTAGTGGATTTTCTGCACATCCTCACCAGCATTTATTGTTTTATGATTTCTGTATGAGAGCCATTCTAACTGGGCTGAGATGAAACTTCATTGTGGTTTTGATTTGCATTTCCCTGATGGCTAGTGATCCTGAGCATTTTTTTTCATGGATCTATTGGTCATTCAGATTTCATCTTTTGAAAAATACCTGTTCATTCATTTGCCTATTTCTTAATTATATTGTTTTGTTATTGTTGAATTTCTTGAGATCTTTAAATTTTCTGGATGTTAATCCATTATCAGTTGCATAGATTAGAAATCTTTTTTCCCATTCCGTTGGCTGGTTGCTAACTTTCTTAAGTGTTTTCCTTGTAGTACAGAAGCTTCCTAGCTTGATGTAATCCCATTTGCCTATTTTTTACTTTATTACCTATGCTTCTGAAGTCTTTTCCAAGAAGACTTTGACTATGCCAATGTATTTCAGAGTTTCTCCAATGTTCTCTAGTATTTTGGTGGTATTAGGCCATAGATTTAGATCTTTGATACATTTTTACTGATTTTTGTATGAAGAGTAAGGTAGAGGTCTTGTTTAATACTTATGCATGCAGAGGTCCAATTTTACCAGCACCATTTGTTGGAGAGACTGTGCTTTCTGCACGGATTGATTTTAGCTCCTTTGTCAAAGATAAGTTCGTTGTAGATGTATGGATTGATTTCTGGGGATTCTATTCTGTTCCTTTGGTCTACACGTCTATTTTGTACCAGTACCAGAGAATTTTGATTATAACTGCCTTGTAGTATGTCTTGAAATCTAGTATTGTGATGCCTCCAGCTTTGCTTTTGTTGTTTAAGATTACATTAGCTATTTTAGGTCTCTTGTGTTTCCATTTGAATTTTAGCATCATTTTTTTCTAGATCTGGGAAGAATGTCATTGGTATTTGATTGGGATCATATTGAATCTGTAGCTTGCTTTCAGTAGTTTGACCATTTTGATATTAATTAATTTTTCCAATTCACAATCATGGAAGATTTTTCCATTTTTTGTCCCATTCTATTTATTTCTTTAGTGTTTTGCAATTTGCATTGTAGAGATCTTTTTACCTCCTTGGCTAAATTTATTCCAAGGCATTTAGCTTTTTTGTTACTGTTGTGAATGGGACTGATCTTACAACTTCTTTCTCAGCCATGAGATTTCCTGTGTATACAATAGCTATTGATTTTTGTGTGTTGATTTTATATCTTGCAACTTTACCAAATATTCTTATGAGTTCCAATCGTCTCGTAGTGGAGTCATTTTGTTCTCCCAAATATAGAATCATGTCATCTGAAAACATAGATAATTTGACTTCCTCAATTCCAATTTGTATCCCTTTGATTTCTTTTTCTTGCCTAATGGCTCTAGCTAAAAACTACAAAGTTTGAATAGCAGTGGTGAAAGTGAGCATCCTTGTCTACTTCTGGCTCTTACTGGAAATGTTTCCTACTTTTCCCCATTCAGTATGATGCTTTGTGTGCTTTGTGTGTTTGCTGTATATTATCTTGAGAAGTGTTCCTTCTATACCTAACTTGTCTAAGGTTTTCATCATGAAAGGATGTTGTACCTTCAAATGTTTTCTCTGTATCTGTTGAGATGATAATTTTTTTTATTTTTTACTTTGTTAATGTTGTATTACACTTATTAATTTGTATATATTGAGCCATCCTTTATATCAGGGATAAATCCAACCTGGACTGGGTGAATGATCTTTCTAAGTGTTGTTGGAGTCAACAGTATTTTATTGAGAATGTTTGCATCTTTGTTCATCAGTAGTTTTGGGCTGTAGTTCTTTGTGTTATCTTTTCCTGGTTTTGGAATTCAGGTGATGCTGACATCATAGAAGGGGTTTGGAATGATTTCCTCTCTTTCAAATATTTGGAATAATTTGAGAAGAATTGGAATTATCTATTCTTGAAAAGTCTGGTAGAATTCAGCAGTGAAGCCATTTGGTCCTAGGTTCTCTTCTGTTGGGAAGGTCTTTATTACTGATTCAATCTCCATCATGGTTATTGGTCTGTTTAGGTTTTCAATATCTTCATGCCTTTTTAAAAAATTTATTTATTTATTTGAAAGTCAGAGTTACACAGAGAGAGGAGAGGCGGCAGGGGAGGGGGGGGTCTTCCATCCTATGGTTCACTCCCCAATTGGCCACAACGGCCGGAGCTGTGCTGATCCGAAGCCAGGAACCAGAGCTTCTTCCTGGTCTCCCATGTGGGCAGGGGCCCAAGGACCTGGGCCATCTTCTATTGCTTTCCCGGGCCATAGCAGAAAGCTGGACAGGAAGTGGAGCAGCTGGGTTTTGAACCAGCACCCATATGGAATGCCAAGGCTTCAGGCTAGGGCATTAACCCACCATGCCACAGCGCTGGCCCAATCTTCATGCCTTAATTTTGGTAGTTAAATGTGTCCAGGAATCAATCCATTTCTTCTAGATTTTCCAATTTGTTTGCAAATTGCTGTTTGTAATAATTCCTGCTGATTCTTTTTATTTGTTACATCTCCTTTTTCATCTCTGATTTTATTAATTTGGATCTTCTCCCTGTTTATTTTATTTTATTTATTTATTTTTTTTGGTTAGTTGAGCCAATGGTGTGTCAACTCTGTTTATTCAAAAATATAGCTTTTCATTTCACTGATCTTTTGTATTTTTGATTCAATTTTGATTATTTCTTTTCTAATTTTAATTGTTTCTTTCCTCCTACTAATTTTTCAGTTTGGTTTATTGCTTTTTATTTAGGTTCTTGAGATGCATAGATAGCTAATTTATTTGATGGTTTTCCAATTTCTTGATATAGGCACTAATTGCTATAAACTTCCCTCTTTTTTTTTTTTTTTTTTTTTTTTGACAGGCAGAGTGGACAGTGAGAGAGAGAGACAGAGAGAAAGGTCTTCTTTTGCCGTTGGTTCACCCTGCAATGGCCACTGCGGCCGGCACGCTGTGCTGATCCGAAACCCTTAGCCAGTTGCTTCTCCTGATCTCCCATGCGGGTGCAGGGCCCAAGCACTTGGGCCATCCTGCACTGCACTCCCGGGCCACAGCAGAGAGCTGGCCTGGAAGAGGGGCAACCAGGACAGAATCCAGCACCCCGACAGGGACTAGAACCCGGTGTGCCGGTGCCGCAAGGCAGAGGATTAGCCTATTGAGCTGCGGCGCCAGCTAAACTTTCCTCTTAACATTGCTTTTGGTTTATCTCATAAGTTTTGATATGCTTTATTGTCATCATCATTCATTTCTAGGAAATTTTTGAGTTCCCTTTTGATTTCTTCTATGATCAACTGTTTATTCAGGAGTGTGTTGTTCAGTCTTCATGTGTTTACATGTTTTCTAGAGATTCTTAGTTTGTAATTTCCAGCTTCATTCCATTATGGTCAGAAAAGATACATGATGTGATTTCAATTGTTTTGAATTTTTTGAGATTTGCTTTATGGCCCAGCACATAGTCTATCCTAGAGAGAGTACTGATGAAAAGAATGTGTATTCTCCAACTGTGGGATGAAACGTTCTGTAGATATTAGTTAGATCTGTTTGGTCTATAGTCCTGAATAACTGTTGTTTCTTTATTGATTTTCTGTCTAGTTGATCTTTCCATTGATGAAAATGAGGTATTGAAATCCTCTATTACTGTTGCAACAGAGTCTATGTCTCCCTTTAGGTTTGTTAATATTTGTTTTAAATAGCCACCTTGGCATTGGGTGCAGATACTTTTATTTTAGTCACATATTCCTATTGAATTGATCTCTTAATCATTACATAATGCCCTTCTTCGTCTCTGCTAACAGATTTTTGTGTTAAAGTCTGTTTTGTCTGATATTAAGTTGGCTAAACCATCTCTTTTTTGCTTATTATTAGCATTGAATATCTTTTCCATTCTTTCACTTTTAGTCTGTGTGTTGCTTGTAGGCAGCAAATAAATGGGCCTTATTTTTTAATCCATTCAGCCAGTCTGTATCTTTAATTGAAGAAGTCAGGCCATGTACATTCAAGGTTACTATTGATAAGTAACTACTTGGCCTTTTTCCATAAATATTCCTGTTGTTTGCTCTGAATTACCTTCTACTAAGAGGGTTTTTTTGTTTGTTTTCACATTGTCTTCATAGTGATGGCTACATTTCTGTATTTCTGTGTGTCAGCATCTTTTGTAAGCTGGATAAGTGGTAACAATTACTTTCAATTTCTCTGTGTTAAGATTTTATTTCACTTTCTTTCATGAACGAGAGCTTTACAGGATACAGTATTCTGTGTTGACTTTTTTTTCTTTTAAGACTTGGACTATGTTTCTCCATTCTTCCTAGCCTGTATGGTTTCTTATGAGAAACAAACTGTCAGTTTAATCAGAGATCAGAGAAGTTAGTCTGGTGTTTCTCTCCTGCACATTTTAGACTCTTTTATTTTATGTTTTACTGTTGGAAGTTTGTCTACAGTGTGTCATGTTGAAGATCATGTCTGGTCATGTCTATTAGGAATTCTAAGTGCTTCCTATACTTGGATGTCCCTTTCTTTCCCCAAATTAGGGAAGTTTTCTGTTATTATTTCATTGAATATGCTTTCTAATCCATTCTCTCTTTCCACACCTTTAGGAACTCCTAAGATCCATATGTTGGGTCATTTAATAGTATCCTATATATATAGATATTAAATGCTGTTTTTAATTTTCCTAATTTCCCCTTCTTCTTCCCATTCCCTTCCCCTCCTCCTCCTCTTCCTCCTCCTTGCCCCCCTTCTTCTTATTCCTCTTCTTCTCCTCTTCAGTCTGACTGAGGTATTTCCAAAGCTTTTTCTTCCAGCATGGATATCTTTCTTAAGCTTCACCCAAGCCTGTTGTTCAGGCTTTCCATTTTATTTTTTGATATATTGAATTATTAATGCCTAATATTTCAGTTTGATTTCTCTTCAAAATCTGTATCTCATGGGAACGTTGTTCATCCACGTCATGTATGGATTTCTTTGCTCATGAATTTGCTTCTCGTTGTTTCTAAGTAATCCTATGATCATTCTTTTGGATGTCTTTTTTGGCATTTTATCAATCTCTTTGTCTTCATATTCTAATATTATAGTTTGTTTTGTTCTGTTTTGGGAGTCATGTTGTCTTCCTTGTACTTGTTTCTTATATTTCTACATTTTTATTTTTAGGCATTTATGGAAACACTTGTTGGTTTTATCCACTGATATGTTTTATCTTTGAACTATACCTCTGTGGCTTAGTGGAGTGTCTGCTCTTTCAGTGGATACCCAGAGGCATGTGCTGGGTAGAGCCAGGGAGCTAGTGTAGGTGGTCAAGAGTGGGGTGAGAATCCAGGATGACAACAAAGTTGGGCATAGTATATCTCTTCCATTGTCATGCCTGTTGGCATAATCAGAACCTTACCTCCTCTCTCCCAAGGTTATCAATGCCCAGGGTTATCCTACAGTGGGTACAACCTTCACCCATGCTGGTGCATGAACCACACAAAGGATCTGTACTTTCCCCTGTGTGAGTATCAAACCCTCTGCAATGACCCACCCCAGGTAGTCAGCTAGCTCTGAGCTGCTGATGCCATACAATCACTGCCCAGAGACCCAGCGACATCCCTGCATCCTATTGTGCGGTCACAGGATTCCCACAGTCACAGCATGTAAGGCTCCCACAGTCGCAGGGTACAGAAGATCCTCTCTCCACCCTACAAGCCTGCCCACCCACGGAGAGAGTAATGTTATTTCCAGCACCAGCTGCTTTGGGTGCTCTGCCTTGGGAGTTGAGCCCTAAAGCCTGAGATAGGTTGAGAGGATGGGAGCACCTCACAATGCTAAGTGGGCCCCAGCCCCCTGTCAACCCTCCTGTTCAGATTCAAAGTCAGTTGGAAATGCACAATTTTCCCTTTGGTAAAATCCCCAGTTGCAAGCACGGGATCCAACGCAGCATCTACTGATATCAACATGGTGCCTTCTCCTTACTGACTGCCAGGTGCCCTTGTGGCTGTATGGGGAGAAAGAAATGTGTCTTTCCTTCAGTGGAATGGGTGGGTACCCTGCCCCTGCTAGGGTTCTGGGCCATATTCAAAGTCAGTGTGATCTGCAAGGTTCGCCCTCAGGCAGTATCACCAGAGGAATAGGCTGCCGCATTCTGCCCTCACCTCACTCTCAGACCCCGGCATTTCCTCCAGTCTCCCCTACCCCATGTTGTGGGATTAATGTGTCGCGTCCCCTCTCACCTCTGTGCATCTGCACTTTCCACGCTGCTCCATAGCGTTACCCTTTGTCTGCACAATTTCCACTGCAATCTTCCCTCCAACTCTCCCCTGGGAATATACTTCCCCAATTTTCTTCTGTTACTTTTGCATTTGTGTTCCTGAAAACATGCGGTTATTTGTTATCCCAAGAATCAAATGCCCTCAGTCTTAAGAGTCTGCTCAAGATGTAACACCTTGCCTGTTTTAGGAATATACACAACTGAAAGATAATGATAGAGAGCCGAGAAGCTGGTGCCATTTGAAACAAGGAAGGCGTTACATTTAAGTGGGTCTCAACGCTTCTCTGATACAAAATAGTTGGTCATGCACGCATAATTTGTTTGACATTTCCAGCAAAGTGAAGATGCAAGAGCAAAAGAAACTTCACTCAAGAGAAGAGAAAGTCGTGATGCTCTGAAGTTTCTGTTGAAACTAGGCTCTCCTGTCTGGTTAGAAACAGTGAGGTTTGTGTTGTGTCTGATCCAGTGCCCAAGGTAAGCCCACATTCTCTTCGTTGGCCTGGGCAAGTTTTTCCTCCAAAGTCGTGAATTGTCTTTTCCTGTTTTGTCACCTTTCTGCAGATTTGGCACAGGTATGGCACAGGCATCAATCTCTTTTAGCTTGTCAAAAATAATTTTAATTTCTTCTTAATATTCATCCTCTTCTTTAGAACACTTTTCAGTTAGCAGCCGTAAGTGAGCCCAGATTGTCAGCAACATCCCTGACTCCTTCTGTGGTTCAACACATTTTAGTTCAGACACCACTGGCTCCTCAGCTCTGTCCAACTGAGCTCCAGAATAACCAGTTTATGAGTGACCTCCCTGTATTTCCCAGCAGCCTCTGCAGCAAT